>NC_073633.1:47522500-48147500 GCF_029407905.1 Bubalus kerabau | reverse complement strand
TTCTCATTTATAAAATGAGATGATTGGCACAGATGATTTCCAGTTGTAAAAATCCATAACCATGAGTTGAGAAAGTGATTTCGGAACTGGGTCTCAACCTGCCTTAAAGTGCCAGGTGGAGGGGGGGGACACAGACAAATGACACATTGTCTTTGAAGAGCTGACAACTTAATGCAGGGTAGAGTGAGCTAAAACAAGTCACCAGGTAGTTAAAATAAATGATGGAGCCTGAAAAATACCTCAAAAGAGTTAAAGACAAACAAGAATTTCAACAAAGATGCCAAGAAAAGGTAGGTCAGGTGACTAGCTGTGGTGGGAACGTTTAAGACTTATTGTCGTTCAGTTGGCTTAGAACATGGGGGTCATGAGGAGACAGACAATGTACACAGTCCCAACAGGAAGGGTCTCCTGTGATCAGCCAGAGAATTTGGCTTTTGCAGGTAGCTAGCAGTCACTGAGCTTTCAGCACAGAGCACTGGCATGGTCAGAACTATGCTTCAGGAAGATTACTCAGACAGCAGCAGCAAGAATGAGGGCCATTTAGAGATGAGGAAACTGAAGCCCCAATATTAAGCAACTCACTGACACCCTAAAATCCTGGAAGAAGGTGGGGTATTAATAAATGCTGTGTTTAAAGGGACTTGCCCAGTGTTTCAGGGCTAATTGTTAGCAGTGCAGTGCTGAAACCTGAACCTAGCTTTTGCTCTTATTAGTCAATGGCTCTTTCTTCAGTCCTTGAATGGTTCTAGAACTCAAGAAAAAGAAGAGAACTAGAGGGTCCTGAGAGGGAACCACCTTAGAGCTGAGGAAATGCCTGAGGATGTTGAGGCTGTGAACAATGAGAGCTGAGGTCTGAGGACAGGACCCTGGGGTCATCTACTACCTTCTTCCCTGCTTTTCCGCCATTACTCCGCCTTCATTACTACAAACGTGTCCCCACGCTATAAATACTTCCTCCCACATTCTCAGATCTTCCCTGCTTTTGATTAAATCTCTCACTACCCGTGCCCACTTCAGTAACTCCTTTGGCTGCCAACCATATTTACAAATTGGGTCTTTCCGGATTCATCTCAGGCTGTTCCCCCCTAGTTCCCTCCTAGAGTCCTCCTTGCCGCCCCTAGAATCCTATGAAAATCTTTCCCAACCTCAAGACTTTATTCAAATACCACCTCCATCCATCTATTCATTCATGCAATAAAGATTTAAAGTATACAGAGCAAAAGGAAGAGCAAAAATCACACATTCATTTCAATTATTCCTAACACCAGGCACAGCACCATCCCCTAATGCAAGTTAAATAAATATTTGGAATTAACAATCTTCAATGGCTGATGAATTTTCTTTTTTTTTTTTTTGGCTGATGAATTTTCATGCAGAAACAAAGAAACTGTCATTAAGCAGAAAAATTAGAGAAGTATGAAAACTGAAGTCACTTGATTCATTTTGGTCAACCTTATATTTCAGCTTAAGAGAAAGACCAAATTTACTTCAGCTTATGATCTCTAGAAATACTGGATATCCAAAATAATTTAAACATGAAAATTTTTATTTTTCAGTAAACCTAAAAAAAATAACTGGTAGGTTTTTGCATTCTTAACTGTAATTTTGTTAAAATTGATACTGGGAATTTCAAACGAATTCAAGCAGCTATCTCTAAGAATGCTTTCTAGAGGGAAAGAGGAGACCTCTGGTGGTGAGTTGGTGAATTTAACTTTAATAAATTAAAAGAAGGGCTTCCGGGAAGGCTCAGCAGATAAGGAATCTAACTGCAATGCAGGAGACACAGGAGACTCAGGTTTGATTCCTAGATTGGGAAAATCCCCTGGAGAAGGAAATGGCAACCCACTTTAGCATTCCTGCCTGGAAAATTCCATGGACAGAAGAATCTGGCAGGCCACAGTCCATGGGGTCGCAGTCAGACACAACTGAGTGACCAGGCACACAAATTAAGGGAAACCACTCAAATGCAAGTTAAAAAATAAACATTACTAAGCTACTGCTGTGATAACTCAGGAATTCAAATTATTTTAAAAATTCTTCTTACTATCATAACATGGCTTGGAGCCGTAAGTTTTTTTTTTTAAAGATGTTTCCAAAAGTTGATAGTAAGTTTGTGACTTAGAGAAAGCCAGACCTCTAATGTGTGCCTCAAAATAGGAGATGGAGAGTTCTCCAAGTTGCATAAAAACAAGTTTCTTTTAAAAAGTGCAAGTTCTCTTTTTATATATTAAACAAAATTACTTAGGTGGGCTATTCAAAATGATGGCTAACTTAAGGGTCAAAAAGACTAAACTAGCCAACCTGTTCTTGAGGGCAGTGAAAGTGTGGAGAGAAGGGTGAGGTGGTATCAGAATTGGGGAGTTTTCCCCCCAGATTATAACCCCACTTCACTGGAAATCATCCATTACTGATGCCAGTTCTTATTCCTGATGTATCTAGAGTCTAGTGAAATAGTGACAGAGCACTTCCTTAGGAATTAGAAGCCAAAGTCACCCTAGGCCAGTATCACTTGACACTCACTGAACTAACTTCTTATGGGTTCTGACCTAGATGGAAGGTGAACATGAATTCTTAGCTTCAGGAGGATGTGGTGGCCGGAAAACAAATGTCTCTAGCCAAAGACATTACAGGGTCAATGAATGCAAGGTGAGCTCTTGATTTGAGATAATCGAGATGAAACAAATTAATGTACAGTCAAGATGAGGCGAGAAGCTAGGCAGAGAAAATTTTATAAAAAGTACATGTGTATTTTGAGTTCTTTCACTTTGCTAAACTAGGAAGTACAAGCTCAAAGCTCAAAATCACAGAAGAGTAAAACAGTCACTACTACGGACTGACTCATGAAAGCCTGACCACAGACCCTAGATTGTATAATTCTATACTCAACTTAAGGAGCCTGGAAGGCTGCAGTCCATGGGGTCACTGAGGGTCGGACACGACTGAGCGACTTCACTTTCACTTTTCACTTTCATGCATTGGAGAAGGAAATGGCAACCCACTCCAGTGTTCTTGCCTGGAGAATCCCAGGGACGGGGGAGCCTGGTGGGCTGCCGTCTGTAGGGTCACACAGAGTCGGACACGACTGAAGTGACTTAGCAGCAGCATACTCAACCTAGTAACAAATCAACTACAATCCTGTGCAATGGTTAAAATAAAAAACAGTGATAGTACCAAAAGCTGGCGACACTGAAGAGGAACTCGATCACTCAACATTGCTGGTGGGAATGTAAAATGGTACAGCCACTCTGGAAAGGAGTTTGGCGCTTTCTTACAAAGCTAAACATGTCCTTATCAGATGACCCAGCAATTGGACTCTTGGGCATTTATCCCAGAGAAATAAAAACAGGCTCACACAAAAAGCCGTACACTAAGTTTTATAGCAGCTTTATTCGAATAGTGAAAAAAACTAGAAGTAACTCAGATATCCTCCAAAGGGTGAATGGTTTAAGCATGTTGTGGTACATTCATACCATGAAATACTTCTCGGCAATAAGACAGAATGAAATATCAATACAGGCAACAATTTGGATGGATCTCATGGGATGATGCTAAGTGAAAAAGTCAATTCCAAAAAGTTGCATACTATATAATTTTGTTTATGTAACATTCTTTACATGTCAAAATTTTAGAAAGTGAGAACAGAATGGGGAAGACGGTGCCTTGCTGGAGGGATCTTGGTGGTGATGGATCTGTGCTGTAGCTTGCCTGTGATGGATACAACATTCTACACATGGGGAGGTCCCTGGCGGTCCAGTGGTTGGGACACTCTCACTGCCAGGGGTCAGGGTTCTATCCATAGTCAGAGAACTAAGATTCCACAAGCCCCACTGCATGACCAAAAATAATAATAATAAAAATCTATACAGGTGTGATAAAATATGTATAGGACTAAACACACACACAAATGCAAAACAGCTATCTGAATAAGATCCATGGGCTGTTCCTGGTTATGCTGTTGTATCCAACTTTTACAAGATGTTATTATTTGAGAAGACTGGGTAAAGGGTACACAGGATCTCTACTGTTTCTTACAACTGCATGGAAATCTACAATTAACTCAAAATTCAAAATATTAAAAAATTTTCTAATTAAAAACTAAAAAATGAATATCTTATTTTTCATTTGTGATGAACAAGCAGGCAACATTCCACATTATTTTCACAAATAAAGAAAATATGCATAACTATCCGGGTGATAAAAACCATATAAACATAATAAAAACCATCATTTTATTGAGCACTTAAAGGGCTTCCCTGGTGGTTCAGACGGTAAAGCGTCTGCCTGCAACGCGGGAGACCTGGGTTCGATGCCTGGATCAGGAAGATCCTCTGGAGAAGGAAATGGCAACCCACTCCAGTATTCTTGCCTGGAAAATCTCATGGATGGAGCCTGGTAGGCTACAGTCCATGGGGTCGCAAGGAGTCGGACACGACTGAGCAACTTCACTTTACTGTGCTTAATCTGATGAGCCTTATCTTGCTCATAGGACAAAAGTCCTATGAGAGGGACCCTACATCACTCATAGTTCACAGAGGAGGGGCTGAGGGAAAGGGGTGACTCCACTTTCCCAAGCTATGCGACTAATAACTGGAGCCAAATTCAGACAGGCAAGTGTAAGTCCTTCCAGCAAGAAAGTAAGTGCCCATGGGATGATCAATGGCGTCCGACTCTTTCCCACCCCATGGACTGCAGGCCGCCAGGCTCCTCTCCACAGACTCTTCCAGGCAAAAGTACTGGAGTGGGTTGCCATTTCCTACTCCAGGGGATCTTCCGGACCCAGGGACTGAAACTGCACCTTCTGCATTGGCACTGGAGGCATATTCTTTACCACTGCTCCATCTGCTAAATCTAAATAAAGTAATACAGTTACATCGTTCTATTTTTGTTTTGCTCAGCTGTCCTGACCCTAAAAATTAAAAAAAAAAAAAAAAAAAACTTCCATCAAACACTGACAACAGGTGTTAGGCACAGAACTAATCTAACACAGGTCTTTCAGAGATTACACAGCCCGCTTCCCTCATTTTACAGCTAAACAGGGGTGAAGTGACATGCACAGGTGAATCACTGTTTCTAGGCCCGCAAAGCATATTTAAAACTACATGTCAGTCCAGTATTAAAAAAAAAAAAAAAAAGGAAACATCGCTAAATGATGGCAGAGACCGAGCCGTCTGTTTCATTTACGCGCTCAATATTTACAAGACCAATAATGAATGACATGTCAGGAGCCACAAATATGGATGGCCAGAAAACAGCAGACTATCAGGCGTCGCCATGACAGAGCCTCCGTCTGGAGAAGGGTAGGGCTGGACAGTGCCCTTCAGTGAGCACTTCGCTCTGTAGGAGACTCGTTGGAGACAGAGGTTCTCCGCAAGGAGCCGCTAGGGACGTGGGGAGGGGCTAGGAAAAGGCGAGGCTGAGAGGGCGGAGCCACGAGAGACGCGGGGAGGGGTCGAGGGGGCGGGGCCTAGCTGGAGGAAAGGAGGGCCTCTGGGCCTGCCCAAACGAGAATTTTCACCATCGTCATCCCCAGACTTTCTCCTGCGGCGCCAAGTCCGCTGGGCTGTGCAGGTCGAGGACGCGTGACTCGGCGGGCCAGATTTTCAGTTAGCCAAGCGATGGGAGAAGGGAAAGGGGAGAGGATGACCACCACTAGTCCCGCCCCTCTCGGGGCCTAGCTCCTCTACTCACAGCGTCAAAAGGAAGGAGCAAGCTGGCGTCCCCAGCGTCTACGGCGGCGCAGGCCTGCCCTTCGCCCTCCGCCGCGCGCGTCCATTGGCCACTGGCGGCTGCGCCCACGTGGGGCGAAGGCGCTCCCTTCATTGGGCTCTGCTTGGGGGGCGGGTCTAGAGGGCGCTGGGACCCGGGCATTGCAGGTCTCAAGGGCTGGCTTCTAGAGCTTGAGGCAGGGAAAGGGGCGCAGGCGATGGTACCAGCGCTGCGTTACCTGGGCAGTGTCTGCGGACGGGCCCGCGGGATTTTCCCCGGGGGCTTCTCCGCGGCGCGCACACCCGCGTCGGGGAAATCCCGGCTGTTGTGCCAGGGTGGCCGCAGAGCCAGCACCAGGTGAGTACCCGCTGGCCCGCCCCCCGCGGTCTGCGCTGCCTCTCTTGGAGGTGCCTAGTGCTGGACCTCTGCCTCTGCTCTTCTTCGCTGTCCTCGGCGAGAGAGAAGATCGGGATCCTGTGAAGCCCGGGCTCCAGCCTCAGATCCCAGGAGCTACCTGCCTGGATCCCTCGTAGGCTTGTGGGCGAGAGAAGAATAAGAAAGGCAGTGTCGAGTAGAGGTCAAGAACAGTCCTGGCTTTGAATACAACTCCACCGCTTCCCATTCAACCCTGGGCGGGTTACTTAAGCTCCTTTAAGGCTCAGTTGTGAATTGGAACCTAGTCTCTCGCGCAGTGGTCGTTTTGAGGATTAAAAGGACCTCACACACTGTAAGCAATCAAATGTGCTGTTTGTTCGCTGGCCTTCCTGATGTTACTTTGAACATCTGAAACCGGTCTTAAATCAGTCAGTTCCTGGCACACACACGGCTGCATAGAGTTGCCGTATGAGAAGCAGCTCAGCTGCTAATCAAACCCTGCAGAATTCAGCGTCCTGTGATTTGAAATGTGGAGATCACGTATGAAATTACTGTTTTTTACCTGCTCTCTGTATGGGGAGCGGTTTATGCGAAGGTTTCAAAGCTGAAAAGCTCTTGGCTCTTTTTCGGGAACTAGCATGTGGGCAACATGAGTGTGAGGAGCTTGGCGGAACAGAGGATGGTGTGGAAAGACACCGGAGAAGGGTTACATCACAGCAGAGGTTTTGCTTTAACTGCACGTGGAATTTTATTCTAAGGGCGCTGGGAGACTTTTAAAGACGTGATTAAATGTTGATGTTTCAAAAGTTGATTCTGGCTGCTGTGTATTAGTGGATTGGAGGGGAATTAGTGTGGAATAGGATTTGTGATTCATCGTGGGGTATGTAGACTTCTTTTGGGAACCTTTTCTTAAGGGAAGAAAAGTAAGGTTAGTGAAGGTTTTGTTTATACTTTTTTATTTTGAAATGATTAAAGATCCATAGGAAGTCCCCCTCCCCAAAAAACCCCCACAAAAACCCAGACCAGAGAGCTCTCATGTACCCTTCTTCACCAGTTTGCTCCAACATCTTACCTAACTGTAATAACGGTGTCAAAACCAGGAAAATGATATTAGCACAATCCATAGACCTTGTTCAGATTTTCATCAGTTTTACATGCACTCGTTTTTTAAAATTGCTTCACTACTTACAGACTTTATTCTATATAACAGTATCTTAAAAGATTATTTTGAAAATTGAAATTACATTAGGTGGATTTGGGGGAGAATTGCTTCTTTATAATTTTGAGTTTTCCCATCCATGAACTTGGCATATCTTTTCATTTATGCATACTCATTTGTTATTTAGGGGCTTCCCAGGTGGTTCAGTAAAAGAATCTACTTGTCAGTGCAGGAGTGGGAGGAGACACAGGTTTGATCCCTGGGTCCAGAATATCCCCTGGAGGAGGAAATGGCAACCCACTCCAGTATTCTTGCCAGGATAATCCCATGGACAGAGGAGTATACTCCGTGGGGTTGCAAAGAGTTGGACATGACTGAGCATGCACACACGCATGCCTTTGTTATTTAATAGAGTTTAAATTTTTCTCTGTGAAGTTCTTTTTCTCTTTAGGTTAATTCTTAGATTTCCTTATTGCTTTGTTGCTATGATAAATAGTATTTTATATTCTTTCAGCTAGATTTTACTTGTATAGAATATGCTTTTTTTTTTTATAATGCTTTTTTGTATTTCTTATCCAGTTTTGGGGATTTCCCTGGTGGCTCAGATGGTAAAGCCTCTGCCTGCAATGCAGGAGACCTGGGTTCCGTCCCTGGGTTGGGAAGATCCCGTGGAGAAGGAAATGGCAACCCTCTCCAATATTCTTGCCTGGGAAATTCCATGCACAGAGGAGCCTGGCAGGCTACAGTCCATGGTGTCACTAAGAGTCAGACATGATTTGGAAACTAACACTTTATCACTTTAGGGCCTTCCCAGGTGGCTCAGTGGTAAAGAATCTGCCTGCCAAGTAAGAGACACGAGTTCAATCCCTGACTAGGAAAGATCCCTTGGAGAAGGAAATGGCACCCCACTCCAGCATCCTTGCCTGGGAAATCCCATGGACAGAGGATCCAGTCCATGGGGTCACAAAAGAGACAGACATGACTTAGCGACTAAACAACACCAACATCCAGTTTTGGAACCTGAGTCATAGGTACTTCATAAAATGAGTTAGGGAGGCTTCAGCTTTTTAAATTTTTCTGGAACATCTTCGATGATAGAGATTATCCATTCCTTGAAATTTTGGTAAAATTTACACACGTGTGTGTATGTGTGTTTAGGTGGAAAGCTTTTGATGACTAATTTATAGCAATTGATTCAAAACTTCTATTTCTTCTTGTCTCAGTAATTTCACTTGAGTCCCTCACCCCATTTCATCTATGTTATCAATTTATTAGCACATAGATCTTCATGATGTTCTTTGATTATGTTTAAGATCATTGTCATGTCTTTACATGTTTTTCCTTATTCCGTTTTATTTATTTGAGTCGTCTCACTTTTCTCCTCATTACTATTGTCAGAGATTTGTCTACTTTATAAATCTTTTCAAATAAAGGATTTTTCTTCTTTGTTATATTTTGTTATATATATGTTTGTTTTATATATTATGTGTCTTTATATATTTGTTTTCCTTATTGTATTTAACTTCTTGAGTTGATAACTCATTAAATTTTGGTACAGTAGTATTTTTAGGAGTGTCTCTTGCATGTTAAAGTTCCTGTAGCCTTTTTTATCTGAGATTATCTTTATTGAATCCTCATATTTAAATGATACAGTTTAACTCTAGGTTAGAAATCCTTTTTTTCTTCTTGAAACTACTACTTCATTGACTTCTTGTTTTGTTGTTGTTGTTGTTGTTTTTATTTTGTTTACTGTTTTTTTTTTGCTTCTTTTGTTTGTTTGCTTGCTTTTTGTCTTTTGCCTACAACAAGCAGCATGCGGGACTTTATTTCCCGGACCTGGGGTGGAAGCCTCACCTTCTGTATTGGCAGTGCAGTCTTAACTACTGGACCACCAAGGAAGTAGCTCTAGTGACTTATGGATTTCATTGTTACAATTTAGAAATCTGATGTCAAGTGAATTCATATTAAAAAAAATTTTTTTTCTTATATTGGAGCATAGTTGATTAACAATGTTGTGTTAGTTTCAGGTATACAGCAAAGTGATGCAGTTATATACATACATGTATCTATTCTTTTTCTAATTCTTTTTCCATTATCTTATTACAGAATATTGAGCAGAGTTTCCTGTAGGTCCTTGCTGGTTATCTGTTTTAAATATTGCAGTGTGTACCTGCCAATCCCAAACTCCCAATTTATCCTTCCCCCCACCCATCTTACCCCCTTGGTACCATTAGTTCATTCTCTAAGTCTATCTTTCTGTTTTGTAATAAGTTCATTTGTACCATTTTTTTAGATTGCCCAATTAAGCAATGTATGATATTTGTCTTTATCTGACTTATTTCTCTTAGTATGATAATCTTGAGGTTCATCCATGTTGCTGCAAATGGCATTATTTCTTCTTTTTAATAACTGAGTAATATTCCATTGTATATATGCACTGCATCTTTGTCCATTCATTTGTTGATGGGCATTTCCGTTGCTTCATGACTTGCTATTGTAAACAGCTCTGCAGTGAACACGGGGGTGCATGTATTCTTTTGAACAATGTTTTTCCCCAGATATATGCCAAAGAGTGCAGTTGCTAAGACATGTGGTAAGCACATGTTTAGTTTTTTAAGAAGAGGCCATACTATTTCCAGAGTGGCTGTACTATTTTACATTCCTACCAGTAATGTGTGAGTTGATCCAGTTCTTCTCATCTTCATCAGCATTTGGTGTTATCACTTTTTTTAAAAAAGTCATTCTGATAGGGGTGTAGTGATATCTCATTGTAGTTTTAGTTTGCATTTCCTTAATGACTAAAGGTATATTTTCATGTACTTATTTGCCATGTTTATTCTATCTTCTTTGATGAAATGTTTGTTCATATCATTTGCCCATTCTCTAAATTACTTGTTTATTTCAAGAATTGAGTCCTTTGTCATATATATGGTTTGCAAGTGTTTTCTCCCAATTTGTTCATCTTCTTATCCCCTTAACAGAGTCTTTTGCAGAGCAAAAACTTTTAATTTTGATGAAGTCCAGTTTATCAGTTTTTTCTTTTATGGGTCATGCTTTTGATGTGAACTCTTCAAGTAGCCCTAGATACCAAAGATTTTCTCCTGTGTTTTCTTCTTAAAGTTTAATTGTGGATATTTGCAGATATTTAAAAACTGAATTTTTTGGTTAGAATAATAGCATTGTGTGTGTGTTTTAAAGAGCTCTTTTATAAATAACATATTGGATATTTACAGATGATGTTTAGAATTTAGATTGAAATAATATAATGCAAGAGGGAGTGAAAAAAAAAAGTGGGGTGAAAAAGTGAAACTGGCCATGTTCCTATAAAACCTAGATTTGTTGACCATGAGATCAATGCTAATGGTAATTTTTTAAGCTTTGCACTGTGGAGTTAGACTATACATACCCTTTCTAATTTTTTAAATGGTTGTGTAATCAGAGTTATCGTGACTAAAATTGGTTCTGAGCCCATTTCTGGATGACTTATTTCCTTAAGGTTTGATTTTCTCACTGTTTACTTCTAAGCAGAATAAAATAATTATGACTTTTTGCATACTAAGGTGTTAAAGACTTAATGTTAACCTGTCCTCAAAAATACTGCCCTTGAGGGACTTCCTGGTGGTGCAGTGGTTAAGACTCCATGCTTCCAATGCAGGGTATGTGGGTTAGGTCCCTCGTTGGGGAACTAAGATCCCACATGCTGTGCAATGTGGCCAGCACCCCCACCTGCAAAAACCCAGAAACAAACAAAAAAGCACAAAAGAATACTGCACTTGAATTTTTGACAGTTAGTAGGGGAGAGTGTGATACTTAACCGAGTAACCACTGATGGAGCCAGCTTATGCAGAGTGTAATGGAGACTTAGAGCAGCTTGGGCAACTAGCCATTCTGCCTGCTGGCTATAGCTGATTAACTTTTAAAGCCAAATATCACAAAGCCCAGTAAACATTTGATTTTAATGATTACAATGAATAGTTTAATTGTTTATTGGTGATGAAAATGCGAAGTTTGATAAAATCTATTGTAAACATGTGTTACTTTAAAGATGGCTTTCTTTTAAAGCTCATTTGATATAGTCATTATTGGTGGCGGAATTGTGGGGCTTGCCTCTGCCAGAGCACTCATCCTGCGACATCCAGCTCTTTCCATTGGTGTTCTGGAGAAGGAGAAAGATTTAGGTATGTATGTTATGTTGCTTAACCCTAACACCTTTGAGCAAACTCTGGGAGATGGTGAAGGACAGGGAAGCCTGATGTACTGCATGCAGTCCATGGGGTTGCCAAGAGTAGGACATGACTGAGCAACTGAACAACAATAACCTGAACACCTGCTCATGTTGTCAGTTCTGCGTCTTTCAATCTAAATGTCAATGCTAGTGTCCCAGTCTGGATTCTTCAAAAAGCAGAGCCTGGGACTAGAACTTGGATACTGGATATTGGATATGGGCTTCCCTTGTGATTCAGCTGGTAAAGAATCTGCCTGCAGTGCGGGAGACCTGGGTTCAATCCCTGGGTTGGGAAGATCCCCTGGAGAAGGGAAAGGATACCCACTCCAGTATTCTGGCCTGGAGAATTCCAGGGACTGTATTAATCCATGGGGTTGCAGAGTCAGACATGACTGAGTGACTTAAAAAAAAAAAAAAGGTGATTTATTTGTGAGGTTATCCAAGGAAGCAGGAGTCAGTGGGTGGGGAGAGTAAACAGGGAAGGAGGGAAAATCTTGGGAAGGTGTGTTATCCAGGTTGAAGCTGTGAGCTTGATTCCACCGAGACCTCTGAGGAACTGCCTAATGTCTCCCAGGATTGTGCTCATGTGCCCTTCAACTTCTGTCCCTTTGTTTGAGGATTGTCCCTAGGAATGTTGAGTCCCTCTCCCCCCTAAATTAGAGAACACCCTGGGGCAAAAGGCAGAGAGCCATATTGGGCCCTTGAAGTGGGTTGCTGGTGGTGAGGGGTGGGTTTGTACCCCAAAGTCATAGCTGAAGTCAGAGATGGGCTGGAGGGACCTGACACACATACTGTGGTTGGCTGCTGGGGAAGCTACCAGTGCTCCAGCTGGAAGAACAAACCCAGGCAGAGTTTTAAATAGTGGTTTCTAATAGCGTCAACTCTAACTGTATTCCCCTACTTCTTGGGTTTTGAATGAATCTTGTATGTACTTTCTGTTAAATGTATTTCTCTTGTTCCATAGCTGTTCATCAGACCGGACATAACAGTGGTGTCATACATAGTGGGATTTATTATAAACCCGAATCTCTGAAAGCTAAATTATGTGTGCAAGGTGCGGCCCTCATCTACGAGTACTGTAACCACAAGGGAATTTCCTACAAGCAATGTGGCAAGGTATGGCATTTTACTAGGCCCTTGACTTATTTATAAATAGTATTTTCTTAGTAATCTTAAATGTTGATTTAAAAAATACCTGGCTTTTCTTTCTTTGTATCCATGTAATTTTCAAAATCTAGATGTTTCATATAAATGGGATCATGCAAAATGTTGTCTTTTGTGATTGGCTTCTTTCACTGAGTATAGTGTTTTCAGAGTTCATTCATCTTGCAGCATGAATCAGTACCTCATTCCTCTTTGTATTCCATTGGATTGATATACCACATTTTGTTTATCCATTTGTCAGTTGATAGACATTTGGGTTGTTTCTACTTTTGGGCTACTGTGAATAATGCTGCTATGGACATTCATGTACAAGTTTTTGTGTGGACCTATGTTTTCCTTTCTGTCAAGTATATACCTAGGAGTAGAGTTGCTGGGTCATACAAAAACTATGTGTTTAACATTTTGAAGAAGTGCCAAACTGTTCTCCAAAGTGCTGTACTATTTTATATCCCCAACAGCAATTAATGAGGATTCCAGTGTCTTTATATCCTCATGAACACCAGTTATTGTCTGCTTTATTTTAGCCATCGTGGAGGATGTGAAGTGCTATATCACTGTGTTTTTTTTTTATAATTAAGCTTAGTAATTAATAATGTTAAGCATCTTTCATGTACTTACTGGCCATTCATTTATCTTCTTTGGAGAGATACCTATTCAGATCTTGTGCCCATTTTAAAATTGAGTTATTTGTCTTTTTATTGTTGAATTGTGTTATTTATATATTCTGAATATAGCCCCTTATCAGTTATATGTTATTTACTAAAATACTACCAAAGTATTAAAATATTTTTATTTTAAAAATAAAATAATAGTAATGATGATATTTAAAATATTGCTGAATATTTTCTCCCATTCTGTAGATTTTCTTTTTACTTTCTTGATGGTATCCTTTGAAGCAGAGACACTTGATTTTGATGAAGTGTAGTTTATCTTTTTTTTTCTTTTGTTGCTTGTACCTTTAGTGTCATATCTAAGAAATATGCCAAACCTTAGATCATGAAAATTTGCTCCTGTTTTCTTCTAATATCAAAGCCTTAATTCTGATGTTTAGATCTTTAGTCCCTTTTCCTCCCCGAGATGAGTTGATTTAATTCTGAGTGGTACAGAATTGGAGCTAGAACAAAGACTGAAGAACAGACTTTGGCAGGATTCTAGGCTGGGTTTACTCTGACCTCACAGCTACGGTAGAAATGGCTAAATGAGAAGAACTAAAGAGAAGATGAGCCGCTGTATGATTTCATTTTTTTAAACCTTAACAAAAGTTTGTTTTTAAATGTGTAACAGGCTTCAAGACAGTACTTCATTCTAACTATAGGTGGCAATAGACATGGCAGGGAATCGGGAATGGAATTAAGGATTACCATTGCCTCCAGCACAAAGAACAGCTTCCTTTTTTTTTTTTTAATATGTATTTTTATTTTTTGACTGCACCAAGCCTTAGTTGCAGCATGTGGGATCTAGTTCCCCCACCAGGGATCGAACTCAGGCCCCCTGCATTGGGAGAGCAGAGTATTAGCCACTAGACCACCAGGGAAGTCCCTAAAAGTGGTGTTTTGTTTTTTTTTCCTTGGCTGCACTGGGTCTTCCTCAGCTCACAGGCTTAGTTGCCCTGTAGCATGTGGGATCTTAGTTCCGCTTCCCTGACCAGGGATCAAACCCACATCCCGTGCACTGGAAGGTGGATTCTTAACCACTGGACCACCAGAGAAGTCCCCCCAGCTTACTTTTTGACAGATTTCTTAATTCCAGCTTTCTCCAGGAGGGCCTTCCCTGCAGCCTTTGCTTTTAGCCTCTCAAGTTTCTTTTGCTTCTCCCTCGCTTTTTGGCCATGCCGTATCTTTGTTGCAGTGCTCTGGCTTTCATGGCGGGGTGGACACTTCTGTAGTTGCCGTACATGGACTTAGTTGCCCCGCGGCATGCGGGATCCTGGTTCCCCCACCAGGAATCGAACCCCTGTCCCCTGCTTTGCAAGGCAGATTCTTAACCACTGGACCACCAGGGAACTCCCCTTGTGCTGCTTTTTTTGTTTCTGCCTGAATGCCCCATCATCATCCAGCTCCTTGGTCTGCTTCAGGTGCTTCTTACTACCTTTGCAGCCGGCCTACTGCCCCTTCCCAGACCCTGCCACCAGAAGTAAAGCTCCCACCCCACCCTCTACATGTGTTCTACCAGTGTAGGTTCATTTTTTAATTAATTGTGGTATATGATGTAAGGAGGGGGTCCAACTTCATTCTTTTGCATGTGGATATCCAGTTGCCATTTGTTGAAAAAAGTGTTCTTTCTACAATATATTGTTTTGGCACCTGCATCAAAAATCAGTTGAGCATAAATGTAAGAAGGTGTATTTAGGATTCTCAATTCTATTCCACTGATGTGTGTGTGTCCTTATGCCAATACTGTTTGTCAGTATCTCCAAAAGGGCAGCTGGTATTTTTGATAGAGATTATACTCAATCTATAGATCAATTTGGGGAGTGCTGCCATCTTAGCAATATTAAATATTGCAAAACATGAAATTGGGATGTCTTCCCATTTATGTTAATTTTCTTTAATTTCTTTCAACAATATTTTTTATTTTTCATTGTACAGTTATTGCATTTCTTTTGTTAATGTTATTACTTGATATTTTATTCTTTCTGATGCTTTTGTGAGGAAAATTATTTTCTTAATTTCAGTTGCATTTATTCACTGCTAATGTATAGAATAGGATTGATTTTTACATATTGATCTTTATTCTTCAACTTTGTTGAACTCATTTCTTAGTCTAATAGTTTTTGTGTGTGTGTGTGTCGTGTGTGTATTCCTTAGGACTTTTAACATGCAGGATCATGTCATCTACAAATAAGATAGTTTTGCTTTTTTCAACTGGTTACTTTTTTTCTCGCCTAATTTACCTGGGTTCAGTTCAGTTCAGTTCAGTCACTCAGTTGTGTCCAACTCTTTGCAACCCCATGGACTGCAGCACACCAGGCTTCCCTGTCCATCACCAACTCCCAAAGCTTACTCAAACTCGTGTCCATCGAGTCGGTGATGCCATCCAACCATCTCATCCTCTGTTGTCTCATTCTCTTCCAGTCTTCAATCTTTCCCAGCATCACGGTCTTTTCCAGTGAGTCAGTTCTTCGAATCAGGTGGCCAAAGTATTGGAGTTTCAGCTTCAGCATCAGTCCTTGCAATGAATATTTAGGACTGATTTCCTTTAGGATGGACTGGTTGGATCTCCTTGCAGACCAAGAGACTCTCAAGGGTTTTTTCCAACATCACATTTCAAAAGCATCAATTCTTTGGCTCTCAGCTTTCTTTATAGTCCAACTTTCACATCTATACATGACTACTGGAAAAACCATAGCCTTGACTAGATGGACCTTTGTTGACAAAGTAATGTCTCTGCTTTTTAATATGCTGTTTAGGTTGGTCATAGCTTTTCTTCCAAGGTGCAAGCATCTTTTAATTTCATGGCTGTAGTCACCATCTGCAGTGATTTTGGAGCCCCCCAAAATAAAGTCTGTCACTGTTTCCACTCTTTCTCCATCTATTTCCCATGAAATGATGGGACCAGATGCCATGATCTTAGTTTTTGGAATGTTGACTTTTAAGCCAACTTTTTCACTCTCCTCTTTCACTTTCATCAAGAGGCTCTTTAGTTCCTCTTCACTTTCTGCCATAAGGGTGGTGTCATCTGTATATCTGAAGTTATTGATATTTCTTCCAGCAATCTTGATTCCAACTTATTCTTCATCCAGTCTGGCATTTCACATGATGTACTCTGCATATAAGTTAAATAAGCAGAGTGACAATATACAGCCTTGACGTACTCTTTTCCTGTTTGGAACCAGTCTGTTGTTCCATGTCCAGTTCTAACTGTTGCTTCTTGATCTGTGTATAGATTTCTTAGGAGGCAGGTCAGTGGTCTTGTATTCCTATCTCTTTAAGAATTTTCCACAGTTTGTTGTGATCCACACAGTCAAAGGCTTTGGGGTAGTCAATAAAGCAGAAGTAAATGTTTTTCTGGAAGTCTCTTGCCTTTTCAGTGATCCAACGGATGTTTGCAATTGATCTCTGGTTCCTCTGCATTTTCCATCTTGAACATCTGGAAGTTCACGGTTCAAGTACTGTTGAAGCCTGGCTTGGAGAATTTTGAGCATTACTTTACTAGCATGTGAGATAGCACAGTTGTGTGGTAGTTTGAACATTCTTTGGCACTGCCTTTCTCTGAGATTGGAATGAAAATTGACCTTTTCCAGTCCTGTGGCCACTGCTAAATTATCCACATTTGCTGGCATATTGAGTGCAGCACTTTCACAGCATTGTCTTTTAGAATTTGAAATAGCTCAACTGGAATTCCGTCACCTCCACTAGCTTTGTTCGTAGTGATGCTTCCTAAGGCCCACTTGACTTTGTATTCCAGGATGTCTGGCTCTAGGTGAGTGATCACACCATCGTGGTTATCTAGGTCATGAAGATCTTTTTTGTATAGTTCTTCTGTGTATTCTTGCCACTTCTTAATATCTTTTGCTTCTGTTAGGTCCATACCATTTCTGTCATTTATTGCGCCCATCTTTGCATGAAATGTTCCCTTGGTAGCTCTTATTTTCTTGATGAGATCTCTAGTCCTTCCCATTCTATTGTTTTCCTCTATTCTTTGCATTGGTCCCTGAGGAAGGCTTTCATATTTCTCCTTGCTGTTCTTTGGAACTCTGCATTCAAATGGGTATATCTTTCCTTTTCTCCTTTGCCTTTAACTTCTCTTCTTCTCTAAGCTATTTGTAAGGCCTCCTCAGACAACCATTTTGCCTTTTTGCATTTCTTTTTCTTGGGGATTGTCTTGATCACTGCCTCCTGTACAGTGTCATGAACCTCCGTCCATACTTCTTCAGGCACTCTGTCTAGCAGATCTAATTCCTTGAATCTATTTGTCACTTCCACTGTATAATTGTAAGGGATTTGATTTAGGTCATACCTGAATGGTCTAGTGATTTTCCCTATTTTTTTAAAATTTAAGTCTGAATTTGGCAATAAGGAGTATTGATAAGATCAATAAGATCTGAGCCACAGTCAGCTCCCAGTCTTGTTTTTGCTGACTGCATAAAGCTTTTCCATCTTTGGATGCAAAGTATATAATCAAGCTGATTTTGGTATTGACCATCCGGTGATGTCCATGTGTAGAATCTTCTCTTGTGTTGTTGGAAGAGGGTGTTTGCTATGACCAGTGCATTCTCTTGACAAAAGTGTGTTAGCCTTTGCCCTGCTTCGTTTTGTACTCCAAGGCCAAATTTGCCTGTTATTCCAGGTATCTCTTGACTTCCTACTTTTGCATTCCAGTCCCCTGTAATGAAAAGGACATCTTTTTTGGGTGTTAGTTTTAGAAGGTCTTGTAGGTCTTCATAAAACCGTTCAACTTCAGCTTCTTCAGCATTACTGGTCAGGGCATAGACTTGGATTGCTGTGATATTGAATGGTTTGCCTTGGAAATGAACAGAGATCATTCTGTTGTTCTTGAGATTGCATCCAAGTACTGCCTTTCACACTCTTTTGTTTACTATTATGGCTACTCCATTTCTTCTAAGGGATTCAGTAGTAGATAGAATGGTCATCTGAGTTAAATTCACCCATTCCAGTCCATTATAGTTCACTGATTCCTAAAATGTTGATGTTCACTCTTGCCATCTCCTGTTTGACCACTTCCAATTTGCCTTGATTCATGGACCTAACATTCCAGGTTCCTATGCAATATTGCTCTTTACAACATCAGACTTCACTTCCATCACCAGTCACATCCACAACTGGGTGTTGTTTTTGCTTTGGCTCAATCTCTTCATTCTTTCTGGAGTTACTTCTCCACTGATCTCCAATAGCATATTGGGTACCTACCGACCTGGGGAGTTCATCTTTCAGTGTCCTATCTTTTTGGCTTTTCATACTGTTCATGGGGTTCTCAAGGCAAGAATACTGAAGTGGTTTGCGATTCCTTTCTCCAGTGGACTGTGTTTTGTCAGAACTCTCCACCAATATCTATCTGTCTGGGTGGCCCTACATGGAATGGCTCATAGTTTCATTGAGTTAAACGGTTTGTGGTCCATGTGATCAAGACTGGGGAATCAGACACTTGGAGGGCACAAACAAAACCTTGTGCACACCAGGATCAGTCCATCTTGGGTGGCCCTACATGGTACCCTCTTCATTTTTTCTGGAGTTATTTCTCCACTGATCTCCAGTAGCATATTGGGCAATACAGGAATAGAGTGTTGAAGTGTTCAGTCGCTAAGTCATGTCTGATTCTTTGTGACCCCACAGACATCAGTACACCAGACTTTCCTGTCCTTCACTATCTCCCAGAGTTTGCTCAGTTTCATGCCCACTGAGTCAGTGATGCTATCTAACCATCTCATCCTCTGTTGCCCACTTCTCCTACCTTGCATCTTTCCCAGCATCAGGGTCTTTTCCATTGTGTTGACTCTCTGCATCAGGTGGCCAAAGTATTAGAGTTTCAGCATCAGTCCTTCCAATGAATATTCAGGGTTGATTTCCTTTAGGACTGACTAGTTTGATCTCCTTGTAGTCCAGGGGACTCTCAAGAGTCTTCTCCAGCACCACAATATAAAAGCATCAATTCTTTGTGCTCAGCCTTCTTTATGGCCCACCTCTCACATCCATACATATCTACTGGAAAAACCACAGCCTTGACTATATGGATCTTTGTCGGCAAAGTAATGTCTCTGCTTTTTAATATGTTGTCTAGGTTTATCACAGTTTTCCTTCCAAGGAGCAAGTGTCTTTTAATTTCATGACTTCAGTCACCATCTGCAGTGATTTTGGAGCCCAAGAAAGTAAAATCTGAAAAAAAAAAAAAAAAGAAAGTAAAATCTGTCAATGTTTCCACTGTTTCTGTTTCTATTTCCTATGAAGTGATGGGACTGGATGCCATGATCTTAGTTTTTTAAATGTTGAGTTTTAAGCCCTCTTTTCCAATCTCCTCTTTGACCTTCATCAAGAGGCTCTTTCCTTCCTCTTCAATTTCTGCCATTTATCTTCTGTATATCTGAGGTTCTGAGGTTGTAGATATTTCTCTCGGCAATCTTTTTTTTAGTCTTGGCAATCTTGATTCCAACTTGTGATTCACCCAAACTGGCATTTTGCATAATGTACTCTGCATAGAACTTAAATAAACAGAATGACAGTATACAACCTTGATGTACTCTTTTCCCAACTTGGAACTAGTCCATAGCTCCATGTCCACTTCTAACTGTTTCTTCTTCACCTGCATACAGGTTTCTTAGGAGACAGGAAAGGTGGTCTGGTTTTCCCATCTCTTTAAGATTTTCCACAGTTTATTGTGATCCCAACAGTCAAAGGCTTTAGTGTAGTGAGTGAAGCAGATGTTTTTCTGGAATTCCTTTGCTTTCTCTGTGACCCAATGAATGCTGGCAGTTTGGTCTCTGGTTCCTTTGCCTTTTCTAAATCCAGCTTGTACATCTGGAAGTTCACGGTTCACGTACTGCTAAAGGCGGTGCTAGTGGTAAACAACCTACCTGCAAATGCGAGAGACCCAGGAGACGTGGGTTTGATCTCTGGGTCGGGAAGATCCCCTCGAGGAGGGCATGGAAATCCACTGCAGTATTTTTGCCTGGAGAATCCTATGGACAGAGGAGCCTGGCAGTCTAAAGTCCATGGGGTCACAGAGTCAGACATGACGGAAGTGACTTCACATGCATGCAAAGCCTGGCTTTACCTGCGTAGAATCTCTAATGTAGTGTTGAATAGAAGTAGTCAAAGTAGATATCCTTGTGTTCCTGATTTTAGAGAGAAAGCATTCAATCTTTCAGTATTAAGTATAATAACAGCTGTGGGTTTTTTTTTAAGATGTCCTTTACCAGACCGAGGAAATTCCTTTCTACCTGTATTGTGTTGAGTGTTTTTAATCATGAAATGGAGAAGGGCATGGCAGTCCACTGCAGTGTTCTTGCCTGGAGAATCCCATGGATGGAGGGGCCTGGTGGGCTGCATGCAGTCCATGGGGTCGCACAGAGTCAGACACAAGTGAAGCGACTTAGCACAGCACAATCATGAAAACGTGTTGGATTTTCTCAAATGCCTTTCCCACTTTTGTTGAGGCAGTCATGTGGTTTTTGTCCTTTATTCTATTAATATGAATTTATTACATTCATTGACTTTTGGATGTTTAGAGGTCTTGGATTCATGCAATGAATCTCACTTGATCTTGATATATAATTATTTTTATATGTTGCCACATTCAGTTTACTAGTATTTTGTTCAGAATTTTTATATCAGTATCCATAAGGGATGTTGATATGCAGTTTTTGTTATCTTTTGATGTCTTGGTCTTGTTTGACTGTTAACTGATCTTGTTGAATTAGGAAGTGTTCCTGTTTCTGTGTTTTGGGAGATTTTGTGAAGAATTGGTACTAATTCTTCTTTAAATACTTGGTAGCATTCATGAGGTCTGAGCTGTTAAGTTATTAATTCTGTTTCTTTAGTTGTTATAAGTCTATTCATGTATTCTTTGTCTTCTTGAGTCAGTTTCAAAAGTTTGTGTCTTTCTACAAGTTTTCCCATTTCATATAAATTACCTAATTTATTGGCTTATAGTTGTTCACAGTATTTCCTTATAACTCCTCTCCATGTAATTTTTAAGAATAAAAATTCAAAAAAAAAAAGAATAAAAATTAATTGTTGCCCTTAAAAATGCTATGAAGAATTTTTTAATGATGTGGGAAAATGGTCTTGACATACTATTAAGCAAAAAAAAACAAAATGTAGAAGTATATTTACAGTTTTTATGGTTGCATTATGAGGGTTTGTTTGTTACAAAATACTAGTAAACTGAATGTTGCAACATATAAAAAGAATTATATATCAAGATCAAGTGAGATTCACTGCATGAATACAAGACCTACTAAACATCCAATCCTTTAAGCCAAAGGAACCAGCCATCATCCACTGAACACCTCTGAGAAATATAGCAGGCCCCATTCCTGCCCATAGGATGATTTTGAGCTCTCTAACACCTGCTTCTTTCTGGAGGCTTGAATACTACCTCATATTCCCTCTTCACATCAAATCATGTCGTTGCTTTTAACAATGACTCAGCTCAGCTCCAGGGATTAATTTACAGATTGCTGCTTCCAGGCCATGGCAATGTCAGTGTGACTTAATAACCTGATTTCACAGTTTTCCTGGTTTAGTTGCTTATTTCAGTCTTTGCCCATCTCCAACATCTTTGTTTTAAATCAAGTTTGATGTCCTTTTATTTCTTCAAATTGAAGTATGATTTAACATGTAAGAATTTTTTTCCTTGTGATGATGGACTTTTAAAAAAATATTATATGATCCCTTAAAAAATATTGTATTTATTTCTTTATTTTTGGCTGGTTCTTTGTTGCGACGCGCAGGCTTTCTCTAGTTGCAGAGAACGGGCTGCTCTCTGGTGGTGGTGCACATGCGTGGTGCGGTGGTTTTTCCTGATGCGAGGCACGGGCTCTCGAGTGCCCTAGCTTCAGTAGTTGTGGTGTTTGGGCTTAGTTGCCCCGCGGCATGTGGAATTTTTCTGGAGCAGAGATTGAACCCTTGTCCTCTGCATTGGCAGGTGGATTCTTAACCACTGGATCACCAGGGAAGTCCATAATGAGGGCTTTTAAGATCTACTTTCTGAGCAACTTTCAAATATGCAATTACTAACTATACACAATTGCTAACTATAAATACACAATTACTAACTATAGTCACCATGCTGTACATTACATCCCTGTAACTTACTTAATTTGTATATGGAAGTCTGTACAGAGTTTGTAAAGGGTTCTTGATATATTCTGCATATTAGATCCTTATCAGTGATATGATTTACAAGTATTTTCTCTTGTTCAGTGCATTATCTTTTTACTTTCTTGATAGTGCCGTCTGATTCCACATCTGTTTTTAAGGTTAAGTATTTGTTGATTTAAATAACCTTTACACTTTGATTAAAAGTATTACTTCATGGACTGTGATTGACTCCTTGCAATGAAATAGTGATTTTTGAATTCTAATGTACTTGTGAATATCATCTGTGTTTTCCTTTGCTGGTAACTGTTAAGTAAGAAAGTAACTACCTCAAACAGATACTTTGTCCAGAAATAAATATTAATAGAAAAAGAATCTTGAGTAAGGTTGTTGAATTTTCTGTTTTTCTCCTCTATGACAGAATGTATCAGTAAATACTTTGAAATGTACTTTATTCCAGAAAATAGTTTTCTGTTAGTGATATCCCACTATACTGAATACTTCCTATCTCTCTGATATTCTGGTTTTTGTTTTTTTAATTTAAAGACAAAACAAGCTGTGCTTCATTCCCCTCTGGGATTGAAACAACGATGGGGATACTATGGCCAAGACACACATAGCAACTGTGACGGCAGGTGTGAGAATGGAGGCCACGCCTCACCTTTGCTTTAATGCAGTCTAAAGACAAATATTTTTGGTGGAGGAAGAGTGAAGTCTTGGAGAAAGGGAGGAGTAGATATGTGAAGCAAAAGCAGTTTTTAAAACTCAACCCAGTTTGAATCATACAAAAATTTATGATTTTCTATTGACCTTTATCTTTCATAACTGATGATATGTTTAACTTTATTCATATTCTTTATGTTTTTTTCTTTTTAAGCTTATAGTGGCTGTTGAACAAGAAGAAATTCCCAGACTTCAGGCCCTGTATGAGAGAGGTCTGCAGAATGGTGTCCAGGGCCTGAGGCTGATCCAGCAGGAGGACATAAAAAAGAAGGAGCCATATTGTAGGGTAAGTGATTCGCTAACCCCACACACATGCTCACAGGGATATTTTCAGCTGGGGCTCAGTCCCTGTGACATGAAGGCTGGGGGTGAGCCTATAGGAAGCAGGAATCATAGAAACAGACAATCTTGTCACAGGAGCATTGAGGTGACAGACACTAGAGGGCACTGCCACAAACTCTGGATGCTGATTTCTTCTTCCCTGTGAGAAACTACCAGGTCCAAAGAGCACAGGCAAAGGCAAGAGAGGTCTGAGGCCCTGTGACATGTTGGGAAAGCACTGAGTGGTGAGGTGTGGTTGGGTCCTAGGGTGTGTAGTGGGAAATAACAGATGAGATTGGAAAGGCAGAACTAGCCCACACGAAGGGCCTGATATTCATGCTAATACTTTGAAGTGTACCCAGTAGACATGGGTAACCACTGAAAATTTTTGAGGATGGTGGCTGCAGTATCTGGTCTGCTTCAGGAGGGTGTGAACGGTGGGTTATAGAGTATCTGGCTTAAAGCATTCTATGGGGAAAACCAGATCTTCTTTATTTGTGATGGAGACTCGACTATATATATACAATAGTTACTCTGTTTATCAGCTTTCCTTGATAGCCTTTTAGAGGCTACTGTCCAATTCCCACGCCACTGGCTGTTACAGTGAATTGCTGTATCTCCTGTTTTCCATTCCTCAGGGTTTTTTTTTTTTGGAATATAGTTGATTTACAATGTTGTGTTAGTTTCAGGTGTACATCAAAGTGAATTAGTTATACATATACACATATCCACTCTTTTTTAGATTCTTTTCCTGTATAGGCCACTACAGAGTATTGAGTGGAATTCCCTGTGCTATACAGTAGGTCCTTATTGTTGTTGTTTAGTCACTAAGTCATGTCTGACTCTTTTGCAGCCCCATGGACTGTAGCCCGCCAGGCTCCTCTGTCCATGGAATTTTCCCAGCAAGTATACTGGAGTGGGTGGCCATTTCCTTCTGCAGGGGATCTTCCCCAAATATGTGTGTGTATATATATACAATAAAATAGATAAAAGTACATATATGTATATAGCCCAAATTGTGCATGTATAATATATACACAATAATAGTGTATGTGTGTATGTATATATATATATATGCAATATGTAAAAATAGGTAACTAATAAGGACCTATGGGCTTCCCCAGTGACTCAGCAGGAAAGAATCCTCCTGCAGTGCAGGAGACATGGGTTCAATCCCTGGGTCAGGAAGATCCCCTGGAGGAGGGCATGGCAACACACTCCAGTATTCTGGTTGGGAAAATCCTGTGGAGAGAGGAGACTGGTGGGCCACTGTCCATGGGGTTGCAAAAGAGTTGAACATGACTGAAGCAACTAACCACTACCATGTATCTATTTTGTTTATTTATATATATTTTAATATATACAGTAGTGTATATATATCAATCCTGATTTATCCACCCCCGCTTACCCCCTGGTAACCATAGGTTTGCTTTCTAGATCTGTACCCAGTGTTTTAATGACATTATACAATATTTGGACTCTGGGTACCTATCTTAGTGAGTATGACCTTGAACTCACTGTCAGGCGATGCTTATCAAAAGCTTGCTTTAGAGAAACACTGTTTGAAGAAGAGAACCTAGATGATCATTCATCCTTCTACCTCTCTCCAGACCACCAGATTGTGGTACCCCTATACTGTAGCGTTTTTCTCTCCCCACCTACTCCTTGACCCCAGATTACTCTCCTTGAGTTGTGTGTTGGTCTTTTGGCATCAGCCTATGGAGAAAATCGCTGTATCACTCACTAAGGCCTCTACTGTAAGAAGATAGGTTCACTGTTGAATAGCATCTTTTTGAGAACACTCAGGAGAAATTTCTCTCAGACCCCAGTTTTAAGTATAATTTTTTCTTCCTGAGCAGTTTCTGTCTATGGACGCTGTAACTGATTGCATTCTCCTGTTTGCCTTGATCCCAAGCAGGACAATTTGTGCCCTGCTCTTGCCAAGTAGCTAAAGCCTTAAGCATACATTTTTATTTTTATGCACTAATTTCACTCTTTGTTTCATCTTGTCTTTTCATCTTTGTCTTCTGTATGCTCTTATTTTTTGGAACTTGTTATTGAATCCTAGCATATCAGTACATCCAAAATCATCAACTTGATGAATTTTTGTGAAATGTGATCAGCATCCAGATCAACAAACAGAACATTACCCGCTTCATTTTGGTTGTTTAATTCACTTATTGATTCTAACAGTTTGTCTATGAATTCTTTTTTTTTTTTTGGCCATTTTGCACGGCAGATAGGATCTTAGTTCCCCAACCAGGGATAGAACCTGTACCCCCTGCGGTGAAAGCATGGATTCTTAACCACTGGTCTGCTATGGAAGTCCTAATTCTTCTTCTGTATTTTCTATATACAGTCATATTGTCTGCAAATAATAACTTCCAATCCATATACTTGTCTGGTTTAAAATTTAATGCTAGTATATATTGTTTTGTATGTATTTTTCTTTGTTTTTACAAGCTGCTTCAAATCCTTTTACACAAAGACAATATAGAATTAATTTTTCTTATCTTTAGTTGTGCAGTTAAGGTTGGATCAAAATATTTGATTTTCTTAAGTAATATAAAGTTCCCAAGAGATTGGTAGTACCTAGAAATCCAGATAGTGTTGAATGAGTTCTTCCTTGCAGAGAAGGTCATAGCATCTTTGACTCTAGCATACTTCACCTCTCTCTCCCTTCGGACTCAGAATAGTAAGAGTGTTTTCCTTGTGGGAGCAGATCTTCTCCATTTTCCTCTCCCCATATGGTTCTTATTTCTCTGAGATGATGAATGAATGACTGATTTTTTTAATAAGAAGACTCATTCATTGAATATCTGATTTTGTCTATTTTCTTCCGGCTTTGAGCAAATGCTACATGGGTCTTAAGCCAGGATTGGCAAACTGTGGCCAGTGTGGGCCAAGCCCACAACCAGTTGTTAATGACCTATTAAACTGTTTTAAATGGTTGAGAAAAATTAAAAGAATAATATTTTATGACAGTGAAAATTATATGAAACAAAATTTCAGTGCCACACAAATAAATTTTTATTGGCATACAACCATACTTACTCATTTATGTGTTGTCTGTGGCTGCTTTTTGTGCCAAACAACCAACTCGAGTAGTTGGAACCTTAAGCTTCACATGGACAAAAATATTTACTATCTGGCCCTTTACAGAAAAAATTACCAGCTCCTGATTTAAACAGTAGGGAGCCACTGAAGGATTTTGGCAGGAAAATGACATGCAAACTGTGTTAATTAAAGAAAAGTTAATCAAACTCTGGTACACAGGATGAAACTGGTTGTGGGAGAGAGGGGAGCCTTGAAGTGGGAGGTCAGAACCATTTATATATTTATTTTTGGAAGCAGCTTTACTCACTATGACACCACCAATACTACCTATTTATAGTTATTTTTAGAATCAGTTCAGTTCAATCGCTCAGTTGTGTCCAACTCTGCGACCCCATGGACTGCAGCATGCCAGGCTTCTCTGTCCATCACCAACTCCCGGAGCTTCCTCAAACTCATGTCCATTGAGTCGGTGATGCCAGTCAACCATCTCATCCTCTCTTGTCCCCTGTTTTTAGAAAACCTGATTCCTTTCTGCCAGGCTTCCCTGGTGGCTCAGATGGTGAAGAATCTGCATGCGATACAGGAGACCCGGATTTGATCCCTGGGTCAGGAAGATCCCCTAGAGAAGGAAATGGAAACCCACTCCAGTACTTTTGCCTGGAGAATTCCATGGACAGAGGAGCCTGGCAGGCTAAAATCCTTGGGGTCTGAAAGAGTGGGACACGACTGAGCAACTAACATTACTACTACTGTATATCATAGGTCAGTAATTTCTAGACTTAAGGAAGTTTTGACATACTATTCTTTATCTCACTGCATTTTCTCTTTTTCCCCCCCCCATAAAATGGGATCTGACATAAGATGAGCAGCAGTTTGTGGTGGCTGAGAAGTCAGACAGACATAAATTTAAATCTCATATCTGCCTATTTAACAGCTGTTTACCTTAAGTTAAAATTTTTCTAAACCTCAGACTCCTTGTTTGTAAAATGGACTTGTTCTGAGAATTAAATACAATAATACATGTAAAGCATCCAAGATATGTTAATCGTCAAGAAGTGATGGTTATTTTGTGCTTTATGTGAGCAGTAATTCTGGTGAATTAAAATGGATTTTTTTGAGATACTTGGGTACTTTTCATGACATCTGATAACTTTTTTATGTTCTTTTTCTCCTGGTTTACATTTTCCCTTTTTCCTAATACTTTGCTTGTAACTCATTATTTTATTGTGTTTATTTCCTTTAAGCCATGTCAATTCCTCTGTAGAATAAAATAGGCTATTTCAAAACATTGTTGAGAGATTGTAGGATATCTTCAAACTAGGGTTGTGAGTAACTCATATAAAGGCTCGTTTTAGTCAGTTGGGGCTGCTGCAACAAAGTGTGTGCTCAGTCGTGTCTGACTCTTTGCAACCCTGTAGACTGTAGCCCACCAGCCTCCTCTGTTCATGGAGTTTTCCAGGCAAGAACTCTGGAGTGGGTTGCCACTTCCTACTCCAGGGATTTCCCGACCCAGGGATTCAGCTGTCTTCTCTGTGTCTCTTATGTTGGCAGGCGGATTCTTTACCACTAGTGCCATCTGGAATGTGGACCAGTTAGCTTATAAGTGTCAGGTATTTATTTCTCATAGTTCTAGAGGCTAGAAGTCTGAGATCAAGGCTCTGAAAGATTTGATGTCTGGTGAGGACCCACTTCTTGGTTCATAGACCATCTTCCAGCTGTGTTCTCAAAATACTTAAAGGGTGAGGGAGCTCTCTGGAGTCTCTTTTATAAAGCCAGTAATCCCATTCATGAAGGCTGTATCTTTATTAGCTAATCACTTCCCAAATGCCCCATCTCCAAATACTGTCATGTTGGTCATTAGGTTTCAGTCTATGAATTTTGGAGGCCCACAGACATTCAGTCTATAGCAGAACTGGTTGTTTATACTAATGCTGTACTTAAAAAGGAAAAAAATATTAGTATTCAAGAGATTAGGGAGCTATGCACATATGGGGGCAAGAAGTATTAATATTCGGGAAATCTCTGTTCCTTCTGCTCAGTTTTCCTGTGAACCTAAAATTGCTCTAAAAAATCAAATCTACTAAAAAAATGAAATTAAACTTGCTTCCCATTTCTTATCTATACAGTGCTTTACAAGAATTATTGAGTGCTTCCTGACTATAAAACAGCTAAACCTGTTTCTGTTTTATTGTTTTGTGTGATTTTGATAGTGTTTGGTTGTGAAACTAAGATGTCAGAATCTCACTGACTGTATCAAGTATTACCTGGCATTTGAGAATAAAACAATTTATAACCTCCACCAGAGAGGCATGCTAATTTTTAACATGTGTTTCTGTTTTTATATATTATCAAGAAACTGTTTCAGACTTTAATATTAGTGTAAAAAAAAAAAAGGTATATAAGCCCCTGACCCCACTGTGGATTTGGTCATGATGTAAAAACAAGATTGACTCTGGAGTTTGGGAAACAAAGTTTTTGATTTCATGATGGTACTGAAATCTTGGGAATTTGGAAGATTCCAGCTAGTCAACTGAAACAACAGTCATCTGTTGTGTGTCTGATAACTTTAGAAATTGAAAAAAAAAAATAGAAAAAGAAGGACCCATGGTTCTTTATAAGAAGGACCCATGGTTCTTTATATCATGCCTTACTGTTCAAAACAAAACAGCATTTTGTACATCATAAAGATTGGGGATGAGTCTGGGTATTGTTCTGTGCACCTGACCATGTGATCCTCACATTTCTCAGAATGGGGTAGATGAAGTATGTATATATAGATAATCAAGTTAATTTGACCAACATTTTCTTCTTTACTGTGTGCCCAGCACTACAGTGGGTACTGCAGATGTGAAGGTAAGACATTGTCATGATCCTAAAAGAAGTTAGAGTGTAGCAGAAGATAGTTTTAATATAGTGATAAGTATTATGATAGAACTGATACTCTGTCTTGTACCAAGGCAAGGGAGAGCTTTTAGTTTAATCCAAGAGTTTAGAAAAGTCTTCTCAGAGGTGAGCCCCCTGCTTGAAAGATAAATAAGTAGTGTAACTTCTAAGAGAGGTGTATGTTACCCTTCCCTGAAGCCTCTGCAGTAGTGATCTACTTTATAGAAGGCCGCATTATGGTTATCAATGTCTAGAATTTTTAGGGGTGACAATATATAGTGGAAAGTATACTTCGGTTTTTCATAAAGGTGTCTTGAGTAAATTTCTCCCTTTTCCCCCAAATTCACGACCACTACCAGGATTGGGTAGCAGAATTTCCATGGTATAGGGTCTCTTCTCTTTCTTCCAGGCCCTCCAGAAAGAAACAGTTTGTCAGGGGAACTCTGAAAAGGTTTCTTGTATCAGGTCTCTTTAAGAAGAAAATGAAGTGCCCCTAGTGGGAGTATCTGAGAAACTTTGAAACTGCGTCTGTAAACTTGGAAGAATGGCTCTTGACAGTGCTCTCTGTGCCTCTCTATCCTGACTGCTTCCTCTGACCTTAGGTGTGCTGAGCCAACTGCCTTACTTTAACGCTATTGGTCAATCACATATTCCTCTAGCCTCCTGACTGACTTCCAACTCTTAGCTTTCCCTGACCCACTTGCCTGGTTCTTTTCCAACCACCTGACCTGCTACAATATCAGATTTTAAGCTCTGACCTGGTGACCTGGTCAGCGCACGTGCAGTCTGCTGGCCGGCAGACAGCCAGCCTGTCCCCTAATCCCACCCCAGGCCAGAGTGTCAACAGCTTGGCAGCAGTGATTTGTTCCACCTTCCCTCTCATCCACATTCAGGCAAGGCACACCAACATCTCATGAGGAGGGTCAGAGCCAAGACCAGAAAGGGAAGGAAGAAGGAAACCTGTTAGGAAGGGTAAAATTTGGTATATGTTTAAAGACAGCCCTCAAAAATTCATTCAGTCAGTATTTGAGTGCCTTCTGTGTGTGTCAGGCATGTGCTGGATTAGAGGAGTAGAAGATGAATAAGGAGGATATTTGGGATGATAAAAAAAGATTGACACGAAGCACTTGTACACACGTTATTTTACCCCTCTGTTATCATACTTATCACATAGTTCTATGCTATGTAAAAAGTTTTTGTGACTAAACTCTTAGTATTATCTTAAATTAGCTTCCAAGGTTGTTGTATCCCAGATACTATTTGTAGGTTGGAGTTGAATTCTACTTATTGGACCTGTGAATTTAGGAATTTCAGGCAGTAGAAGTTCTAGTGTAAAATCTTACGTGTGTCTAGAAACAGAAGGAATGATTTCCTATTCTTGGCAAATGCTCTCAAATTCTGGAAGCAAGACTGTCAGGAGAATGATGAATTTTGCCACATGTTAGGTTCAGCTTGTGAAAAGAGCCTGAGATTGTGAGCCTTCACTTTTAGTGCCATCTGGCCATTTGGAAACATTGGTCAGGGTCGAGTGGCAAAATCAAAAGCTTTTAAAGGCCAGACAGGTAAACGCACTGGGCTGGGGTGGAGCAGTGACTACAGATGAGATATTTAATATTATCGGATGTCATTTTAAAACTGGAACAGCAGTGCAGTGCTGCCCAGGAGGGTGGCAGCACTTAAGTCACACTCAACTTCTGGGCTTTAGTTATCCTGGGAACCAGTCTGTCCTCTTAGAGGAGACTGATTGAGAGAACTGATACACTCTTATATACAATAATGCAACAGAAAAGTGTGCCATTTCCAAGCACTCACCAAAATGTAGTCAGTATTTGGTGTGTGAAATTCTACTCATATCCTTTTCTTCACAATTAGAAAAGGCCTATGCACATTGAACACTTATTCTGAAAAATTAAATATGTATGGTTGTAGATCATTCATGTATAGAGTTTAAACATGTTTTGAGTGGCAACTGACATACACACATACACACACACTCCAACATAGCAATTAAATACCCAGGCTATTAATTTCTCCATATTACCTGAAGAGAAAGTTTGAATTAACCACTAAAATCTCCATTCAGTAGTTGCAGTCTTGAAGATAGATTCTGCAGCAAATCAGATCAGTACTCTGAAAACATTGTGAACAACTCAGGGCTCTCACTGAGTATGCATGACAGATAATATACTACTGGGAAAACCGTAGTGCAGTTTATATAAAGAAATTGGTGATACAGAATCTGACTCAGAATCAGATATGGTTCAGATCAGATCAGATCAGTCGCTCAGTTGTGTCCGACTCTTTGCGACCCCATGAATCGCAGCACGCCAGGCCTCCCTGTCCATCACCAACTCCTGGAGTTCACCCAGATTCACGTCCATCGAGTCAGTGATGCCATCCAGCCATCTCATCCTCTGTCGTCCCCTTCTCCTCCTGCCCCCAATCCCTCCCATTATCAGGGTCTTTTCCAATGAGTCAACTCTCCACATGAGGTGGCCAAAGTATTTGAGTTTCAGCTTTAGCATCATTCCTTCCAAAGAACACCCAGGACTGACCTCCTTTAGAATGGACTGGTTGGATCTCCTTGCAGTCCAAGGGACTCTCAAGAGTCTTCTCCAACACCACAGTTCAAAAGCATCAATTCTTTGGTGCTCAGCCTTCTTCACATCCATACTTCTTCACATCCAACTCACATCCATACATGACCGCAGGAAAAACCATAGCCTTGACTAGACGGACCTTTGTTGGCAAAGTAATGTCTCTGCTTTTGAATATGCTATCTAGGTTGGTCATAACTTTCCTTCCGAGGAGTAAGCATCTTTTAATTTCATGGCTGCAGTCACCATCTGCAGTGATTTTGGAGCCCCCAAAAATAAAGTCTGACACTGTTTCCACTGTTTCCCCATCTATTTCCCATGAAGTGGTGGGACCGGATGCCATGATCTTCGTTTTCTGAATGTTGAGCTTTAAGCCAACTTTTTCACTCTCCTCTTTCACTTTCATCAAGAGGCTTTTTAGTTCCTCTTCACTTTCTGCCATAAGGGTAGTGTCATCTGCATATCTGAGGTTATTGATATTTCTCCCAGCAATCTTGATTCCAGCTTGTGTTTCTTCCAGTCCAGCGTTTCTCATGATGTACTCTGCATATAAGTTAAATAAACAGGGTGACAATATACAGCCTTGACGAACTCCTTTTCCTATTTTGAACCAGTCTGTTGTTCCATGTCCAGTTCTGTTGCTTCCTGACCTGCATACAGATTTCTCAAGAGGCAGATCAGGTGGTCTGGTATTCCCATATCTTTCAGAATTTTCCACAGTTGATTGTGATCCACACAATCAAAGGCTTTGGCATAGTCAATAGAGCAGAAATAGATGCTTTTCTGGAACTCTCTTGCTTTTTCCATGATCCAGAGGATGTTGGCAATTTGATCTCTGGTTCCTCTGCCTTTTCTAAAACCAGCTTGAACATCAGGAAGTTCACGGTTCACATATTGCTGAAGCCTGGCTTGGAGAATTTTGAGCATTACTTTACTAGTGTGTGAGATGAGTGCAATTGTGCAGTAGTTTGAGCAATCTTTGGCATTGCCTTTCTTTAGGATTGGAATAAAAACTGACCTTTTCCAGTCCTGTGGCCACTGCTGAGTTTTCCAAATTTGCTGGCATATTGAGTGCAGCACTTTCACAGCATCATCTTTCAGAATTTGGAATAGCTCAACTGGAATTCCATCACCTCCACTAGCTTTGTTCGTAATGATGCTTTCTAAGGCCCACTTTACTTCACATTCCAGGATGTCTGGCTCGAGGTCAGTGATCACACCATCATGATTATCTGGGTCGTGAAGATGTTTTTTGTACAGTTCTTCTGTGTATTCTTGCCATCTCTTCTTAATATCTTCTGCTTCTGTTAGGTCCATACCATTTCTGTCCTTTATCGAGCCCATCTTTGCATGAAATGTTCCTTTGGTATCTCTGATTTTCTTGAAGAGATCCCTGCTAAGTCGCTTCAGTCGTGTCCAACTCTGTGTGATCCCATAGACGGCAGCCCACCAGGCTTCCCCGTCCCTGGGATTCTCCAGGCAAGAACACTGGAGTGGGTTGCCATTTCCTTCTCCAATGCATGAAAGTGAAAAGTGAAAGTGAAGTCGCTCAGTTGTTCCCGACTCTTAGCGACCCCATGGACTGCAGCCTACCAGGCTCCTCTATCCATGGATTTTCCAGGCAAGAGTACTGGAGTGGGATGCCATTGCCTTCTCTGGAAGAGATCCCTAGTCTTTCCCATTCTGTTGTTTTCCTCTATTTCTTTGCATTGATTGCTGAAGAAGGCTTTCTTATCTCTTCTTGCTATTCTTTGGAACTCTGCATTCATATGTTTATATCTTTCCTTTTCTCCTTTGCTTTTTGCTTCTCTTCTTTTCACAGCTATTTGTAAGGCCTCCCCAGACAGCCATTTTGCTTTTTTGCATTTCTTTTCCATGGGGATGGTCTTGATCCCTGTCTCCTGTACAGTATCACGAACCTCATTCCATAGTTCATCAGGCACTCTATCAGATCCAGGCCCTTAAATCTATTTCTCACTTCCACTGTATAATCATAAGGGATTTGATTTAGGTCATACCTGAATGTTCCAGTGGTTTTCCCTACTTTCTTCAATTTAAGTCTGAATTTGGCAATAAGGAGTTCATGGTCTGAGCCACAGTCAGCTCCTGGTCTTGTTTTTGCTGACTGTATAGAGCTTCTCCATCTTTGGCTGCTAAGAATATAATCAGTCTGATTTCTGTGTTGACCATCTGGTGATGTCCATGTATAGAGTCTTCTCTTGTGTTGTTGGAAGAGGGTGTTTGTTATGACCAGTACATTTTCTTGGCAAAACTCTATTAGTCTTTGCCCTGCTTCATTCCATTTTCCAAGGCCAAATTTGCCTGTTACTCCAGGTGTTTCTCGACTTCCTACTTTTGCATTCCCGTCCCCTATAATGAAAAGGACATCTTTTTTGGGTGTTAGTTCTAAAAGGTCTTGTAGGTCTTCATAGAACCATTCACCTTCAGCTTCTTCAGCGTTACTGGTTGGGGCATAGACTTGGATTACTGTGATATTAAATGGTTTGCCTTGGAAACGAACAGAGATCATTCTGTCGTTTTTGAGATTGCATCCAAGTACTGCATTTCGGACTCTTTTGTTGACCATGATGGCCACTCCATTTCTTCTAAGGGATTCCTGCCCGCAGTAGTAGATATAATGGTCATCTGAGTTAAATTCACCCATTCCAGTCCATTTCAGTTCGCTGATTCCTAGAATGTCGACGTTCACTCTTGCCATCTCTTGTTTGACCACTTCCAATTGCCTTGATTCATGGACCTGACATTCCAGGTTCCTATGCAATATTGCTCTTTACAGCATCGGACCTTGCTTCTATCACCAGTCACATCCACATCTGGGTATTGTTTTTGCTTTGGCTCCATCCCTTCATTCTTTCTGGAGTTATTTCTCCACTGATCTCCAGTAGCATATTGGGCACCTACGGACCTGGGGAGTTTCTCTTTCAGTATCCTATCATTTTGCCTTTTCATACTGTTCATGGGGTTCTCAAGGCAAGAATACTGAAGTGGTTTGCCATTCCCTTCTCCAGTGGACCACATTCTGTCAGATCTCCACCATGACTCACCTATCTTGGGTTGTCTCACAGGCATGGCTTAGTTTCATTGAGTTAGACAAGGCTGTGGTCCTAGTGTGATTAGATTGACTAGTTTTCTGTGAGTATGGTTTCAGTGTGTTTGCCCTCTGATGCCCTCTTGCAACACCTACCGTCTTACTTGGGTTTCTCTTACTTGGGCGTGGGGTGTCTCTTCACAGCTGCTCCAGCAAAGTGCAGCCACTGCTCCTTACCTTGGATGAGGGGTATCTCCTCACCGCCACCCTTCCTGACCTTCAACGTGGGATAGCTCCTCTAGGCCAAATAAAACTGAAAGACTCATTGTAGCAGCTGGAAGAGCCTGGAAAAATTAATTCCTCTAAGGAAGAGAATTATTTCCAGATTATAGAGGTTTTCTTTTAGCTCGTATTATTTCTATTATCTGTTAGACAATTTGTATACGTATTCAGTATCAAATTTAGGCACTGAATTGAGAAAACTTTTATTTTATTTTTCTTTAAGACTATCAGATGTTTGCCAGGAAAGGCTAATTGTGAGTTATCCATCAGTATAAACAGTAAAAAAAATTCAGCCAAAGGTCAAATTTATTGGACAATCTGTTGTTTAGTTGCTAAGTCATGTTCAACTCTTAGACCCCATGGACTAGCCTGCCAGGCTTCTCTGTCCATGGGATTTCCCAGGCAAGAATACTAAAGTGGGTTGCCATGCCCTCCTCTAGGGGATCTTCCCGACCCAGGGATCAAGCCTGAGTCTTCTGCATTGGCAGGTGGATTCTTTACCACTGAGCCACCAGGGAAGCCTCATTGGAGAGCCTGCCCTCAGCAGTTTTTAATTATATTGTCTTGGTTCTTTCACAATTCTGTCCCAGGGTCTAATGGCTATTGATTGTCCCTATACTGGCATCGTGGACTATCGGCAGGTGGCTTTGTCATTTGCCAAGGATTTCCAAGAAGCAGGTGGCTCTGTTTTGGCCAATTTTGAAGTAGAAGATATTGAAATGGCTAGAGAAAGTCCTTCAAGAAGTAAAGATGGTAAGCTGTCTGTATCTTTTCTGTTGAATACTTGAATTGACTTTAAAGAAATTTGGGACTGTTTCTGTGTAGGGTAGCATGACATGAGGGTCTCCAGGAGGTAGCTACAGTAGGGCACAGAGCTGGAGGCAGGTGCAGAAGCGAAATTAGCTCCCAAAGACTTTCCTATCCAATAGGTTAGACTCAGAATCCCCTGGGGATGCTTGTTAAAAATACAGATTTTAGCATCCTCCCAGGGACAGGGGAGCCTGGTGGGCTGCCGTCTATGGGGTCACATAGAGTCGGACACTACTGAAGCAACTTAGCAGCAGCAGCAGTCTTACTGAATCAGACTGTCTGGGGATAGGACATGACTCAGCCATTCTGAAGCCCCCACCTGCAGTTTCCCCACTGTAGCCTGTACTTAGAGTTTCTTTTGTTTTGCTTTGGGGGCACAGATTTTTTTTTTAAACCAAATGAATTAGTTGTTAAGCCTTAAATTTGTTGTTTGGAAATTTGAAGGGAAAAAGAAGTAGTGCTTGGTTCATTCTTTCTTGACAGGCCTTTAAGGAGATCTGGGCTATCTGAAGCAATCATTTTCCCAGTGTTCTTCTAAATTCTAAGATGATGAGCAAAATTGTTAAATAATTGAGATTGTTAGGTAGGTAGCATAATCAATCAAATTTATGATGTAAGTAAGTAAATCATATTCTTTACCTGCTATCCATATGCATTATAGGTCTTTAAGATCACATGTATCTGATTGGGAACAAATTTTAGAAATAGTTTATGATTGGAAATTTTGTGTTGTAATAACTCTTGCTTGTCTATACAACCTAGAATCTGTAAGGATCCAGATAACACTTGAATGATGAGTGTCATAGCATTCTTCCAATGGAAAAATACATACTGATTCGTGATGGTCCATTTTATAGCATGTTTTCTAGGATTGTGGTTCACAGAAAAGCTGTGCCTTCTAGTGTTGGAGCTGAGGTGCGGAATGGTTTACAGATTAAATGAATTAAAATAAAATATGCTAAAAAAACATGCCAGAGTTTTATATATTGTCGAATATTAACTAGTTTAATCTCGTTTACTTGGTAAAAAGAAAACTTTAGAATGAAAAGTAGGAGCCAGTCATGGTTATGATGGAGACAATCCTTGAAATTTATGACTAGAATAATATTTCATTTAATGTAGGCCTTCTTTTGCTAAAAATAAATTTTTCACTAATTTTTTTTTCAGGGATGAAATATCCAATTGTTATAAGGAATACAAAGGTAAAGATTCTTTTTAAAAAAATCTTTATTGATGTGTTTGGCCGTGCCAGGTCTTAGTTGTGTCACGCAGGATCTTGTAGTTGCGGCTTGCAGGCTCTTGGGATCGTTAGTGTGGTATGTGGGATCTAGTTCTACCAGCAAGGGTCTAAACTGAGCCCCTTGCATTGGAAGCACAGAGTCTTAACCACTGGTTCACCAGGGAAGTCCCAAGATTCTTAAGTAAACTACTTTCGTCTACTTTATCTACTGTCATCTTCTTCCTTAAAAAGTTGAATTAAACCACAGTGCTGTATTTTACGTCATTGAATGAAATTTGCCTACTGTAAAAGTTATTCTGAGAAAAATCCTTTGGGAACAATGTAACAACTTTCATTCTAAGAAAGGTTTCAACTTGGGAATGTCTTCCTCAAGTGATTGTGCCAGCAAAGGATAGGATTTATAAGCACTTGGGGTAATGAAAACTGATAGATGTTTTATCGTTTCTGCCTACTTATCTACATGACTTATTATTAACTCTCTACTAATTATAAGACTTTGGGGACAGGGAGCAGGCTGTGCAGGGAGAGATAGGCTGCTTTTCTTCAGCTTCTCATAGTCTAAAACAAGAATTATTGAATAGCATAGAAGTATTGCATTAGCTGTTTGTTCACCGAACGATCAGAGTTCAGTCAGTCAGGAGAGTAGAGTCATCGATGAGTATATTGTAGGAATTAGGACTTACACAGTTTTGAAAGTATTTAGGGAGGTGAAAATTCAGAAGGGGAGTTGGTAGATCAGGAGGTATCTCCAGCCAGTTTCTAAGAAGCCAAGTGTATCCAGCTGCTAAAGTCGGAATGCGAGCAGGAAGCTTTGTCTACACCCAAGTAGTGGGTGCCTTTGTGCTTGGCCAGTAGGATGGGTAGTCAGGAGGTGAGCTGAAGGTGGAGCTGTAATGTATCAATACTTGGCAGTGGGTGTTTGGGCCAGAGGTGACCTTCAGAGAATAGTGTGGTTGCTGCTGTACCTCTGCCTCCCGGATCATATGCACTTGCTGTTTGGTCAGCTTTAAGTTAGAAGCATGTAAGGAAGCATCAATCCCAGCATAACCCAAGTGATACCGTAAATCCCCTGCAGTCCCTCCCTTTCCCACTTGGCATCCACTCACACCCCTTATAACTACATTTATGAAATAGAGTAGAACAATTATGCTTCCATCCACAAGGTGCAACTATCTTTCATACACCTGAAGACAAGCCTTCTCTCCAAAAAGGATACAAAGTCTACTTTCATTGATTGTGAATGTTCATTTCTTTTCTATCTGAGTCACTCTCCCACTTTGAGATCCTGCAATATAAATCCTGAGATAAAAGGTTAACCACTATTTAAGCATCTTAAGTCTCACCTGGAAGTAATTTTTCTTCCTAGAAGATGTGTGGCAACGTCTGGAAACATTTTTCTCATCACACCTAGTAGAAGCGGAGGAGGTGGGGCAATGCTACTGGCATTTAGTGGGTAGAGGCCAGGGAATCTGCTAAGCATTCTACAGTGTGAGAGACAGGTCCCCACGACAGAGAGGCATCTGGTCCCACATGTCAATAATGCTGAAGTTGAAAAACCCCATGTTAGATGATGGGAAGTGGCAGAAATGGGTGTGCTAGTTGTCTAGGGCTTCTATAACATATTACTAGACACTGAGTGGCTTAAGCAGCAGGAATTTATTTTTCCACATCCCTACAGGCTAGAAATCTAGGTCCGGGTGCCATCAGAGTTGGCTTCTGGTGTGATCTCTCCTCGGCCTGTGGCTGGCTGCCTTTGTCCTTAAGTGGCCTTTTCTCTGTGCCTGCACACGTGCAGAGAGAGAGTGGGAGAGAGCAGTCTCTTTCCCCTATAAGAACACCAGTCCTATGAGATTAGGGTTCCACTTTACAGACCTTATTTAATCTTAATTCTCTCCTTAAAGTTCCTATCTCCAAATACAGTCTCATTGGGCATTAAGGAGGACACAGTTCACTCTAGTAACAATGAGGGTAAAGAAAGTGTTGAGTAATTTATAGGCAATTATGTTTATTTTAGAATAAGAAAGAAATACCCCTGGCTACTACACTCATTTCTGTCACCAGTCATGTGGTCATAGCTGATATTTATAATTTCCTTCTTCCACTACTCATTCCATAGTCCCTTTGCCCTTGGCAAGGATCTCAGCTGGTAATGGTTCCTAGTTTGCTGGGATAACTCAAACTTCCATTCCTAAAGTGTCTGTGCGCTTAGCAGCCCTGCTTGTTTTGGGTTGTGGGTTCCATTTTTGGGTTCCATTAACTTTTATAATAGCACATGGGGAAACTAAAACAAATCCCAGGGGAGCTACATTCCAGACATACTTCTCTTTATCATCTCTGAGCCCTCTATGTGGTAGCAACTCAGTGTTTTCTTGAGAGAATCAGTTATCCCACCCAGAACAGTAATTCCTTCTGCCTGTTGATTCACTGCCAGGAGGAGCCCAAAGTGACCAGGTATGACAGTATCAATTTCTGACTTAATGGAACCATTGCTTATTTTCTAATGGAAGCATTTTTCCCTTGGAAACCAAGACTTCTAGACCATCAGAGCCAAAAATTGTAGGGCTGGGAAGCAAACATTTCATAAGCAGTTTATTATAATAGTAAGGAGCTACTCCCATTTTCTACCCCTTGATTTCCAGACCTGTGAATCCTGGCTGTGGAAGAAACAACACCATGTATTAGTCACTCGTTTAGAGCATGTAGAGAATCCTGGAAGACATTGCCCCAAGCCTATGGGTGTGCCAGCCAGCTAGTGCTGTTACTGGATCTTCAAAAGCTCATTCTACTTTTTGTCACCCAGTAGCTTCAGGTTTGTGGGGTAAATGGTAAAATTAGTGCATTCTACAAGCATGAACCTATTGTTATGCTTCATTTCCTGGAAAATAAGCTCACTAATCAGAAGTAATGCTTTTGAGTAAAATACCGTTAATAGTGAATAAAGCATCCTGTAAGTTCACAGATGGCGGTTTCCACAGAAGCATTGCAGGTGTAGAAGATGAATTTGTATCCAGAGCAAGTGTCTGCTCCAGTGAGGACTAAGTGCTGCCTTTGGTTTTTGATTGAAGTGGTCCAGGGACCATGTCAGTGGCTATGTTGATCTCTGCTGTTGGCCGATTGAGTATTCACCTGTGGCTGTAAATAGATCAGCCTTGGTGAGTAAGTCCATGTTGCTAAACCCATGCATTACCTCCTTGCTGCCATAACCATTTAGTTCATGAAGCCATTGGGTGTGGACGGGGTACCTGGGGACAGAGGCTAGCTCACATCCACAGGGCAGGTCATCTTGTCCACTGATTATTAAAATTTTCCTCTTCCATGATCACTCTTCAGTGAGCATTCATAGAGAACTCAGATGTCTTTTTTATCCGAACCTGTTTTGAGAGATCCATTCACATACCTTTTCTCCAGAGCTCCTTTTTCTGACCATCCAGCAAATAGTCATTGCACATGAAACAGTATAGATCCATACTTCTAGGATAAATAACCAGGTATGGCATTCTGTGTTCTGCCCCCTTGGGAAGATTGCCCTTTACTACAGACCTTCAGGGCCACTCCCAAGTGGGGCGCTGGTGTTGTAGCTGTTCTTTTCAAGTGATGTCAGAATGTTGTGCAGAACCATTTGTCAACCTGGCCTGTATTTTTTTCTTCCTTGGCCAGCTGATCACTTTCCATGGGGCCGAGGGAGCAGGTCCAGAGGGAGGAGATGATTTAGCGGTGGAGGTCATGGGCATTTGAGCCACTTGCCTCCACAACTTATGTGTGCCTGCAGGACCTATACATCTCTGATCTTGTATATTACCACTTCCTCTTGATGACAGAGTGCTGCGTACACACCCAGTTTTGTGGCCTGGTGAGTAAGACAATACCCAGTTCATAATGGGTAATTCAAATGGTAACTTGGTGACCTGTGGTCAAGTGTTGGATCAAAGGCAGAAGCCCTTTCTCAAAAGGAGGCTAATTACCTGCAGAAGATGGTGTAACTTTCCTCCAAAATCCTAAAGTTCTGTGCTGTGATTCTTCCTATAGGGACCTACAAAAGTCTCCTTAAAACATCATGATCAGCCACAAACTTGAATTACTGTCAGAGCTGCTGGATCGTGTGGCCCAAGTGGCAGAACAGCCAAGGTGTCCATTCAAAAAAGGATTAAGAAGCAGAATGGTCAGCAGTGGTGGGAAGTGCAGGCCTGGTGGGGAGTAAATCCTGAAAACTGAGGTCTCCAGTGACTTTAGAAAAGAGATATTAAAAAGAAAATAAGTATAGAAAATCATTATAGGCATTCTCTGTCTGGAGATTTCTATCACTTCTGGAATTTCTATGAAGGACTTGATCCTGAGAAGTCAGCCGATTCCCTTTTCTGCAAACTTTGAACTTCGATCAGTGGGTCTTTATGAAACATAAAATGAACAAAAATATCAGCAAGGCTGATTTTAACCTTCACTGGAGATTTTACTGTGGCCTTCTTGAGTTCCAGACCATTATTTCTGCAGATAATAAAATTCATTTCCACGTGGGGTATTTCAGGGAGTCTCCTGATGAACCAACCTCCTGTATATGTTGGTATAGATGGAGCAAAGAAAAATTGTATAATTGATCAAAATGGAGATAACGTGTTTGCTGCCATCAGATTTTTTTTATTAAAAAACAGATAAGAAGAAAACTGGTCTCATGAAAAACATAGATGAAAAATGCACAGAAGCAGCCAGAGCACTGGGTTTACTCTTTGGAACAGAGAACCATGAAGATGAAATATAAAGATAAGAAAGTCATGACAAAGACTTTTCATGAGGCAGGCTTGGTTGTCTCAGTAGAGGAAAATGATGCTGGGTATGGTGAGCTCCCTGAAACGGATGCCAGCTTCAAGGGAATTTGCAAGACAATTGTTGAAGCACCAAGTAATGAAGAGAGACTAAAAGCTTTGGCTCTCATTCAAGAAATGATGACCTTTGTGCAGTTTGCTAGTGATAAATGTGATTATAGAATGAAGCGTAAGTGGGATGGACTTCCCATGTTATGGTTCAGACTGTTTTCATAAAGCTTCTAGCCAGCTTTCACCTCTTGCAGACGAGAGGTCTCTTTGCAGAAATTATTGAAGATTGTCTGGCAAACAGGAGTAAAGAGAACACAGACCAACTTGTTGCATGAGTGAGAATTGGCTTTCTTGTACAATATTTTAAAGCATTAATGTTAAACCTGTGAATTTTGTTTTCAAGAAGTACATAAAATGAACTGATGGAAACATTTACTTAAAACTTTTATAAAGCTAAAAAAAAGAAGGATTAAAAGTCTGTTTCCGCCCTTGCCCTAAGGAACATTTTCACCAAAGTGTGGCATCATGTGATCCAAGATACACAAGGGCCTGTGGGAAACCAGGGGATATGTATTTCATTCAGCTTCTATAGTTGTTACTTTTATTTTGGCATTTTCCTCTAGTATAACTAAATAATATAACTTAAGATTTTAAATATAATTTTAATATATTTTAAAATTATAAAATACAAAAATTTGAGTCAGCTTATCAAGCTGAATATCTATGCATTTATGACAAGCTAAAAAAATGAATTTTTAAAATAAACTTTTGAGGAGAGGAATTGCAAACTAAAGATTTATAGGTTGAACATGGGGGAAAGGTCTGTTTCACTTGAATGTGTGAAAGTGTTAGTTGCTCCGTTGCATCTGACTCTTTGCCACCCCGTGGATTTAGCCCCCAGGCTCCTCTGTCCATGGAATTCTCCAGGCAAGAATACTAGAGTGGGTTGCTATTTCCTTCTCCAGGGATCAAACCTTGGTCTCCTGCACTGCAGGAAGATTCTTTACTGTCTGAGCCACCGGGGAAGCTTATGAAATAGCAATAATGATGCATAGTTTATTTTTTAAAAGACTTTTATGGTTGAACTAATAAGTCAATGTAAATTAAAAATTTCCATTTTGGGTGTGAAATTAATGTTACTGAATTATTTAATAATTTTTTTCTTTTGAAATCGTTCCTCAAGTTTTTAAAAGAACTTCTAAGTTATTGCATTCTGGTACCATTCTATGAATTCTTTTATCTTTATGTTTATCATAAGGCTTATCTTCATTTTATGTTCTAAGAACAAAAGAATTGCTGACTTTTCAAGTAGGTAACTAGTAGATTAATATCATGTAAAAATTTTTTTGTACTTCTGGTATATAGTTCTAGATGAGCAGAAAAGATATTAACCTACCTAGAAGAAGCGTTTTTATTTTTGTTGACATAGTCCTTTGACTTCAAGGATCTTAAAACTTTCATGAGTTTAATCTAGCTAATTTGAATTAACTGCAAAGAGGTTTCATCTGATTTTTGTCCGAAGTGTGCTTGTATAACTGTTGAAAAGAGGCTTATCTTGGTAGCTGGGCAAAAATAGGATGAACACAGAGATAGGATAAGGATAAATCAGTAAAGCCTAGAAAGAAAGAGAACACTGGGGCAGATGAGAACCTTAAGGCTTCAGAAACAGGTCCTCTCGGAAGGAAATCTAGGAACATGAGATTACCTGGAGCGAGAAGGTATTAGTTGTTTCCTCTGTAAGAAATAAAGCAATAGAAATGGAGTATGGTAGGGAATTAGGGTTAAATGAAATCATTAGGAAATTGAGTCACAAATTGGCTAACCCTATCAGAGTAAAGCAAAAAATATGCAGATGATAATCACAAATAAAATTTATGAGAAAACACAGCCTAAGATTAGTAGTCTCCTGGTCATTAAAGCAAACCTTGACCATAGTGTGCATTCTCAGTAAATGTGGGTTGAATGACTGAGTTTTGAAAAGTAGCCTCACTTTGCAAAGTAAATACTGATCCGAAGGGAGACCTTGGTTGCTGGGTAGATTACAGGTGGAACTGAGCAAGGGTTGAGTGTGAAGCAACCTGAGAGTAACAGGATAATTACCCTTAGATAAGACAGGAGAAGCTATTTGAAATACAGAGGAGGCCAAATGGGTTGAGGCCAAATGAGCCACCTAAATGAAGGTGGCTTCTTTCTGCAATAAGTAGTGAAGAAGTTCCACGGTAGGTCTTTGTGAAAAAGAGCTGTCTGTATGTGGCTTGTTAGGTATTCTCGCTAGGTCAACCACTGTAACTCTAAAGTACAAAATTTAAGGTGATATCCTCTTGTGTGCCATTGCTCTAAGTTTCTACCTTCCAACTAAATGCTGAAGAACTTCTTTTGCTGATACCTGTATTTAATCTCATCTTTTAAAAAGAATAAAAAGATGGGACTTCCCTGGCAGTCCAGTGGTTAGGACATTTTCACTGCAGGGGCCTGGGTTCAATACCTGGTGAGGGGACTAAGATCCTGCAAGCTGTGCGATGCAGCCGTAAATGAATGAATGAAGGATCCATATCTGTGCCTTTACTGTCTTTGCTATCACCTATTCCTTCTGCTTCCCACAAGTCACTGTTCTTTTCTCTTGCCCTAGGGAGAGGAGGTCCGATGTCAGTATGTTGTGGCATGTGCGGGACTTTACTCAGACCGTATTTCCGAGTTGAGTGGCTGCAATCCCAATCCTCGAATTGTACCATTCCGGGGAGATTACCTGGTCTTGAAGCCAGAAAAGCGCTATCTTGTAAAAGGAAATATTTATCCGGTAGGTAATGATACATCTGGCTTCCCAGATGGCTCAGTGGTAGGGAATCCACCTGCCAACGCAGGAGACGCAGATTTGATCCCTGAGTCGGGATGATCCCCTGGAGGAGGAAATGGCAGCTTGCTCCAGTATTCTTGCTAGGAAAATCCCATGGGCAGAGGAGCCTGATGGGTAACAGTTCACAGAGTCGCAAAGAATCAGATACGGCTGAGCGACTGAGCACACACACATACCATGATACCTCTGCTTTCTCAAGATGCTTGTGGCAAAAGGGAATGAAACAAAAACTTTTCCCAGAGTTAGACGCAAGAGCTATTTTAAAGGGCTTTTTAGTTCAAGCATTCCACCTGTTTCTCTGGGTTAAATCCCTACATCTTTGTTTTGATATCGTGGCTACCCATACAGTCCGTGGAATTTCTCCAGGCCAGAATACTGGAGTGGGTAGCCTTTCCCTTCTCCAGGTGATCTTTCCAACCTAGGGATCGAACCCAGGTCTCCTACATTGCAGGCAGATTCTTTACCAGCTGAGCCACAAGGGAAGCCCTAAATTATCAGTACTTGCTCACAAGTCCTAGAAAGCTTGAGTGTACCACAGGAAGAACAGGGAGGAAAGAACCTGATTCTCCCACCTCTGTCTGGAAAGAGTATTCCTAAGAGAACTTTTCCTTATAACAAGCCCAGATGCCAACCTTCTTTCTTAGTTCACCTATCTATAAGTGCAAGAAAGGGGATGTGGCCACTCTGTAGTTTCATGGTGTAGAAGACATAGGCATTTAAATGAAAAGCTCATTCTTCTGTCTGGACCTACTGGGTTGAACTACGAGTATTCGGGTATTCAGTGTTTTTGACCTTGCCAAAACTTCCATCATCTGTTCCAACCTGTTACATTCCCACTTGACAAAAGCCTGTGTTATGAAGGTGGGTTTTTTCCTGGCAGCTCTGATTTTACTTGTCAGCTGCGTAGGTTTCTAGTTGGAGATGGTAGGAGTGGGGAGTAACCTGAAGTAGGACAGTTTTTTTCTTTATCCAGAAAGAGGAATAGATGGGACAGTGTGCCTCATTGTCATGGCATCAGGTTTCCTGTGTGACATTTCTAGGCAGAAGCACGTACATAGAAAAGTATTATCTGAGCACAGATCACAAGTAAATGCATGGGAAGAAGGTGTTTTCTATTACCAGTTCAATGTTTGTGTGTATAATAAAATGCAGTATGAAATGGGGCTCTGTTTGCTCTGTTAAATCTGTAGGTCCCCGATAGCCGATTTCCTTTCCTAGGAGTTCACTTCACACCAAGGATGGATGGCAATATTTGGCTAGGGCCCAATGCAATTCTTGCCTTTAAACGAGAGGGCTACAGACCCTTTGACTTCAGTGCCAGAGATATTATGGATATAATCATCAAGAGGTAACTGCATTTCCTTAAAAAGTGATTTTAAGTGCTTATACTTTTAATATGGGAAATTTTTTCTTTCTTGATATTAGGTTTATTTGGATAAATCTTCATATTTGTGATTGGTATATTGGTTTTTTAAAAAAATTAATCTGAATTAAGAGCTTTGTGAAATAAGCATAACATTTTAACTACTTCAAGAAAATTCTGATGAGCCAGGGTGATGTCTTGGTTAAAAAAGAGCCAAGAGTGATCCCCCATCTGACAATCCAAATCTTGTTTTGCTAACCTTTAGTTGAGTTTGAAAAAAAGAAAGTTTCTCTCAAAATCAGTAGATGGTTTACTTTGATAAGATCATTTCAGGCTAGTCACCATGATTTTGAAAACCTCTGGAGAAACTGCTGATAAGCAAGGTTGTTTCCTTTTCTGGAAAATTAGCAATACTGCTACATTGATATGAAGTGCAGATCATTTACTATGGTAAGAAATAACTCACTGAAGTATTTTGTCCTTTTAGCGGTGCTGCGCTCTAGAGGGTTTCACATCATCAAAATCACTAGAAAGCTTTCAGAGCTCTACTTGCATTTCACCCTGCACAGATTCTGAAACCAGTTTAGGGTGGGGCTTCCCAGCTGTGTGCTTGTAAAAATACATATGAGCACAGGCTCTCCAGATTCTCACTTGAGAATCACTACTAGCGTATCTGACCTCTGGCTGACTAAAGAGAAGTAGGGTAAATGTCCCACACGTTTAATACCCAAATTAAAAAATCTGTAAATGCCTTTTAGTTGTGTTTTAAGAGCAAGTAACATTGCATTAGAAAGCCCTGGTTTGGGCAGGCTTTATAGAATCCTAGTTTGAAACCAGCACCCCCTGGGAATTTGAATTTGAAAGGTGTTTACTTCTGGAATTTGGAAGGTATTCCTTCGATGAAGTTTCCTTTTAACGTAGGCCAAAAGTTGATTTTCTTTTTAATATGTGGTGTTTTGGACTTCGCCTAGATTTCTGTGGTTCTACCCTCCTCCCCACCACTTCCCCCCACCTGAATCTAATAGTTGTAGAGATGTTTTACAGTAATAAGGAATTCTTTCTCATAAAGATTTTATTTTCTTTGCTTTCAGTGGCTTGATTAAACTGGTGTTCCAGAATTTCTCCTATGGAGTTAATGAAATGTACAAAGCATGTTTTCTCAGTGCAACAGTGAAGCACCTTCAAAAGTTTATCCCTGAAATTACTATCAGTGATGTACTTAGGTAAGGAAAAGCTATAAGGATTGTAAATGCATTCATGACCTCTGTGAACTTGGGAGGTGGGTCTGACTTCGTGATTCTAAGCACCCATGCAGTTAGTGTGTGCCCTGAATTCTTGCATGATCTCTCTTTCTTAACAAGTTGCTCATTCCCCTTGCAGTTTGGGTGTTGCAGCATCAGTCCCCTTAGTCCTTGAACTAGGTCCGTTTATGATTGTCTAGAGAGACCAGCACTAAGCTGAACTCTCCATTGCAGTTATATTACGATGCCATCTTCACCCTTGTGTCTAGCTATCACTCATAATATAACGTCTCACCTGAAAGTTTTTTAATCTCCCTGGCCACTTGTGATTCCAAAGCCTTCTGACTTCAGTTCTGTGCAAGATCATTGATCAGCATGTTACCTAATTAGGTAATAAGCATGTTAAAACATTACACTTTAATTGATTCTTAAAACCTTTTAGAAACATAACTCATACCTGCTGTCTTACCTTGCTTCCTCTCTACTTATTTTGCTGTTTCTTGGGTCCTATTGCACTCAAGGATTATTTGCAGAACAGGAGTGGGAAATAGTATGGTAGCAATCAGTTTAAGTCCTTGCTACAGGGGTGTGGGGCAAAGGAAGGACTATTTAAAATTTTTTTATTCTCTTAAAGAGAAAAGGTTTTCTGGACTTAATCTATACTTTGTCCTAAATACCACATAAGCCTATTTCCTTTGTGGTGGTATTTTTAGGGTGCTCACCTTTTTCCCTGAACCAGCCATTTGTTAGGCCTAATCAACCATGGTCTTTAAGGCTCCCTCTTCCCTGAACCGATCCCTCCATGAATCTCTAGAGCACCATGTCTGTCTCCTCAGTAACAGCTGTGGGACTTGCCTGGTGTAAAATGTCAGCAGCTCGGCTCTGTATCTAGGAGGAGAGCAATGATCACGTCAGCTGTCTCCCTCAGGGTAGCGTTCTGGTCTAAATCTGACTTATGTGTCATTCCTAGACCAGCCTCTTTGAATGCTTAGAACTATTAAACCGAGCTAATGTTTTTACTCTTATCTTTCTCACCCCTCTATTCACCTTCTGAAATGGAAGGGATAACAATATCTAGGCTTTATGTTCTTTCACTCACCTATAAATGAAGGCTTTTGTTTTCAGTAGTCTTTTTTAGCAGTCTTGTTATGTTTTATATCTGAAAATAGAGGGGTCAAATCAAGTGTCTTTTACTGCTGTTAATATTCCTTGGAAAATACAACAGATGGGTGTCGTGAATTCTATACATAAATAGTTGGAATGAATTCACTACCTAGATTTGATTACCACACTTTTGTAGAAGTCTGAGGAAAACTCTTTAGACCAGTGGATTTCATATAGTAGAATTGAACTTGGAGCTTGTGAGTTTTGGTGAATACTCTTGTCTCTGGGAGGAAGGGTGTGGATTTCAGTTACAAGTCTCATTACCATGTAGTAGAAAACACACAGCAGTATAGGCTGGTGCATTTGGGGACGAGTTCAACTCAGTCCCATATGAGTTTCTCTCTGGAGAAAGATAAGCTGAACATATTCAGCAATTCCATTTGATTCCTGTAGCTATGAAATACAAGAAATTATCAGTAGTGAAAAGAAAATCGTAGAAGATACGTTTGATCCCATTTATATGTTTATACCATATTGCATATGGATTTCACATGTAAAAATAAAAACAAACATGGGAGTGATAAATACCTAATTGAAGAGAAAAGTTAACTCTAGGGAAAGAAGAGAATGGGATCCAGAGAGTTTGACAGGGTGCTCCTATCATATCTATAATGCTTTATTTCTTAAGCTGTTTGATTAAAAAATTGGTGCTCATTATGTTATTCTCCACATCTGTTAACATGCTTAGAATCTTAAATAATAATCATCATCATAATAAATGATATAATTAGGCTTTCCCACATTTTGAAGCCCAAGTCCTGCATGTCTTGCAACCCGTGTGACCCCATAAATGTTCTATCATTAGTATTGGAGTGGAAGCATATTAGGCAGTTCTGGATAGTAAAAAAGAACCAAAACAGCACTTTTAGTGGGATTTTTAGCTCAGGATGGTGTCCTTTAGTTGCACTAGCCTCCAAAGGGGATACAGCTTGACTTCTCATTGCCTATCCAGAGCATCATGGGCAGTAACTTGCTGGTGAACATTAGACTGGAATATAAAGTGATAGCCTGTCAAATATGTGCATTAGGTGTACAAACTTCTCATTATTAAATGGTGATCTCTAAGATTCCTAATTTAAGCTGTAAAGCCCTTTAATTTGTTCTGTGATTAATTTTGACATGGTAATCTAACTAGTGCGTATGTATTAGCGTTGTAAGGTAGAAGGCAATGGCACCCCACTCCAGTACTCTTGCCTGGAAAATCCCATGGATGGAGGAGCCTGGTAGGCTGCAGTCCATGGGGTCGCGAAGAGTCAGACACAACTGAGCGACTTCACTTTCACTTTTCACTTTCATGCATTGGAGAAGGAAATGGCGACCCACTCCAGTGTTCTTGCCTGGAGAATCCCAGGGGCGTGGGAGCCTGGTGGGCTGCCATCTGTGGGGTCACACAGAGTCGGACACGACTGAAGCAACTTAGCAGCAGCAGCAGCGTTGTAAGGACATAAAACATGAAAACATATTTGCCAAGATCCCCTCTTTTTTCCATGCTTCATTTTGAAAATACCTTCTTGGTAGGTATTTTTCAGGCAAATAAATTTTCAGGCGAGATGTTTTCATCATAAGTGATAGCTAAAGACTACACAATATCATTGTGAAATGCAAGGGTAAAACCCAGAAATTCTGTAATAAAGGTGATCAGACCCTTTTGCAAAAAATGGTTTCTCATTCTTGGTACCATTGACATTTGGGCCAAATAACTCTTTACTGTGGGGGGACTGTCCAATTCATTGTAGGATGTTTAGCAGCATCCCAGGCCTCTACCTACTAGATGCCAGCAGTACTTCCCTGGTTTGACAACTGAAATGTCTCCAGACATTGCCAGATGTCCTCTAGGGGGCAAAATCTCCCCTGATTGAGCACTAGTCTAGAGAATGTGGTAGCCTTCACATTCAGTTCAGTTCAGTTCAGTCGCTCAGTCGTGTCCGACTCTTTGCGACCCCATGAAACGCAGCACGCCAGGCCTCCCTGTCCATCACCAACTCCCGGAGTTCACCCAGACCCATGTCCATCGAGTCAGTGATGCCATCCAGCCATCTCTTTACAAAATTCACATTACAAAACACCTAAGAGAGTCTGGAGAAAATATAATAAAAAACCCTTTGAAATACTTATTGCTGAGAGTACAAGGAAATAAGGGCATCCCAGAGATGAAAACAAAGAGGAAATTGAAAACCCAAGAACTAAGAGGAATGCTGATGCTGACCTGGAAGGATAGGGAGCATTTTCTGATTTTGATGTCATATAACTTGAGTTTCATTTCTAATTGATATGTGATTTACTTACAATAAAATATGCATATCTTAAGTGCTCAATGAACTTTGGAATTATATAAACTCGTATCCACCACCCAAATCAAGATACATTAGGGACTTGTATTTTAATTGCCTTTCAAGTGGTGTAAAGAAAGCCTTGGGTCCATAAAAGGTGAAAAGTTGGAACTGAGATCCCTTTGTAAAGCCAGGGACTCTGGAAGGGCTATACTCTCAGTGAGAAGGAAGTCTAGAAAAAAAATCTGTAAAAATCTAGCATCCTGGGCCTGCACTCACAAACACTTGGAGTTTCCATTTGTACCACCATTTTGATCTAAGAAATGTAAGCTAAGTGTAGATCCAGTCTAGTTTGTATCCTGCTTCAAATTAATACTTTTCCCTCTCACTCTCTCACTTTAAACAGATTAGAGTGAGTGAAAATCAGGGTTATTTGACCACAAACTGAATATTGTTGATAGCAAGCAGTTAGTTCAGTTCAGTTCAGTCACTCAGACATGTCCGACTCTTTGTGACCCCATGGACTGCAGCATGCCATGCTTCTCTGTCCATTATCCTGTCCATTGTCAAACTCATGTCCATCTTGTTGGTGATGCCATCCATTCATCTCATCCTCTGTCGTCCCCTTCTCCTCCTGCTTTCAATCTTTCCCAGCATCAGGGTCTTTTCAAATGAGTCAGTTCTTCTTATCAGGTGGCCGAAGTATTGGAGTTTCGGCTTCAGCATCAGTCCTTCCAGTGAATATTCAGGACTGACTGGGTTGGATTTCCTTGCAGTCCATGGGACTCTCAAGAGTCTTCTCCAACACCACAGTTTAAAAGCATCAATTCTTTGGTGCTCAGCTGTCTTTATAGTCCAACTCTTACATCCATATATGTTCAGTTCAGTTCAGTCGCTCCATCGTGTCCTACTCTTTGTGACCCCATGGACTGCAGCACACCAGGCCTCCCTGTCTGTCAGCAACTCCTGGAGCCTACTCAAACTCATGTCCATTGAGTTGGTGATGCCATCCAACCATCTCATCCTCTGTCGTCCCCTTCTCCTCCTGCCTTCAATCTTGCCCAGCATCAGGGTCTTTTCAAATGAGATGGTTCTTTGCATCAGGTGGCCAAAGTACTGGAGTTTCAGCTTCAGCATCAGTCCTTCCAATGAATACTCAGGACTGATCTCCTTTAGGATGGACTGGTTGGATCTCCTTGCTGTCCAAGGGACTCTCAAGAGTCTTCTCCAACACCACAGTTCAAAAGCATCAATTCTTTGGTGCTCAGCTGTCTTTATAGTCCAACTCTCACATCCATATATGTTCAGTTCAGTTCAGTCGCTCCATCGTGTCCTACTCTTTGTGACCCCATGGACTGCAGCACACCAGGCCTCCCTGTCTGTCAGCAACTCCTGGAGCCTACTCAAACTCATGTCCATTGAGTTGGTGATGCCATCCAACCATCTCATCCTCTGTCGTCCCCTTCTCCTCCTGCCTTCAATCTTGCCCAGCATCAGGGTCTTTTCAAATGAGATGGTTCTTTGCATCAGGTGGCCAAAGTACTGGAGTTTCAGCTTCAGCATCAGTCCTTCCAATGAATACTCAGGACTGATCTCCTTTAGGATGGACTGGTTGGATCTCCTTGCTGTCCAAGGGACTCTCAAGAGTCTTACCCAACACCACAATTCAATTCCTCGGTGCTCAGCTTTCTTCACAATCCAACTCTCACATCCATACATGACCACTGGAAAAACCATAGCTTTGACTAGACAGACCTTTGTTGGCAAAGTAATGTCTCTGCTTTTTAATATGCTGTTTAGGTTGGTCATAGCTTTTCTTCCAAGGAGCAAGCATCTTTTAATTTCATGGCTGCGGTTACCATCTGCAGTGATTTTGGAGCCCAAGAATATAAAGTCTGTCACTGTTTCCATTGTTTCCCCATCTATTTACCATGAAGTGATGGGACCAGATGCCATGATCTTAGTTTTCTGAATGTTGAGTTTTAAGCCAACTTTTTCACTCTCCTCTTTTACTTTCATCAAGAAGCAATTAGTAGTTTTGTCTTACTATTAGGAATCCTTTTAAGAGAAATATACATTGAAGCAGGATGATATGCAATCTAGGGTTTGCTTTAAAATAATCCAGTGGAGAAGGGTAGACAAAGAGTGGGGTACAGATGAAACAAAATTGGCTGTGTGTTGGTTATTGAAACTGGGTAATACATACATGGGAGTTCATTATACTGTTCATTTTACTTTTGTACATGTTTAAGATTTTCCATTAAAAAAAAAAAAGGGTGTTCCCAGAATGGTAATATGTGGAGCTTCTGATAAAATGGGAGTTCATTATACTGTTCATTTTATTTATATTATATATATATATATATATATATATATATATATATTTGTACTGATAAAAGCAAATAAAAGTATATTTATTTTTAGCAATAAAAACAAATATAAAATCTTCTGTAGAAGGACATAACTTCAACCCAACTCCCACACTATTCCCCCAGATAAAATCCTGCTGAATAGGAACTCACTAGCAAAAGTTACAAAGCACCATAGTGAGAGCAAGCAGATAGAATAAATACTAGAATTAGACCCCTAACCATTTAGGGTAATAGTAATATTAGAAGCCATAAAGTAAGTATATGCCAGTGAATTTAAAAAGCAAATGAAGTAAACTAAAAAAAGAATAATAATATAAAAAATACCCTAGGCAAATTTAGAAACCACGTAATCAGAATTTCTAGGAATAAAAAATGTAGTTCTTAAATTTTAAAACTCAAATGATTAAGTTAGACAGCTGGTTAGACTGCCTGTAAGAGAAAATCAGTTAATTGGAAGGTAAATCTAAAAAATTGGCAGAACAGTGTTGCAAGCTAAAAATGCATCGTGTGCAAATTAGAAAATGAACTTATGGTTGCTGGAGAGTGGGGGAGGGATGGTTAGGGAGTTTGGGAAGGTCATGTACACACTGCTATATTCAAAATGGATAACCAACAACTAGAAACAAAAAAAACATGAAACACTTTATTTAATGGATTTCATAGAACTCCTTCACTCTCGTTACAGAGTACTCATGTTATTCAAGTCCTCACAAAACATTTACATGTCCTTTTGTTGCAGTCCAGTTTGGTTGAATATTAATAATAAAAATACTCTTATACCCTTCCATCGAGTTTGGAAATTAGGATGGAATGGTTGACTTGCCCTGTATCACCACTCCCAATTTAAATACGCTCATGTGAACTTCTATTTTTAGGTTAACAGTAGATCCCATGGTAAGTTTTATAAAATACTAAACTGGCCAAAAATGTTAGTGGGCTTCCCTGGTGGCTCAGTGGTAGAGAATCAGCCTCTTAATGCAGGAGACATGGGTTCAATCCCTGGGTCAGGAAGATCTCCTGGAGAAGGAAATGGCCACCTCCTCCAGGATTCTTGCCTGGGAGATCCCATGGACAGAAGAGCCTGGCGGGCTATCATCCATGGGGTTGCAAAAGAGTCTGACACAACTTAGCAACTAAGCAACAAAGATATCAGTGGTAGCCTGTCATAGCTGTTTTCTAGCCCACAGGATTATGCCTGCCACAGAATAATAAAGCAATAAATACAATACTTCTCAGAGGAATGAATGCCATTAGTTACATATTCACCTGTTGTTTCTTCACATATTTAAGGGTCTAAGGCTTGCATTCCTATTAAATTTAGTTACAAATAGGGCAAAATATGTTGCTAGAAATAACATTAAACAGTTAAATATAGCTAAATTTGCAAATATTATATTACCTGAATCATTTGTTCCTTTAGCTATTAAAATAGAATTAAAAATTAAACAATTAAAATTTTCTAGAGAGTAATCACATGTATGCTCAGTCATGTCCAACTCTTTGTGACCCCATGGACTATGGCCCACCAGGCTCCTCTGTTCATGGGATTTTCCAAGCAAGCATACTGGAGTGGATTGCCATTTCCTCCCCCAGGGTATCTTCCCAACCTGGGGATTGAACCTCTGTCTCCTGAATTGGCAGGTAGAGTCTTTGCACCACCTAGGAAGCCTCTACTGAATACTTCCTATGTACCCAAATCTAGACACCAGGGCAGAAATAGGAGTGTTGTGCAAGATTCATTTCTGGCCCTGAAGATATTTATGGTTTATTTTACCTAAAACTTCAAGTTATAGTGTTCACCTCAAGATAAGGGGGAATGCCTATATGGAATCATGCAAAGAAAAACCCTGGAGTTTCATTAAGTGCTGAATAGGAAACATGAACACATGAAGAATTTGATAATTTAAACATTTCATATGAAATAGCTACTTTAGTTCAACCTGAATTAAGTTCCTTAGAAAAACTTAATCTTGTATATTGTTTTTTACAGTTTGGATTATAGGTTTTGAATACTTGGGCAGGAATGGAGGGGATGTTGATAAAATGGTGTTTGTAAGAGGAATAAATAAGTATAGACACATTTTAACTAGTTAGTTAGCATTAATTAGCATTCTCTTTGCTTAGAAGGAGTAAGGAGAATGAACACTCAACATCAGTAGCTGGTCATGCCACTGTGTGCCCCTCGTTTGGCCTTCTGCGAGATAAAAGGAGAGGGACAGGAAAACTCATAGAGATGCTCACAACAGCAACAGGAGTATTATCTAAGAAAAGAGAGAGGAGAGATGCTGTTTTGATGAGTTGAGAGAATTTATCAACACAGAATGTACCTAAATGGACCATACCCTGGCCAATAGGCTGTATGTATCCTTACCCTAAGAAAATTCAGCTTCCATCCCATTCTGTCTTTTTGGGTTATAGTGATGTATCTGATTCTTACCTGGAAATCTTTACAGCTCAGAAATCTCCTGTCCAGATCCCTTGAAGGCTTCAGTATTACAAATTACTTGCTTTTATTATAGAGTTTTTCACCCTCATTGTTGTAATTCTTACTTATCTCTTTACAAATGAACTTTTTAGCTGTGTAACTTCAGGCAAGTTACTTAATCTCTCCATTTTCTTTGCTGTTAAATATAAACTATATCAGCTTCTTAGAGCTGTGAGGATTAAATGAGAGAATTCCTAGTATGGATTAAACAAACACTTGGTAAAAAAACAAAAAAAGCTATTATTATCATGATCTTTCCTTAGTTGGTCTGAGGTCTTAGAGGGTAGTACTCTCATATTGTTCTTTGTATCTTCCTCATGTGCTTATCTGCATTGGCCCAGAATCTTGAGTCTTGATGGTATATAAAAGGCACCTGTTTTCAACTGGGTTTTCTTACATGGTTTCAGTGGAGGTACTTTTGCACTCCAAAAATATTGTATTCAGGTTTTATCTGTAACTTTTTTTAAAACTAAAAAGAAAAAAAATCTAATTTGTAAATGCAAGTGTTATAACGCAGAACTTTTAGTATTAAAGGATCTTACTGTACTAGGCAAGGTAAGGCAACGTAAAATTTAATCGCCAAATCTTGTCCGACTCTTTCGACTCCATGGACTGTAGCCTGCTAGGCTCCTCTGTCTATGGGATTTTACAGGAAAGAATGCTGGAGTGGGTTGCCATTTCCTTCTCCAGGTCATTTCTCTTTGATTGAAAGTTATCCTGATATTAAAGGCTAAACTGTTAAAAATAAAAACAAACTACAAAACAAGAATTTGCTGCCATTTGCAAATATTTTTCTCCATAAATTTTAATAGTATTCAACCAAAACAAAATACAAAAATACATAGAAGTCTGTAGCAGCTGTAGGAATGTAGCTGACACATGTAATTCTTGCTTTCTTTGCTTTGTATCAATCAGAAGAGCCTTATATTCTAATGACTGATTTTATAATAAATTCATTTTGTAAATTCAAATAAAAATACATCTACTCTAAGTATGGGTTTATCTGCTACTTTTGTAAAGAACCCATTTCTGTATTTTAGGCTAAGGATGAATGTTTGACAGGCTACAACTGACAGCCTTTGGCTAATTACAAACCAGTTTGGTTTTCACAAAATTGTACACTTAAAAGAGTAAAGACTTTATTGCTTTAAGAATACTTTGAAACCACTGACACATATGTGAAGTGTCCTGTCTCTCCTAGTCAGATGACTGCCACTCTTGCTTTTGCAGAGGCCCCGCTGGAGTAAGAGCCCAAGCCCTGGATAGGGATGGGAGTCTCATAGAAGATTTTGTGTTTGATGGAGGCGTTGGGGATATTGGAAATCGCATTCTTCATGTGAGGAATGCACCTTCCCCTGCTGCCACTTCTTCCCTTGCGATTTCTGGAATGATTGCAGATGAAGTGCAACAAAGATTTAAATTGTAAATAATGAAAGGAGCTAGGTATGCATTGTGATCTCCATGTTCAGCAACAAGAATTGACTAACTGCATTCTTTAAGAAAATTGGTTTAAAATGTCATTTTTAGGTATACCATTTAGATAACCACTGAATTTTTAAAATTAGGTAACATAGAAATAATATATTTTTAAAGTCTGTGCTCTTTAAAAAGGTACAGTTGTATCTTTCCTTCTGACTTTGCTAATGATCTGTCCTCACGAGATTTAGCTTTTTTGGAATTTCTGGGAACTGTAGCATGAAAAGTGATTATTCCCTTAACTTTTTAGCTTTATAATATCTAAGTTTCTTTTGTCTTGACTAGACAAGAAAATATATTGTAGATTGCAAACTTCCTTTTAATTTCAAAGAGTCATAAAAAAAAGCTCATATTATTTAGAGCAACAGTAATTGGGAATTTTAAATTATTTATTAAAAATACATGAAATTTCACATTTTGAAGTAATTTGAGTAAGATTCTCTCTAATCTTTATTTGTAAAAAATAACTTTGCAAAAGATATTCAAAGTATTTATTCTTCTCAGTTTCTTACAATTGACCCAATTGATCTTGGGTCATCTGTAAATCTTAACAACAGTCCACTATGGGTGTTTTGTTTATTCTTCAGTCTTCTGTGGTCAAAAAACCAGAAGAACTTAGAATCTTGACACTGACATACAGAACTTTGTAATTTAAAATGGTATTTACCTCTTATATCTCTAGTCTTCAGTTATACCAAGGTTCTCAAATGTTGACCCAGATCACTAATGATTCATGCCTACTTGACTTTTCTGGAATCCTATAAACCTTTATGAGGATATTTCTTCATTTGAGGAAATACCTAATTTTGAGGCATTCACTTTTGTAAACCGCAAAAGTGCCTTACAATCATGTGTATTTCATGAGTATTTTAAATTGTTGCCCAGTGCCATATTGTCTACTGTGTACTATATATTATATGTGTGTGGTATCTATTGAAATGATTCTTATAGTTCAGAATGTTAGAAAACAGAAATATAAATGGAAATGTAGTAGAATATGAGGAATCTTTTATTACAGAACCACCAATTAGGTGAGAAATTTTCATCCATTCCCTCACATATACTCTCTCTGGATTAATCTTTTAGTCTTAATTTTTTCTTTCCACTCATCTCTAAAACTGTGTGATGGATGAGTTAGAAAAATGAGCATTTTGGTAAACAGGAAAACTTATCTATTTTCTTCTTTTTCACTTCAAGCCAATGATTACATTGATTGAGCTACCTCATTAATTAATTTGAAAGGCTACACATCGTCAGCTCATGTTGCAGAATAGCACATCCAGGTAAATTGATTAGGTAGTTATTTGACACTTGGGATGGGCATACATACTGAAAGCAGTTGGAAAGTATTCACAGAGGAAACAAGCCCTAATGATTCTTTATAAAAACTGGTTCCTCCAAGAAATGTAAGACACAGGGTATTTTCTGTTTCATTACAAGACTATTTGGAGATGGAAAATATTCAGTTCTCTATTTTATTGACAGTAAGATTGTATATACACTAAGCTGTGAAAGATTGAAATTATAAAAATAACTATCCTATTTAAAGCAATGCTCATTCCATTTGGATTTTTACTATGCCTCCAAAAAATTGTGAAAAAATTATTGAAAGTGTTTTGAATGTGTAGATTATTCTATTTGTAAAACATTTTGTATTTGTCAATAGAGTCTTGTGGAATAATGCTATAATATTTAAAAGTTTTTTGTATTTCTAAGACAGAAGAAATGTATATTAATATTAAAAATATTTTAATGAGCCTTGGTTTTGTGAACATAATTTTTAGTTTCATAAAAACTCTTGATTCAATATTTGCCTGGCAGGGGAGATACCTACATGAAGGTGGTTTTTCCAGTGTGCAGCTCATCTGTTTTACACTGGATATGCTGATCCTTGCAATTTCCCCAAATGTGGGAAACTTGGCTGCATAATTTGTGGTAGTGGGGGACTGTGTTCACTTTTTCCCGTTTTTTTTTTTTTTTCCGTTTTAATGATAGAGATCCCTCAATAACATTTTCTAGGGGTCCAGTGGTTTGTGTTTTTCTAATACTGAAGATAACCTTTAGTGCATCATCCATTTAACATGGGTACTGAATGGTGGTGAATGTGACACAGGACATGGAGAAATAAAGATTTTTTTTTTTAATTTCTGATTCATATAAACTTTATGTTTGAAACAGAACTATTGTAGGATTTAGATAGCAGTCAATAAAAAAAAAGCTTGTACTTGTATATAATATAAAAATGAGGTAGAGTAGTTTGTATTTTGGGTAAAAAGTGGAGCACTTTCCTACCATGCTGTGCTGTGCTAAGTTGCTTCAGTTGTGTACAAAAATGGCTTTCCATTTGGTAGTGGTGGCAATATCTAGCTGACATCGGTATCATCTTCATACACAGAGTCCCAGGGAACATTATAGTGCTTTCTCCATGGGGAGGGGGGCAATAAATAAATCATCTTGGAATTTTATACAAAATTATTGTTCCTCTTGGGAAGACATTTTTGGTATGCTATCTCTTACGGGGATTGAGGTTCTGGTCATGAGACTCCCATAATGGTTATAGGGCAAATGATCTGTCTTGAGTGCCTGCTCCAACTTCTTCCCAGCAGGTGGACTGTAGAAGACCAGAGTTAGCTACGGCAATGGACCATGAAAGTGAGTGACAGCTACATTTATTGTTTCTCGTGGCATGGTTTTGCTTTGCTACTGACTGGCAGCTCTTGTAGCTTTAAATAAATTGAAGAAGTAGAAGAGAGTAAATGGGAGAAATGTTGAGTAAGCCCTTCTTGAAAATGTTTTTCAGTGGGAGAATATTAGTGGTAAAATTTTTACTGCCTTTTAAAATTTAAGATGTTAAAATTTGAGTTGTCAAATGACTGGGTCATTCAAGTTATCACCTTAAAACCATTCTAAATTCTAGAAAGACAAATAAAACTACAATGAGGTGTCACCTCACAGCTGCTAGAATGGCCATCATCAAAAAGTCTGCAAATAATAAATTTTGGAAACGGTATAGAGAAATAGGAGCTCTCCTACACTGTTGGGGAGGATGTAAATTGGTGCAGCCATTATGGAGAACAGTATGGTTCCTTAAAAAATTAAAAATAGAGCTACCATATGGCCCAGAAATCCTACTCCTGGGCATATATATATATATAAAAAAAAAAACACATAACTTGAAAAGTTACATGCATCCCAGTGTTCATTGCAACACTATTTACAATGGCCAAGACATGGAAGCAACCTAAATGTCTGTCAACAGAAGGATGGATAAAGAAGATGTGGTATATATACACAATGGAATATTACTCAGCTATAAAAAAAGAATGAATTAATACCATTTATCGCAACATGGATGGACCTAGAGATTATCACACTAAGTGAACCAAGTCAGACAGAAAGATAAATACCATATCACTTTTATGTGGAATACAAAAGGGGGAAAAAAAAGACACAAAGAACTTATTTCCAAAGTGGAAACAGACAGACACAGAAAACAAACTTATGGTTACTAAAGGGGAAAGGAGGAGTGAAGCTAGTGATAAATTAGGAGGCTGCGATTAACATATACATAGTACTATGTATAAGATAGATAACCTACAAAGACCTACTGTATAGCATAAGCAGCTATACTCAATATTATGTAATAACCTATAAGGGGAAAGGATCTGAAAAAGAATATATATACACACACACACACGTGTGTGTGTGTATAACTGAATTGCTATGTTGCACAGCTGAAACTTACATGATATTGTAAATTAACTATTAAAAATCTTTACATAAAGTAAATTCTAAAACCAAGTAAAATTACTATCAAGTTATTATGATAGTATATTAATTTTAACTCAAATTTATGATAAAGTTTTTGTTACATATCCACAGGTTCTCCCTCTCATGGTATTAGTGTATTTTAAACTTCTATTTTTTAACACTTGAAAGGAGGTATTTCTAGTGAGGTTGGAATTTTTCATTTAAAGAAAGCAGCTTTTAATTAATATTTTGAATGAGTACAACATTCATGTAGTTGAAAATTCAAGTCATAAAAAGGTACACAGTGGAAAGTCTCCCTCTCTAGCCACCCAGTTCTCAGCCTTGAGGCAATGAAAATTGTCAAAATCTTGTGCAGCCTTTCAGAAATATATATAATAAAACATTGTCTCCATTTTTAAAATACAAGTGGTAGCGTATTCTGTATACTGTATTATATACACCCTGCTCTTTTCACTTTGCAGCGTTTCTTGGAGAATGTTCAAGTGGCTTGAACACAGTGGCCAAGTATTTTTAAATGACTTTATAGGTTCCATTCTCTGATTTATTATTTGTTGAACCAGCCCCTTATTCCTACTGATGATTATTTGAATTGTTTATTTCTACTGTGTTTTCCCTTGTTTTGCTGTAACAAACAGTACTGGAATGAATAATCTTGTGCAAAGTCATTTCACATATGACTTTCACATACCTATAGGGCATAATACTAGAATTTATTAGATCCAAGGGTTTGCAATCTTAAAAACGACAGAATGATCTCTGTTCGTTTCCAAGGTAAACCATTCAGTATCACAGCAATCCCAGTCTATGCCCCGACCAGTAATGCTGAAGAGGCTGAAGTTGAACAGTTCTATGAAGACCTACAAGACCTTCTAGAACTAACACCCAAAAGAGATGTCCTCTTCATTACAGGCGACTGGAATGCAAAAGTAGGAAGTCAAGAGATACCCAAAGTAACAGGCAAATTTGGCCTTGGAGTACAAAACGAAGCAGGTCAGAGGCTAACAGAACAGAACAGCGCGTTGTCAAGAGAATGCACTGGTCATAGCAAACACCCTCTTCCAACAACACAAGAGAAGACTACACATGGACATCACCAGATGGTCAATACCAAAATCAGATTGATTATATTCTTTGCAGCCAAAGATGGAGAAGCTCTACACAGTCAGCAAAAACAAGACTGGCAGCTGACTGTGGCTCAGATCATGAACTCCTTATTGCCAAATTCAGACTTAAATTGAAGAAAGTAGGGAAAACCACTAGACCATTCAGGTATGACCTAATTCAAATCCCTTATGATTATACAGTGGGAGTGACAAATAGATTCAAGGGATTAGATCTGATAGAGTGCCTGAAGAACTGTGGATGGAGGTTCATGACATTGTACAGGAGGCAGTGATAAAGACCATCTCCAAGAAAAAGAAATGCAAAAAGGCAAAATGTTTCTTTGAGGAAGACTTACAAATAGCTGAGAGAAGAAGAGAAGCTAAAGGCAAAGGAAAAAAGGAACGATATACCCATTTGAATGCAGATTTCCAAAAAATAGCAAGGAGAGATAAAAAAAAAAAAAAAGCCTTCAGCGATCAATGCAAAGAAATAGAGGGAATCAATAGAATGGGAAGGACCAGCGATCTCTTCAAGAAAATTAGAGATACCAAAGGAACATTTCATGCAAAGATGGGCACAATAAAGGACAGACCTAACAGAAGCAGAAGATATTAAGAAGAGGTGGCAAGAATACACAGAAGAACTATACAAAAAAGATTTTCAGGACCCAGATAACCACAATGGTGTGATCACTCACCTACAGCCAGACATCTTAGAATGCAAAGTCAAGTGGGCCTTAGGAAGCATCACTACGAACAAAGCAAGTGAAGGTGATGGAATTCCAGTTGAGCTATTTCAAATCCTAAAAGATGATGCTGTGAAAGTGGTGCACTCAATATGCCAGGAAATATAGGAAACTCAGTAGTGGCCATAGGACTGGAAAAGGTCAGTTTTCATTCCAATCCCAAAGAAAGGCAATGCCAAAGAATGTTCAAACTATTGCACTCATATCACATGCTAGCAAAGTAATGCTCAAAATTCTCCAAGCCAGGCTTCAACAGTACATGAACTGTGAACTTCCAGATATTCAAGCTGGATTTAGAAAAGGCAGAGGAACCAGAGATCAAATTGTCAACATCCGTTGGATTATCGAAAAAAAAAAAAAAAAAGAGTTCCAGAAAAAAATCTACTTTTGCTTTATTGACTATGCCAAAGCCTTTGACTGCGTGGATCACAACAAACTGTGGAAAATTCTGAAAGAGATGAGAATACTAGACCACCTTACCTGTCTCCTGAGAAATCTATATGTAGGTCAGGAAGCAACAGTTAGAACTGGACATGGAACAACAGACTGGTTCCAAATCGGGAAAGGAGTACATCAAGGCTATATATTGTCACCCTAAGCTTATTTAACTAATATGCAGAGTACATCATGTGAAATGCTAGGCTGGATGAAGCACAAGCTGGAGTCAAGACTGCCGGGAGAAATGTCACTAACCTCAGATATGCAGATGACACCACCCTTATGGCAAAAAGCGAAGAACTACTAAAGAGTATCTTGATGAAAGTGAAAGAGGAGAGTGAAAAAGTTAGCTTAAAACTCAGCATTCAGAAAACTAAGATCATGGCATCTGGTCCCATCACTTCATGGCAAATAAGTGGGGAAACAATGGAAACAGTGAGTGACTTTATTTTTTGAGGCTCCAAAATCACTGCAGATGGTGACCACAGCCATAAAATAAAAAGACACTTGCTCCTTGGAAGAAAAGTTATGACCAACCTAGACAGCATATTAAAAAGCAGAGATATTACTTTGTCAACAAAGGTCTGTCTAGTCAAAGCTATGGTTTTTCTAGTAGTCATGTATAGATGTGAGAGTTGGACTATCAAGAAAGCTGAGTGCCAAAGAATTGATGCTTTTGAACTGTGGTGTTGGAGAAGACTCTTGAGAGTCCCTGGGACAGCAATGAAATCAAGCCAGTCAATCCTAAAGAAATCAATCCTGAATATTCATTGGAAGGACTGATGCTGAAACTAAAACTCCAACACTTTGGCCACCTGATGCCAAGAACTAACTCATTTGAAAAGACCCTGATTCTGGGAAAGATTGAAGGTGGGAGGAGAAGGGGACGACAGAGGATGAGATGGTTGGATGGTATCACCGACTCAATAGGCATGAGTTTGAGAGGGCTCCGGGAGTTGGTGATGGACATGGAAGCCCGGCGTGCTGAAGTTCATGGGGTCGCAAAGAATCAGACACAACTGAGTGACTGAACTGAACTGAAGGGTTTGTGCTTTGCAATTAAGATATTGTCACATTGCCTCTGATGGAGACTGACCAGTTACCAGTCTCACCAACAATGTATCAGAATACCTGTTTCCCCATATTCTCACCAACACAGTGTATAATCAAACTTTCTGATTGGTGCTATTCCAATAGATGGGGAAACGGTGGAAACAGTGTCAGACTTTATTATTTGGGGCTCCAAAATCACTGCAGATGGTGATTGCAGCCATGAAATTAAAAGACGCTTACTCCTTGGAAGGAAAGTTATGACCAACCTAGATAGCATATTCAAAAGCAGAGACATTACTTTGCCAACAAAGGTCCGTCTAGTCAAGGCTATGGTTTTTCCTGTGGTCATGTATGGATGTGAGAGTTGGACTGTGAAGAAAGCTGAGCACTGAAGAATTGATGCTTTTGAACTGTGGTGTTGGAGAAGACTCTTGAGAGTCCCTTGGACTGCAAGGAGATCCAACCAGTCCACCCTAAAGGAGATCAGTCCTGGGTGTTCATTGGAAGGACTGATGCTAAAGCTGAAACTCCAGTACTTTGGCCACCTCAAGCGAAGAGTTGACTCATTGGGAAAGACCCTGATGCTGGGAGGGATTGGGGGCAGGAGGAGAAGGGGACGACAGAGGATGAGATGGCTGGATAGCATCACTGACTTGATGGATGTGAGTTTGAATGAACTCCGGGAGTTGGTGATGGAGAGGGAGGCGGGGCGTGCTGTGATTCATGGGGTCGCAAAGAGTCGGACACGACTGAGCGACTGAACTGAACTGAACTGAATAGGTAAAAAATGATAACATAATTTAAATTTGCATTTTTTGTAATATGAGAAAGTTGCCCATCTTTAATAAGTTTGAGACATTTTATATTCCTTATATGTTTTTTTATTATTATATTTTAGTCTTATAAATTTATAGGAACTGCTTTAGATATTAGGGAGATTAACTGTAGGAAATAAGTTGTAAATATTTTTTCCAGTTTGTCGTTTGCCTTTTAGCTTTACTTATGTTTTCCTTTGGTATACATTTTCAAAACTAGAACTTATCAAGCTACATTTTATGTCATAGTAGTAAGGTCTTTGTACTCTGAAATTATAAACAGATTACTTTATGGTTTTATTTTTTATATTGAAATATTTGACTCATCTGGGGGTTAGCCTAGTGTACAGTATAGGGTATGGATCCAACATGTTTTCCTGGATGGCCCATTTGGTTGGGTAACTTCTTACTAGTGTCATTCTTGGATTATTTTCCACAGGCATGTGGATCACATTTCTGTTTGTCTAGCCCAGAGATCATAGCTCAGATGCTTGTAGAGACTAGGCAGGTTACATAAAAGGGTGAAGAGTGCCAGGTGGGGAGGCTGCTGCTAAGTCACTTCAGTCGTGTCCGACTCTGTGTGACCCCATAGACGGCAGCCCACCAGGCTCCCTCGTCCCTGGGATTCTCCAGGCAAGAACACTGGAGTGGGTTGCCATTTCCTTCTCCAATGCATAAAAGTGAAAAGTGAAAGTGAAGTCGCTCGGTCATGTCTGACTCTTAGCGACCCCATGGACTGCAGCTTACCAGGCTTCTCCATCCATGTGATTTTCCAGGCAAGAGTACTGGAGAGGGGTGCCATTGCCTAGCCAGCTTCAAATGGGATGGCATACTTTTTTAAAGAGGCAGCCACTACCCCGTGCCTACTGATCATTCCCTTGCAGGGAGCATCAGGGCCCAGTATTGCCAGATCTTTGTCAAGAGAAGCTGGAAATCCAGATTTTTTTACATGAAATCTCTTAATTTTAAAATATTAACATCAGGTTTAAAAAGATAAATACAGTTCTGGTTGAACAAAATGTGTCTTGAGACCTGATTTGACTCAGAGAAGGCTCCTAATCTCCTTAGCCAAGAATGAAACTTCCCAGCTTCACTTTCCTATAAGAAAATACAACCCCAGTCTAATAGCTGGACAGCCTAGCAGTTTATAGCTGGAGTTCAAGAAAAGAGAGAAAAGTAAAGAGGTCTAAATTAGCCAAGGTCTTTGCCCTCACTTATGGAAAGATTCTTTGGAGAAATACAAGCATTTCACTATTCTACCTTTTATCCTAATTACATGGGAATGTGGATGTGGCCATTCTTTTTAAAGGAAGTATTTCTTATTTACAGTAGTTTCAGGTGTACAACATAATAATTCAATATTTTTAAATATATTTTGCTCTTCTTGAACTTATTACAAAACTATATTTCCTTGCTGTGCCACATATCCTTGTTACTTATCTATTTGAAAAGGTTCTTGATTCAGTGGATACTTGAATTAGAAAAATGATCTCCTAAGTTTTCCAACTCTGCCATTATAATTTTGCCAAAATGACAAAATAATGCTTGTTTTAACTGCTCTGCTACTGATTTTGAACCGATTTTGAATCGTGGCACATTGTTTTTTTGTACCTTGTTCTTCCTTTCCCTTCCTCCGGGATGGTGGCTGGCAACAACCTATTGTAATTCATGTATGTGCTCAGCATCTTTAGTGGGATAAAATTTATGCTAACGATAAAGTTTTCAGAGTCGTCAATTCAGGAGGGGGTTAAGGTCTGGGGATCTTTTTGGGGTTGCTAGTGAGTAGGGCGGGCCCCAAGGGCGGATTCCAGGTTTTGTGGGACCTGACACCTCCACACCGCCACAATTTGGAAACACCATTAAGAAAACAATGCAAAAATATGGACAGTTTTACCAAAACGGTATGAAATTTCTGTGAACACATAAGGGCTCGTGCAAGTGAAGGGCTTTTAAGTTCAAGTTTGATTAACGCTGCCGTCTGCCTTTTTTGGCCCTACTATGCGCCAAGGACTTTCCACTCCTCACCTTCTTCAGTCCCCTCAACACTACGCTATGAAATAATTACATATACAGAAGAGCCACGTAGAACACAAATACATTAAACATCGTGTCCAGCCTGAAAACCCCTTTCTTTCTAACTCCCTATATCGCTTCCCACGACTGGAGTTCTGGGGCTTGAGGAATGACATCGAGTCAGGATTGTCGCGGGAAAGAGTGTGTAAAACGCAGTCAGGGAGCTAGGGAGTGTTTCTGAAACTGGCTCGCAGAGAGCGCCCTGGAGACGTGCACTCCCGCGGGAAGGCCCCCGCGCCCAGCCGGCGCCTAGGCCAGCTCTACGGCGCGCATGCTCCGGGAGGGGCTGCTCTAGCTACTCCGGTTAATGAGCGCGCGGCGGAGGGGGCGGGCCGAGCCGCGGCTGCTGGGATCTGAGCTTGGCGGCGGCCCTGGGGCTCTGTGCGCGGCTGCTGAAGGGGCGGCGGCGGTGGCCGGCACTGTGCGCGCAGGAGTGTGGCTTGTTCGCCCGACGCGCACGCCCGGTCGGTCCCCAGGGCCATCTGGAGGTGACTCGGGCGGCCCGGGCAGGGCAGCGTTGCCGGTTGGGAGGGCGGAGATGAGGCGATGAGGACACAAGCTGCCGCCGCCTCTGTCTGCCTACTACGGCCGTAGCGGGAGTCGGGGCGGGGGCGAGGCCAGCTGTACCCCCGCCGGGCTGCGAACCCAGACAAAGGAGGAGCAGCAGCTCGAGAAGCGGGCCAGCGCCACTGGGAAAGGAGGCCGCCGCTTTGGTCGCAGCCGAGGGCCGTTCGGGCTCACGGGCCGCCGCGCTTCCCCTGAGGACGCTGCGCGAGGCGAGGTCGCGGGGCCGAAGAAGCCGCCCCCGGAGCCCCCGCCCGCCCGCCGGCGCCGCCTCCGAGCCGCCTCGGCCGTAGCCGCGGCCCGGGCGGGAGGCGGCGGCGGCCGGTGAGGCTAGGCGGCCCGCGCCCTGCCTGTCAGATCACCGGCCCGGCCCGTTTCGGCCCGCGGGCCGCCCCCGATGCGGAGGCGCTGCCGCCGGGGCCATGCAGCAGGCGCCGCAGCCTTACGAGTTCTACAGCGAAGAGAACAGTCCGAAATGGCGGGGACTGTTGGTCTCGGCCCTGCGGAAGGTCAGTGCTGGTGCCCGGGCGGCCTCGGGGCCCGAGGGAGGTGCCGGGGCCGCGGCAGGCGGGCGGGGCGCGAGCCACGGCCCGAGCCGTGGCCCGTCGGACGTTCTGACGGGGAGCTGCACGTCTTCCCCGCGCTCGGCGCCGGAGGGCCCATCGCTTTCTCTCTGGCCGGCGACGAGGGGCTTGTGATTGCCTTTGCGTCCCAAAGGACGTTTTCTCAAGTTATTGCCTGGCCCCGGAAGGAAGGTTTTGTTATGATCATAAAACTGGATTTCATGTTGCAGTCGTTTCGTCAGGCGACTTCCGCCGTTGACCAATTTGTTGTCCTCGGGCTGGATTCGGGCAAGAGAAAGTCCCGCTGGTATTTAGATAGTTTCTAAAACAAAAGCACGTTTCTAGGCCGAGTAATCACTTTTAATTAAATTCTTTGGGTCTGTTCCCTTAGGCAGTTTGAAGGTTGAAGGGTGTCCACTCAAGAGGTTGTAATTTTTTTTTTTTTTTTGCTGATGGATGTGTTTCTCGATTGAGAAATGTCAGTGAGCCATAATATTGCTTTTACAATTCTTGAGGTCAATTTAAAGTGCCTCCTCCCTTCCTGCCATAGGCGTCCCCATGTTTAGGAGAGATTTCCCCTGTAAAAGTTGGTCATTTTCTTCACTGAGTGCAATTTATTACTTAGAATCATTTTAAGGGGATGAAAAAGGCTCAGCTCATAAAAAATCAATCTTTTTAGTTTGGGTACATCGCTAGGGTGCATCTGTCCTGTAGATGATGTCAGTTTTCCTCTGAATTTAGGTAATAATCGTACTGTTTTTTTAATATGTAATAATCATACGTTTTTATAATAAAGCCTTTTGTAAGGTCAAGACGTTTAAAGAGTGTAAATGGAGGCAGAAGAAGATAAACATACTGAGCATGGGCTTTCCTTGCCATTGATACAGATGTAGTCTATTACCTTTTGTGCAAAATAACCAAATATAAATTTTAAAATAATAAGGAATAAACATTAATTTAAAAGACTACCCCGGAAAATAAATCTTCATACATTAAATTTCTCTAAGTGAAAAGAAGTAGTAGTATTTTAAAGTAAAAAACATTCCCTCACGTATTCGAGTTTCAGATTTGCCGTTTTTTCACGATTCTTAGGAAGAGGTATTGCCTTCCTTGGGCCAAACATCATGTAAAATTTTTTAAAGAATTTGGTGGAGGTGGTTAAGAGCAGCTAGACAGTTACCATTTCACAGGTATTTTAGGTGTTAAAGTATTACATTGACCTTCCTTCCGTGGGCAACCCGATTCTATAAGGAGAGGGAAGGAAATGGCAAGTGTGCTGAGTGGTGATAATGAACACTGGCCTGAGTTAAAAGCAAAGAAGGAAATGCTTAGATAGTGATTGAACCTTCTACCACATAGACAGAAATGTGAATGCAGTTATCAGATAGTCGTATGTTGTTGGCAGTGAGGTGTAGGTCTCTTACTAGTATTTTCTGGTAGCAAATAGAATTTGAGTATGTGTTGCATAACTTACTTTGACTCTAATAATCCCTCATGCACAGATACAGATTTATATCTTCAGGTTAGTCTGGAAATAAACCCAGGGTAGCATCTGATCCTAGTTCATTGCTTTGAGTCTATTATTTTGCATTTATATGTTGTGCTTGTTTTCTTGGATCTCAGATGCCTTATAGATCTCTGTTGTATTCCACAGTTCTTGTATGTCCTTTGCTTATGGAATATATACAGCTAAGGAAATCTGGCCTTTTGAGTGAATTAAAAAACAATTTTTATTTAACTTATTACATAACTGTTTTTCTAGAATTGAGGTATATTCCCATGGAACACATTTTTTTAATGTTTTTGCAAATTTTTTGATATTTGTAATTCCCAGATTATATCCAGTTTTGTGGTCATGGCAGCTCGTAGGTTTATAGTTCTTTGTAGTTTTGTAGTTTTTGAGGTTTGTAGTTCTAGAGGAGTTCAAGGTTCACTCTTTCTTTGCAGGATGAGTTAAATTCTGGTCTGTACTTGCCACATGTGTCCTTGTACAGTGAGAATTCCTGCAACTTAGGCAGAGGCTCTGTCTTCACATTCAAGGCATCTAGAACATGGCTTCCTTCTTCCAGCTGACTAGATTATTGCAAACACTACTAAGATTAATACTAATAGTAAAAGCAGCAATAGTATTAGACTACTAAGTCTTTTCTCCTCTGGTGGATGTTGCCATCAAACATGTGGGAGCTAGTTTTATTAACATTTATTGAACACATTGTAGGTACTTGGCCCCAAACTGGATCCTAAGAATACAAATGTGAATAAAACCAAGATGCCTTGCTCTAAAATGTTTACCACATAGACTGAAAATTCTAAACTTTGGGGTTTTGGTTTATGTAGAACTCAAAAGTTCTGTAAGAAATATCTCTGTGTGTGAAAAGAACAAGGTTGTTTAATTCTGTTAGTTCACTTGTGCATCTTGATGGAACCTTCAAAACAGTTAAAATATAATTTTCTGAAAGGTAAAATCAAAACTCTCATGACAGTTATGAATGAACATGTATCCGTGATTTTGATTCAATTTATTACTTAATTTATTACTTAACTCATGAGATGCTAAAAGCCACTTCATATGAAAATTGGAGGAGGTTAAGTATTTATAGGAAACTTAAAAGAATCTCAAGGTAAGATTGTTGGATTGGACACAAAAATAGGTAATATCCTACAGGAACATAAGCAGTAAGTTTGGGGTTATCTTCCTACTGATTAGATCTTGCATCTGTGCTGGACAAAAATCTCTTTAAGTTAATCTTACCCGTTAGTAAAATAGCCCAGTCAGTAGTAATCAAGCATAGTGTTGGACTGAAGAACAGCAAGTTATCTCTTTTGCTTATTTTCAAGTTTTCCTGATTTTTCTGAAAACCATACGTATATTTGATAAAGTTAGTATACTGACTTTGAAAATGGAAGAGATTGTTTTAAACCAACATTAAATATTCATTTCACTATGGAGAAACATGAACATTGAGAAATAGATTTAAGGAAAGATAATTTAGGAAATAGAAATGTGTTGTTCTTTAACTCTTTGTTTTATTGTGCTTTTGTTCTTTACCTGTTAAAATAGAACTTCACTTAGGGCATTTAAATACATAGAGAGCTACCAAGGGTAGAGCAATATGACACTACTAATGGATCCTATGTGCATTGTTAACATTACTGCTGAATTATGTATCTTAACCTAAAAAGAGCCAGAGACGTAATTGCCCTCATTACTACTCCTCGAGAACACTGAAGCTATCATGTTACTTGGGGGAAAAAGAGTGTGGGATATATTTGCAAATGCAGCTTATTACCTGTGTCTTTGAAATACCTGTGGTACTTTGTGCATGTGCTATTTGTATCGTATGCTAAGAAAAATCAGTGTAAACATTCTGCATATAGGGAAACATGCCTGAAAATCATTTTAGCAGGTTTTTTAGTCTCTGGTATTTCCCTTGTAGATGCCTTTTCTGTAGGATATTCACCAGGCTAGCCATGGAAAAGAAAATTTTCTTATTATCTGTCATTATAGCTGTCACAGAAAGCTAGAAAGAATTGGTAAACTTACCTTATTCCTGAGTCTAACTTAATTCAGGTTTAATATTGACCTTCCGCCTCAACCATTACAGTTTACTCTTGGATATCTGTTAAAATTCAAGAGATGTGAGAGAATGTTTGAGTTAATTAATGGCAGTCAATGCTGGGGGTGGGGGTGGAAGAGAAGGTTGAAGGTTTTGATTCAGAAATGCCTTTGTACTAATATCTCTTGGAACTGTTTTAGAAGATTGCACTGGATCTTTCCTAGGACCCAGAAGAAAAGCATGGGAGTTCTTTGAGAAAATGAAATTGGTGTCATTGACAGAAGGTCAAGGAAGGCTTCTTTAAGGAAGTAACATTAGTGCTGACTTCTGGAGAATATATTTAAATATTTGTTGAGTGCCTCATACGTGCCAGGCAATATTCTTGATACTGAGGTTGTAGTAAGGCCCTGCTCTCATTAAAAACATCTGTTCTCTTAATAAATGACTGTAGTAGAGAGGCCTGGGGAGAGACAGACAGTAAAGAGGTAAACAATTATTTGAAAGATCAATAGGAATAAACAAAGAAAGGGGGAGGAAAGATTGGAGCTGTAGGGTAAGGTAGGACCATGACTTTAGGAACTGAGATCAAGTGAAAAGGAGTTGAGCAAGTTGAGAGACTCTTACATAGACTCAGGTTAAGGTCTCTCCTGAGAATAGAAAATCCTGTAGGGTTATTTATGTAACAAATTAATTAGATTAACTTGATCAAACTTGCTTTTTTGAAGAGATCACTCCAGCTAAAAGGAATAGGAGAAACTATGATTTTGTGACATGAGGCCTTTTCGGGATTTCCTAAAGCCACTGAATATAACAGTGAATATAACTCTAGGGAGTCATTTGGAATTATTCCAAACTAATAATGACCCAAACTGACCCAAGGGGTTCAGCCAGAACTGGATGAGCATTAGGAATGCATTTTAGCTTGCTGCATTTAGCTTCCTGTCAGCCATGATTTAGTAGTCTTCTATTTTCAGTTTAATTTTGGTATAGTGTATTTGGAGCAATAATATTCCATTAAAGTGTTTTATGCTGAGTATCCAAAGCATTACCTGTGTTACCACTTGACATAAATCAAATATATATCTTTTATATTAATCAGGGCCTTTCTTTCAACGGAGCAGTAGTTTGATTATATCCTCTGTTAGCCTGCATATTTGAATCAGGAAGGAATTTTAATGGAACTAATGGATTTAGTGTTATCTCATGTAGTCACATTAAAAATTAACAACCTAAAATTCTTTTCCTTTTTTTACATAAGAGCACATAGTAAGTAGAAACTTTTTAAATGTGTAAAGTGTTATATACTTCACATTTTAATATGTAGAGAGGAAGCAACACAATGAAAATAACATCAAGATAAAGATGAGAGCATTAGTATTATCTCCAAGTAAAGTTTTCATTACCGAATTTTCTTCATAAAAACACTTTGTAAACTCAAATACTACCTCTTACTTATGTAGCACTTTGTAATTTTTTCTTAAATGACCCATTAGCAACATTTCATAGTTGATCTTTTTCTGCTGCTTTTCCTCATTTGGCTTCCAGGATACCAACCTCTGATGGTTTTCTCCCTCTCTGACTATATTCCTCCTAGTTCTTCACCATTGTTGATCGCCTTATCTTCCCTACTATAATGCATCATCCTGACCTCCCTGGAGCTTAGTCTTTGAATTTCTGTTTCTATTTACAATAGATTTCTTGAGATCCCACCCAGCCTCATTGCTTCACATATCTCTATCTGATGGGTTCCAATATATATTTCTGGCTCAGAGCTCCCTCCTGATCTTGGATATCTAGTTTCTTAACACTTTCACAAAGATGTGTGATAGACATCTCAACTGATACTGAATTCCTCCTCTTCCCCTGAAAATTTGCTCCTTTTGTAATATTTCCCACATTAGTGAATGGCTACTTCATCATTCTAGTTGCTCAAAGTACTGAGTTATTCTTGAATTCTGTCTTTTTTTATAACCAATATCTAATGTGTCAGCAAATCTTTTTAGCTCTACTTCACACTATAACAATATTCAGTCACCATTTTTTACTCTTCCACTTCTACCTTCTGGGAACACTCTGGGACTATTAAAATAGCCTCTTAACTGGTCTCCTGTCTTCTCCCCTTATCCCAAAGCATAGTCTTTTCTCAGCACATAGAGATAAGTGGGATCATGTCATTCCTTTGTTCAAAATTTGTTGTGCTTCTCAGAATAAAAGTCCGAGTCCTCTCAGTAGCCTGGTGTTGCCCCACTTCCCCCTGAACCTTGCTGATCTCATTTACTACTGTCCTTTTTTTGCTCTCCTCCTGCCGCACACTGGCTTCCTGGTACCTCCCAACTCTTAGACATGTTCTAGTCTCAGGGCTTTGTACTGGGTGTTTCTTCTGCCTGGAACAACCTTCCTACAGATAAAAACATGAGTGGCCCTTTTACCTCCTATAAGTCTTCAGACAAAGATCTTGAAGAGTCCTTCTCTTGGAGCCTGTCTAAACTTCTGCAACTCCTGCTTACTGGAAATTCCTATGTAAATGTTAACAGCATGTCCCAATTCAAGCTTGTTATCATCTTCCATAAACCGATGTCTCCAGTATAAATTATCTCGTACTCATTTCTCAGGCTAGAAGCCTAGTCATCATCTGTTCTTTTCTCTCCAGGTTCATGTCTGATCAACACCCAGTCTTGATTCTTTTCTCCTAAAAGGAGCTTTCTAACTTTTTTTTTTACTATGTATTCCAAAAGAATTTTGAAAATTTTGTACATTTTTATGTTGACATCTAAAAATGTTCATCTTTAAGCTTAGTTTCAGAGGATATATTGAGTTGGCTAAAAAGTTCATTTGGTTTTCTGTAAGTTGACTTTGTTGTTGTTCAGTTGCTAAATCTTGTCTAACATCTGACTCTTTCCCGACCCAGGGATAGAACCCGCAGGCAGATTCTTTACTGCTGAACCACTCAGGAAGATCTCTGGTGGCTTTAGTAGTGCTTAGTTGTCTTTAACTTCATTTGACACAGTTTTATTAGATTGTATGTCATATCAGTGTGCATTTTAAAAACTTACCAAAGCCAGAGAATTTTTGTGTAGCCATTTTAGTGGTCAGTGTTTAAGGCTTTCCTGGTGGCTCAGATAGTAGAGAATCCGACTGCAGTGCTGGAGACCTGGATTTGATCCCTGTTTGGGAAGATCCCTTGGAGAAGGGAACAGCTACCCACTCCAGTATTCCTGCCTGGAGAATTCCGTGGACAGAAGAGCCTGGAGGGCTACAGTTCACGGAGTCACAAAGAGTCAGACATGACTGAGCGACTTTCACTTTCGCTTAGTGTTGAAGGTGGAAGAAAAAGCAACACTTTGCCATATTATGCTTTACTGTTTCAAGAAAGGACTTCTCTGGTGGTTCAGATGGTGACGAATCTGCCTGCAGTGGGGGAGACCTGGGTTCAATCCCTGGGTTGGGAAGATCCCCTGGAGAAGGGAACAATACCCACCCCAGTATCCAGGTCTGAAAAATTCCATGGACAGAAGAGCCTGGCAGGCTACAGTCCGTGAGGTCGCAAAGAATCAGACACGACTGAGGTACTTTCACTTCACTTCAAGAAAGGTAAAAACACAACTGAAACACAAAAATAGATTTGTGTTATATGAAGAAGGGGCTGTGACTGATTGAATGTGTCAGAAGTGGTTAGTGAAATTCCATGTTGGAGATTTCTCACAGGACAATGCTCCATGGTTGGGTAGATCAGTTGAAGTTGATAGTGATCAAGTCAAGACATTAACTGAGAACAGTCAACATTATACCATGCAGGGGATAGTTGACATACTAAAAATATCCAAATCAAGCATTGAAAATCATTTGTACCAGCTTGGTTATATTCATGGCTTTTACGTTTGGGTTCCACATAAGTTAAGCAAAAACCTTCTCAACCATATTTCTGCATATGATTCTCTACTTAAACATAATGAAGACATTCCATTGTTAAAACAAATTGTGACAGGCAATGAAAAGTGGCTACTGGGCAATAATGTGCAATGGAACAGATCATGGGGCAAGTGAAATGAACCACTGCCAACTACACCAAAGGCTGGTCTTGACCCAAAGAAGGTGGTGGTGTGTATATGGTAGGATTGGTGAGAGTCCTCTATTATGAGCTCCTTCTGGAAAACCAAATGGTTAATTCCAAGCACTGCTTCCAATGAGGCCAACTGAAAGCAGCACTGGATGAAAAGTGTCTGGAATTAGTCAACAGAAAATGCATAATCTTCCAACAAGATAACGCAAGACCACATGTTTCTTTGATGACCAGGCAAAAGCTGTTACAGCTTGACTAGCTAGTCCTGATACATCCACTGTATTCATCAGATGTTGCACCTTCAGATTTCCACTTATTTCGGTCTTTATAAAATTCTCCTAATGGAAATAAATTTCAGTTCCCTGGAAAACCGTAAAAGGCACCTGAAACAGTTTTTTGCTCAAAAAGATAAAATGTTTTGGGTGGATGGAATTATGAAGTTGCCTGAAAAATGGCAGAAGTTTGTGAAACAGAATGGTTGAATACATTGCTTAATAAATTCTTGGTTAAAATAAAAGATGTGTCTTTTATTTTTACTTTAAAACCAAAGGAACTTTTTGGCCAACTCAGTAGTTTGTTTTCTAAGTACAGGTGTTTTAAAATAAAACATTTACATTAGTGTTTTAATACCCAATGAAATCTAAGTACCATAACAATTTGATACACACCATTCATCCTTTTAATATATATGACAAAGTGCTTTCTTTTAGTTATTTCATTTTGAGTTATTGGCTTTCCCATGTGGCTCAGTGATAAAGAATCAGCCTGCTAATGCAGGAGTTGCAGGTTCCATCCCTGGGTCGGGAAGATCCCTTGGAGAGGAAATGGCAACCCACTCCTTGCCTGGAAAATTCCATGGACAGAAGAGCCTGTGGGCTATAGTCCATGCGGTTACAAAGAGTCAGACACGACTTCGAGACTGAGCACATACTTTAGTAGTACATAGTTGCTCAAAAGAACATAAACCTTATGAATTTCTGTTGTGTGGTTGCTAAGTTGCTTCAGTTGTGTCTGACTCTTTGCGACCCTATGGACTATAACATTCCAGGCTCCTCTGTCCATGGGATTCTCCAGGCAAGAATACTGGAGTGGGTTGCCATGCCCTTCTGTTTCCACATAACAAATTTTCGAATACTTGGTGGCTTAATACAACACATATTTATTATCCTACAGTTACTGTTAGAAGTCCAGACATGGCCTAGCTGGATTCTCTATTTTGGGTCCCATAGGCTGAAATCAAGGTTTTGGCTTTAGCTGCAGGCTCATCTGAGGTTGAGATCCTCTTCCAAGTTTATGTGGTTATTGGCAGAATTCATTTCCTTCAGTTGCCTGTCTGAGGCCCTCAGCTCCCAGGGGTTGCTGCCATTTCTTCTCCGTGGTCCTGCCTGTAATAAGTCAATTTACTACTTCGAGGCGAACAGGACTGCATCTGCTGCTGTTTCTTGTCTCACACTTCTGGACCCTTTTTTAAAAGGACTCACCTGATTTAGGTCAGGCCCACCTAGGATAATCTCTTTTATGATTAACTCAAAGTCAACTTAATTACTGACCTTAGTCACCTTTGCTATATACAGTAATAGCACAGGAGTGGTATGTCATCATATTCACAGGTCCTGCCCACATTCAAGGCGAGAGGAGTGTACAGGGTGTGTAAACCAGGGATCAGAATCTTGGGAGCCAGGTATCTTAGAATTCTGCCTACCACATTCATCTTATGGAAAATATCCCCCATAACCTAATTGGAAAGGTCAGTTTAGTTGTCAAGCCAACCTGCCTATCATATTTATCTTCAGACCAAGTCTGACTTAATTTTTCAATTCAGATGAATGTGTTAATACTTGTTATGTGCCAGCCATTTCACTTCTGAATTCTATTTGTAAGATAGAAAGATAAGGTGTGAAAACTTGCTTTAAATTGTTTCTCCTGACTGAAATAAAATGATGTTGGCTGTATTTAGTATTCTTTTAAAGATGCTTTCTTTTCTTTGTTCTCATGAGTCTCCTCATTTATAGTGTATTTTTTTTACTCTAGGCTACGGGATGAAAGAAGCAAGATTAAATGATAAATATTTATTATTTAAATGAGAAGTATTTATCACCGTCTCTTTGTTTTGTGTCATAGAATTTATTATTTATTGCTCTGCAGAGCAATGCCCCATAACAACATTCAAGATAAGAGATCTGCCTTTCTTCTGTTAAATGGGAGGAAGGCAGTTGTGGAGAGAGGGGAAAGGAGAATGCATTATTTACTCCTTGAGTGCAGGCACCTTGCAGGCAGATCTTTAAGAAAGAGTGCACATGGTAGTTTTGGTAGGATGCTGAAGGATATGAGTATTTGACCCAGGGAGTATTAAAGTTTGACTGAATAAAATATACTTAGTGACCTTTTCCCCAGTCCACAGGAAAAAGCCAATATTAATTTTAATTAATTTTATTTTTTTCACGCTCGCTTTGGCAGTACATATACTAAAATTGGAACGATACAGAGAAGATTAGCATGGCCCCTGCGTAAGGATGACACGCAAATTCGTGAAGCGTTCCATATTTTTACAAAGGCTGTAAAAAGAGACAAGGACACTACATAATGATCAAAGGGTCAATCTAAGAAGAAGATATAACAATTATAAATATATATGCACCCAACATAGGAGCACCGCAATATGTAAGACAAATGCTGCTGCTGCTGCTAACTCACTTTAGTCGTGTCCGACTCTGTGTGACCCCATAGATGGCAGCCCACCAGGCTCCCCCGTCCCTGGGATTCTCCAGGCAAGAACACTGGAGTGGGTTGCCATTTCCTTCTCCAATGCATGAAAGTGGAAAGTGAAAGTGAAGTCGCTCAGTCGTGTCCGACCCTTAGCAACCCCATGGACTGCAGCTTACCAGGCTCCTCCATCCATGGGATTTTCCAGGCAAGAGTACTGGAGTGGGTTGCCATTGCTAACAAGTATGAAAGGGGAAATTAACAATAACACAATAATAGTGGGAGACTTTAATACCCCACTCACACCTATGGATAGATCAACTAAACAGAAAATTAACAAAGAAGCACAAACTTTAAATGATACAATAGACCAGTTAGACCTAATTGATATCTATAGGACATTTCACCCCAAAACAATGAATTTCACCTTTTTCTCAAGCGCACATGGAACCTTCTCCAGGATAGATCACATCCTGGGCCATAAATCTAGCCTTGGTAAATTAAAAAAAATTGAAATAATTCCAAGCATCTTTTCTGGCCACAATGCAGTAAGATTAGATCTCAGTTACAGGAGAAAAAATATTAAAAATTCCAACATATAGAGGCTGAACAACACGCTGCTGAATAACCAACAAATCACAGAAGAAATCAAAAAAGAAATCAAAATATGCATAGAAACGAATGAAAATGAAGACACAACAACCCAAAACCTATGGGACACTGTAAAAGCAGTGCTAAGGGGAAAGTTCATAGCAATACAGGCATACCTCAGGAAACAAGAAAAAGGTCAAATAAATAACCTAACTCTACACCTAAAGGAACTAGAAAAGGAAGAAATGAAGAACCCCAGGGTTAGTAGAAGGAAAGAAATCTTAAAAAATCAGGGCAGAAATAAATACAAAAGAAACAAAGGAGACCATAGCAAAAATCAACAAAGCCAAAAGCTTGTTCTTTGAAAGAATAAATAAAATTGACAAACCATTAGCCAGACTCATCAAGAAACAAAGGGAGAAAAATCAAATCAATAAAGTTAGAAATGAAAATGGAGAGATCACAACAGACAACACACAAATACAAAGGATCATAAGAGACTACTATCAGCAATTATATGCCAATAAAATGGACAACGTGGAAGATATGGACAAATTCTTAGAAAGGTACAACTTTCCAAAACTGAACCAGGAAGAAATAGAAAATCTTAACAGACCCATCACAAGCATGGAAATTGAAACTGTAATCAGAAATCCTCCAGCAAATAAAAGCCCGGGTCCAGACGGCTTCACAGCTGAATTCTACCAAAAATTTAGAGAAGAGCTGATGCCTATCCTACTCAAACTCTTCCAGAAAATTGCAGAGGAAGGTAAACTTCCAAACTCATTCTATGAGGCCACCATCACCCTAATACCAAAACCTGACAAAGATGCCACAAAAAAAGAAAGCTACAGGCCAATATCACTGATGAATATAGATGCAAAAATCCTTAATAAAATTCTAGCAATCAGAATCCAACAACACATTAAAAAGATCATACACCATGACCAAGTGGGCTTTATCCCAGGGATGCAAGGATTCTTCAATATCCGCAAATCAATCAATGTAATACACCACATTAACAAATTGAAAAATAAAAGCCATATGATTATCTCAAGAGATGCAGAGAAAGCCTTTGATAAAATTCAACATCCATTTATGATAAAAACTCTCCAGAAAGCAGGAATAGAAGGAACATACCTCAACATAATCAAAGCTATATATGACAAACCTACAGCAAACATTATCCTCAGTGGTGAAAAATTGAAAGCATTTCCCCTAAAGTCAGGAACAAGACAAGGGTGCCCACTCTCACCACTACTATTCAACATAGTTTTGGAAGTTTTGGCCACAGCAATCAGAGCAGAAAAAGAAATAAAAGGAATCCAAATCAGAAAAGAAGTAAAACTCTCACTGTTTGCAGATGACATGATCCTCTACATAGAAAACCCTAAAGACTCCACCAGAAAATTACTAGAGCTAATCAATGAATATAGTAAAGTTCCAGGATGTAAAATCAACACACAGAAATCCCTTGCATTCCTATACACTAATAATGAGAAAATAGAGAAATTAAGGAAACAATTCCATTCACCATTGCAACGAAAAGAATAAAATACGTAGGAATATATCTACCTAAAGAAACTAAAGATCTATATATAGAAAACTATAAAACACTGATGAAAGAAATCAAAGAGGACACTAACAGATGGAGAAATATACCATGTTCATGGATTGGAAGACTCAATATAGTGAAAATGAGTATACTACCCAAAACAATCTATAGATTCAATGCAATCCCTATCAAGCTACCAACGGTATTTTTCACAGAGCTGCTGCTGCTGCTGCTGCTAAGTCGCGTCAGTCGTGTCCGACTCTGTGCGACCCCATAGACGGCAGCCCACCAGGCTCCCCCGTCCCTGCACAGAGCTAGAACAAATAATTTCACAATTTGTATGGAAATACAAAAAACCTCGAATAGCCAAAGCAATCTTGAGAAAGAAGAATGGAACTAGAGGAATCAACCTGCCTGACTTTAGGCTCTGCTACAAAGCCACAGTCATCAAGACAGTATGGTACTGGCACAAAGACAGAAATATAGATCAGTGGAACAAAATATAAAGCCCAGAGATAAACCCACACACCTATGGACACCTTGTCTTTGACAAAGGAGGCAAGAATATACAATGGAGAAAAGACAATCTCTAACAAGTGGTGCTGGGAAAACTGGTCAACCACTTGTAAAAGAATGAAACTGGAACACTTTCTAACACCATACACAAAAATAAACTCAAAATGGATTAAAGATCTAAACATAAGACCAGAAATTATAAAACTCTTAGAGGAGAACATAGGCAAAACACTCTCTGACATAAATCACAGCAGGATCCTCTGACCCACCTCCCAGAATACTGGAAATAAAAGCAAAAATAAATGGGATCTAATTAAAATTAAAAGCTTCTGCACAATAAAAGTAACTATAAGCAAGGTGAAAAAACAGCCTTCAGAATGGGAGAAAATAATAGCAAATGAAGCAACTGACAAACAACTAATCTCAAAAATATACAAGCAACTCCTGCAGCTCAATCCCAGAAAAATAAACGACCCAATCAAAAAATGGGCCAAAGAACTAAACAGACAATTCTCCAAAGAAGACATACAGATGGCTAAGAAACACATGAAAAGATGCTCAACATCACTCATTATCAGAGAAATGCAAATCAAAACCACAATGAGGTATCATTTCACACCAGTCAGAATGGCTGCGATCCAAAAGTCTACAAGCAATAAATGCTGGAGAGGATGTGGAGAAAAGGGAACCCTCTTAGACTGTTGGTGGGAATGCAAACTAGTACAGCCACTATGGAGAACGGTGTGGAGATTCCTTAAAAAACTGGAAATAGAACTGCCATATGACCCAGCAATCCCACTGCTGGGCATACACACTAAGAAACCAGAATTGAAAGAGACACATGTACCCCAATGTTCATTGCAGCACTGTTTATAATAGCCAGGACATGGAAGCAACCTAGATGTCCATCAGCAGATGAATGGATAAGAAAGCAGTGGTACATATACACAATGGAGTATTACTCAGCCATTAAAAAGAGTACATTTGAGTCAGTTCTAATGAGGTGGATGAAACTGGAGCCTATTATACAGAGTGAAGTAAGCCAGAAAGAAAAACACCAATACAGTGTACTAATGCATATATATGGAATTTAAAAAGATGGTAACAACAACCCTGTAGGCAAGACAGCAAAAGAGACACAGATGTATAGAACAGTCTTTTGGACTCTGTTGGGGGGGGGGTGATGATGTGGGAGAATGGCATTAAAACATGTATAATATCATATAAGAAATGAATCGCCAGTCCAGGTTCGATGCAGGATACAGGAAGCTTGGGGCTGGTGCACTAGGATGACCCGGAGGGATGGTATGGGGAGGGAGGTGGGAGGGGGGTTCAGGATGGGGAACACGTGTACACCCTTGGTGGATGCATGTTGATGTATGGTAAAACCAATACAATATTGTCAAGTAAAAAAAAAATAATAATAAAAAATTTTTTTTTAATTTTATTTTTTTTCTAAGTTTTTCTTAATTCTGTGGTACCTGCTGCAGTTTATTTGCTAACGAATAGTGCAAGTTTGTAAAATAAATGAACAAGAGACACAGGTTTTACAGGGAGGTTTTTTGATCTGTTTTCTTATTTTTAAAAAATTCTATTTATTGATTTATTTGGCCATCAGCATGTGGGATCTTAGTTCCCCAACCAGGGATTGAACCAGTTTCCTCTGTAATGGAAACACAGAGCCCTAACCACTTGACCTCCAGGGAAATCCCTTTTTTCCTATCTTTACACCAGTCTACCACACTATTTTAATTATTACACCTTTATAAAAAATTTTTGGAATCAGGTAGGTTTAGCCTTCCAACTTTTTTTTTCCCACAGTTGTTTTGGTTATTCTAGGACCTTTGCATTTCCATAGAAATTTTAAAATTAGCCTGTCAATTTCTACCCCCCCCCCAAAAAAAAACCCTGCTGGAATTTTGATTGGGATTATGTTGAATTTATAGATTATTTGAGGAAAATTGAAATCTTAACAGTATAGAGTCTTTGAACCCACGAAGTTTGTATTTTTATTTACTTAGATTTTTAAACATTTCTATCAGCAATATTTTGTAGTTATTAATGTATATCTTTAGGGTGAAATCTTCTGCTTTTTCTTTTTAAATTGAATTTTAACTCTTAAAGCTTTCAGTATTTTTAATTGATGTTTGAACCACTGTATCCTTGCAGAAACTTTGGCAATGAAATAAAGAATTTGGCATGAATAAATACACAGACTGTGTATCCAAGGGATTTATTTCTATATTGTTCAGTTCAGTCGCTCAGTCGTGTCCGACTCTTTGCAACCCCATGAATCACAGCATGCCAGGCCTCCCTGTCCATCACCAACTCCCGGAGTTCACTCACACCCATGTCCATCGAGTTGGTGATGCCATCCAGCCATCTCATCCTCTGTCGTCCCCTTCTCCTCCTGCCCCCAATCCCTCCCAGCATCAGGGTCTTTTCCAATAAGTCAACTCTTCTCATGAGGTGGCCAAAGTACTAGAGTTTCAGCTTTAGCATCAGTCCTTCCAGTGAACACCCAGGACTGATCTCCTTTAGGATGGACTGCTTGGATCTCCTTGCAGTCTAAGAGACTCTCAAGAGTCTTCTCCAACACCACAGTTCAAAAGCATCAATTCTTTGGCGCTCAGCTTTCTTCACAATCCAACTCTCACATCCATACATGACCACTGGCAAAACCATAGCCTTGACTAGATGGACCTTTGTTGGCAAAGTAATGTCTCTGCTTTTGAATATGCTATCTAGGTTGGTCATAACTTTCCTTCCAAGGAGTAAGCATCTCTTAATTTCATGGCTGCAGTCACCATCTGCAGTGATTTTGGAGCCCCAAAGAATAAAGTCTGACACTGTTTCCATTGTTTCCGCATCTGTTTCTCATGAAGTGATGGGGCCAGATGGCATGATCTTGGTTTTCTGAATGTTGAGCTTTAAGCCAACTTTTTCACTCTCCTCTTTCACTTTCATCAAGAGGCTTTTTAGTTCCTCTTCACTTCTTCCATACCCTAAACGCAAATGTTAGTTGATTGAACAATTTGCACTAGCAAGATTTTCTTATTTGATTCTGAGTATGGGAAACTGAAAATATGTATGTATTAGGAAATAGCATTTCTGAAATTTGTCAGATCTAGTGTTTATCAATTTAAAAAATTAAGTTTAATGCTTTTATATGTGTCTACGCACAAATCTGTAGCAGTATGATTTTTCTGTTTACAGTGTATGTGTAAGGAAATACCTTCTGGCAATTTGAAAATACGGTGTAACGGGAATACAGGTCTGATATGTTAATCTACTGTTAAAGACTGAAAATTATTTTAATTGCTCTTTTTTCTGCCTAGTCTTTCAGAAAAATATGAAAAGTGAGTTTGAGTGAGTTTGTTCTGATGTGGTAATTTTATACTTACTCTTAGGGTGCTGAGATAGTAAATGTGGTATTGCAAGGTACGGTTATCTTTTGTTGTCGTTTGATGTCCTTTTAAGTGTTTATAGCTAGGATTTTAAGATTTTGTATTTGTTTTTATGACTTTTCATCTTTGCAATTTAGTGAGTTTAGCATAAGAAACTCAGATGCTCAGTGTTAAGGTTGCTTTTCAGGTTACTTACTGAAATCATAATCATGGAAAAAATTTGTATCCCAGTTAGACATTATCTTAATTCTCACGCATAGTCATTTGTACTGAGTGGGGCTGTTGGCTTTTGTGGAAGAATGTTATAACAAACAGTCTAATGGACTTTTTAAAGCTAAACTTCCAATATAAATGTTTATTTTATACATATATTTATATGTGTTTATACATGTATTTAAATGTCTGTTCTGTTGATATAATAGAAATATATGGTAGAGTGTAATTAAGTTTCCTCTTGACATGTAACAGGAAATATTTATTTCTCCCCAATCTATTTTGAATTTCCAAAAAAAATGTAAAGCCAGGTTTTTTGGATGTTAGTCCTGTATGGATTTCCAGCTGCCTTAGTTAAGCGCTTCTCATCCAGACTTCGTTACTGGTTATTGTTCCAGCTTCTTGTGTCCTTTCTCTCTCTCACTTCCCCACTTCAAATTATGTTTCTTTGTAAGTTTATTTTTATCAAAATTATTCATGGAAATGAAAAGATAACTAGCTCTGTAAGGCTTGCTAGGAAAAATAGCAGTATCTCCTCACTATTCACAACAGTTTTTGCTTCCGAGATGCAGTCCCTTTAATTTTTCAAAGTGATTTATTTCAGTATTCTGTATCTCTAAGAAAAAAAAAGTGCTTCTGCTCTATTGACCTTTCTGCTTTGGGCAGTATCTTTTGGCTTCCTACTATGGAAGGTAAGGTTTTACTATCTTTTGTACACACACACACACACACATATTCTCCCCTCCAACAACACATAGATTTACCACATGTACATACTTCCTGTCTCCCCTCCCACTCCATGCTTCTATCTTAATGTTGGTTGGATCAATATTCAGAGTTTATAGTATTATTACTGTACATAATGACCATATACTATATGTTATTTATAGTTAAACCCCTTTTTCTTTCCTACTTAACGTTTTACTGAAGTTAATAATTATCTTGTGTTCTTGTTTGTGTCTTTTCTATGTATTTATCAATTTAAGCTCAAACTGCCTACCAGTTGTCTAAATATCCTCTCAAGAGTTTTAGATCCATCAGATACTCTGTTAATTTCATCTTCTTGAGATAGTTTCTTTCAGAGCCTTCTGATCTGCTCTGATTGGACTGGCAACCTTTATGCTTGTTTTACAGATCTCATAATTTTTTCTTCACGTCATCCTAGGCATTCCTTTGGCTTTTCTCTTGCATTGGTTCCTTTGTTTCTTATATCCCATATTTTTCTCTATCTTGATTTGTATGCTTGTTTTATTGTGGTACAAACTATAAAGCTTAACGAAAAAGACTATGTGAGTAAAATTTTGGGCCATGTTAGATCCAAGCATGTCTTCATTATACCTTAACATTTGATTGATAATTTGTTAAGATCTTATTAAAGGTTGGAAATTATTGCCTTCCAACTTCTAGTATTATTGTTGAAATCTGGAGCTGATTTAATGTTGTCTACTTTGTGCATGACCTCTTTTCTCCCTCTACTCTGAACTTGTAAGATATTCTCTTTGTCTCCAGGCGTCCTGACGTTTTCATTTCTTTCATTGAGATGGGAACTAGGAGGGCCCTTAATGATTTAATATATTGATAATTTCACCCCTTAATTTTCTGTTTGCTTGGTGGTGATTTTCTTTTTAAAACTTTATCTATGGTGAAATGTAACATACAGCTAGAAAATGTATAAAACATAAATATACAATTTAAGGAACTCTTACTTAACCATCACCCAGGTGAGAAAATAGCACATTTTTAACATTTTTCTCAAGAGAACTCTCCAGAAGGTAACCAGTAGTCAGCACTATTTTCCTTTATAGTCTCATCATCTAAGCATGTGTTCTTAAACACCACAGCTTAATTTTATCTGATCTTGAACTTTGTGAGTGAAATTTGTGTCTGTTCTTTTTATCTGTCTTCCTTCTGCCAACAGTATTTTAAAGATATATCCACATTTTGTGGAGCTATCTTTACTCATGTTTTATTTTTTGCTGTATATACATTCCATTGTATGAATATGCCACAATTTATCTATCATACTCTAGATAGGTATTTGAATTTGCCTTTCTAATTTGAAGGTATACCAATAATGTTTTTTTCTCAACCTTTTTGTTCATGTATTCTGTAAATGTTTGTGCTTATTTCTCTAGAACAGTGCTGTCCAAATGAAATATAATATTAGCCACATATGTAATTTAAAGTTTTCTCATACTCATGTTAGGGCTTCTCAGGTGGTGCAGTGGTAAAGAATCTGCCTGCCAGTGCAGGAGATGCGGGTTCAATCCTTGGATCGGGAAGATCCGCTGGAGAAGAAAATAGCAATCCACTCCAGTATTCTTGCCTGGTAAATCCCATGAATAGAGGACCCTGGTAACCTGCATTCCATGGGGTCACAAAGAGTCGGACTTGACTTAGCAACTGAGCACACATGTACATCCGTCCGTAGCCACATTAAAAATATAAGAAGACACAGATCAAGTTTATCTAAATAACATATTTAACCCAATGAATGTAGTCATTTCAGCATTTAGCCAACAAAAGAATTTTTGAGATATTTGACATTCTTTTTGTATTCTAGATCTTTGACATCTGGTATGTATTTTATAGCCCATCTCAGTTTGGTCGAGCTACATTTCAGGTGCTCACACTTGCCACATGAGGCTAGTGTCTCCTGTATTGGACAGTAGAGCTCTAAAAGATATGAATATATTGAATAGTAGAATTGCCGGATTATAGGGTATCATATCTTGAACTGTAGTAGATGACAGCAGAGTTTTCCGAAGTGATAGAGCCATTTTGCACCCCAGTGCCAGTGTGTGTGGGTTCCCATTTTTCCGCATAATTACCAACACTTAGTATTATCATACTTTTTCGTTTTCTTATCTGTTAAGTGGGTGATAGATTTCACTGTGGTTTAATTTGCACTTCCCTGATGGCTAAAGAGCTGGAGCACATTTTCACATTAATTGACCATTTGAATTTCTTCTTCTGTGAAGTGCTGGTTTAAAATTTTTTTGCCAATTTTTTTCTATTAGGATTTTCATCATTTTCTCCTTGTTGAATTTTTAGAAGTTCTTTATAATATATTCTGGATGTGAGCCCTTTTGTGTTATGTGTTAACATACATCTTAAACTCTGTAACTTGCCTTTTCATTTTCTTAAAGATGTCTTTTGCTGAACTTGTTTTAAATTTTAATGTTGATAAGTTTGTAAATCCTTCCCTTTATAAGTTTGTAAATCCTTTCCTTTATGGATAGTAATTTTTGTGTCCTTTTTAGTAACTCCTTTTCTGTCCTCAGGTCATGAGATTGTTATCTATTATTTTATATTATCAGAACTTTATTAGGTCTTTTTATTTAATAGATCTAAAATCCAACTAAAATTGATTTTTGTATCAAGTATGAATAGGAGCTGATTTCATTCTTTTCTGTATGAGTGTCCAGTTGTTCACTGTTCATCCACTTGCCCCACCTTTCCTCAGCAATTCTCCCCCTACCCATTGTGCCACCTTTGTTATACATCAAGGGTCTATATATCTGTAGACTTGTTTCTGTACTGTGTTCTGTTCCATTCATCTGTTTCTCTATCATTATATCAACATTCTTAAATCCTACTTGTTGTTGTTGTTCAGTCGCTCAGTTGTGTCTGACTCTTTGTGACCATGGACTGCAGCACGCCAAGCTTCCCTATCCTTTACCTGTTTCCCGGAGTTTGCTCAAACTCATGTCCTTTGAGTCAGTGATGCCATCCAACCATCTCACCCTGTCACCACCTTCTCCTCCTGCCCTCAATCTTTCCCACCATCAGGGTCTTTTCCAGTAAGTCAGCTCTTCGCATCAGGTGGCCAGAGAATTGGAGCTTCAGCTTCAGTGTCAGTTCTTCCAATGAGTATTCAGGGTTGATTTCCTTTAGGATGGACTGGTTTGATCTTATTGCAGTCCAAAGGACTCTGAAGAGTCTTCTCCAACACCACAGTTCAAAGTTATCAGTTCTTTGATGCTCAACCTTTTTTATTTTCCAACTCTCACATCCGTACATGACTACTGGAAAAACCAAAGCTTTGACTATATGGACCTTTGTCGGCAAAGTAGTGTCTCTGCTTTTAAATATGCCATCTAGGTTGGTCATAGCTTTTCTTCCAAGGAGCAAGTGTCTTTTAATTTCATGGCTCCAGTCACCTTCTGCAGTGATTTTGAAGCCCACAAAAATAAAGTCTGTCACTGTTTATATTTTTACCCCATCTATTGAAAGAGAAGAATGTAAAAGCAGGCTTAAAACTCAGCATTCAAAAAATTAAGATCATGACATCCGGTCCCATCACTTCAAGGCAAATAGATGGGGAAACAATGGAAATATGCAACGTGACAATATACAGCCTTGGTGGACTCCTTTCCCAATTTTGAACCCGTTCGTTGTTCCATGTCTGATTCTAACTGTTGCTTCTTGACCTGCATGCAGGTTTCTTAGGAGACAGGAAACGTGGTCTGGTATTCCCATTTCCTTAAGATTTTTTCAGTTTGTTGTGATCCACACAGTCAAAGACTTTAACATAGTCAGTGAAGCAGAAGTAGATATTTTTCTGGAATTCTCTTGCTTTCTCTGTGATCCAATGGATGTTGGCAATTTGGTCTTTTGTTCCTCTGCCTTTTCTAAATCCAGCTTGTACATCATGTTCTCAGTTCACGTACTGTTAAAGCCTAGCTTGAAGGGTTTTGAGCATTACCTTGCTAGCATATGGAAGGGGTGTAATTGTGTGAAATTTGAACATTCTTTGGCATTGCCCCTCTCTGGTACTAGAATGAAAACTGACCTTTTCCAGTCCTGTGGCCACTACTGAGTTTTCCAAATCTGCTGGCATATTGAGTGCAGCTCTTTCACAGCATCATCTTTTAAGATTTGAAGTAGCTCAGCTGGAATTCTGTCATCTCCACTAACTTTGTTCATAATGATGCTTCCTAAGGTCCATTTGACTTAGCACTGCAGCATGTCTGGCTCTAGGTGAGTGATCATACCATCATGGTTATCAGGTCTTTAAGATCTTTTTTGTACAGTTCTTCTGTATATTCTTGCCACCTCTTCTTAATATCTTCTGCTTCTGTTAGGTCCGTACCATTTCTGTCCTTTATTGTGCCCATCTTTGCATGAAAAATTTCCTTGGTATCTCTAATTTTCTTGAAGAGATCTCTAGTCTTTCCCATTCTATTGTTTCCCTCTGTTTCTTTGCATTGATCTTTGCATTTCTTATCTCTCCTTGCTATTCTTTGGAACTCTGCATTCAGATGGGTATATCCTTTCTCCTTTGGCTTTCACCTCTCTTCTTTTCTCACGTATTTGAGAGGCCTCCTCATACAACCATTTTGCCTTTCTGCATTTCTTTTTCTTGGGGATGGTATAGAGGTGCCCTATGAAGTAGGGTGCACTTCATAGGGCACCTCTATAATTTATAAAATCTATGGTCATTCAGAGATACCTCTGTTGCTGGGGTTTATGACCTAGTGTTCATAGACTTCTAGTAGGTTTGTTTTATTTAACTTTGCAACACGTTTTAATTTTTGCTTTGTATCTAATTACAGTGTTTGAAACCTAAAGAATTACACATTATCTTCAAATTTGAATGTGTATATAAATATCATTTGTCTGAACTCAGCACATTCAGTGCCATGATTTCTTGGCTTACATCTGCTCTGAAATCATCAAGCTTTATAGGTATACCCAGGGGGCCCTGAGGACATAGGAAACAAAAGCCAGAGTTTATAGTTCTTAAAAGCAAATAAATTTGGAAAGAAAAGCCAAAGGAAAAAGGTTTGATTCACCTTCCTAGGGTCTGTAGCCAGGAACCCATGCTTTTTGAGGACATCTGGTCTGTCTTGGTAGCTGAGCTACCCAGTTTTCTCTTCTCAAACTCAGGGGCCAAACATCTGAAGTACATTAGTTCAGAGAAGTTCAAGTATGTGCTAATGTGGACATCAGCAGTCAGGGTGGCCCAGAAGTTGTGAGGTGGGCCCAAATACACTGAAGACCTGTATGATACACTATACAGACCTATCTCCCAGGGTGTTCTGGGCCTCAAATTTAATGGTACCTCTTCTAACTCACAGCCAGTTTTGATCTGCATATAGCCCAGGTCTAATGCAAAATGTTCTCTTTCTTTTGAACTGTAGGAAATAGCTTTGTAATAGAGTCAGCAGCCTAAGTGAAAAGGGTCCTGCACCTTGCCTCCCTGGGAGAGTGAGGGTTGGTAGTAATCATGCTGAAACCGAAGAGCAGCATCTGACTCACTTACGTGGTACAGTATTGGTATCACTTTTCAGTCATGACCGCAGGCCTCAACCACTTTTCTCAGAAAATGCCTCTGGAGTTGGATCGTAACTCTAAAAAAACAGGGTAGATTCAAGACCAGTGACCCAAAGCACCTGAACTTATCTGTAAACAGAATGGCGTGGCTTTCATCTGAGGCAGAGGGGGATGTGTAGGAATGGGAGCAAGAATGGTGGTGTTTCTGGGTAAGGGGAAATGCAGCTCAGAGCAGAACACCTCTGACCCACCTCTGTGGGGCTGATAGTGCTTCAGCTCCACCATTGGCCTACATTTAGCCAAGCTTCCTCCTCCCCCACCCTCACCCCCAACAATTGGGCTTTACACTCACATGCAATCCACCAAAGCATATAGACAAACCTCTGAGGCACTGCAATAGCTCTACTCAAAGGGGAAAGAAAAGATGTTAGAATTATAATTGTCAAAGGAAGGGCAAAACCCAAACCATGTACAAAGTTATGTACATGTTTCTGTACTCAGATAGATGGCTGCCTCTCCTCTTATCACAGAAATTTGCAGCCTCAGGACTTTTGTGAGAGTGACTGATATCGTCCCTAATAGGATCCTTGTACACAGTAGGTTTATTAATTAACTTCAGGGTATCCATGCTTCCTCTGAAGTTGTATAGAATATTTTATGTGTATATGGTTTTTTGGTGGTAAGGAGAAGAGAGACCAGTGGCTTTCAGTTGATTTTCATAGAGTATTATTGTTGTTTAGTCGCTAAGGCATGTCCAACTCTCTGCAACCCCATGGACCACAGCATGCCAGGTTCCTCTGTCTTCCACTGCCTGCCAGAGTTTGTACAGATTCATGTGCATTAAGTTGGTGATGCTATCTATCCTCTCTCTCATCCTCTGCCACCTCCTTGTCTTCAGTCTTTCCCCAGTATCTGGGTCTTTTCCAATGAGTCGGTTGTTTGTATCAGGTGGCCAAAGTGTTGGAGTTTCAGCTTTGGCATTAGTCCTTCCGATGAATATTCAAGACTGATTTCCTTTAGGATTGACTGGTTTGATCTGCTTGCTGTTCAGTCTCCAACCCCATAGTCTAAGAAAGATTAAGAACGACTTCTATGAGTTAAAGAAAGTTTACAGAAACCAACAGTTCCCCCCCCCATTTTTTTGTGTTTTATGTCTGTATTTGAATAACCATTCTGATAAAGTACTATTAATTATATGTAAGATTCTCAGACTTTTGTTTAATAAGTATCATTTTGCTTATACTTAAATTGAGAACTTTTTTTTTTTAAGGTTCAGGAGCAAGTACATCCCAATCTCTCAGCTAATGAAGAGTCTCTCTATTACATTGAAGAGCTGATTTTTCAGCTGCTTAATAAATTATGCATGGCTCAACCAAGGACTGTTCAAGATGTGGAGGTAAAAATTATTCTGTTATTTCAAAAAGTCATTGAACCACTGTATAAATTAACTTTTATATCTACATCTATATCATTTAAAATTATCATGGAAACTAAAACCATTGAAATCATATGGGGGATGTATGATCAGTTCATTTTTGTCAGAGATGTCAAGGCAGTTCAATGAGGAAAGTAAAGTTATTCAGCCAAAATAAGTGTTAAAACAACTGGATAAATTTTTGGTGGGAAAAAACCCTTGAAACCATCTCAGAAATTTAAGATACATCATAATCTTAAAAATAATAGCTGGAACTATGAAGTTTCTAGAAGAAAATGCAGCAGAATATCTTTATAAGATGATGTTAAACAAATTTTTTTTTTACAGAGGACTCAAAATACCATAAATAGCAAAATAATAAAATTGATGTGAAGATGAAAACGATACAAATCACAGACTAGGTGAAAATGCTTTCAATATGTATTCCTTACAAAGGGCTTGTATCCAGAATATGTTAAAAAAGAAAAACAATTACAAATCCAAAATAAAAAGAGTCTTTGCTCACCCAAATGAGCAAAAGTCTTGAATAGACAGTTCATAAAAGAGCATATGAAAAGTATTCAAACTCATAATTCATCAGGGAAATAGAAATTTAGAGTACAAGGAGTTATTTCACACCCACTAAAAGGGATAAAGTTAAAGACTGATAACATGGAATACTAATGGGATGTAGAGCAACGGAACTCTTAAACACTGCTAGTAGGAGTATAAAATGGCATAACTACTTTGGAAAATTGTTTTGCAGTTTCATGTAGTTAACTATATACTTAACCTATGACCTTGAAGTTTTATTGCTGGGTATTTAATCCTAAAGAAATGAAAATATACCTTCACAAAGAGACTTATATAAGAATGTCTAAGCAGTTTTATTCATAAGAAGCAAAAATTGAAAACAGCTGAAATTTCCATTAATAGGAAAATGGGAAAACAAATTGTGATAGATTCATAAAATAGAATGCTACTTAGTAGTAAAATGAAGGAATAAACTATTGATATATTCAATAACATAGCTATAATCTACAGTTATCACGTGGAGCAAAATATAAGCCAAACCCCAGAAAGTATATATTTATTGATTCCAATTATATGAAAATCAGAAATAGCTGAAAGTAATGGTGATAGAAATCAGGATGGTGGCTGCCTATGAAGTTGAGATTAAGATGATAGAAATTTTCTGTAATCTTGATTAGTGAGATGGTTACACAGGTGTAAACATTTTTCAAAACTTATCTAATTATACACTTGAGATCTGTGCATTTTACTGCATACAAATATTAAGTTCAATAAAGGACTAGTGTAGAATAAAGATATTTACTCATTGATTAAAAAAATATACATATATGTATATATATGAATGAATGAATGTGAAAGTTGTTCAGTCATGTCTGACTCTTTGCAACCCCATGGACTGTAGCCTGCCAGGCTCCTCTGTCCATGGAATTCTCCAGGCAAGAATACTGGAGTGGGGTAGCCATTTCCTTCTCCAGGAGATCTTCCCAACCCAGGGATCGAAGCCAGGTCTCCCACATTGCAGGCCAATTCTTTACTGTCTGAGCTACGAGGGAAGCATGTGTGTGTCTACCTAAAAGATCATGTGTAATTTAGTGCTGAAATACCTGTTTTGGCTCAGTTACATGTGAGTATTTCTAAATTTTTAGAAATATCTGTCAGTATAGTTTTTAAAAGTTACTTTGGCATTATATTGTTTATGTCATCTTTCTTTGAAAATTATTTTCTAACAAGGCAACAATTTCCACAGTAAAGGATAATCTTATTTTGGAGTAATAGACCTCCTTTCTGCCTCATGGGAAACCTGTATGCAGGTCAAGAAGCAACAGTTAGAACCAGACATGGAACAATGGACTGGTTCAAAATTTGGAAAGGAGTACATCAAGGCTGTGTACTGTTACCCTGCATATTTAACTTCTATGCAGAGTACATCATGTGAAATGCCGGGCTGGATGACTCACAAGCTGGAATCAAAATTGCTGGGAGAAATATCAACAACCATAGCTGTAGAGATGATACCACTCTAATGGAAGAAAGCAAAGAGGAACTAAAGAAACTCTTGATGAGGGTGAAAGAGTAGAGTGTAAAAGCTGACTTAGAACTCAGCATTCAGAAAACTAAGTATCCGGTCCCATCACTTCATGGCAAATATGGGGAAAAAATAGAAACAGTAACAGACTTTATTTTCTTGGGCTCCAAAGTCAACTGTGGACATTGACTGCAGCCACGAAATTAAAAGACACTTGCTCCTTGGAGGAAAAGCTATGACAAATCTAGACAGTGTATTAAAAAGCAAAGATATCACTTTGCCGACCAAAGTCCATATAATCAAAGCTATAGTTTTTCCAATAGTCATGGCAGATGTGAGAGCTAGACCATAAAGAAGGCTGAGTGCCAAAGAATTGATGCTTTTGAATTGTGCTGCAAAAGATTTCTTGAGAGCCCCTTGGACTGCAAGGAGATCAAATCTGTCAGTCCTAAAGGAAATCAACCCTGAGTACTCATTGGAAAGACTGATGCTAAAGCTGAAACTCTAATACTTTGGCCACCTAATGCAAAGAGATGACTTACATTTGAAAAAACCCTGATGCTGGGAAAGATTGAGAGCAGGAGTAGAAGGGGACAACAGAGGATGAGGTGACTAGATGGCATCACTGACTCAATGGAGATGAATTTGAGCAAACTCTGGGAGATAGTGAAGGACAGGGAAGCCTGGTGTGCTGCAATTCATGGGGTCACAAAGAGTCAGACACAACTTAGCAACTGACAGTAACAACAATAGATCTATTAAGATTTTCAGGAACTCTGGTAATTAGTGCATTTGTTTCCCTATTCTCTGCTGTAAGAATTGGACATAACTAAGTATAATAAAATTATACTTTTCAGAAGCTAAATATGCTAGAAGCTGAGAATATAACTTAAAAAACAGGAAATTCTGCTGAATTGGAGTTTGATTCAGTTATCATCACTTCTCATTATTCATGCCAATTACTGGTAACATTTGTTAATAAGATTAGATGATATAAAAGGTTTGTATTGTTTTTGCCAAGCGATGCATTTCTTTAAACTATTCTGAGCTCTGCCACACACTTGATTCTTTAAGAGTTACATGATATTTCTCCTTTTTAAAATTCTTCTCTATAAAGCTCTGAGATTAGCAGAAGGAGAATGACTGCATAATAATTATTAATAACAAGTTAACAACTTCTGCTGGGTTAACAGTTTTAACCCTAGAAACCTTGACCGTAGAATCACTGACTTAGCATATTTTATGTTTGCTTTAATCTCTAACATTGTTACTTTTTCTTTTTTTTCCAGTTTTATCTTAGTTATGCTTACACTTAAAGCTTTCTGTTTAAACTTCACCTTTTTATTTACCTGTGGGAATTATGTGGAAAAATCTTGATAGTGCTTTGAGTTTTTTTTAAACAAAAAACGTTCATTTATTGCCGGAATCAGAATAGGTTATGTTACTATTAACTGTTGGCATGAGGATGATGATGAAGTTAATTTTGTATGAACTTTCCATTTATGAGCACTTCTGTTAATGATAGTTCTGCTGTGATCTGAACAGGAACGAGTTCAAAAGACCTTTCCTCATCCAATTGATAAATGGGCTATTGCTGATGCACAGTCTGCCATAGAGAAACGAAAAAGAAGAAATCCTCTCTTACTGCCTGTGGACAAAATCCATCCTTCATTGAAGGTAAAAGCAAACAAGCAAACATACAATAACAAGACACACAAAAAACCGTTGAGAGAAGTTTTTAACAAATAGTCCTTTATATAGTATTTATGTATCTATATACGTGGTCTATAAATACATTTATGTATTTATATACGTGGTCTTTGTGACTGTGTATGTGCAGTTGAATATGTATATACTTGTATATACACATACGCACACACATACGTACATATATATGTTCCTTAATATATGCAAAAAGCAAAGAGAAATATACTCTGATAAAATCAGTTGCTTTTCAAATAGTATTAAAAGTTAATGATAAGAAATAATGCATCTTTTTGGCATCTTCTGATGACTGCTACGCTGATTAACTTTCAGCTTTTTGTTGTGTATAATGCAAAGCTACTGTGAGTTCAAAACTGTTTTTAAATTCATTTGTATTTGTTATAGATATTTTTATATACATTGGTAAAGTTGGGTGTTGGGTAGGATACATTATTTAGTCTGTACAGAGTAGCTGGTGTACCTGGATTTGAATATCCCTTGGTAGCAGTTTTAGAACCCCCCACGTATATATGTCATCCCCTCAGTAGAAACTGTTGTAATTTGGGAATATTAATTAAAAAATGCAAATATTTGTCAGATGGGTTTTGGACAATATATCAAGAGGTTTTCAGTGAAGTCCAGTCTAAGATTTCTGTCTTAGAATCAACTATCTCTTCTTGTTTGATACTAAAGACAGATTTGTTAGATTTAAAAAATCAAAACCAAAACCCCGATACTGAGCCAACAGCTCATTTTACATCCTGTGGTACCTTTGAGTTTAGATATTTGGTTTCTGGAAAGTTGTTTATAAACAAGAATGTTAAATAAAAATTTTAAGTGCGTTTTACCTGCTACTTGACAGTGCTACCATTTTGGGGAATTAAATTGTTTATTTTTTCCACAGGAAGTTTTAGGGTACAAAGTGGACTACCATGTATCCCTGTATATTGTGGCTGTGCTGGAGTATATCTCAGCTGATATTTTGAAATTGGCTGGTAATTATGTTTTTAATATCCGACATTATGAAATATCTCAACAAGACATTAAAGTGTCAATGTGTGCAGATAAGGTAAGTGTTAAAAAGTATTTAAATTTAGCTAGAATGCTAGTGATTATATGTCACTTCTATCTCTGTTTTGTAATACATGGTTATATTAGTGATTTTTATAATTCCTAGTGTTGCAAGACAGAAAAATGGTGGCCTTATAGACTAATAACAATGATATTTTCAGATTTTTCAGCATGTGGTAGGATGAGAATCTCTTTTTTTCCATCAAAACTTCTTTACATGCAGAGGAAAAAACATCCAAAACCTCAAACAAGTTTTAAAAAAGTAGTTTGAGTTTTGTATTTTTAGAAAGATAATAAATCCAGAATATTCAGATACTTTTAAATTTAAGAAGTAATTTTGAAAAACATACTTCGATTTTGCAGCATAATTCAGTGGGGCATGAGGAAAGAGAAGATTTTACAATGCCAGAGTTACTTTCTTCGAATCGTTTTTTTTTGTTACTTCATTCTTCCTGTCTGTAAGCTACTGAGGAAAGAAATTGAGTCTTTTATTTTCCTCTCTCCTCCTTTTCTTCCCTTTCTACTTTCCTCCTTTTTTTTTTTCTTTTGAAATCAACATTTTTAAATGCTTGTTATGTGTCAGATACTGCCCTGAGCAATGTACAATACTGAGCATATCAGCAGTCCCTGTGTTAGAAGGAATTTTAGTGGGTAATAAAAGTATTATAAACAAATAATTGCAGTACAAGATAATTAAAACTATTATTATACAAATGAATCAAAGGTGCAGTGAAGAAAGTGATTAACTCTGGATAGGGAAGACCAGAAACATTTCATAGAGAAGGTGCCTAAGCTAGACCTCTAGGTGTGAATTACCCCCAGGGTCTGGCCTAGGCCACTGGTTCTTCACCTTGCACATCAGAATTACCAGTATTCTTTAAAAGAATACTGACGTCTGCATCTTGCCTCTAGAGGTTCTTATTTACTTGGCCTGGGATTGGCCTTTAGGCTCACAAGTGATTCTGATGTACGGTTAACAATTGAGAGCCATTGTACTATGCCATAGTCTCGAAAATGATTTTTCACTTAAATTTTATTGTAGAAATTCCTTGTTATTTCTGTTCAACTTCTCAAAAAATGAAAAACAATGATTATATGTTTTTTTTAACTTAGTTTCTAGCTCACTTTTAGAAAAGTCGCATGTACAAAAAAAGATACCCACCTTGTACCCTAAACCACTTGAGAGTAGGTTATTGACATAGCTTAGTGTATCATATGAACAAAAACATTTTCCTGTATAATCACACTGTGACAGTCAAAATCCAGGAAATGAATGCTGATACACTATATTATGTAATCCTCAGACCCTATTCAGGTTTTGCCAGTTGTCCCAGTGACGTCTTTTATAGCAGAATGATCCTGTTCAGAATCATGTGTTGTGTTTAGTTGTCATGTATCTTTTTTTTCTCCTTGTTCACTCTGGAACAGTTCATTCTTCCTTTAACTTTTATGACCTTGACATGCTTATTAATGTTTAAAGTGCTCTTCAGTTTTTTCTGACATTTTCTCTTGATAAGTTTCAGGTTATGTATGGAGCTGTGGCAGAAATGCCATAGAAGTTCTTCTCATTGTACTTTGTCACACAACGGCAGTTTTGATGTGTCCCATTTTTGGTGATGGTCACTTCAATCCCTTGATTAAGGGTTTGTCTCCTAGATTTCTCTACTTTAAAGGACTCCTTACCCTTTGGTAATTAATGAATATTTTGTGGAGTATCTTAAGGCTATGTAAATATCTTGATCCTCATCACACTTTGTGGTGGTTTAGTCGCTAAGTCGTGTTCAACTCTTGCTACCCAATGGACTGTAGCCTCCTGAGCTCCTCTGTCCATGGGATTCTCCAGACAAGAATACTGGAGTGGGTTGCCATTTCCTTTTCCAGAGGATCTTCCCGAGCCAGGGATTGAACCCAGGTCTCCTGCATTGCAGGCAGATTCTTTACCAACTGAGCTACAATTTATTTTAATATGGACTCATTGATTCTTATTTTATTTAGTGAAACATAACTTGTTACTTTATTAGTTATTTTGATATTCATATTGTCTCAAGTTGACCAGTGGGAGCCCCTTCAGTTTGCTTCTCTGTCCCTGTCTCTCTTTTGGCATAAGATGCTCCAGATTCAACTTGTTCTTTACCTGGCTACTCAAGCCTGGAATTAGTTATTTTCTAAAAATTCCTGGTTCCTTTTAGTGGAGAATGGTATTTAGAAACCATGATCTTGGTGCTCGATGAGCTCATTGATATTGGAGTGTTACTCCTTGGATCTCTCTAATGTCAAAATTAGGGAATATGTGTGTGTGTGTGTGTGTGTGTGTGTGTGTGTGTGTATACATACATACATGGGCTTCCCTGGTGGCTCAGTGGTAAAGAATCTGCCTGCCAAAGCAAGAGATGTGGGTTTAATCCCTGGATTGGGTAGATCCCGTGGAGAAGGAAATGGCAACCCACTCCAGTATTCTTGCCTGAGAAATCCCGTGGACAGAGGAGCCTGGCAGACTACAGTCCATGGGGTCACGAAAGTGTCAGACAAAACTTAGTGACTGAGACAACAATAATAACACATACATATACATCTATATTTATATCTTAGGTATCTTTAGATGAGTTCTCTTCAATCCAGGTTCATTACCACAGACTTCATTTTCGCCTCCCCTTTTTTGCATTTGTAATTCTGTTATCTGATAGTGAGAAACCTGGCTCCTGTTTTTCTTAATATATTTGTTTGTTTGATCAACACTTCTGTATGTGACCAGTCTCCCAGCAGGCCTATCTCCCCACACTGGTGTAGACACCCTATTTTGGCATAGAAACCCTTCTCCTTCTTTGTATGCTTTCTCCTAACCCTCCTCAAATTCTGGCAATCCCATCTTGGTCCACTGCTGCTGGACCAACTTCCCGTGCAAATACCCTCCTTACCCACTAGGGCTCCAGCACCCTGCATCAAGCTCTCCTATTCTATGGATAGTCTCTATACTCTGATTGATCGCTAACATCTTGTGCCCCAACCCTACACTCCTGTAAACACCCTCCCTACTCCTCTCAGGAACTAGCACACTGAGATGGGGCGCTGCAGCTTTTCCCCACACCCTCATGCAGGGATTCCTCCTTTATTTGCCCCATTCCTCCACTCTCCCTGCCCTGAATAGTGGCCTTGCATGGGATTATTGAGAGACTGTGGGAAGGGGAGACTTTATTCTATATCTGAGTCAGTTAACTTTTCTCTGACTCTTTTAAAAAGCAAAAGTAGTTAAATTCTTAGACAATTACACAGTCTCAGAATTACAAGAGACCAGATCTATACGCAAACTGACAGGTGGTAGTCACATAGCATCTGTTTGAGCACTGGGGAGCTTATTGCTCATAAAACTTCTATTCATTTTTATAGAATTCTAGTTAGGTGAAATGTCTTCCTCATAGAGAGTTAAAATTAACTTTCCTATTAACTTTTTTCTAGACTAGCTGTTTTTTATTAGCAAGAATATACTTGATAAATCAATATGTACAATTTTAAACACATCATGCTTTTTAAAAAATTTTTTGGATGGAATTATCCAAAAGAGAATTATTAAAATTCAGTGCATTTGTAGGGTACAAACCTGTAGTAGAACTATAAATATCAAGTATGGCATGCATTAAAAATTTTTTTACTGAAATATAATTGATTTACAATGTTGTGTTTAATTTCTATTGTGCAGCAAAGTGACTTAGTTATATATATATATATATATATATATATTCTTTTTTCTATTACAGTTTATCATAGGATATTAAATATAGTTTCTTATATATATAGTTTCTACTATACAGTAGGACCTTGTTATTTACTCATCCTATATATAAAAAGTCAGTTTTCATCTGACTTTCCTATTAACTTTGATTCCCTAATTCTCTCCTCTGGACTACATTAGATAAGATGAAACTGTTTTTCAGAATAAGTCATTCTGTTATTAAAGCATTTTTCCATGTACTAAATTTTCACCTTTTGAGACTTTGCAAACCAATCTTTTTGACATGATTTTCAGATTTTCTTTGAATTGCTCTTAGACTGTGATTTCAAAAATAAAGACAACAGTCTAGATTTGTTCTGACCACACAAAGTGCAATGAAATGCCTACTTCCTTTATTCGATATGATGTTCTTTTATTATTTTACTATTAACTTTTTAGAGTGCACATGTTGTTCTGTTTACTTAATGCATTTACAGATGTCTCAACTCCCTAGGACTTTTCACAGGAGATGCTAGTATGTTATATATCTCAACTCCCTAGGACTTTTCATGTGAGGTACTAGTATGTTATATCTTTGATTTCTTACAATGTGTGCTGTTGGTATATTTTTTTTTCATCCAAGTTTGAATTCAAATTTATCTCTCTAAAACTTAATACTGTTATTGAGACTATGTTTTCAGCATATCAAGATATTATAAAAATCTGATTTTGTTATTCATCATTGTAGATATCCTACTAGCTTTTTATAATATATGCCAGTCTAAGAAACTTAGTTTGTTTCAGTTTGAATTATTTATTAAAAATATTATAAAAAGTATAATAGATGATATTCCTCACATAATGTTATTAGAGGCATTCTTTTAGATTAATAAATTACCACTTTTTTTCACTATGGGCTTTTAGTCAGCTGCCATTTCACCTCTTTGTGTAATTCGGGTATCAGCAGGCTTTATCTGTAAAGGACCAGATAGGTGGATGAATATTTTAGGTTTTGTGGGCTATGTATTTATATATTTGCCTTTCTTGGAACCACTCATCTTTGCTTTCATGGCAAGAAAGCAGCCATAAAACAATGAGTTTAGGCTGTGTTCTAGTAAAACTTTATTTATACAAAAGGCAGTAGGCTCATTGTGGACTGTGGACTATAGTTTGCCCATCCTTTCCTCCTGTGATTCCAAATTTGTCACAAGAGACTGTCATACGTATAGCAGAGATCCAAATGACTTTATTTGTGGGACTAGTCATGTGAATGGAGTAATGAGACTAGTGTGATATGGTGTGATCTTAGTAAATCTAAACTGATTTCCTGTGAGCACTGTTTGAGGAACTTACAAGCCATCTGTTTAATAAACTGTTCAAATAAGTGCTTTCTAGAGGTTCTCTAGTTTCCCAGACAAAGTCATATAATTTGACAGAGAACTTGAGAATCAAGTTTTTTTCTGCACTTAAAAAAAGCAGCATTTGACTATATGATGTATTCTGGCCCATCAGAGATTCCTGAGAATAGGTATATGATAATAGGAAGGAATTTTAAAGCTCAACCCTTCATATATTTTCACTATTAAGGAAAATAATATTCATATTGGAAAAATAGAAAATATATACTTAAGAGGAAATTTGATGTTTAAGCAAGGCAAAGCCTTTGACTGTGTGGATCACAATAAACTGTGGAAAATTCTGAAAGAGATGAGAATACCAGACCACCTGACCTGCCTCTTGAGAAACCTATATGCAGGTCAGGAAGCAACAGACTGGTTCCAAATAGGAAAAGGAGTACATTAAGGCTGTATTTTGTCACCCTGCTAATTTAACTTACATGCAGAGTACATCATGAGAAACCCTGGGCTGGAAGAAGCACAAGCTGGAATCAAGATTGCCAGGAGAAATATCAGTAACCTCAGATATGCAGATGACACCACCCTTATGGCAGAAAGTAAAGAGGAACTAAAAAGCCTCTTGATGAAAGTCAAAGAGGAGAGTGAAAAAGTTGGCTTAAAGCTCAACATTCAGAAAACGAAGATCATGGCATCTGGTCCCATCACTTCATGGGAAATCGATGGGGAAACAGTGGAAAGAGTGTCAGACTTGATTTTGGGGGGCTCCAAAATCACTGCAGATGGTGATTGCAGCCACGAAATTAAAAGACATTTACTCCTTGGAAGGAAGGTTATGACCAACCTAGAGAGCATATTCAAAAGCAGAGACATTACTTTGCCAACAAAGGTCCGTCTAGTCAAGGCTATGGTTTTTCCAGTGGTCATGTATGGATGTGAGAGTTGGACTGGGAAGAAAGCTGAGCACCGAAGAATTGATGCTTTTGAACTGTGGTGTTGGAGAAGACCTTGAGAGTCCCTTGGACTGCAAGGAGATCCAAGCAGTCCATCCTAAAGGAGATCAGTCCTGGGTGTTCATTGGAAGGACTGATGCTGAAGCTGAAACTCCAATACTTTGGCCACCTCATGCGAAGAGTTGACTCATTGGAAAAGCCCTGATGCTGGGAGGGATTGGGGGCAGGAGGAGAAGGGGACAACAGAGGATGAGATGGCTGGATGCCATCACTGACTCAATGGACATGGGTTTGAGTGAACTCCTGGAGTTGGTGATGGACAGGGAGGCCTGACGTGCTGTGATTCATGGGGTCACAAAGAGTCGGACACGACTGAGCAACTGAACTGAACTGATGCAAGGCAAGAGAGAGTAAGAGCACAGAGCTGTTCTGAAGATTATTTCTGTGGACCCAGATGTAATAGGAGTTGAGTTCTTCTATATTTTTTCTTTTGTTGTAATATTATTCCATCTGTTTCAAGAACTGATTCTCCTTTACTATTCTTGTGAACATGACCAAGAACTGCTTTTATTGTCCTAACATTTATTCTGATCCTTAACTCAGTTAGTCTTTAGCCGTTCATTACAAGTCTTATGTCTGCTCAGTCACTCAGTTGTGTCTGACTCTTTACAGTCCCATGGACTACAGCCCACCAGGCTCCTCTGTCCATGGGATTATCCCAGCAAGAATACTGGAGTGGGTTGCCATTTCCTCCCCCAAGATATCTTCCCTATCGAGGGATCAAACCCCTGTCTCCAATGTGGTTCCTCCATTAGCAGGTGGATTCTTCACTCCTGAGCCACCTGGGAAGGCTATTGCAAGTCATTACAAGTCTTAGCAAGTTCAGTTCAGTTCAGTCGCTTAGTCGTGTCCGACTCTTTGCGACCCCATGAATCGCAGCACGCCAGGCCTCCCTCTCCATCACCAACTTCCAGAGTTTACTCAAACTCACGTCCATCTTGTCAGTGATGGCATCCAGCCATCTCATCCTCTGTCGTCCCCTTTTCCTCCTGCCCCCAATCCCTCCCAGCATCAGGGCTTTTCCAATGAGTCATCTCTTTTCATGAGGTGCAAAGTATTGGAGTTTCAGCTCCAACTCACAAAGTATTGGAGTTTCAGCTTTAGCATCAGTCCTTCCAATGAACACCCAGGACTGATCTCCTTTAGGATAAACTGATTGGATCTCCTTGCAGTCCAAGGGACTCTCAAGGTCTTCTCCAACACCACAGTTCAAAAGCATCAATTCTTTGGCGCTCAGCTTTCTTCACAGTCCAACTCTCACATCCATACATGACCACTGGAAAAACCATAGCCTTGACTAGACGGACCTTTGTTGGCAAACTAATGTCTCTGCTTTTGAATATGCTCTCTAGGTTGGTCATAACTTTCCTTCCAAGGAGTAAGTGTCTTTTAATTTCGTGGCTGCAATCACCATCTGCAGTGATTTTGGAGCCCCCCAAAATCAAGTCTGACACTCTTTCCACTGTTTCCCCATCGATTTCCCATGAAGTGATGGGACCAGATGCCATGATCTTCGTTTTCTGAATGTTGAGCTTTAAGCCAACTTTTTCACTCTCCTCTTTGACTTTCATCAAGAGGCTTTTTAGTTCCTCTTCACTTTCTGCCATAAGGGTGGTGTCATTTGGATATCTGAAGTTATTGATATTTCTCCTGGCAATCTTGATTCCAGCTTGTGCTTCTTAGCAATTTGCAAACATACAATATATGTATGCTGTTTAAGCAGGTATCTTTTGTGCATTTACTGTGCATCAAATGTTGTGGATTTTAAGATGAAATTACGGCTCTTATCTGTAGATATGTCAGTATAAGTTAGGTGCTTATATAGAAAAGAGAGGGGATGCTTATGGAGGACTGAAGCCAGGGAAAAGATTTTAATGGAGGAGTTCAGGAAGAGTTGGGAAAAGCTATACAAAGACAATTTTATTTGAGCTAAGTGATGAAAATTACTAAGGATTTATCAGGTGAATAAATGTGAGAGTTGGAAGGAAAGAGAAGTTAGAGAAGATGTTCTAGACAAGGGAATAGAAGGACCTGACCAGTTTTAAGAGCTGTTTGTGAGTTGGAGTTAAAAGGATTTGGGGACTGATTTGGTGTGTAAGTTGAGAAGTGTTAAGTCTAGGGTAAGGACAAGTTTTCTAGCTATGAAGTAGATGATGCTTGATTAGTGATTCTGAAGTGGAGTGTACATGTATGGGTTTGTCAGACAGAGAGATACCTAGCCAGCCTTTCATAGCACTTGTCTGGATTCCAGGGAGATTCTGACATAAATATTTAGGGAGTCATTATCTAGTGATTGATAATCATCTAAGAAGGTGAGCTCATACAGAAGAAAATATAGTACATGTTTCAGACTGATGGCCTGCTAGTGAATAGGGGTTCTCCACCTAGTGAATAGGGGCTCCAGGTTTATTTTTTAAAATTTTGAATTATTTGCAATCTGTTTATATTTAAAAATAATGAAAGTTCTACATAAAATCTAGATTTCAGACTCTCTTGAAAAAGAAAATCAAAATGCCTGATAAAATAGCTACCGTTGAGCACACTTTCCTGTTTAGGTCCGCACCTTCTAGTTTGCCACACTGCCTGTCACCTCTTCTGTATTAATATGATGTGTCATCTGCCTGACTCCTGTAGCATTTACATTCAGGATTTTGGGTGTCATGGGGCCAAAACAGTTCCAAAAATGGGACCCTTCAGTGGGTGGCAGGGAAGGTAAGCAGTAGAGAAGGAGGCCTCACTGACAGAATGGTGTATGAGAAGCCAAGGGAAGAGAAAGTTTTAAGAGGTTCTGGTTAGCTGTGTTAATAACTAGAGAAAACAAAAAGATATTCAGACATTATTAGTGAGTTTCAGTAGAGTGGTGAGCTTGAGAACTAAGAAATTAGAGATACAAAGTACAGACTACTTTAAAAATATCTCTAGTGGGGAAGAGCAGACAGTTCTGTGTCATACTTTCCATTCTTTTGTGTGCCTGCCTAAAACCATTAGCTAATTCCCTGTGCAGCCCCAGTGGTTTCTTCAAAGGTCTTAAGTGGCTGAGAATGGGAGGCAATGATGTTCAGTTGCAGGAGGGCGAGTTGCATGGAGGGGGCAATGAAGAGAAGAGGGATTTTAGAGTATCACAGGAGATGAGGCTGGGGAGGTAGGCCGGGGTTAAATTGTAAGTGGCTTTATCTTCATGAAATTAGAATTGTATACTAAAAGCAATGAAATCCAGTATCATGTTTATGTAGGATGTGACACAATTTGGTTTTAGGAACATAATTTTGGAACTGGGGTTGGGAAGAAACCTGTGGCAAGGAGGTCATATTGCAAGACCTTCTAAGAGGTGATATGGCTGCTTAATAGTCTGATTTGAAGCTTGGAGAGTAATGCAGAGAACTGACCAGCTTTAAGAAATATTTTTGAGTTAGATTTAAAAGATCAGGAAAGCAGAATTCATGTTTATTTTGCTTATTGCTATATCTTACCAACATCTGGCACAATTTCTGGTGATCAGTAGATATTTTTGAGAATAAATGAATATCTCATATTGTCAGAATTTGCTCATTCTCTTAATTGTTTTACTTTTAGAGCTTCCTTTTTGGAAATGTGCTTTTTTTTTTTTTCTCTTAAATTTTAAGAAAGTAGTTTTCAGTTAGTCATGCGTATATAATTAAGTAGGTCCAATTTTTCTTTTATTTTTAAACTATCAATATTTTTAATTCTAAAAAGTATGGTCACCTTTTTCCTATTGACTTTAATATACATCTAGCTACTAAGTGTTGGTTGACTCAAGTCCATAGTACCAATCTTTATTCTTTCCTGAAAGGGGAAATTGTCACTATAGCAATTTAAGCATCTGTGGGATGCTTGATTTTAACAAATGAACTTTCTATAGCAGTTGTTAATGTAGTAAATATGCCTCAGAAAAGCATCATGCTATTACTATATTTTTGCCTTGTTTCATTTTTCTCCTTTAAACTCCACTTAAGTGCCCCTAAGCATTCTTACAGTAGGATAAAGAACTACTATTTTTAATGCCTATTATTTGCTAGTCATAATTGTATGCATTCTATGTCCTTTACCTCACTGAATTCTTTCATCAATTACCTACATATAAGGGATCTGACTTTCGAAGGAATATTTGAAAATATTATATTGTCTATAATCACAGGTAAATGATAGAACTGTGATTTTTAGCTCAGATTGTTCTGATTTGTTCAGAACAATTCTACAGATTTGTTCTCCAAATGTGTACTCTTTTTGCTATTGTAAATTTTGTGTTTACATGTATGTATATATATATTTATATACACACAGACACACATGTATTTGTGTACATAATATGTGTATATATGTATTTCACTTAGATTTATTTTCATAAATATTTATTTTTCTATATCCAGTTTTATTTGAACATTATCTTACTTTAGCTTTTCATATTTCTCTTTAGTTTTCTTTTATAAATTTGGCCTATAATACACATAGCTCCCATTGTTTAATAATATTTTAATTCCAAGTACTTTGAAATGGTCCTGTAACAGTAAGTAAGATAAGTTTATTCATTACTGATTTATATTTCTTAGGTTTTGATGGACATGTTTGATCAGGATGACATAGGCTTGGTTTCTCTTTGTGAAGATGAACCTAGTTCTTCAGGCGAATTAAACTACTATGATCTTGTTAGAACTGAAATTGCAGAAGAAAGACAGTATCTACGGGAACTAAATATGATCATAAAAGTGTTTCGAGAAGCTTTTCTTTCTGACAGAAAGCTGTTTAAACCTTCTGTAAGTACCTATTTGGGTTTGAAAGTCTGTCTGCCCCCAAATGTCAGATAGTAGCTTAAAAATCATAAATAATAACTTTATAAACTTAATGAGTATGTAAAACATATGGTTTTATATAGTACTGTGGTATTGTTTGGCTTTATTTAAATTTTTTCAGTTTTTTATTGAAATATAGTTGATACACATTCCCGAATGAGTTGTAGGTATACAGCATAGTGATTCACAAGTTTTAAAGTTTATACTCCATTTATCGTTAGTATAAGTTATTGGCTATATTCCTCATGTTGTACAATACATCCTGGTAGCCAATCTTACACTCGATAGTTTTTACCTACCACTTCCCCACCCCTATATTGCCTCTGTCCCCCACAATGGTAACCACTAGTTTGTCCTCTATATCTGTGAGTCTGCTTCTTTTTTGTTATAGTCACTAGCTTATTGTATTTTTTAGATTCCATATATAGTTGATACTTGTCTTTCTCTGTCTAACTTAATTCATTTAGCCCTCCCAAGTCCATCCATGTTGCTGCAAATGGCAAAATTTCATCTTTTTATGGCTGCATAGTATTCCATTGTGTATATATACCACTTCTTTATTCATTCATCTGTTGAGGGACAACTTAAGTTTCTTCCATATCTTGGTAATTGTAAATAATGCTGCTGTGAACACTGGGGATATTGTGGGAGGTTTTTTTTTTTGAAATAAAGTTATCAACTTTAATCAATTGATTTCTTACAGAGCTTTGCCCTGATTTCTGTGACAAAATCATGTTGTAGGTTTTTTAGTACATGGATTGTTACACTAATATGTTCAGTGGCAATGAAAATTAAACACAAAATTAGGGGAATTACACTGGAATAAAATCTTTCTACTGTGCAATATTTGAGATTTATAGTTATTCATTTGAAGATGGTGAAAGAAATGTATGGTCTAGAAAAGAAAGATATACATTTTGTCCCGTCTTTTGGTAAGTACTTTAGAGTAGCATAAAATTTTAATAGTGAGACTTTTTAAGAATAAAAGTTTATGCAGAATGTCTCATAAACAAAGGCAGAGGGGCAGAGTTCTACTCTGCCGGGTAGGAATGGGATGAATTATGATGGGGATCCAGCAGAGTCTTGTCCATGTTTTTCTAACCTCTGTAGTTTTCTAAGGAATCTATCTAGACAGATACTGTGTTTGTTTAGATTTCTTTTTCTTTCCTTCCTTTCTTACATGATCTATTTTCCCTTGGATGTCTGAGTGTCTTTCACTTTAAATTCTTAGCTTTTCTCTTACCTCCTGACTTCCTCTCCCAAATAACTATTGTGTGTGTGAGTGTATGTGTTCAGTCCCTAAATTGTGTCCGATTCTTTTTAACCCCATGGACTGCAGCACGCCAGGCTTCTCTGTCCTTCATGATCTCCCAGAGTTTGTTCAAACCCATGTCCATCCAGTTGGTGATGCCATCCAAGCCTCTCATCCTCTCTCATCCCCTTTCCTCCTGCCCTCAATCTTTCCCAGCATCAGGATCTTTTCCCATGAGTTGGTTCTTTACATCAGGTGGCCAAAGTATTGGAGCTTCAGCATCAGTCCTTCCAATGAATATTCAGGGTTGATTTCTTTTAGGACTGACTGGTTTAACCTCCTTGCTGTCCAAGGGACTCTCAAGAGTCTTCTCCAGCACCACAATTCAAAACCATCAATTTTTTGGTGCTCAGCCTTCTTTATGGTCCAACCCTCACATCTGCACATGACTACTGGAAAATTCATAGCTTTGATTATATGACCCTTTGTCGGCAAAGAGATGTCTTTTCTTCTTAATATGCTGTCTAGGTTTGTCATAACTTTCTTGCCAAGGAGCAAGTCTTTTAATTTCATGCTAGAGTCACTGTCCACAGTGATTTTGGAGCCCTAGAAAATAGTCTGTCACTGTTTCTATTTTTCCCCCATCTATTTGCCATGAAGTGATGGGACTGGATGCTATGATCTTCATTTTATGAAAGTTGAATTTTAAGCCAGCTTTTTCACTCTCCTCTCTCACCTTCATCAAGAGACTCTTTAGTTCCTCTTCACTTTCTGCCATTAGGGTGGTATCATCTGCATATCTGAGGTTATTAATGAAAATGTAAGATGTTTTAATTGGCTTTTATCCTTTTTTTAAAAAATGCATGTTTAGTTTAACATTTGATAATAATTTCTACTGGACACACTGCCTTAAGTAGTTAACATTTTTATGTTTTTCAAAGTACTGTCCTATTTTGTGTGACCCTTAAAAATTCTCTGAGCTAGGTAGGACAGGTATTATCATCTCGACTTTACTGGTGAGGAAATAGACACAAAATAGTTATGACATGATAAGTTACTTACGGAGGTTGAACTTGATTCTTTTATACCACAATTGGGTTTTATCTAAAGTGTATGAAGAATTAAAAACTTAATAAATGCTGTTAGCTAATAATAATTGCTGGAACTATTATCCTCTTTACCTTTTGTTCATCCCATCAGTTTTCATTCCTCAAGAATTAATTTTTATGGTTCTTTTTTCACTGAATTTGTGCTGACTTGACAGAAAATTTTCATTAAATACTAAAGAGTCAAGAGAAAGAGGGAATCCCTTTATCTCTATATTATATTTTTTCAACATAGATGAGACTGTAAACTTTTGAAATAAAGACCATCTAAGATCAGAGCATAGAATTCAGTAATATTTGATAAAAGAATTAATGACTGTTAATCTTAATTTACTCCTTTGGGGTCTACCCCTACCCCTGTGTCTTCAGAAAACTCACATTTGTGGAAGGCCTAATATATACCAGGAGCATTTTGTAGAAATCATCTCATTTCATTCTCTTAAAAACCTTATGAGATAGGTCTTAATATACCAGCTGTGTGACCATGGACAAATTACATAATTGCTCTGTGCCTCTGTTTTCTCATTCGTAAAATGAAGATGATGATAGTAGCTAATCTGTTATGAACTTACATGTCAGATACTTATAATAGTGCCTGGAACATAGTAAGTGACCAAGAAATGTTAGCTGTTATTATTGTCCTAATCCAGAGTCATTCACCTAGCAAGTAGTGGGACAAGGATCCAAGCTCAAGTCTGTTAGGTTCCTTAATCCATGTTTCCATTACCAGATGCAGAATGAATACTAGTTGGCTATAACCTAGATAATCAGTCACATGGTCTTCTTGTTTCCAGAGTATTTAACATGTTTTAACCCAGATAAAATTCACACTGAAGAGCTTGACTGAAATCTTTAATCCCTCCTCAAATTTAAGAGACAGGTCACATATTGTGGAACTACTTTGTGTCTCAGTTAGGAGTCAGATCTTCATTTTGATCCCATCTTTTGTCATTAACCAACTCTGAGACTTTGATCAAGACTTTTAGCACCTACCCAATTTAAAAATACTCGAATGCCAGAATTCTTCATTTAAAAAGTTGCTTAGAATCATCCACCATATGAGATTTACAGCACATTTACTGGAAAATATAGATTCTATACAGTTTTGGTCAGTAATTCTAAATCTAATCCAAAAGATTTATTTCCCTTCCTTATTCATGATTGACTTTTGCTATGATTTGAAATATATTTTATGTCTTGAAACATACTGGTATGCAATTGGATGAAAATATACCCTTAGCACTTAGATTACTTATATTTAATCATTCTTTAATGAAATTTTCAACCTGACATGTCTTAACCTTCCTTTTTTTTTTTTTTTTTTAGGATATTGAAAAGATTTTCAGTAACATTTTAGATATACATGAATTGACTGTGAAACTTTTAGGTTTAATTGAAGACACAGTTGAAATGACTGATGAAAGTAGCCCTCATCCCTTAGCTGGCAGCTGTTTTGAAGATCTGGCAGAGGTAAGTTTACAAAACGGTTTTCCTTTTAAAGTCCTAAGTGCTGTATTTCTTTGTGAAAATTAGAAGACACTGCTGGCTGCTATAAAAAATGCTTAAGATTTAACCAGTAGCAAACTAAAATTACATTGTCTTTATAGTGGCATTTTATGGTGTATTTATGCTAATATTTATATCAAAAGCTGATAGACTAGTAATGTTTAAGACCTTTCGTTTTTTGATGGCAAGTGCACTTAAGGCGGAAAGAAAAGAAATTTTATTGATCATTGCTTTTATTGACCACAGAAATTTTATTGACCAAGCTAAAAGTTTTAACTTTTGTGGATTTTAGTCTTAATTTCCAAAAATGAAAAAGGAAATTTATATATTTTTTCTCAAAGTGAAAATCATATTTTTGTACTTCAAATGATTATAAAATTAACATAACTCATTTTAAAAATGTTCAGAAAAATGTAGGTAAGTATAAGACAAAAATCACTGTTTTGCAAAACCTAGAGATTGTCTTTATAAGATTTATTTATCCTTGTGAATATTTGTCTACATGTTTAAACAAACCTATGTGTAGTTACAAAAATAGGATCTTACTATTTTACAACCTGCTTTTTTTCACTCAACATCATGAACATTTTCCATGTTAATAAATATACTTTATAGCTTTTAAAGTCTGAAAGTACTATGTACTATGGAGATACTATTCAAATTATCTATTATTATTAAGCATGTAGGTTGTCTTAGTTCTTTTTGTTATTATAAACAACACTATAACAAACATTTATATAATGCCTTTATAATCCATTAATTATTTTAAGATGCAGTCCTAGAAGTAGAATTATGGTACATTTTTAGAACTTTGAAGCATTTTTCCAAATTTACTTCCAGATAAGTTCCAGTATATGCAGGCCCTCTTTTTTCCCCATATTTTCAAACCTGGTTGTTATCCCATTAAATTTTGCTAGTCTAGTGAGAGAAAAACAGTATTTCATTATTCTTTAATGATGTTGAACACCTTTTCATATTCATTGGTTAGTTTTATTTCTTTTGGAAAACAGATGTTAAAAGTTCTTTCTTTAGTTATCATGTAAATTTCATAATTTTATAATCTCTTTTTAATTTTTGTGAAAATATGCATCACTTTTATTTACATCCATTGTGTAGACAATGGAGCTGATAGTATAGAAATACTGTTACTGATACCTCTTAGGCTTGCTCTTATTAGAAAGCTTTTTTTAATATTGTGATATCTTAGAATATTACTTTGTAATCTGGTTGCTTGTACTCTTAAAGATATCATGAGTCAAAAACATGTATTCAAAAATGTATTTTCTGATTTTTATGGTAAAACATAATTTGCCATTTTAGCAATTTTAAGTGTACAATTTAAGGGATAAATGAAACTCATAGTAATATGCTATCATTATAACTATCCATTTCTGAAACCTTTTAATCATCCTGAATAGAAACTCGGTACTCATTAAGTAATAATTCCTTATTCTCTCCCACGCAAACGCTGGTAACCTTTAATCTATTTCTGTCTCTATGAACTTGCTGATTCTAGATATTTGATAAAGGTAGAATTATTACAATGTTCTCCTTTGCATATTTCACTTAGCATAATGTTTTCAAGGTTTATCCATGTAATAGCATGTTATCAGAATTCCTTCTCTATGACTGAATAATGTTCCCCTGTGTGTATATACCACATTTTGTTTATCCATTTATTTGTTGATAGACCCTTGTACTTTTTCCACCTTTTGGCTATTGTGAATAATGCTACAGTAAACATTGGCATATGAGTATCTGAGTCACTTTTTTTTTTGGTTCTTTTGGGTATATACCTAGGAGTAGAATTGCTGGGTCATATCGGAGTTCTTTGTTTAGCTTTTTGAGGAATTGTCAAACTTATCCACAGGGGCTATACCATTTTGCATTCCAAGTGTCAGTGGACAAAGGTTGTAGTGTCTCTGCATCCTTGACAGCACTTGTTATTTTCTGGAAAACATACTGTATTTTTAACATATGAAAATGAAACAAGTCTTAGTTCTAACTAAATTTTGCAGATATTGATTATTATAAACTAATAGGAATTTAAAAAAATATAAACATGGACAAAATATGGGCAGTTTCTGTTTTGTTATTTTACTGTATGTTAGTCTTTGGTTTCTTTTTCTAATTTTGAAAAAGTGTGGTATAAAACAGTGAAAGTATCACTTCTTGCTTCTTTTGAAAATATCCTCAGTGTAAACTGCTTTTAGTCTCAGTTCATTTCAGTTCAGTGGCTCAGTCGTGTCTGACTATTTGCAACCCCATGGACTGCAGCATGCTAGGCAGGCTTCCTTGTCCTTCACTAACTCCTGGAGCTTGCTCAAACTCACGTCCGTAGAGTCGGTGATGCCATCCAACCATCTAGACTTTTAGCCTAGGTAAACCTAATTGACGGAGAAGGCAATGGCAACCCACTCCAGTACTCTTGCCAGGAAAATCCCATGGATGGAGGAGCCTGGTAGGCTGCAGTCCATGGGGTTGCTAGGAGTCGGACAGAACTGAGTGACTTCACTTTCACTTTTCACTTTCATGCATTGGAGAAGGACATGGCAACCCACTCCAGTGTTCTTGCCTGGAGAATCCCAGGGACAGGGGAGCCTGGTGGGCTGCCATCTATGGGGTCGCACAGAGTCTGACACGACTGAAGTGACTTAGCAGCAGCAGCAAACCTAACTGAAATTTCAAATCCCAGCCTTATTTTACTAATAATACAATTTTTGTTTAGCTGGGATAAATGTGCATATGCATTTAATAGTTTGATACTTGTGATCACAAGTCAGTGACCTATTTTAAGACGAGTAGCTTCTTGTCATCTATTACTTAAAGTCATTACTTACATTTTTAAAAAATTTCCAAGTTATAGTCCATAGTTATTATTTGTCCCCAGAATAAAAAAAATGTTCTGAAACCTAATGGAGGGCTTAACTAAAAATTTGCCATTAAATAATCTGTGCCATGATAGTAGAAAAGATTTTCTTTTAAACCTAACATATTTTTCTTTTTTTTAAAAAAAAAAATAGGAGCAAGCATTTGATCCTTATGAAACATTATCCCAGGATATTCTTTCACCAAAGTTTAATGAACATTTTAGTAAGTTGATGGCCAGACCTGCAGTGGCTCTACACTTTCAGGTAAACTTAAATTGAATGCTGTTTTTTTAATAAAGAAACTAAAGGAATATTTTACCAGTCCTTCAGAATCTGTTAATTGTAAACCTACTATAGATTGTCTTTTGTTTTCTGTCTTGAGTTCTTTCTATTTGTCCTTAATATGGAAATCTTTTATAGAATACCATCACAAATACTGTGTGACTAGAAAAATCTGGTACACTCTAGATCTGAGATGTAGAGATGATGAGGGAGAGCTATTTCAGGATCTGTTTCCCTATGAGAGATAGAACTGAAATAATAGAGTGGAGAATATCCTCATGTATACTCATACTATTTTCCGATTAGGGCTGTCATTTAAAGGAGATAGGTATATTAATGGAGATTATGCAAGTTAATTGGTTCTGTAATGCAGTTAGATAAAATCAGAGTAGGTGGAGAGAGACAAAATTACATTTTACTCTCTCAACACTTAATGAAGGTTAGATTGGCATCGATGATCCTTGACTACTTACTGCTGTAGAAGCTTCCTGCATTTAGACAGGCTCTTCTCCCTTAGCATAAGAATATGGTCAAATCTTTATTGTCCTAAAACAAGTGAATAAATGAACAAATTTTTGTCACTGTTACTCTTACCCCTTTTGTTTTTTTCCCATTTGTAGCCAATTATATTACTTTTTATCATTCTCTATCAGACTGCTACCATCTGTGCTCTAACCAGGATATAACACTAAAACCTGCCCTGGACAATGAACTTAACCACCAAATCTTGTGGTTATTTTGATTTCATGTTTATGTCTGTAGTATTTATGAATATTCCTCTTGCTCTTTTTTACTTCTATGATACTACTTTTACATAATTTTCATTTTCTCTGGTTTCCTCTTCTCAGTTTCCTTAGTTGCAGGTGTTACCCATCTTCTTATATTGGCTCCTGCTGTTCTGTTCCTTTGTGCTCTCCTTGAGGACTTTATCCATACCCTTTGCTTCCATCTGTATGCTGGTGACTTCCTTATTTGTATTTTTAACCCATAGCTTTCTTTTGAACACTGGATGTGTGTGTGTGTATGTGTGTGTGGTGTGTGTATATACACCTTCATATAACCAGCAACCTTTTGAACTAATTCACTTGAATATCCCACAAGGACTTCAAATATAAATAAATAAAACTGAACATATTGTCTTCTCCCTGCCTCCTTTACTGTGAATTCCCGTTATTATCATCTATTCCTCAAAAACTTATCAATTTGGAATAAAACTGACACTTAATTCTCAAATTTTGCTTAATTGAAGAAATAATTAAGTTAAATCTTAGATATTCATATAAACCATAAATTAAGCATTAGTTAAATGGAACAGTATGCTTATAAGATCTTTGCATACTCATTAAAAGTACAACAATTGTTTCATCCTTATTTGATTAGTTATTCTTACTACTGCTGCTGCTCCTAGGTCGCTTCAGTCATGTCTGACTCTTTGCCACTCCATGAACTATAAATAGCCCACCAGACTCTGTTTGTGGGATTCTCCAGGCAGGAATACTGGAGTGGGTTGCCATGCCCTCCTCCAGGGGATCTTCCCGACCCAGGGATCAAACCCACGTCTTGTATGTCTCCTGCATTTGCAGGCAGGTTCTTTACCACTAGTGCCATCTGGGAAGCACCCAGTAATTCTTACTATGAGATTTCAATGTTTCTGACCCAATTATTTAAGCTGTTATTCCAGATACTCAGTGAAATTCAGAGTTAGATAATACCCATTTTCAGGCCAGACTCATTTGTACTCTATTAACGTAAAACAAATTTTTCATTTGTAAGATGAAAAAGTAATGCTTTATTAAAAAAAAACAACAAAACTTTAGATGTAGGCACACTTTAAGAATATGAGCTTTGGAGTCAGAACTTTTGACTTTGAGCCAATTATCTTACCTTGAACAAATCACTTAATCTCTGAGAATCAGTTTACTTATTTGTAAAGTGATAATGATAATGTACATCTCTATGGCTATGAAAATTAAACAGGAATACACTAAGCACATTTGGCACATACTACACATGCAAACATTAGTGTATATTGTCTTTACAGGCCTCCTCACACTGTAAACATACATTGCATTAATATTTTAGAGTACACTTTAGTAGCCATTTCAGTGCTAATTAACCATGTAAATGACAATTTTGTAGACTAAAATTTAAAGTTTCATCTTGCTTCCAGTTAAAGCATTGTATATAAAATACATAAACCTATGTCCAGCATAATTTATATCACTGTCTTAATTAAATGATAAAAGAAATTAATCTCTGCATATTCTGGTAAAAGTCTGTTGAACAAATTATTGTTTACTTCAGTTAACAATAGGTGAGAATTATGGGTGTGTTTACCTATGAGGATATATTTTAAAAACAGCATCTTGAACTTTTTCTTCACATTGTGTATTGCTTCTGTCTGTATTTACCTGATGAGGAGATATACCACTTTAAATAAATATATGACATTTAAAATCAACATGAGTGACTTTTAAATGCCTCATAAATTTTAGAAAATCATTTATTCTGCAGACTATTAGTTTTCAAAACTGGGATATACCTGCTGCTGCTGCTGATTTTCCAGGTGATACAAGGGTACAGGGGGCTTCCCTGGTGGCTCAGCAGTAAAGAATCCACCTGCAATGCAGGAGATGTGAGTTTGGTCCCCAGGTCTGGAAGATCCTCTGGGGGAAGGAAATGGCAACCTACTCCAGTATTTTTGCCTGGGAAATCCCACGAACAGAGGAGCCTAGCTGGCTACAGTCCATGGAATTGCAAAAGAGTCGGACACAGCTTAGCAAAAACAACTTAGACTAAACAACAACTTACCAGTACAGGTATCTTGAAGAGAATTAGTTTCTAATCTTACTTTATGTTTTTGCATTCTCTTCCAATTTTTCCTACACGTTACTTATTATCCTGTGGAGTTTCCTATCATGCATTAATCCAAGGTGTAAAAATCTCCAGGGTACCAATCAGAAAAAAAAAAAAAAAAGATTTCTCCTGAAGAAGAGTTTATTGTTATTGTTGTTGTTCAGTCATCAAGTTGTGTCCTATTCTTTGTAACCCCATGGACTGCAGTCTACCAGGCTTCCCTGTCCCTCACCATCTCCCAGAGTTTGCCCAAGTTCATCTCCAACGAATTGGTGATACCATCCAACCATCTCATCCTCTCTTACCCTCTTCTCCTTCTGCCTTCAATGTTTCCCAGCATCAGGGTCTTTCCCAATGAGTTAGCTGTTCGCATCAGGTGGCCAGCTTCAGCATCAGTCCTTCCAAGGAGTATTCAGGGTTGATTTCCTTTAACATTGACTGGTTTGATCTCCTTACTTTCCATGGGACTCTCAGGAGTCTTCTCCCGCACCACAGTTTGAAAGCATCAGTTCTTCAGAGCTCAGCCTTCTTTATTGTCCGGCTCTCCCATCTGTACATCCGTACCAGGAAGACCATAGCCTTGATTATACAGACCTTTATCGGCAAAGTGATGTCTTTGTTTTCTAACACTCTGTCTAGGTTTGCCATAGCTTTCCTGCCAAGAAGCAGTCATCTTCTGATTTCATGGCTGCGGTCACCATCTGCAGTGATTTTAGAGTGCAAGAAAAGGAAATCTGTCACTGCTTCCACCTCTTTCCCTCCTATTTACCATAAAGTGATGGGACCAGATGCCATCATCTTAGTTTTTTTGAGTTTTAAGCCAGCTTTTTCACTCTCCTCTTTCACTCTCATCAAGAGGCTCTTTAGTTCCTCTTCACTTTCTGCCATTAGAGTAGTGTCACCTGCCATATCTGAGGTTGTTGATATTTCTCTCAGCAATCTTGATTCCAGAGCTTGTAGCTCATCCAGCCCAGCATTTCACATGACATGCTTTACATATAAGTTAAATAACAGGGTGAAATAAACAGCCTTATCATACTCCTTTCTCAATCCTGAACCAGTCAGTTGTTCCATACAGGGATTTAACTATTGCTTCTTGACCCACATACAAGTTTCTCAGGAAACAGGTAAGATGGTCTGGTATTCCCATCTCTTTAAGAGTGTTTCACAGTTTGTTATGATCCATGCAGTCAAAGGCTTTATCATAGTTAATGAAACAGAGGTCGATGTTTTTCTGAAATTCCCTTGCTTTCTCTATGATTCAGCAAATGTTGTTAATTTGTACTCTACTTCCTGTGTGTTTCCTAAACCCACCTTGAACTTCTGAAAGTTCTTGGTTCATGTACTGCTGAAGCCTAGCTTGGAGGATTTTGAGCATAACCTTACTAGCATGGGAGATGAGTGCAATTGTCTGGTGGTTTGAGCATTCTTTAGTACTGCCCTTCTTCGGAATTGGGATAAGGATTGACCTTTTCCAGTCCTGTGGCCACTTCTGAGTTTTCCAAATTTGCTAACATATTGAATGCAGCACTTTAATAGTATCATCTTTTAGGATTTTAAATAGCTCCGCAGGAATTCCATCACCGCCACTGGCTGTATTGGCAGCAGTGCTTCCTAAGGCCCATTTGACTTCACACTCCAGAATGTTTGGCTCTAAGTGAGAGACAACAGCATCATGGTTGTCTGGGTGATTAATATCTTTTTTGTATGGTTTTTCTGTGTATTCTTTCCATCTCTTCTTGATCTCTTCTGTTTCTATTAGGTCTTTATCATTTCTGTCCTCTACTGTGCCCATCTTTGGATATTAATATTTCCAACTTTCTTGAAGAGATCTCTTGTCTTTTCTGTTGTTTTCCTCTATTTTTTCGCATTGTTCATTGAAGAAGGCCTTCTTTTCTCTGCTTGCTGTTCTCTGGGACTCTGCATTAGTTGGGTGTACCTTTCCCTTTTTCCCTTGCTTTGCACTTCTTTCTTCAGCTATTTGTAAAGCCTCCTCAGAAAACCACTTTGCGTTCTTGCATTTTTCTTTGGTTTTGTTCACTGCCTCCTGTAGAATATTAAGGACCTCTGTCCATAGTTGTTCAGGCATTCTGTTTACTAGATCTAATCCATTCAGTTCAGTCACTCAGTTGTGTCCAACTCTTTGCGACACCAAGAACTGCAGCATGCCAGGCTTCCCTGTCCATCACCATTTCCCAGAGCCTACTCAAACTCATGTCTATCACATTGGTGATGCCATCCAACCATCTCATCCTTTGTTGTCCCCTTCTCCTCTCGCCTTCAATCTTTCCTAGCGTTAGTGTCTTTTCCAATGAGTCAGTTCTTTGTGTCAGGTAGCCCAAGTATTGGAGTTTCAGCTTCAGCATCAGTCCTTCCAATGAACACCCAGGACTGATCTTCAGGATTGACAGGTTGGATCTCCTTGCAGTCCAAGGGACTTCTTCTCCAGTGCCACAGTTCAAAAGCATCTATTCTTCAGTGCTCAGCTTTCTTTATAGTCCAATTCTCATATCCATACATGACCACTGGAAAAACCATAGCTTTGAATAGATGAACCTTTGTTGGTAAAGTAATGTCTCTGCTTTCTAATATGCTGTCTAGGTTGGTCATGGCTTTTCTTCCAGGGAGCAAGTGTCTTTTAATTTCATGGCTGCAGTCACAATCTTCAGTGATTTTGGAGCCCCCCAAAAATAAAGTCTGTCCCTGTTTCCATTGTTTCCCCATATATTTGCCATGAAGTGATGGGACCGGACACCATGATCTTAGTTTTCTGAATGTTGAGTTTTAAACCAACTTTTTCCACTCTTCTCTTTCAATTTCATCAAGAGGTTCTTTAGTTCTTCTTTGCTTTCTGCCATAAGGGTGGTATCATCTGCGTATCTGAGGTTACTGATATTTCTCCCGGCAATCTTGATTCCAGCTTGTGCTTCATCCAGCCCGGCATTTCACATGATGTATTCTGCATATAAGTTAAATAAGCAGGGTAACAATATACAGCCTTGATGTACTCCTTTCCCAGTTTGGAACCAGTCTGTTGTTCCATGTCCAGTTCTAACTGTTGCTTCTTGACCTGTGTACAGATTTCTCAGGAGGCAGGTAAGGTGGTCTGATATTCCCATTTCTTTCAGAATTTTGCACAGTTTGTTGTAATCCAGTCAAAGGCTTTGGCTTTGTCAATAAAGCAAAAGTAGATGTTTTTCTGGAATCTTCTTGCTTTTTTGATGATCCAGTGAATGTTGACAATTTGATCTCTGGTTCCTCTGCCTTTTCTAAATCCAGCTTGAACATCTGGAAGTTCACAGTTCACATACTGTTGAAGCCTGGCTTGGAGAATTTTGAGCATTGCTTTGTTAGCGTGTAAGATGAGTACAGTTGTGCGGTACAGTTTGAACATTCTTTGGCATTGCTTTTCTTTGGGATTGGAATGAAAACTGACCTTTTCCAGTCCTGTGGCCACTGCTGAGTTTTCCAGATTTCCTGGCATATTGAGTGCAGCACTTTCACAGCATCATCTTTCAGGATTTGAAATAGCTCAACTGGAATTCCATCACCTCCACTAGGTTTGTTCGTAGCGATGCTTCCCTAGGCCCACTTGACTTCGCATTCCAGGATGTCTGGCTTTAGGTGAGTGATCACACCATCATGGTTATCTGGGTCATGAAGATCTTTTCTGTATAGTTCTTCTGTGTATTCTTGCCACCTCTTCTTAATATCTTCTGCTTCTGTTAGGTCCATAGCATTTCTGTCCTTTATTGTGCTCATCTTTGCGTGAAATGTTCCCTTGATATTTAGATCTAATACTGTGAATCTCTCTTCATCACCTCCCCTGTATATTCATAGAGGATTTTATTTAAGTCATACCTGACTGGCCTAGTGGTTTTCTCTGCTTTCTTTAGTTTAAGCCTGAATTTTGCTGTGAGGAGCTGATGATCTGAGCCACAGTCAGCTCCCGGTCTTGTTTTTGCTGACTGTATACAGCTTTTCCATTTTCCCATACACTGTAGTCAATCTGATTTCAGTATTGACCATTTGGTGATGTCCATGTGTAAAGTGATCTCTTGTGTTGTTGAAAAAGGGTGTTTGCTATGACCAGTGAGTTCTCCTGGCAGAAATCTGTTAGTCTTTTTGCCCTGCTTCATTTTGTACTCCAAGGCCAAACTTGCCTGTTACTCCAGGTATCTCTTGACTTCCTACTTTTGCATTCCAATCCCTTATGATGAAAAGGACATCTGTTTTTTGTGTTAGTTCTAGGAGGTCTTCTAGGTCTTCTGATTACCTTCAGCTTCTTCGGTTTTGGTGGCTGGGGCATAGACTTGGAATGTTGAATGGTTTGCCTTAGAAACAAACTGAGATCATTCTGTTGTTTTTAAGGTTGCAGCCAAGAACTGCATTTTGGACTCTTGTTGACTGTGATGGCTACTCCATTTCTTCTAAGGGATTCTTGCCCACAGTAGTAGATATAATGGTCATCTGAATTAAATTCACCCATTCTCATCCATTTTAATTCACTGATTCCATTATGATAAAGGAGAGGGCAGGCTTGTAAAGCTCTCATATTTGAACATGCTATGTTAGAAGCAGTTATAGTTTCTTTCAGGTGCTTCCTGTACTGAAGACTGTGATATTAACATGTGTATTTCAATTTAACAGTGAAGTCAGACCTGTTGTGTAAATTTAGTGTGATCTGGCTGTTTATTTTGATAGTGAAGATTGGCTATATCAATTAAGTTATATGACAGCATTTTTCTTAAGTTAAATGAGCTAAATCTGAAATGTATTTGATCGTTGTTTGGTGAAATAGGTTTAAATCACATCTGCAATGTACCACATCCCCCCAAACACATTCTTTGTAACTACTTAAACTTAAAACATTTTGTGACATAGAAATCTGTGAGAAGATGTATAGCTTTTCAGCATTCCTTTATGGTATGTGGAACCCAAAGCTTTTGGGGAAAAAGCTGAGAAGACCATTGTTAAAGTTATATTAGCCATGAAAGATGAAATGTATATATTTAATTAGCTGGTAAATTAAAGAAGGAAAAAACTTGATTTATAGAACTTCAATTTCAATATAGAATGCTTTCATTATAGTTTTGATACATCTCTGTCTTGTTTGTTTGTTTTTTTAAGTCATGCCCAAAACACAAATGAGGTTAGACTAGAGACTAGTTCCATTAAAGATATCCGTACCCTAATGTTTCTGTTGTTTAGTCTAAGTTGTTATTATTGTTGTTTAGTGTTGTTATTATTGTTATTGTCGTTGCTAAGTTGTGTGCAGCTGCTGGGATCCTAGCAGCCTGTGGGATCTTAGTTCTCCCACCAGAGATTGAAACCAAGGATCCAGTAGTTAAAGTGGCGAGTCCTAACCACTGGACCGCCAGAGAGTTCCCTGTATCTTGTATTCTTAAAAATGACTTCTGTTAGGCACTGCTGTTTACGTAACCTTTATATCAGAGATATACTATTTTGTCTTTTCACTTTGCAGTCCATTGCTGATGGTTTTAAAGAGGCAGTTCGTTATGTCCTTCCACGCCTTATGCTGGTGCCAGTATATCATTGTTGGCACTATTTTGAATTATTAAAGGTAAGATAAAAGTTTTCTGAACAAAAAGAAATACTTAGATTTATGAGACTTAAAAACTTTTTCTCTGATGTTATTAGTTTTAATAGTTTTTGTTCATAAAAAGAAAATATCTTAAATGTTTTCCTACTTCCCATGGACCATAGAGAAATGCCTTTATTTTTTATATTCATATAATTTCCAAGTTGTAGATAGGGGAAAATGTTACTTTATCTATCACTTGATAATGTAAATTCTCAAAGTAATAACATTAAAAAGTTGACTTTTTAAACATTAATTTTTGGAGACACACAGCAACAATGGTTTAACTTCGTATTTTATAAAGGTAATTAATAACTTTTATGTAGAACATTGTTCTAAACTTCTGTCATATATAACTTGTCATGAAAAACATGTTTAAAGTTGATACTTTTTGCCCATGCAATGCAGTAGGTAGAACCCAAGTAATAAATTAAAAATTGTGATAAAACTTGAACTCATTTTTAAATATCAGTACACATAAAAATATACTGAATTTCTAAGGGTCTAATATGTAGTATAAACTTTATTATGGTGTATACTTAGAGAAAAATGTAAATATGCTTTATAATAAATAAATGTAATGTACAAGCACACCAGAGGTAAGTTATTGCTCTGACTTTAATGGCAGTTACTTTTTTGCTTTTCTTTACAGTTTGACCACCTATGTATATGTCAGTAAAAATATATGTAGCCTGTTTCTGAGCTTTTTATCAATTAGATCAAATTATTATAGTATTTTGTGTCATTTTCTCTGAAAGTTACATTGATATTTGTAAGATTCATCGATCCCATGGACAGCAGAGCCTGGTGGGCTACAGTTCATGCGGTCACAAAGAGTTGTACATGACTGAGCCACTAACACACAACATAAGAGTCACTGATGTTATTTTATGTTTTTCTAATTTAATTTTCTTCCATTGTTTGAATAAACCATGATTTATTTATTGTTCTCTGGCTGAACAACAGTTTTTTTGCTATTATTGATAACACTTCTATTGATATTCTTTTTTCTATCTTTTGATACACATGTACATGCATTTTGTTTCTCTAGAGTATGTACTCAGGGTTAGAATTGCTTGGTCATAAGGTGTGTATGTTTTCAAATTTAATAGATGAGGTCAAGCAGTTTTCCAAAGTGGAAAGTTTTCCAAAGTTATACAGTTTATACTCCTACCAGAATGCATGATGTCTCTCTTTATGCATTTTTCATATTTAAGATTTTCTATTATATGATCTATTTATAATGGTAACTAATGTTTTATTTTATATTTTCTTGATTATTAATGTGCTTGTACATATGTTGATTGGCCTTTTGAATAACTTTTTATAGGATTATTCAAGTCTTCTGCCATTGTAAATATCTTCTGGGCCTTGTCTTTGCAGTTTTTCTGATTGTTTTTCTTACTGTTGTGCATCAACTAAAGCTGAATATATTCCGTATTTCTAAGAGTTTAGTTTCACTAATGAGATCATGTGCGGTTTCTCTTTATTATTCATTCTTTATATAGATATTATATCTCTGTGTATATAGAGTATACTATCTTTGTCTATATATAGACACTGTGTCTATACCATGTTGTTGGTTTAGACAGCCTGTTCTAACTTTTCCATGTAACTCATTAGTAATATTTAAAATAAAAGCCAGAATAAGTAAACTTAGTAGACATCTAGGTGAAGAAATCTTTAGATGATTTCTAATGAATATCTTGGCTCAGATATTGGTAGCTACCCTGGTAGCTCAGTGGTAAAGAATCCACCTGCCAAGGCAGGAGATGTAAGTTTGATCCCTTCATGAGGAAGATCCCCTGGAGAAGGAAATGACAACCCACCCCAGTCTTCCTGCCTGGGAAATTCCATGGACAGTGGAGCCTGGCGGGCTACAGTCCATAGCGTTGCAAAAGTCAGGACTTAGTGACTGAACAACTACAATAATAAATACCTACCTCAAGAATTCTTTTTTTATGGAGTCTTACTACCCATAATGTGTGATACTGGAGCTCGCTAGCTTTTGTACACAAATAGATGAGCAACTTGATTTTGTGTATCTCCATGGAGACTAATGGATCCATAAAGAACTCATAGAAAGGATTGTAGGCTTCTCATGAATAATATATTAGCAGCCACAGATGTATATTTAGATTCCTAAAAGTTTTTAGAGAATGTTCATGTCTAATTGGAAGTCCCATCATTAGTTTTATAGTTGCCTTCTAGTATTTGCCAACATTTAAAAATCCCAACTTAACTATAATCAATTCAGTTCAGTTCAGTCGCTCAGTCGTGTCTGACTCTTTGCAACCCCATGAATCACAGCACGCCAGGCCTCCCTGTCTATCACCAACTCCTGGAGTTCGCTCAAACTCATGTCCATTGAGTTGGTGATGCCATCCAGCCATCTCATCCTCTGTCATCCCCTTCTCCTCCTGCCCTCAATCCCTCCCAGCATCAGGGTCTTTTCCAATGAGTCAGCTCTTCACATGAGGTGGCCAAAGTACTGGAGTTTCAGCTTTAGCATCATTTCTTCCAAAGAACACCCAGGGCTGATCTCCTTTAGAATGGACTGGTTGGATCTCCTTGCAGTCCAAGGGACTCTCAAGAGTCTTCTCCAACACCACAGTTCAAAAGCATCAATTCTTTGGTGCTCAGCTTTCTTCACAGTCCAACTCTCAAATCCATACATGACCACTGGAAAAACCATAGCCTTGACTAGAAAGACCTTTGTTGGCAAACTAATGTCTCTGCTTTTGAATATGCTCTCTAGGTTGGTCATAACTTTCCTTCCAAGGAGTAAATGTCTTTTAATTTCATGGCTGCAATCACCATCTGCAGTGATTTTGGAGCCCCCCAAAATAAAGTCTGACACTGTTTCCACTGTTTCCCCATCGATTTCCCATTGAAGTGATGGGACCAGATGCCATGATCTTCGTTTTCTGAATGTTGAACTTTAAGCCAACTTTTTCACTCTCCTCTTTGACTTTCATCAAGAGGCTTTTTAGTTCCTCTTCACTTTCTGCCATAAGGGTGGTGTCATCTGCATATGTGAGGTTACTGATATTTCTCCTGGCAATCTTGATTCCAGCTTGTGGTTCTTCCAGCCCAGCTTTTCTCATGATGTACTCTGCATATAAGTTAAATAAGCTGGGTGACAATATACAGCCTTGACGTACTCCTTTTTCTATTTGGAACCAGTCTGTTGTTCCATGTCCAGTTCTAACTGTTACTTTCTGACCTGCATATAGGTTTCTCAAGAGGCAGGTCAGGTGGTCTGGTATTCCATTCTTTTTCAGAATTTTCCACAGTTTATTGTGATCCACACAGTCAAAGGCTTTGGCATAGTCAGTAAAGCAGAAATAGATGTTTTTCTGGAACTCTCTTGCTTTTTCGATGATCCAGCGGATGTTGGCAATTTGATCTCTGGTTCCTCTGCCTTTCCTAAAACCAGCTTGAACATCTGGAAGTTCACAGATCACATATTGCTGAAGCCTGATTGGAGGATTTTGAGCATTACTTTCCTAGCGTGTGAGATGAGTGCAATTGTGTGGTAGTTTGAGCATTCTTTGGCATTGCCTTTCTTTGGGATTGGAATGAAAACTGACCTTTTCCAGTCCTGTGGCCACTGCTGAGTTTTCCAAATTTGCTGGCATATTGAGTGCAGCACTTTCACAGCATCATCTTTCAGGATTTGAAATAGCTCAACTGGAATTCCATCACCTCCACTAGCTTTGTTCGTAGTGATGCTTTCTAAGACCCACTTGACTTCGCATTCCAGGATGTCTGGCTCTAGGTCAGTGATCACACCATCATGATTATCTGGGTCGTGAAGATCTTTTTTGTACAGTTCTGTGTATTCTTGCCACCTCTTCTTAATATCTTCTGCTTCTGTTAGGTCCATACCATTTCTATCCTTTATGGAGCCCATCTTTGCATGAAATGTTCCCTTGGTATCTCTAATTTTCTTGAAGAGATCTCTAGTCCTTCGCATTCTGTTGTTTTCCTCTATTTCTTTGCATTGATCACTGAGGAAGGCTTTCTTATCTCTTGCTATTCTTTGGAACTCTGCATTCATATGTTAATATCTTTCCTTTTCTCCTTTGCTTTTCACTTCTCTTCTTTTCACAGCTATTTGTAAGGCCTCCCCAGACAGCCATTTTGGTTGTTTGCATTTCTTTTCCATGGGGGTGGTCTTGATACCTGTCTCCTGTACAGTGTCACGAAACCTCCATCCGTAGTTCATCAGACACTCTGTCTATCAGATCTAGTCCCTTAAATCTATTTCTCACTTCCACTGTATAATCATAAGGGATTTGATTTAGGTCATACCTGAATGGTCTAGTGGTTTTCCCTACTTTTTCAATTTAAGTCTGAATTTGGCAATAAGGAGTTCATGATCTGAGCCACAGTCAGCTCCTGGTCTTGTTTTTGCTGACTGTATAGAGCCTCTCCATCTTTGGCTGCAAAGAATATAATCAATCTGATTTCGGTGTTGACCATCTGGTGATTTCCACGTGTAGAGTCTTCTCTTGTGTTGTTGGAAGAGGGTGTTTGCTATGACCAGTGCATTCTCTTGACAAAAGTCTGTTAGCCTTTGCCCTGCTTCATTCCGTATTCCAAGGCCAAACTTGCCTGTTACTCCAGGTGTTTCTTGACTTCCTACTTTGCATTCCAGTCCCCTATAATGAAAAGGACATCTTTTCGGGGTGTTAATTCTAAAAGGTCTTGTAGGTCTTCATAGAACCATTCAACTTCAGCTTCTTCAGCATACTGGTGGGGCATAGGCTTGGATTACTGTGATATTGAATGGTTTGCCTTGGAAACGAACAGAGATCATTCTGTCGTTTTTGAGATTACATCCAAGTACTGCATTTTGGACTCTTTTGTTGACCATGATGGCTACTCCATTTCTTTTAAGGGATTCCTGCCCACAATAGTAGATATAATGGTCATCTGAGTTAAATTCACCCATTCCAGTCCATTTTAGTTCACTGATTCCTGGAATGTTGACATTCACTCTTGCCATCTTCTGTTTGACCACTTCCAATTTGCCTTGATTCATGGACCTAAAATCACTTTTCACGTTTATGCATTGGAGAAGGAAATGGCAGCCCACTCCAGTATTCTTGCCTGGAGAATCCCAGGGATGGGGGAGCCTGGTGGGCTGCCGTCTATGGGGTCGCACAGAGTCGGACATGACTGAAGCGACTTAGCAGCAGCATGGACCTAACTATAATAGAAGTTAACTATAATAGAAGCTTACTTTTTTTCCCCTGTTTAGATGATTAGTTTTAAAATCTCTGAGGTCTGAATCTAAAATCGGACATTGACTATAATGGCCTGATTCATCCTAATGTCACAGCTGCTTTTACTACCAATTAATTACTGGACTCCCAAGTATTTTTAGCCACTGTGATTGGGACTAGTAGTTGGTCAGGTAATTGAAAATGAACTGAAGAATCATAAATCATTTTAATTATCAATCATAATCATTTTAATAAATACTCATTTTAATAAACACACACAAAACCCCTAGAGATGAACATCTGTATATATATATATATATATGCTAATCTGTTGACTTAGGGTAAAACCTTTTCTTTGAGTATGAATCTTACTTAAGTCACAAAAAGTATCTCTATGATTTCTACTTTCCATTTATTTTAGATGGTACATAACCTTGAAGATCCTTGTAAAGCAATCTGATTGCAGAAATGTAAATTTTTATAATTTTTCCAATACTTTTATGATTTGTCTTCCCTGTATCTTTTAAAAATGACTTGCCTTTAAAGTTATTAGATTTGAGTTTTCATATAAATATTTTTATAGTCTTATTTCTTTAGCTTATATAGTTATTGAATTATTATAGCATAAGCACAACTGTCATTCATATTTGGAAACATTTACTTCTGATCCTTGGTAATTGTATGACTCATTTAGTGGGATCAGAAGGGCCTAGGTATTCTAGAAAGTGACCCATTTATTTATAGCATTATTGTCCTGTGGGAATCAGTCTGTATGTTACACAGTGGGAATGATCCATAGTAAGAAATACATTTAACATCATGATAATGCTATACGAACATACACACACACAAAGCAAAAAGGTTTTTGAAATGCTACTCAGCATTTCATGCAATATATTCACACCCTATATTCTGTTATATTCTATCCTGTTTCTTTTTTTAAAAAAGGATCCATTCATTTCATAATTCAGTATATTATGACATAGATTTTGAAAAACCAAAATAAGGATTAATTCTAGACATAAGCAAAAAGAATTATCACATGATCAGATAAGAAATTACTTTTTACTTTTATATCTGTTCTGACTGTGATACTGTTCCTTTTAATAATATTTTACTATTTTTTAATTGTGGTCAAACATGAAATTTACTGTCTTAACCATTTTAAGCGTATAGTTCAGTAGTGTTAAGTATATTGTTATATACACCCAGTGTTGTTGGACACATGGATTGCTTCTGCTTTTTGGCTATGATAAATAATACTGCTGTGAACAAATATGTCATCAAGACTGTTTTCAATTCTTTGGATATATAGCCAGAAGTGAAATTGCTACATCATAGGGTAATTCTGTTTTTAATTTTTTGAGGAAGCACTGTATGATATTCCATAGTAACTTTATACTCTTTTACATTACCACCAATAGCACACACTGTTTACAGTTTCTCCACTTCCTTGCCAGCACTTGTTATTTTCTATATTTTTATTTTTTGATAATAGCCTTCCCGATGGATGTGAGGTGGTATCTCATGATTTTGACTTGTATTTCCCTATTTGTGACAGTGAACATCCTTTTATTTGCTTTTTGACCATTTATATATCTTCTTTGGAGAAATGTCTATTCAAGTCCTTTGCCCACTTTTTATTTGGGTTATTTGTGAATATTTTTGTGGTGGTTTTATAGGAGTTCTTTATATATTCTGAATATTAATATTAAACCTTTTGGATGTGTCATTTCCAGTACTGTCTCCCATTCTGGTGATTGTCTTTTTGTGATACTGTTTGAGCTCAAGCACTCATTTGAAAGAAATTTCATTTCATATTGAGCCTACTTTGGGATGAGACCCATAGGAAAGAAGGCTCGACCAGTGTAACTTAAGGCTGTCATGTTCCTTTGGGAATAAAAAACACTGTCCTGGAGCAGTTTTAGGCCAGTTTTAATTTGAAATATTTGCCTTGGTCATGTACCAAGGAAGATTTATTTATGGATATAATGTTTAAATATTATTTGAGTTTTACTTCCCAGAGTCAGAATTTATGATAAGACAGAAAGACAACTACATAATGAGAAATTATAGGATATCATATATAGTTTTCCTAAAATTATTTTACACTTGTAGAATAGTATTATTTTGTTGTTGGATTATTTTTAGCAATACTTTAAAGTTCATGTTATAGGTAATATGATTCTTTTTTTGTTCTTTTCCAATTTAAGCCCCTCTGGGGTTAATCATAAACTACTTTCATTTTCTTTATTTTTCTCAGATAAATTTTAGATTTTTTTTTTCCTTAATATATATTCCAACCCTTATGTAAGAGGAAACAGAAATCACAAATTCATTTCCTGATTTATAAGCATCTTTATAATATACTTATATTCTAAGAATAAAATCTGTTTATCCTTCTGTTACTAGGAACATATCAACTCTCAGTTCAGAATTGATTTTTTCAAAACCAAGTAACATTTTTCTCCTCTCTTACTCTGGTCATTCCCTGGAAATTTAGTAATGGAAAGAATAAATATTTTCCTCTAAAGAGAACTTTATCTTAATTTGAAGCTTAACAGGAATACCTATTACTAATAACTTTAATGAAGTTCATTGGGAAAGATAAGCCAATATTTTAGTGAAACAATTGAAAATGTTTCTTTAGGTAATATTTTTTTTAACCTTTTACTTTGAAGAATATAGGGAAAAAGTTACAAAAATAGTATGCTCCCTTCATCTAGATTCCCTAATTGTTAACATTATGTAACAATTACTTTGTCACCTACAGAGAAAGTGACAAAAAAGAATTCCTGTGTGTGTATGTAAGTGTATTTATAACATCAAGAAGTTGAGATAATGTCTATTAAAAGAAATGTTCTGGCTCTTGAAAAAAATGTGTGAGAATATTTTACTATGTAATATTTACTGTTTCAGTACTGACACAGCACTCAAAGATATCTGAAGGAAGATAATGCACATTTTTAAAAAGCACATAAAGAGAAGTAACAGGTTTTATTTGAGGTGAATTTCCCACCAAATTTCTAAAATCCTATTTTTATGAAAATCTAGAGAGAAGTTTATTATTACCAAAAGATAATTGATCACATATATTATTTCACATCTAAACTGAACTCCCAGCATAATAAACTAGAGATAAATTCATAATTTAATATAATTTCTCCTGTCTTAGGCACATATATATGTAATAGATGGGCTTCCCAGATGGCTCGGTGGTGAGAATTCACCTGCCAATGCAGGAGATGCAGGTTGGATCCTTGGGTCCAAAAGATCCCCTGGAGGAGGAAATGGCAACCCACTCCAGTATTCTTTCCTGGAAAATCGTACAGTCCATGGGGTCACAAAGAGTTGAACATAAATGAATTCATAATCCGAATTTATATAGCAGTTTATAGAAATTCAAGAGTTTCAGTGAAGTCTTAGAGTTAAGAAAAAACTTACATAAAGTATAAAATCTCAGGCAAGATACACATATATGCTACTAAGGAGAATAGTGTATCAGGTAAGCAAAGAACATATTCTTCAGTCAAATTCATAAGGTAGTACACATTAATGAAAGATTATTTCCCCTTTACTACTTAGTTTAAGCATAAATTGCAAGGGCATTTATTCTCTTTGGGAGAAGGAAATGGCAACCCACTCCAGTATTCTTGCCTGGAAAATCCCATGGACAGAGGAACCTGATAGGCTACAGTCCATGATCACAAAGAGTCAGACACTACTGAATGACTTCACTTTCTTTCACTTTCACTTTTATTCTCTTTGACCTCTTTCCCAAAGCACACTTCATTTTATTTCTTAAACTGTGTAATTATCCAGTTTATTTTTAAGATAAAGGGGAAATCCCCTTAAATTCATTCACCAGAGTTGGGCATAGTCCAGTTTTTTGCATAATTGTGTTTGGTGTCATTGGAGAGAGGCATGCAAAAAGGATGGAATCTGAGTTCCTTGGTTTGAATATAGACTCCACCATTCATCTTGGGTGCCTCAGTTTCTTCATCTGTGACATGTGTATGATGATAGTACCTATCTTACAGAGTTGTAACAAGCATTAAATAAGCCAGTGCATAAAAGAGTATGCACAGAATGCTTTTTATCAAGAGCTTAATAAATGTTCATTGTTGTTATTTGTCTAAACACTTAACAAAATTCTAAGTATTTATACAACAGTCACTCATTCTCATTACTTTCTTGGGTACCTACCATTTGTGGGTACTGTACTAAAAATGAATAAAATATATCCCCAAGCTAAAGAGTTCATGTTTTAGTAAAGAAGATAAATGTCAGACAAATAATTACAATATAGTAAGTGCCTAATAGAAGTAATTCTATGGGATAGTGAGGCAGGAGTTACCAACTCTGTCTAGGAAAGTTAGAAAAAGATGTATATGAGTGTTGGGTATGCTAGAATTTATCATCCTGTTCTGGTATGTTGGTGTTATTAAATTGAGGGAGCCATAAAAGACAAATGCTGAGGGACTATTACAGATTAAAAGAGATAATAGAAACATGACAACTAAGTACATACTGATTGGATCCTGTACTGGGGTGGGGTGGGGTGGGGTGGGGGTGGGTGGGATTGCCCTAAGAACAGGATTAAGCAAAAGTTTCCTGAAGTTATCACTATACTGTAAAAGAATTTTTGTTCTAAGACACACTGAAATATCAAAGGAATAAGGGGAATGACACTATTTGAGAATAGTTTGTGATGTATTTGAGTTTCCCTGATGTTCCAGAAACAATCTCAGAGCCATTTAGCAATGGCGGGAGACCTGAGTTTGATCCCTGGGTTGGAAAGATCCCCTGGAGGAGGGCATGGCTACTCACTCCAGTATTCTTGCCTGGAGAATCCCCATAGACAGAGGAGACTGGCAGGCTACAGTCCATGGGGTCACAAGGAGTCAGATACAACTGAGCAACCAAGCACAGCAAACACAGCACCTTCCTCAACAAGGAACTGAGAGAATTGTGTCACAGACTACTCTCAGGTAGTTCAGGGGGAGAATGCCACATAACACTCACACACAGAGTGGTATAGCCTTTGTGGTAGTAGTAGTAGCGTTAGTCACTCAGTCATGTTCTACTCTTTGTGACCCTATGGACTGTAGCCTGCCAGGTTCCTCTGTCCATGGGATTCTCCAGGCAAGAATACTGGAGTGGGTTGCCATGATCTCCTCCAGGGGATCTTCCCCACCCAGGGATGTAACCCAGGTCTCTGGCATATGCAGATAGATTCTTATAAGTGTTAAAAACTGGTGACTCCGAGTAACAAGAGTTGCTTACATTATTTTTATAACTTTTCCACAAATTTGATATTATTTCAAAGGAAAAAATTCAAGGGGGAGGAAAAAGGAAAGAGCTTCCTAAGGAGGAGGCATTTGAACTGTATCATAGAGGCTAAATTCACCAGGTAGATAAGAGAAGCACAGACAAATATGTAGAAAGCACTATCAATGTGAAAGAGCATGACTTACATGCAAGGTAATTCAGTATGGTAATTTCTACATCATGATAAGAATACGTTCTCCCACATATCTATAGAGAATTAGCTTGGGTTTTCATTAATCTGATGTTTATTGAATCTTACTGCCCAAATTCAAGAAATGTTTATTTAGCAAATTATTGGACTGTGTTTATGCCAAAGAAAGCCATTGTTTTGTATACTTACATCACTGGAAAATCCTATGCTTTAAACATCCTAAAGTTTTATTTCTCTTTGATAGCCTGAAATTATTCATGGATATGTAGAAATGATAAGGCCACTTGCTTGGAAGAGTTTGAGCAACCTTACGATGAAATTTACAGTAGAAATTTAGTGTCCTCATACACTTAAATTGAAAAGCAGTTCTCATTTTGGCAGAACCTCATTATTAGTGATAATTTGGAAATTTGGATCAACAGAAGCAGTAAAAATAAAAAATCTGTAATTAAGCATTTTGTATCCTCAATGTCTATATTAGGGAAATATTTTAGAGTGGAGCTGAAAAGAATCTTTTTGTAAGAAGCTTTCAAACAGCAAAATGAAGTGATTTGGTAGTAATTTTCACCTTTAGAAGTCAGAGTGATTGAGTGCTAATCATTTTTTAAACCGGTGGGTTTTTTTAAACTCTTTTTCCCTTCATCTTTTCAATTTATTTCTTAAATCTGGAGATGATGATAGTCACTTAAATTATTTATATTGCAAATCTTTGATAGCAAGACTTCTATATGTATCTTGAAAAATATCTAATGGGTCTGTGCTCCATATAGAGAATAATTTCTAGATGTATATGTGAAAGGTAATGGACCTAGTACTTAAACAGCATCCATTCAGTTCCTTGCTAAGGAAGAAGAGCCATTGCTGAATGGTTTTCAGATTGTTCTTGGAGTATAAGGAAAATTTATCACAAAATTTCTAGTGAGGTAGTTTAAGATCATGAAATAGACTTAAACTTTTAAAATTTTTCCATATTCTCATATAAATGTGTATTTATATCTACATAATCTCTGTATAATGCTCCTCTTGGAGTTCTTCTATCAAAGCACTGAAGCATCGTCCAGTCTGATTTACTTATTATAAGGTGAATTTTCTTCCATTTTGAGACTGAGCTATTAGAGAAGTTTTTGCTTAAATGAAATAAAGCCAGAGTTGTTAAGATTAATGATGTAATTTGTTATTATAAGTGTCATTTCTAAGGATTAGTAAGATAGGATATTAATTTTCATGGATTCTTGATGTTTACTAGAGTAGTTGAATTTTATGTTGTAAAAAATGTCAGTTGGATCTTTTTGTGATGCTGTTTGTAGAAAAGTTTGTGAAAGATTGAATTGCTAAAATTAGCATACTTGATTTTATTGTGTAACAAAAATATGCAAGCTCTTAAAAATCTGTAAAAGTTAAGAATTTAATCATTAGAGAATGTGAAATAGTATGTATTTATCTTTTCTCTATTCATAGTTACAAATAAAAGTAACTTGTAAGCCTCATGTTTTGCATATTTTAAACTATTTTTATATATCTGGAAAATGTCTTTTTCGAGACATTTTCTGGAAATACCTGGAAATTTACTTTTTGTTTTTTATGATTGTAATGGTTATAGTACTTTATATCTGTATTGTATTTGCATATGTAGAAAGAGGGCTGTTTTGAAGGATCAGGAGGTATACTTAATTATATAAAATTATAGTTGTTTTTATTAAGTATACTTAAAATTCTTTTAGAGTTCATAATGTTTGTTGCTGCTTCCTCTAAGTATGAGAAAGGGAAAGAATTGAACAATGCAGGTTTAATTTTTTTGTTTGGTTTTTCTTAGCAATTGAAAATACGTAGTGAAGAGCATGAAGACAGAGAATGTTTGAACCAAGCTATTACTGCTCTCATGAATCTCCAAGGTAGTATGGACCGAATTTACAAGCAGTATTCACCTAGACGCCGACCTGGGTAATTCCACACTGTTGAAAATATGAATGCTTATGCAGTATTTCACTTATATCTGATGTCTGGTTTTCTAAAGTGTTACTTACAGTGATAGTTGCATTCTTGAAAGTTATATTTTTGTTTTACATTTTTATTTTGCCCTTTAGCCTTTTAAAATTGGTGTTGTCATATTGTTAAGATATATTTAATAAAATTTTTAAAAGATATATTTAATAACATTATTTATATAAGAAATTTAATATTATTTTCATTTTAATTCTTAGGACCTCAGGAATCATGTCAAGTCTCTACTATTTCTCTTTCTGAATAATGAAATTGAAGCATGTATTATTTAATGGCAAAGTTAGGAGAAAGTAAATGCTGTGTGCAAAATTTAGTGTTTAGTTATTTAATATTTTTGAGACTTGATTTAAAGTAGTTTATACTTCAGGCAATTAAGGTTGCTTAGCCATTGAGTAAGCTAAATTTATCTTGTTTTTTGTGTTTTTTTGTTTTTTTTAGGGATCCTGTTTGCCCTTTTTATAATCGTCAATTAAGAAGCAAGCACCTGGCTATTAAAAAAATGAATGAAATTCAGAAAAACATAGATGGATGGGAAGGCAAAGATATTGGACAGTGTTGTAATGAATTTATTATGGAAGGCCCATTGACAAGAATTGGTGCTAAACATGAACGGCATATTTTTCTCTTTGATGGCTTAATGATTAGCTGCAAACCCAATCACAGCCAGTCACGCCTTCCAGGATGCAGTAGTGCAGAATACAGATTAAAAGAAAAATTTGTCATGAGGAAAATACAAATATGTGATAAAGAAGATACTTGTGAGTGCAAACATGCTTTTGAATTAGTATCCAAAGATGAAAACAGCATAATATATGCTGCTAAGTCTGCTGAAGAGAAAAATAATTGGATGGCAGCACTTATTTCCCTTCAGTATCGTAGTACTCTTGATCGAATGCTAGATTCAGTATTATTGAAGGAAGAAAATGAACAACCATTGAGATTACCAAGTCCTGAAGTGTATCGTTTTGTGGTAAAAGACTCTGAGGAAAACATTGTTTTTGAGGACAACTTGCAGAGTAGAAGTGGAATCCCCATTATTAAAGGAGGAACTGTGGTGAAATTAATTGAAAGGCTAACATATCATATGTACGCAGGTATGTGGAGCTCTTTACAAGTGGTTATATAGGGCAGAGGATATCCAAAACCTTTTCAAGATTGTTCAGAAACACTTAGGGCCTAGGAAGAAAATAGACTGCCTCTAAAATTTAAAAGGAATACTGCAGAATCAATAGGAATAAATACCTAATTAAATGTCTGTATAGTGTTAACTTCGTTAATAAATATTCATCAAAATTTTATGTTCATGAATCTTGAATTTGAAAACATCCCTTTATCAAGAAGTAGTCCTTTATCAAGAGATACCACAATTGGCAGGACAAGCAACAGTGGGAGGAACCAGAAAAAAAAGAAAGGAAGGAAGGCCTCCAAAATATGCTACTTTGAATTAATTAAACTGAGTAAATTGAATATGCAACATGTTCTGTGCTCTGCCTTTTCAGATCCCAATTTTGTTCGTACTTTTCTTACTACATATCGTTCATTTTGTAAACCACAGGAATTACTAAGCTTACTGATTGAACGGTAAGAAAAATACTTATTTCACTTATTTTTACATTTTTTAAAAAGTTAACTTATTTACCTTGCAAAGTGCTAGGTACCCAGTATGTACTCAGGTAGTTTTTGAACATAATTTATTCAACATTAAATTTACAGTATTATTATTCTCTTCAAGTAGCATACTTACTTTAATCCCTGTTTATAACAGATCTTTTCAGATCCTAGCAAAATTTATAGTGGTAATCAGAAAGACTCATTTTTATAGGATAAAAAATATGAATTTTAATGAAATTTTTTCTATGCAATAAAATAATACTTCCTTGAAAGAAGCTTTTCACTTTTAAAACGAACTTTTTATTGTGAAAAATTTCAAAACATATGCAAGAGAAAATATATTCTGTTAATTAATCCCATTTATCAATCATCCAACTTCAATAATTATCTCCTTGTATTTCATCTGTTTCCCTGTTGATTTGAATACCTTAGTCCCAGGATTATTTTGAAGTAAATCCTTGGCAACATGTTTGTCAGTATTATTTCCATTAGTATTTCTAAAAGATAAGTATTCTTATTAAAAGCATAATCACAATATCATTATTAGACCTAAAAAATTAAGATTTCCTTTACTGAGTAATTTTTAAAAATTAAGTTTTGAATTGGCTTTTTCTTTTTTACTGAGTATGTTAGTCGTATTTTAAAGTGCTTTATAGGTTACACTGTAGTATTTGAGCTTCAACATAATTTTGTTTTATATTTTAAAACTTAACCAGATTTTTATCTGGACCTCTATCATTATGTTATTCCATGAAGCTAACTATACCAGACTCAGTCAGTATAATGTGCTATGAAGATTTACTGGTTGCCTTTTCACGTTCAAAATAAGGAATGCACATATGTTATATATATATTTATTTATTTATGTGAACGTGTTAGTCACTCAGTTGTGTTCGATTCTTTGTGACTCCATGGACTGTAGCCCACTAGGCTCCTCTGTCCATGGAATTCTCCAGGCAAGAATATTGGGGTTGCTATTACCTTCTCCAGAGGATCTTCCTGACCCAGGGATCAAACCCCAGCCTCCTGCATTGCAGGCTGATTCACCACTGTCTGAGCCACCAGGGAAGCCCCATTATTATATTTTAGCTACATTTCCTATGGTTGGGGAAGGTGTTTTTTTTTTAACTTTGATTTTTTTTTTCCACTTAGTTATGTTTTTTAAATACTATTTAAAATTCAGTGTGGGACTTCCTTTGGATTAATATTCATTTATTTAAGGAAACTTATATTTACTTTCATTTTAATAAAATAAATATTAAAGATAGGATTAGATAAGATATCTCTGTTATATTTTTAAAGAGGTCATACTCTATTGATTGTCTTCTTGGATCTTTTCCATTGACCTTTTCTACGTTGGTCAGTGCTAGTTATTAAACTTTTGATAAAAGTAAGAATATAAGTATTCACTTACTATACTATATATTATAGTATATACTATACTATATATTCACTTTACTATATAGCTAAAGGGCAGTTTTTTGTCGTATGTAGTACTTTAAGAGAAGTTTATCAGTTTCAGTTTTCACATAAATGGTAGAAAAGAAGTTTGCTTATTAGTTTAAGTGTCTTTCCTGCTATATTTGAAATCCTCATTTCTGAACAACAAAAAATTTCTCTCATTTTGCTTTTCTTCTTAGATTTGAAATTCCAGAGCCAGAACCTACTGAAGCAGATAAATTGGCATTAGAAAAAGGCGAGCAGCCCATCAGTACAGACCTTAAAAGGTTTCGCAAGGAATACGTCCAACCAGTACAACTTAGGTTTGGCCTGAATATTGTATTTTTTATGTGTCATTCAATTTTCAGTATATAGTTAACACAAAAATTTTTACCTCTTAATTCAGATGTAGGTTATTTTATTAATTGCATAGCAGTTAGACTTTCAAGTTCTATGTGACTGCTACCGCTACTGCTAAGTCGCTTCAGTCGTGTCCGACTCTGTGCGACCCCATAGACAGCAGCCCACCAGGCTCCCCCATCCCTGGGATTTTCTAGGCAAGAACACTGGAGTGGGTTGCCATTTCCTTCTCCAATGCATGAAAGTCAAAAGTCAAAGTGAAGTCGCTCAGTCGTGTCCAACTCTTAGCGACCCCATGGACTGCAGCTCACCAGGCTCCTCCGTCCATGGGATTTTCCAGGAAAGAGTACTGGAGTGGGGTGCCATGAAGCTACTCTTAATTCCCTGAAGAAATTTAATTATTAAAATATACTGTGTTATATGCATCAGATATCTCTCACAGGCAACATGTTATGGCTTATAGGCTAGGGTACCTAATAAGTAAAAATATTTTAATTTTATATGAATTTTGCCTACTGTCAGTCCTCTCTACCCTTTTGATTTCACTTTTGTCTCATTGTGATCATTTAGTAATCCTAGACTTTTTTCTGTTTATAATATTTATGAAAGTTCTAGTTCTTTCCCTACTCTTTTCTCACAAGATACATCGATACATGTTACTTACCTGCTGCTGCTGCTAAGTCGCGTCAGTCATGTCCGACTCTGTACAACCCCATAGACGGCAGCCCAGCAGGCTCCCCCGTCCCTGGGATTCTCCAGGCAAGAACACTGGAGTGGGTTGCCATTTCCTTCTCCAGTGCATGAAAGTGAAAAGTGAAAGTGAAGTCACTCAGTCATGTCCGACTCTTTGCAACCCCATGGACTGCAGCCTACCAGGCTGCTCTGTCCATGGGATTCTCCAGGCAAGAGTACTGGAGTGCGTTGCCATTGTCTTCTCTCTGTTACTTACCTAAACAATGTCATTTCAGTAATTGTTTTTTCATGACTTAAAAAAATTTATTGAAGTACAGTTGATTTATAATCTTGTGTTAGTTTCAGGTGTACAGCAAAGTGATTCAGTTTTATATATACTTTTTATCTTTTTTAGATTGTTTTCCATTATAGGTTATTACAAGATAATGAGCATAGTTCTCACTGCTATACAGTTGGTCCTTGTTGGTTATCTATGTAGTAATTTCTAAAAATGTATTTAGTAATAGCATCTGCCAGTTGTTACGTTACTCTGTGTGCCTAAGTGCTTGATCTTTTTCATTTTGTCCTTCACTTCGTTTAAAAGAAAATTGAAAGTTAACAGAATAAAGTAATTTGAGATAGGTCGTATAAAAGGAGTGACAGGACAGGGTTCAGACTTACATCTGACTGCCTGAGCCAGTGCTTGCTTGTTCGTTTCAATGTTCAGTGAGCATTGAAAATTGAAAGCTCCTTTGATTAGGCCTATTTATAGTGCAAGTGAAAATCATGGGAATCATAACCTTTTCCATGGGAAAACTGAGATATCTTATTAGTTACATATGATTAAATATTTCTCCTGTAAATGTTAAGGTTCCTTGATTAATGTTAACCAGTAAACTGAAAATTTAAAACTAAGTATATTAAATGTTTATTTTCAAGGATAATTACCACAAATAAATGCAGTTTTGGAGGAATGATGATACTTCCAACTATGTATCTTTTAGCCAAAACTTTTATTATGTTCATTCTTTGTGTAAGAAGATAATGCCTTAAGCCACTGAGCTAACCAGGCCCTTAAGGTTGTTTTATTCCAGATAGCATTAGAAATTTAGAATATTTTCTTAGTCTGGGGAAAAAACTATTGCCTGACAATTACTGGGTGGTTGTGGAGGGTATAGGTGGGAAGATAACCTAGAAATAGTCATTCATTGAAATAATGAAGGAAAAATGCTAATGAAATTAATGTATACTAACTATCTTTGTGATGGAGAATGGAATGTTATATTTGTGTCGCTTGTTTACATCTTTATTTGCAAGGTATAAGTAATTATTTTTGAGGTACTATAAAACAAAATGGGCTTCCCAGGTGGTGCCTGGTGGTAAAGAACCCGCCTGCCAGTGCAGGTAGATGTAAAAGACTTGGGTTCGATCCCTGGGTTGGGAAGATCTCCTGGAGGAGAGCATGGCAGCTCACTCCAGTACTCTTGTCTAGAGAATCCCATGGACAGAGGAGCCTCGCAGGGTGCAGTCCATAGGGCTGCACAGAGTTGGACACAACTGAAGCGACTAAGCAGCAGCAGCATAAAACAAAATAGCTCGGTCAGAAATGCTTTTGTCTTTTGAAATAAAAGAATGTGAGCCTACCTGCAAATACAGGTAATTTGATGATAGCACTTGCATTTAGAACCAAATACACTAAATCTTAGTTGGTGTTCAAATTTTAGGTCTTTCAAAGAAATCCTTTTACAATTGAAGAACTTAAAAGTAGCTTTTGTAATTATAGAGAATAAATTTTCTACATATGAAAAAAGAAAAGGTACTTTTCCATGCTTATAAAATTAAAAACTCTTGGGTTTTATATTGGCCCTAGTGTATAAAAGTATCACCATGGCATTAGAGAAGTGAAAGAAGTATAATTGAATGCTTGAGTTTTACTAAAATGTGTTTCTTTTCATTTTGCCAGGGTCTTAAATGTGTTTCGGCACTGGGTTGAACACCATTTTTATGACTTTGAAAGAGACTTGGAGCTGCTTGAAAGACTAGAATCCTTCATTTCAAGTGTAAGAGGTATATTATTTAAAGATTTGATTGACTCTTCTGTTGCACATGAGGTTTTGTTGTTTTTTTTTTAATTTATGTGACTTTCAATTTAAGAAGCTAAACTATTTATCATTTAAAAAAAGAAGTAAGATTTGGAATAATTTTTATAGACTTTAAGGCTCTCACATATGTTTAGAACCACCTGAAGTGTTAAAGGTTTTTAGGAAAATCTTTTTTTTAAAGTCAGAAGTCCTCTTTAGTAAATTTAAAACTTTATCTCGTCTCATGGCTGCCACTCCTTTAACTAATTAAATATTTGTGTAATTTTACCTGTTTATTTTCTTTTATTCTTCAGTTTTGAATGGTTAAGAGCTTCTTGGTATTGGTGGTTTAGTCACTAAGTTGTGTCCAACTCTTGCGACCCCACGGACTGTAGCCTGCCAGATTCCTCTATCCATGGGATTCTCCAGACAAGAACACTGGAGTTGGTTGCCATTTCCTTCTCCAGGGGATCTTCCCAACCCAGGAATCGAACCCAGGTCTTATGCATTGCAGGCATATATTCTTTACCGACTGAACTATGAGGGAAGCCCTAACAGCTTCTTAAATAATATCTATTTCCCCTGGAAAAGTTTTTGGTATATCTTTGGCACTTGAAAGATAGGGGTTTCCTACCTGAAGTTGCAGAGCACAGTCCATAAAATGAAACTCTAGGCAGTGAGCATCAAACAAATGTATGTATCAAAATATGCAACATATCAGATATATGCTATTGAATCCAGAAAATTCATGTTTTCCCTGATAGTATAAGGCATTAATTAAAAATATTGGCATATTGTAAATTAAATATAGCTTCTTTCATCTCCTACTTGTTCTTTAAGGTGAATTTTACTTAAAATAGAGAATGTGATTTGTTTCAATTTTGAGATGTTTAAAACACATTTTTATCATCTGTGCTTTATAGTACTAAGCTGATTTTTAATTTAATGTTCTTAATGAAGATACTAGATTTTATTTGCTATAAGAAGCTTCTAAAATACACATGTTAGAATAAAACAATTAAATGGTTTTGTTTAAAGGCCTTTCCAATACAAGTTAATCCTCAAGATAACTCAGTAGTTGATGAGGGAAAGTTTTTTTGGGGGGGAAGATTTTTTTTTTATAATTATATTTATTTGTTTTTAATTGATCGATGGTTTCTTTATAGTATTGGCTTGATCTCTGTCATACATCAACATTAATTAACCATAGGTGTACGTATGTCCCCTCCCTCTTTAACCTTCCCATCTCCCTCCCCATCTCACCCCTCTAGGTTACTGCAGAGCCCCAGTTTGAGTTCCCTGAGTCATACAGCAAATTTCCATTGGCTACCTATTTTACATATGTTAGCGTATATGCTTCTGTGCTCCCCTCTCCATTCGTCTCACCCTCTCCTTCCACTCCCCTGCTGCCCTTGTCCATAAGTCTTGTCTCTGTCTGTGTCTCCATTGCTGCCCTGCAAATATGTTCATCATTACTCTCTTTATAGATTCCATATATGTGCGTTAATACACAATATTTATTTTTCTCTTTCTGACTTACTTCACTCTATATAATAGGCTCTGGGTTCCTCCGCCTCGTTAGAACTGACTCAAATGTGTTCCTTTTTATGGCTGAGTAGTATTCCACTGTATATATGTACCACGGCTTCTTTATCCAGTCACCTGTTGACGCACATCTAGGTTGCTTTCATGTCTAGCTGTTGTAGAGTGCTGCAGTGAACATTGGGGTGCATGTGTCTTTTTCAGTTTTGGTTTCCTCAGGGTATATGCCTAGAAGTGGTAATTGCTGGGTCATAAGAGGGAAAGGTTTTGTAGAAGCATTGCAGCCAATAAGTGAAGAAGGAATGACAGAATTAGAATGTTACCATTTCTCAAACTCACAGTAACATCATAAAAAGACATTTTATGCCTCTTATCAGAAATATTCTTGCAAGTATTCATGTTTAAAGTTTGTCCTGGACCAGATCAATCTGTATATGGTGACTTACAGAAAATACAGAGACAGAGAAATAGGGCTGATGACGCCACAAAGATTGAATTGGCAAAATTTAGACTTGGAAAACACCACAAGTGATTGAATTTCAACAAATAAATTGTCTGAAGAAATGAGAGATAAGAGAGGAACCTGTTGATGAATGGAGTCTTGAGACATACTGACTCAGTGCAATGTGTACATCTTGTTGGATCCTATTTCCTACAAACCAACTGTAGGAAGACGGTTCCCTGAGACAATCAGAGAAATGTGAATACTAACTAAATATTTGATGATATTAAGAAGATACTGTCATTTTTATATGTGATAATGGTGTTTTTTTTTTAAGTCTTAACTTTCAGATACATACTTAAATATGAATGAAATTATATTATACCTTCGATTTGCTTTGAAATAATATAAGTAGAGGGAGGACATGAGTGATATTAGGTAAAACAGTGGCAGTGAGTTGATAATTGTTGAAAGTAGATGAAAGTTACAAATTATATGAATATTTGCAGTTAATGTTTGTCAAGTAAAGGGCTTTTTTTGTTTGTGTTCTTTTTCTAGGGAAAGCTATGAAGAAATGGGTAGAGTCAATTGCTAAGATCATCAAGAGGAAAAAACAAGCTCAGGCAAATGGTATAAGCCATAATATTACCTTTGAAAGTCCACCTCCACCAATTGAATGGCATATCAGCAGACCAGGACAGTTTGAAACATTTGATCTCATGACACTTCATCCAATAGAAATTGCACGTCAGCTGACCCTTTTGGAATCTGATCTCTACAGGTAGACAATTAACATTAATTTGCTGCTGTGTTTTCAAGAACGTTGAACATTTCTTTCTATTTTCAGAACTTTCTGAAAATTATTCATGTGTACTTAAAAAACCTTGTCTATTCTTACAGGCTAGGAAGAAAGTTCATAGCAATTTTTTAATTATAATCTGTTCTGCAAGTGAAAGTCTTATAAATTATTGCTCTTTAGGCCTAGATTAGGTACTAGCAATCCTTCACAAGAGAAGTGGCAAAGAGAAGACTAATGCAATAGAATAAGCAGGCACTTTAGACTGTCACCCAGCTCTTATTCCTGATGCTTTCTCATATTGCTTTAGTTTAACTTGCTTCAGTTAAAAAAGACTGTCAGTATAGATGCTAGGCTCTGGGCAGCTCAGTCCATAGACTATTGAGTGAAATAAACTTTCTTCTTTTTTTTTTTCAAATACTCTGTAATAAAAAGTTAGACTTGGGACTTGACTGGGTTAGCTTTGCAAGGCAAATGAATAACAATTTTTAGTGGAATAAAGATTTCTTCACTTCTTTTAAGGAGTATCAAATACTTGGGCTATTTGAAATTAGTATTGACTTTAAGGATTTTTGAAGTAGATGATGAACCATACTTTAAACTTTTAAATAATTTTCTTTTGTTAATAAGGATTGCTAGAAATATGCTTGACTATTTTTATCTGTATCCCATCGTTTGTCTTTATATATAAAGCAGTTCCTGCCATCATCCTGTATCTACACACATCACCCATTTACAACCTAACTTTAGTATCATGGTTGTGGCATTTCCAGGGTCACTCTCTACTCCAAATCAGACACTTCCCTTTGTCATATTATTTACTTCAAATTTTATTCCAGAATTACTAACTCATGTATCTCAGTCTCTCTTTTCAACTTGCTTTATCAACTTCTTTGTCTGTCAGGTTTTTTTTTTTAACCCCTATGTTTTCCCAGTGCGTTAGCTTCTTTCTGTCTTCTCCTCCCTCATAATATAAGCTTTCTTCTTTCATTTACAGCCCAGGTTCCTGTGAAGAGTAGAGGCCTTGCAAAAAAGAGAGTATAGGCCTTGTAGGTAATCACCACCCACTAACCCGTACCACTGTGGTTGTATCAAAAACTTTTCTGCATTCAGGAGCTGCTTTTGAAATACAAACATCCTTAAGAAATTATCCTGATTAGCAGCCATTGTTTTTTTAAACTGAGATTACACAGGGAAAAGCAAGAATATATAAAGTTTAACGTTAGTGGAGAGTGTAGAAAGACACCAGATATAAAACTTGACCTTTAGAACTGGGTTTCTGATTTGCCCTGGTTGTGTTGTTCAGACTTTAGCACACACATCAGAGGTTGTTACCATCTGATTCAGAGTGTCATGTTATATTTTAAATAATTTGGAGTTCGAGTGGTTTTTGTTTGTATTATAGGATTTTTTTAAGGAAAAAGTTTTTTAAATTGAAATTGTAGTTGATACACAATATTATATTAGTTTCACGTGTACATTATAGTGACTCAATATTTTTATGGCTATTTTATTTAAAGTTATTATAAAATATTGGCTGTATTCCCTGTACTATACGATACATCCTTGTAGCTTATTTGTTTTCTTCATAGTACTTTTTTAGGTCTTAATTACCTACCCCAGTTGCTCCTGCCCCTTCTTCTTCCTTACCTGTAACCACTAGGTTGTTCTCTGTATCTATGAGTCTGTTATATTCATTTGTTGGTTATATTTTTTAGTCCATATAGATGTGATAACGTGTTTTTCTTACTTTGCTTGACTTATTTCATGTCACATAATACCCTCTAGGTTCATGGGCACTTAAGTTGTTTCTTTACTGTGGGATTTGTGATAGGTGGGAATGAAGAGACTTATTAATTAGATAACAAAGCAAATAGTACGAAGTTAGATTTTTCCTTACAGTGTTACATGAATGGACATCAGGAATAAAAAAGCACTGAGCTCTATGTGGACCTACTTTCAAAACATAGAAATACCTTTGTTAAGTGATATGTGTATTATGGAAGAAGGATACCATACATAAAACATTGACACTCTGTAAACTAAATTTCTGGTGAAATAATAGAACCAGTTAAGAAAATTTATTTCTAAGACTGTTCAGAGTACCCTTTTGAACTCAAATCTACTGAGCTTTTTTATTATTATAATAGCCAGGTCTATAGGACAGTGATGGCAATGCCATTGGTCAATATTTTAAAAATCATATAATCCTGAATCACTATATACAGTGATTTTATCTGCTTTTCCAACTGTTTTTTATTAAAAAATATAGACAATAATACAGTAAGGGCTCAACAACAACAAAAGCATTACAAATAAAAGTGAAACCCTTTGTGTGATTCTCTCCAATCCCATTCCTCTTCTTTCTCCCAAAGGATAATTGCTATCTTATATTTGGCATTTAGTACTCCTATGTGTGTCTTTATAATTTATATACATACAACCATTCATAAACAACACGTAGCATTATTTTACACATTTTAAGTCTGTTTCTACCTGTGTATCATTCTGTAACTTGTTTTTTTACTTAAATCATTTCTGGCATTTGTTCAAGTTGCTGAGTATCGCTCCAGTCTGCTTATTTTAATTGCTGTATTGTATTCCATTGTATGAATACTCCACAGTTTATCCATCCTCTTGATGATGAGCATTTAGGTTGTTTGGGATTTTTCACTCTTGCAAATTTTGCTTGACTGAACGTTCTTAGAAATGCTAGATGATCTAGTATGTATATCTTCAGTGTTATGAGATATTGTGAAATTTTTTGAAAAGTGGTTATATCTGTTTTTACTTGCACATCAGTGATGGGGAGTTCTCTTTTTTCCACATTTTTATCCATTTGGTGTTAAACTTCTTTTAGTGTGATAGCAATAAAGTGGGATTTCATTGTGGTTTAATGTTCTTTTTTCTGAGTAAGAGTTAAAATATTCTTTCATGTCCATAGCTATTCAGTTCTGTTTCTCTGTAAATTATCTCCTTATATGTTTGTTCACTTATCTTTTAAACTAGTTATCTTTTTCTTATTAAGCTTTTGGAGGCCTTTAAATAATTTTGATACTGATCCCTTGTAGATTAAGTGCATGGATTTTTGGTTCCACAGGAGAGTTCAACCTTCTGAACTTGTAGGGAGTGTATGGACCAAAGAAGATAAAGAAATAAATTCTCCAAATTTATTAAAAATGATTCGCCACACCACAAATCTCACCCTCTGGTTTGAAAAGTAAGTTTTTACTTACTTTGTATTATTACTTCTTAATATATTTCTGTAACATTAAGTCACATATAAGCAAACATTCTGGCTGAAAATGTATATTTTTTCTGTATGAAACAAGGCACTTGCTTCTTGCTTTCTAAGCCATGATTTTTTTTTTTTTTTTTTTTTTTGGTTAGATGCATTGTGGAGGCAGAAAATTTTGAGGAACGAGTGGCAGTACTGAGTAGAATTATAGAAATTCTGCAAGTTTTTCAAGATTTGAATAATTTCAATGGTGTATTGGAGATCGTCAGTGCAGTAAATTCAGTATCAGTCTATAGACTAGATCATACCTTTGAGGTAAGTTTTAGGCTTAAATAGTTTATCTTTTGAAAGGAGATAAAATTAATGTGAAGGAAATTCCTTCTACCGCCAATCTTTTTTGAGTAAATCCTTTATAAATAATCTGTCTTACTCCTGAAGCACAGTATCACAATATTAGAAAATACATCAATATATGCTAGTAAGCCTAGAATTCATCAAAGAATATGTGTTTTGTGACTATTTAATATGCTTACCTAAATGCTTCCCTAGTGATTCCGATGGTAAGTATTCTGCCTGCAATGCTGGAGACCCAGGTTCAATCCCTGGGTCTAGAAGATCTCCTGGAGAAGGGAATGGCTACCCATTCCAGTATTCTTACCTGGACAGTTCCACAGACACAGGAGCCTAGTGGGCTACAGCACATGGGGTCACAACCAGTTGGACTCAACTGAGCGACCAACACTTTCACTTTCAGATGTATAAAGTTCCAAATGTATTTTTTCAGTAGTAGATTGACTGACAGTTTCAAATAAATGACTAAACATATTTTAAATATAAATATACAAATTACTTTAATTACCTGTAGTATATAGTCAAGTAACATGGAGAGAATGCTTTCTAAAACTTAAATGTTTTTTTAAATTATAAAAAATAATTGTGTAAACATGGTGTATGTTTTCATGTTTATCATTAAAAATTTGGAAGATATAGAAAGTATAGAAATTTAGAGACTCAGCCATGTAAATATATTTGCCTTTGAGAATGTGAACTTTTATAGTGTTACTGGAAAGCAATCTGGCAACAGATGTTAACAGATGTTACACATACTTTTGGACACAGAATAAAAGGCTCAGGACTATAAAATTAAGGTACAAAGATCTAGTTTCTGCAGCATTAATTGTACTAATAGTAGCAGAAAGCTAGATCCAACCTGTATGTCCATCAACAGGAGAATGATTATGTTATCCTATCCCTATCATGTGGAGTATTGGTTGGAGGGGAAAAAAGTGACTAGAATCTTTGTGTGTGTCTTGAAAGAATAGTGTGACATTCAGGGGAAAAACCATTTCAAAAATCTTTAGAAAAATTAATATAGTATGATTTCATTTTGATAGAACAGAACAGAACAAACTCTAAACATGTAAGTGGAGTTGCACAGCATTGAGAAGAGTGGAAGGATATGTACTCTTCACTTAACATTCATTCTTACAGTGGGCTGTGATTAGTGGGGAGTATAGGGTTAAACTGCTTTCATGTATGTGTTTTTCTATCTGAGTGTTTGCATGTTATTGATTTGTATGGACATATTATATATTAAAGATGTTAATAGTCAAATATTGCCAAATATTAATCTAAGAGACTAATAACTTCAGTTCTCATTTTGCAAACTCTAAAGAAATATATTCATTTTGAGACGTTAAGCTTTAGTTTCTTAAAATATTAAATGTTCAACAATATTTCTTAAAATAGGTATATGGTATAAGGAATAAAAATAAAAAAAAAAAGCCTGTTTACCTGGCATCCAGTTTAAAAACCTTTCCCAATTCCATCTCCTTTGTCCCTTCAGAGCCAACTACTGTGCTAAATCTTGTGCTTATCATTCTTTTGCTTTTTTCTATAGTTTTACTATTTGTAGCGCTAAACAATGTTATTTTTCTTGTTTCTTAATTATATGTGAATATAATTCTTCCCAGACTTTTTTCACTCAGTATTATTTTCCTAAACTTCATCCATATTGTTTCTTATAATTATAGGCCATTCTTTTTTATAGTTATATCATATTATAGAAATAGATTCAAGGGATTAGCTCTGATAGAGTGCCTGAAGAACTATGGATGGAGTTTGTAACATTATACAGGAGGTGACGATCAGAACCATCCTCAAGATAAATGCAGAAAGGCAAAATGGTTATCTGAGGGCTTACAAATCTAAGGAGGGCTTACAAATAGCTGAGAAAAGAAGAGAATGGAAAGACAAAGGAGAAAAGGAAAGATATATCCATCTGAATACAGAGTTCCAAAGAATAGCAAGGAGAGATAAGAACCCTTCCTAAGTGATCAATGCAAAAAAATAGAGGAAAACAATAGAATGGGAAAAACTAGAGATCTCATCAAGAAAATTATAGAAATAACTTTACTAAAATTGATTTATTTGCTTATTTATTTATTAGTTAATGGTCATTCATATTGTTTCTAGTTTGATGCTATTATTGATAATATTGTCATAAACATTTTCTGCCTGTGTCCTGGAGCATACGTATACAAATTTCTCTTACATACCTAGAAGTGGAATTATTGGATGATAGAATAGATAATGCCCAGTTGTTTTCTCAAATTACTGTGCCAGTTTGTACTCCCACTGGAAACATAACGAACTCTGATTGTTCTGCATTCTCACTAACACTTGATATTGTCAGTTCTTTTAATTTTTCTAGTCTTGTGGTTTGGGTTTATAATTTCTTGATTTCTATTGAGTTTGAACCTCTTTTAAGATGTTTATTGGCTCTTTGTATTGTGGAAATTTTTTGACTTTTCTTTGAGTTTTTCTCATGAATTTGTATGAGTTCTCTTATATACTATATTTTAATCCTTTGTCAATCATGTTTGTTATAAATACCTTTTTTCCAGATCAAAGCTTCTGTTTTCACCATTTTTATTATGTCTTTTGATGAACAAAAATTCTTAATGTCACATTTATTTTTTCCTTTGTAATTTGTGGTTGTTGGTGTCTTGTATAATAGATCCTCCTCTGTTATCTTAATGTTTTATCTTTCTCATTAAGTCCTTAATCTAGCTGGAAACAAATTTTGAGTATGGAGTCTAATTTCATTTTATGTTCCATTTGGCTAGCCAGATGATCCCACACGTTTATTAAAAGTACATTCTTTCCTCATTGATCTGTAGGTGCCAGCTATGTCATAAATTGAGCATCCATATATGTGTGGGCCTGTTTCTGGTTCCTCTGTCCTGTTCCTTTAATGTATTCCATTATTCCTGTGCTAGTGCCGCATGTTTAAATTGCCATAGTTTTATACTAGTTCTTGATACACTATAGTAGGCCAAGTCCCCACCAAGCTTCCTTGTCAAGAGTGATTTACTCTTTTTTTTTTTTTCAGTTCCCAGAGCAGGGATTGAACTTGGACTCCAGCAGTGAAAGCACTGAGTGCTAACCACTGGACTGTCAGGGAATTCCCAAGAGTGACTTATTCTTGACCCTTTGCTATTATGTAATTGTAGAATCATCTGAAAGGTTGGGATTTTGATAAGAATTGTATAGGTTCTATAAATCAATTATGAAGAACTGACATTTTTACAATAATGAATCATCCCAACTACGAACATAGTATATCTCTCCATTTATTTATTTAATAAAGTTTTATGGTTTTCTTGATGAAGACCTCACAACTGTTTTGTTAGATTTATATTAGAATATTTTAAAATTTGTTTTCTTTATTGATGATATCTAGAAATGCAGTTGATTTTTGCCTGTTGGTTTTATACCCAGCAATATTGCTAAATTCTTTCATTAAAATTCTATATGTAGATTTATTACATTTCTTTACATAATTATTTCCTCTGTGAATACTGGCAGTTTTTCTTCTCAGTCGCTAGTCTTTTATTTCTTTGTTTATTTTTCTTGTCCATTCTGATTAGAACTTCTGTAGAGTACTGAATAAAAGTTACAGTGCAGTCACCTTTGCTTTTTCCTTAAGTTAAAGAAAATGAGTTGAGTGGTTTTTCATCAAGTACGTTTGCTGTCAATTTGTGTGTGTGTGTGTGTGTGTGTGTGTGTATCGGGTTAAAAATAAAATAACTGACTTTTAATTACAAAATGTAATAATGAAATATAAAATAAATGACTGCTTACTTGGTTTAATACATTTTTGTTCAATTCTTGTCTCCCTCCCCTGGCCTTCTCCTCTTTACCAAAATCTTATTACCCTTAGCCCCAAAAGACCTTCCAGTAGAAAAATACTTGAATGCCATGGGATGATATTTTTCTCCTATAGCTATAACTTGAAACTCTAGCTAATCAAGATTATAACTAATAATGTCTTAAGGAAGATTGTTTTATTGTTTAATCCTCTAATTTATATTAGAAAAAAACTAAGTTTTAAAGTTCTATATTTATAGATAAGTCATTTCCAGCAAGTAGAGATAAGAATACTACTGATCTCTTAATTTAAAAGCTTTTTTTTCAAACATTTGTACAATATTAAAATTGAAAGCTTTGCACCTAAAAAATATGATTGAGCTGTTTAAAAAAAAAAATTATACTCCATTTATATATTTTAAAGGCGTTGCAGGAAAGAAAAAGGAAAATTTTGGATGACGCTGTGGAATTAAGTCAAGATCATTTTAAAAAATATCTAGTGAAACTTAAGTCAATCAATCCACCCTGTGTGCCTTTTTTTGGTAAGTTACAAAATATGGATTTATATTTTGAGGGAGATTTTGTTATATAGCAAAAAGAGACCAGCCTTTAGAAGCAGATAGTCCTGATTTTATATCTGAGCACATCTACTTTTATTAGCTGTCTATATTGATAAATGAAACCTAAACTCTATATGTAGACTCTTATCTATAAAACTTGTAATTCTGGTAATTATCTCATAGAGTTGTAAGGAGTCCTGTGGAATCTCTTCTATAAGAGCAGTAGTCTCATTCATGAGGGCTCCAGCCTCATAAGTTTAGCACCTCTCAAAGGCCTCACCACCTCATTCTGTCACATTGGGCATTAGGATTTCAACATATGAATTTTGAACATTCGACCATTCAAATTATAGCACACACCAAAAATGTCTCCAGACATTCCCAGATACCTGTCCTCTAGGGGACAAAATTGTCCCCAGTTGAGAGCCACTGATTTAAATGAATCTAATTATGTGTGAAAGAGAAACTGAAAACTTTCTTCCTGTCCAAAACTGAAGAATAATTCTTTTGTGTCTAAATTACAGGCTTTGGGAAAACAGAATTAGTTTGCAAATCTGTAGTCTTATTAACCAGAATTGGCTTAAGATTAATTTGTTGGTCAGTAATCACTTAAGATCATTGGTATTGCATATTTTATCAATAATCATTTAAGATCATTGGTGTTAAATATTTATAAGTAAATATTAAAATGGTTAGAGTAGATTTAACACATAATTTAGACTGTGAATGAATCCCCCCTTTTATTTTAGGCTATTAGACTAAGAAATGGCAAATTAAGCTCTTTATAAACCCTAATTTTCTTTCAATTTTAAATTATTTCCATCCATGTAAAAAATTCTTCATGTAGAGTTGGTTATTAAATATATCAGAGATTTCACTAGTAAGACCTGCTGTATTATAGGATGTCTTTCAACTTTACTAGATCAATTGTTTTCCCAAATGGTTAAGTAACCAATTTTAAAACTTTTCTTCAAATACTTTTTTTACTAGGAATATATTTAACAAATATACTGAAGACTGAAGAAGGGAATAATGATTTTTTAAAAAAGAAAGGGAAAGATTTAATCAATTTCAGTAAGAGGAGGAAAGTAGCTGAAATTACTGGAGAAATTCAGCAGTATCAAAATCAACCTTACTGTTTACGGATAGAACCAGAAATGAGGGTAAATATTTTCTTTGCTTATCTTTAAAAGAGAACATGTTAAGTCCTCTGCCCTCTCTAAGAAATTCCATAGCCATACATTATGATCTTTATTTTGCTATGAAAATAATATGCATTAATGAATCAATAGATAGAAGTGGTGAATATTAGATATTCTCCACTAGCAATCTGCCGTTATTAATATTACTAGGCACTTTGTCTTGACAGTTATTGCTTCTTTGTGCAACAGGTTTAAGTAACACTTTCAAAAAAATGAATGACAAAATGGAATGAAAGATGCTTTCCGATGTCCACACAGTAAAAAGAAAATCCACTACCAGTACTATCATTAGTTAATAGACATTTTAGATATTTTACATGTGCCAGTGTAACATTAAATAATTAATACCTTTATAAGAACACTGCATTTAAGTAGGGGAAGGGGTTGGGAGAGTGATGTGTATATATGCATAGCAAAAAAATGAATTTTTAAAAAACATTTTATCACTTGATATTCTGTTTTGAACAATAGTTCATAATATTCATTCTGTGGTACTATAAAGTGTGAATATCTTCTAAATTAGAGTAAATACTCTGCTATTATGTCTATAGTAAGTAGATATTATTGTGTTTATTTGAAATTCAGAACATATGCTAACAATCAGAGTAAGTTTACCTTTCACATTAAAAATTGTGCTACACTTTCAGATATAGTTTGCAGGTTGAGCATAGCTCATTGAGTGAAAATAGTCACCATCATTTCCATCCTCCTAAATTGTAAGATGGTAACTATTCTTTGTTCCAAGTTCAAAACAAAGAACCTTAAAGTCCTAAGAAAAATTGACCTGAAGTGTACACCATTATGAAAATATAGACAGATGCTTGCTTTAAAGAAAATGGTCATTTGTTCCATCCCCTTCTCTCAGCATTTAGCCAACCCTCTGTGATTTGGTGTTTCATAGGGGTAAAGAAATGTTCTTGAGGGAATTCCCTGGAGATCCAGTGCCAAGGGCCCAGGTTCAATCCCCGTTCAGGGAACTAAGATCCCACAAGCTGCATGATGGGGCCAAAAAAAAAAAAAACAAATGTTCTTGAAGCCCAGATTAGAATTCACACTGTATTTCCTCCTAGAAATAATGTTGCATTTTAGTTGGGTATAATTAAAATAGTGCTTTTAGCATTCATATCTCAATAATTCCTGATAGGTTTCTGCATCTGATCTAGACACCCTGCCATCATTTAAAGCATTCTTTTGGGGGTAAGGAGCAGAGAATGCTTTTTTTACGATTGACTCAAAATAAGCTTAAAATGTAGATAAGTAGCCATTCACTTTCAAAGCATAGTTAACCAAACTAGTATTTAAAAGTTTAAAAATAAAATAAAATTTAAAATAAATAAATAAATAAAAATAAAAATCCCAACAACATCAAAAAAAAGTAGAGTAACAGATGAGAAAATCACAATTATAACTTTATAAAAGTCTTTAAATTACTGTTGGTCCATATGATTTAATTTATCTGACCTGAACATAAGAATAAATTGTTTCAGTATTGTTAAAGTAGTAATGTAATTTTCTTGAAATTGTCAGAATGCCTGAAAAATGGAAGAAGTTTATACTAGAAATTCTAAAGCTCATTTTGCCTACTGGTAAAGCTAAAACTCAGAACTTATTTTTACATATGCTTCTAAGCCGCTTCAAAATTAAACTAAATCCAATCATTTGCTTATAAGGAAGTCATCAGAAATGCACAGAAAAATTTATGCATGAAGAGTGGATAATAACACATAATTATAATAGCAAAAAATTAGAAACCACCTGTGTAAGTTACTACCTATATGGAAATTGGTGAAATAAATTCTGGAACATTTCATCTGATGAAGTACAATATAGTTAAAATTTGTATTATTTAAAGTAAACCATACAGAAGAAAATTAATATTTTCAAAAGGCTAAAAATACCTATGTTGTGACCCCAATTTTGCAGGAAAAAAATTGTAATAATGTATATGTGCATATGTTCACACACATAGTTAAGACAATGGAAGACTATCCCAATAGTAAAATGTTGACAGTGTAATCTCTCATTGTGAGATTACTGTTTTTCTTTTTGCACTTTGTTAGATCATCTAAACTTTCTACTTAAAAACCTATGTTTAAGTTTAGCAAATACTTTTTCATTAAAGACAGAAAAGTTATTTTGTTAGATGTGAGCACAGATATGTTAAAATATATTATTGTCCTTGAAATTATTTTTGAATAGACTTTAATCCAATTTATCTCTACTTTTTTTCTGATCATCAAAGTTTTTTTGTGGATTATAACTATAATTCTGTTTTAAACACTGTTGACTTATTACTGATGATCATTTTGTTGTGTAATCAGTAGGAATGTTAACTGAGGGATACCGAGCTATTAAGATGATAATAAGTGAAAGTCTGTTCATCTTCTTAATAGAACTTTAAGATTGGAGTATAAAACTTCCATAAAAACTTTATAATTTTATCCCAAAATAGAGAGATTGGAATCAGCAATCCTTGAGGACTTTTCAGACATTAGGATCTATTAATTTGTTGATAGTTTTTTTGATATTAAACCAATGAAGTAAACATTTTAATAAAATAAAAAATATGTACTTATGGATGTTTAATTCCAGAGATTCTTTGAAAACCTTAACCCCATGGGATGTGCTTCTGAAAAAGAGTTTACAGATTATTTGTTCAACAAGTCACTAGAAATTGAACCCCGAAATTGCAAACAGCCACCTCGATTTGTAAGTGCATTATAATTTTGGAAAATTTTGTTTTTTAAAACAATATCGTCTTTAATGTTCAGTAGACTATTTCCATTAAAATCATACTTTGCTTGAATACCTGTTTTGTTTTGCAGTATTGCATTATTTCTAAAATTATATATCCTGTAGGGGGAAAGTTAGCAGTTAGATAAAACCTGATGTGTCCTGTCTCTTAAACCACTTACTTACCCATCCATTTCTGATCCTTCCTAGTATAAGGGGGAAAGCTATGAGAAAGTGAGAACCTAATGACAGGTAGGTAATAGGACAAGGAATGAAGAGACTTGGGAAAGAGTAAGGAGATACATTGTGGTTCTTCTGACTTGACCATGGTTTCTGCCATAAGAGCACCACTGTCCACAGTTATCACTGGAACCCACCTCACTCGCTAAAATTTGCTACTATACAGTAGTTGCTTTTATTCCTGGGGTTTACAGTGACATAGAAGTAGTAGAAAACCAATTATAAGGAGCTGAAAGTGAAACAAGATGTGGAAGGAAGTAAAAACCATTTGTAATACATGAACTTTGGGCCAGATAGTTTCATGTTACCTCATCTCCACAACAATTGTATGATATTGACCTTAGTCTCATTTTACAGACATAAAGACTGAGGCTCAAAGGAGATAAATAACCTTTTCAAGGCTGCATAGCTAGATATGGGCATACTTGAGGTTTTAACTCAAATTATCTGAATCTGAGTTTATATTTTTCATTAAGTTACCACTGTGGGAATTTTTAAAAGTGGAGGGTAAAGGTGAGAGACAATGATAGCAATTTTTCCCAAAGACTCTAAAGTATCATTGCAGAGGTTGGTCATTTATTATTTTGTGGAGTTGGGGAGAGGATGTCTCTTTTTTCTATAGCACCTAGCATAATATGTTGTATTTATTATATCTACAGTAAATATTTATAAAATCGATATCAATAATTTGAAGAAATTTAGATTCAGGTGTCTTGGAAGCAAACAGTTGTTTTCACATGAATTTTTATTTTATTTCTGAATTATGAAAAGAGGTTTACTTATACAGTATTCAAGTCCACCTTAAAATTAAGCCAATCAAATCTCAAACTGTTCTGCTGGAAGAACAGTTACAGACTGTCCTTGCAAGTTGGGATTTATTGTACTCTTTCAACTGTATACTAATATGCTAAGCCATAATACTTTACATAATGTACTTTATTTATTAAAGTACACTCAAGTTAGTAATGGTAATTACATTTGCTTTTCCTAGCCTAGGAAATCAGCTTTCTCCTTAAAATCTCCTGGAATAAGGCCTAATACAGGCCGACATGGCTCTACCTCAGGTACTTTGCGAGGTCACCCAACACCATTAGAAAGAGAACCGTGTAAAATAAGCTTTAGTCGGATTGCTGAAACGGAGCTTGAATCAACAGTGTCAGCACCAACCTCTCCAAATACACCATCTACCCCGCCAGTGTCTGCTTCTTCAGACCTTAGTGTGTTTTTAGATGTGGATCTCAACAGTTCCTGTGGTATGTATTTGATGTAAATTGTTTGGAAAAAAAGGGAATCTTTTGTTTTAGTTAATTCTCATCATTTTAGTTAGCAAACTGTAGAATCCTTTACAGACTATATTAGTGTGGAAAATGACATCTATATGTGAAAATAAAGATTAACACAGGGGAGGAAAGCATTATTTGTGCATTGCTTTTGCATATTATTTTCTAGTTTATTCATTCAACAAAGATTTATTCAGGACCTTTTGAGCCCCAATACATACTCTAAAGGGAGCAATAGCCAATGAAAAAGAAAACAAAGCAGATAAATTCTGTGAAGGAAATTTAAAGAGACTGATAGAGAGGGAACTATTTATGCTAAGAAAGGAAAAAAATTCCAAGTACAAAGAATACCATATTCATCCTTTAAAAACTAACATGGCAAAAGATGATGATAAAGTTCTGAACTGTGTGCATGTTATTATGTATGTTACTTTATGCAAACATATTTTTAAAATAAAATCATACATATTACCTTCCTTTTCAAATTGATTTTTCTCCTTCTAATAGGAAGCAATAGCATCTTTGCCCCAGTCCTCTTGCCTCATTCAAGTAAGTAAGAATTTAACTTGATTCTAATGAAATGACTATAAAGATAATAATTGCATTGATGAACTTTGTATATGAATATTTTGAATTTTAGCAACATTTAAAGATTTTACGAAATGAAATTCTTACAAATGGATGGAATTATTTTTTTACAATTGGGTACTATTTAAACTTTACTACAGTTTATTTTCATCATTTTACTATATATGTTTTAGGGACTGCATGATGCTGAACAAATTACTTAGCATCTCCAACTTGTTAAGGGTCAAATGAGATAACTATATAGAGCACCTAGCACATTGCTTGGCGCAGAAGGAACAGTGATTTCATATCAGTTGTCTCTCCTCTTCCCTGCTATTTCCAATTCATTTTTCTACAGGAATAATACTAAATGTTTATCAGGTTCCTAGGCTAGCTGTGATCACTTATTTCTTCTCATGAACTTATTTAGTTAAAGTAGCATTTTAAGTAAAATGCTATTCTGCCATCCTTAATTTTATCATCAGATCAGATCAGATCAGTCGCTCAGTCGTGTCCGACTCTTTGCAACCCCATGAATCGCAGCACCCCAGGCCTCCCTGTCCATCACCAACTCCCGGAGTTCACTCAGACTCATGTCCATCGAGTCAGTGATGCCATCCAGCCATCTCATCCTCTGTATGACATAAATACTGTCACCTACCTTTCTGTGGCCATTTGTTTAAAACAGAATAACCCAAAGGGATACAGCAGCTTCAGGAATAATTCTCCCAATCTAGAGGACTTCTGCTTCTATGATAGTAAAATGTAGATCATATAGATAGTAACAAGAGAATTCCTGTCTTATGAGAAAAGTAAGTTTATTCTTTTAAATATTTAATTCTGTAATTTCAAAGTTTTTATCAAGGTAATATATGTGTAGAGTTTCAAAAGGCAAATAGTGCTTAAAACACTTAGGGTGAAATTAACAACAGTATTCTCCCTCCTGACTCCCTACCCCTTGTTTTGCAGTGATTCTTCTACCTTTTCAAGTGATGTTTTTATATTTTTCTCTCTCTTGAATCATTACTTTTAGACAGTGTTTAAAAGACATGGTAGGTGAGGATTTCCCTCTTTACCTAATAAACTTCCCACATTTAGAGAAAATATTATTACGGCTAAGTCACGGAGTATATACTGTGATTATGCTTCCTTTCTTGTATGCTGTTTCCTGAAATTAATAATAGCTTCATTAATGTTTAGGATTTTTGTTTTTTAAACGTCTATTGCTGAGTCTTCCCACATGCTTTAACACCACAGTTTTCCTTAAAGTCAGACCATTTGGGGAAATTACCAAGGTTTTTTTGGTTTTGAGGGTTTTTGTATATGCTTTTTAACTGGGAAACTTCCTTACTGATGATCTTTTGTCCTCCTGCTCCATTTGGGACTGGTTGCTGTCTCGGCCTCTGACTTAGCTGAAATCCTAGAACTTTCTTCTGCTGTCATACTGGAAATGACTCCTTTATTTTGATAGGGGCACATTCTGTAGTAGCTACCTGAGAAAGGATACATAGGATATATTTTTAAGTTCTTGGATTTCTGAAAATGTATTTATTATACATTTCATTGTTAATAGTTTAGCCAGGAAAATTCCCTGGCAGTCCAGTGGTTAGGACTCTGCACTTTTGCTAATAAGGGCCTGGGTTCATTTCCTGATCAGGGAACTGATATTCCATAAGCCCGCATGCTCATCCTCAGTCACTCAGTCATGTCCGACTCTTTGTGACCCCTTTGGCTATAGCCCACCAGGCTCCTCTGTCCAGGGAATTTTTGAGGCCAGAATACTGGGGTGGGTTGCCATTTCCTTCTCCAAGCCCACATGGTGCAAACTGCCCTCCCCTAAGGCGCCCCCCACAAAAAAAAAAAGTTTGGCTGGGTAGAGAAATTTAAGTCATTTTCAGTCAGTCTTGAAGACAGTTTCCCACTGTTTTAGCTTTCATATGTGCTGTTTAGAAGTCTAGTATCATTCACTCATAAATTATTCATGCATATTTTTAAATGCCCGTTACATGTAGGCCCTATTGTAGGTACAAGAGAAGTGGCACTGAACAAAATAGACGAAACTCCTTCTGTCAGTGACCCTACATTCTTAATACTTTTTTTTGAAAACTGCAGTTTACTTGCTGTAATAACAAAGAGCCCCAAAAAGGCAGTGCCTTAAATGAAATGAAAGTTTGTTTGTCAAAATGGCCAGAGTAAGTAAACAACTCTGCTCTACTAGGCTTTCAAACTAGCAGGGCAATCCAGGCTTGTCAAAATGTGTCTTCCATCTCTGAGTTTTGAGCAACTGATTTGAGTTGTTACCATTTTTCTACCAGTAGGAACTTGGAGGGCAAGGAACTTTGTTTACAAAAACATGGTCTGGGAGTTGCAAACATCACTCCTGCTCTCATCCCATTGGCCAAAACTTAGTCACACGGACACAGCTGTAAGAAATGTTCTCTCTAACTGCTGCTGCTGCTGCTAAGTCACTTCCATCGTGTCCGACTCTGTGCGACCCCATAGATGGCAGCCCACCAGGCTCCCCCGTCCCTGGGATTCTCCAGGCAAGACCACTGGAGTGGGTTGCCATTTCCTTCTCCAATGCATGAAAGTGAAAAGTGAAAGTGAAGTCGCTCAGTCGTATCCGACTCCTAGTGACCCCATGGACTGCAGCCTACCAGGCCCCTCCATCCATGGGATTTTCCAGGCAAGAGTACTGGAGTAGGTTGCCATTGCCTTCTCCGCAGAATCTATTACTAAAAGGAAGAAAGGGAAAGGTGCCCTGGGGGACAATTAGGAGTCTCTGCCACATTAAATTCAAGAAGCTTTTAGGATCTTCTGTTTATTCCTAATGATCAGTACATTCACAGTGATCTACTTTGATGTGGGTCTTTTTTTTTTTTTTTTTTTTTGCTGTGTATTTAATGAGCCATTTAAATTTAGAGATTTATGTCTTTGATTTCTAGAAAATTTTCCATGTATCATTTTGTTAATACTTTCTTCCCTTCCATGTTCCCTGGCTCCCTTTTTGGAGCTTATTTTCCATATTGTACATCCTAGATTTGTCATTCAGTTTTCTTTTATCTCCTCTTGTCCATCTCTTTGTTTTTAGGTTCTGTTTTCTGTGAGATTGCCTTACTTTAATCACCCAGCTTTTCTATTTTTTTCATCCATCATGATTTTGAATTTCTCAGAATTCTTTCTAAATCCCCTTTCAGCATGACATTTTTATATTTTTCTCTTCTGGCTTAATTTTTTAAATTTTGAAAGATTTTGTTTCTGATAAGGTTTTTTTTTTTTTTTTTTTTTCTGAGTTTCTTTCTTCTATTTGTTGTGGTCTGTGGTCTTTCTTACTGGAGGCTTTTCTTTCTTATCTTATATCCTTAGCTTTCTGTTCATATTTTAAAGTGAGACAGTATAAATTTATGGAAAGATCTGTATCCATGGGTAAAACTGGTTGACTTGTGGGTTTCACTGTAGGGTGATAAAGTGATGAAAATTTTTTAAATTAGGAATCCCCATATTTCAGAATCTGTGAGGCCTTTTCTCTAAGAGTATTTAGTTTCTCCAAAGAAAGATCTGTGAATCTTCTCCCTGGGTGATCTTTGCATTTAGTATGAAAATCTGTTTTCAGCACAGACTAGTGTCCCCAAGTCTGATGTTTAGATTCTCCAGCAAATAAAACCTTGAGTCTCCTGCCAGTGGTGGAAATGTGGTAATTTCCTGGCTTCATTAAGTGCAGAATAGGGCTTTAGGGTTCTCGTTGTCCTTTGTATAGACTCAATCAAGTCCTCTGTCCCATGCCTTCCATTATACCAAGTGCCTTTAATTCCCGATCCCTCCTTTGGTTATGTGGGGGCAGTTTTGCTGCTGTTTGTCAGTCTCATTCAGTGTAGACTGTTGGGTTTCATCTTCCTCCATTTGTCTCCTTCATATATACTGTAGTCCACCTTTATGGGTTGAAGCTTCAGGATTCAGATGTTTCCTGGTTTCATTGAAGTTTGTATATGTTTCTTATTTTCCTTATTGTCCAGCAGTGGAAATGTTTTTACTACATATATTAGTTTCTAGTGCTTCAGTAACAGAGTACCACAAACTGAGTGACTTCAAGTCCACTTCTGAGGCTGAAAGTCTGAAAAATCAAGATGGCAGGGCTATGCTCCCTCTGAAACCTGTAAGGAGGGATCTTTCCTTGGCTTTTCTGGCTTCTGCCTTTGCTGGTAATCCTTGGCATCCTTTGGTTTGTAGATAGATCACTTTAACCTCTGCCTCTGTTGTCACATGGCCAGCTTCTCCTTGTATCTCATTTTCTCTTCAACTGTTTTTATAAAGATACCAGTCACACAGAATTAGGACTTCCCAGGTGGCACAGTAGTAAATAAGCTGCCTGCCAACGCAAAAGATGCAGAAGATGCGCGTTCGACCCCTGGGTTGGGAAGATCCCCTGGAGGAGGAAATGGCAACCCAGTCCAGTATTCTTGCCTGTGAAGCCCCATGGACAGAGGAGCCTGGGGGCCCACTCTTGATGACCTGCTGTTCATGGGTCGCAAAGAGTTGGATACGACTGAGCACATAGCACACAAACAGAAATAGGGTTCACTTTCATCCTAACTTGATTTCAGAGCTGTAACGTCTATATTTCCCAATAGAGTCATATTTATTGGTACTGAGGCTAGGACTTTAACATAACTTTTATGGAGAGAAGGGACACAGTTCAGTTTATAACACTGTGTCATTTTAGAACAAGGAGTTTTAGACATTATTTTGGGTGATGGTAAAATATACTTTCCATATCATAAATAAAATCATGTTTTGAATTTTAATAGAAAACATTAAGAATAACTGCCTAAAATTCTGAGTATCTTAAGGTCCTGAAAGAAATAAAAGTACAAAAAGTGCTCACGTACAATGAGAAAAACAGCAAGAAACAATGGACATGAATAGACAGTTTACATCAAAGAATGAGCAAGCCTATCTTAAAAGGTGCTCATATATCACTTACCCTTTTGAGTTGATATATTAGTATGATCCTTTTGGAGAGAAATTTGAAAACAACGTATCAAACCAAAAAAATGTTCATACCTTTTGGTCTTATTCATTCAATAGAAAATTGAGTACTTTGGACCAGCTACTCTGCCAACTACTAAGGATTCAGTAGCAAACAAGAAAAAGTCTCTGCCTTCATTAATACTGAATACCAAAACATTTTTGTGAAGAAGGCACATACATGAAGATCACATTGCTCACCCCACCCACTCTCTTGGTTTTTCTACTTTACTTTTACCTTCTTAGTCTCTCTTGCTGGTTTCTCTGCATTTTCCCAACCTGTTAAAAATGGAAGGTCCTAAGTCTCTGGATCTCTTTTCTTCTCACTCACTTGGTGTCTCATTCAATGTTATATCATCTGTAATATGATAATTCCCCATTTTTTTCCTGTGCCCAGAACTTCTCTCTTGACCTTTAGCCTCGTATAATCAGTGTCCTGTTCGATGTCTCTATTTCAATATCATGCCCTCTTTCCATTGCCACCTCTTCCCAGTTATAATCACATTTGTCTAATTGCTGAGGCTGAAAATATTAAGAGCTATCATTTACCTGTTTCTTTTTCTCATACCCAAAGTGTGATCCATCAACAAGTTTTATTTACTCTCAAAATATATCTAGGATCTAACCATTTCTTGACTTCTTTACTAGTGCTACCCTGGTCCAAGTGACCACAATCACTTACCTGGTTTATTATAGCAGCATCCTCACTTCCCACCTTCCGTACTTCAGTTTTCAATACAGCAGATGGGTCCTTTTAGAATGTAGGTTAGACTTGACTCATGACTACTTAAAGCCCATGGCCTTCTGCCGGGGTCTAGCCCCGGTGGAGTCGGCGAATTCGAAGGGGGTTTTTCTGCAAGGAGCAGGCTCTGTGTATTGTGTATTCTTTAAAAGCTCCTTTGTTTAAAAGAAAATTTTTTTATCTTTTTCAGCCTTAGGCAATGCTCTGGGAGGCTTTGGATGTAAACTGGGGAATTCCTAGGCCCTGGGAGGTGCAAGCGGAGGTGGGGTAGTCGCCTTAAATCAGAAATTGTATAAATTTTTAAAGGTTTGTGTAGAGGGGGAGGGGGCTCACCAGGTCGCCCGGCCGCAGCGTCCTGTAAGCCCTCTCATTCCTCGGGAGGTAGAGCACAGTCTCCCTCCTTTTCTTCGTCAATGGCAGAAAATATGATCTGCGCAGAAGGTGGAAACCCACTACCATCCACCGCTATAGCCTCTCCCATAGGCTATCCAACAGCCTCATGACAGGGGTCCAGACCATTTTTAATCATATTTGTAGGATAAGTTTTTAGTTGTTTTTTTTACCTTCACCCAAGTATCTAAATTAACAGTACCCTCTTCTGGAAACCAAGGACACTATTCTTTTACAAATGAAAAAAATGATTGAATGGTAGATTTTTAAACTTTGATTCCTCTCTTAATAACTGCAAAATTACTCCTATAAAGAGCTGTCTTTGTTTGATTCACTGTTACCCATGTCAGAAAGTTAAGTATAGTAAAAGATTTAGTTTTAGTCTTCAGAAACTGGGTTTTCTCTCCAACCCTTTAACACTTCAATACTTCCCACTCCTGCTTGCCCTGTCTATCCTACAGGGGGTCTGCAGCACCCTGAGTGGGGTCCTAGCCGTCCCGAAAACTCAACACAGGGGGAACAATAGGGCTGATGACCCTAATTGTTCTGAGGGGGGAGCAATAGGGCTGATGACCCTAATTGCTTCGAGGGGGAACAACAGGGCTGATGACCCAAATTGTTCCGAGGGGGGAGCAATAGGGCTGATGACCCTAATTGCTTCCAGGGGGACCTACCTTCGAAAAGCTTGTCCAGGCGCCACTTACCGGGGTCCAGCCCCGGTGGATCCAGGGAATTCTAAGGGGAGATGGCTTCGGCGATCAGGATACGATAGAATTAAAGATATAAAAAGTGATCAAATAAGGATAGCTCAGTGAGAAAATTCAGTGGAGAAAAGAGGCTGAATAACTTGGCTTACATGGAAAGCTAATAAAATTCCAAAATAAGGAATTTGAGTCACCTACGTAAACCGCAGGCGTCCTCCTGTTCTCCTGAAGGAGAGGAGACACTAAGGCCTCCCCGGACAGATCTTAGAGGCCCAGGCAAAATTAGTAGGCTTGACAAGCCTCCATGCTCAAGATGGGAATTCAGCCAGAAGGTAAGAGAAAGAACGACATGGGGAGACCAAGTTTCGGTGAACAAGGCCCGCACTTTATTTTCCAAAGTAGTTTTTATACCTTAAGTTGTGCATAGAGGATAATGGGGGAAGGGGTAGAGTCAGCAGTAAGCCAGGCTTTCTTCCTGCAAAGTTATCATATGCAAAAGTTTGAATTACATCATCTTCTGGCCAAGAGGCCTGTTAACATTTTATGATCCTTTCTTCAGAAAACTTATTTTTCTCTAAAGGTGATTATTCTAAAGTCAGGCGCCACCCTCCAAAAGCATTAGATAAAGTTGCATTCCTGTAGGGCAAAGGTGTGGTGGGCTATAACAAGAAAAGAATTAACTCAAGGGTCCAAGGTTACAAACATTAAAGCTACTACTTACATTCCTATACACCAATTATATTAATCAATACACTCCCAGGGACACAGTAGGTAAGGGATATGGAAACTTAGCAGCAAACATTGGCCCAACAAGTGAAAAACCCTTCACCAATACAATTTCTAATCAATCTTTTAACTGCTCAAAGGAATCTGTATTTAGACAGTTTAGAACATCTCATGCCTCTCAAGGTTGGGAGGCTGTGAACAATCACATGTGGCCGGAAGATCCTATTCAGGCAGGCTAGAGGACTTACAAAGGAGTTTGTAGGAAACACTCTTGTCACGCCCAGGAACTTTATTAAGTGGAGCTGTAAGTTAACTCTTTTTCAGAGAGAGGTGGTGGGGGACAGCCCCCCGTAAAGTCAGAGGTATAGGTGAGAGCACAAAGCAGTAAAGTAGGCAGACTCGGGTTTTGGGGGTAGATGCTCGAGAATTTCCAGGGGAACTCCTGAGGCTCGATCCCACCTTTGCATATGCCGAGCCTCCTTCCTCATGACCTTTGCCACGGGCGGAGTTCCTCACGCTGGCTCCTGGCAGCCTTCCATCTTAGAGTAAAAGACACAGTTTCAGTTTCTTCAAAAAGGACCCATAAGGTCCTGTGAAATTTGACCTCTGATCAGTCAGACTTCATCACCTGCTGTTCTCTCCTATCACCTACTCTGCTCTAGCTACTCTGCATCCTGGACATACTCCCACATCAGGACTTCTGTTCTTCCGATTCCCTCTGCTTAGAGTGCTGTTCACCCGTCTGGCCTAATGGCAAGCTCCCTTGCCTCCTTCAACCTTTTTCTCAGTGTTTCCTGAGGGAGGTCTTCCCTGATCACCCTGTTTGAACTTGCTCCCCATTCCCTATCTAATATTTCTTCTTTTAACTTACAGCTGTTATACTTTTACTTAATCATCATGTATATTCTTTCTTTCTTATCAACCTAGAATGTAAGCTTCATAAGGACATGAATTTTTGTTTCTTGTTCACTGCTGTATTGCTAGTGCCCAGAAGAGTGCTGGCACTGTAGCAGATACCCAATAAATATTTGTTGCGTGGATGGATGCGTGAATGATAAAAAATTGGAAGTAACTTACATAGCTAACTAACATTACAGAAATTGTTTAGTAAATTATCCAACATTCACTAGTATAGAATAATGAAGTTATTTTAGAAGCTCACAAAACCTGAATAATCTGTGGGGAAGTGCTCTTAATGGAAAATAAAATTGAAGTTGAGACTTCAGCACAGGTTACTAAGTACCTCCTATCATAGTGGTTAAGTGGTCTGACGTAGAGTCAGACTCAGTTTCAAAAACTTAAAACAAATGTCTCATCATCATTAAGATATTTTTTGCTTCCATAAGCATGTGTGTTTCTGTAAGGAAGAGAAGACTCAACTCAGTCTGCCTTAAACACTAAGGAAGCATTCTGACTCATTAGCTGAAAATCTGGAGGACGGTTGCTTTAAGACTGGTTGATTCGGTGTTTCAGTGATATTATCAAAGACCGGGTTTCTTTTTGACCATTCATTGTTTTGTCCAGATTATCAGCTTTATCTAAGGCTGTTTTTCCTCAAAGTCGAAAGAGAGGTGACAGGAGCAATAAAAAGATTATGTGTGTCCTTGCTCAGTCAAGTGAGAAAGAGGTACAAAGAAAGACTGACAGACTGCTTTTCCAAAAGAATAAGAAACTTCTTTTTCAGAAGCCTTTCGCATAACTCCTTTCAGATTTCAGTAATCTGAATTGGGTCCTGTGCCAACAGCTAAACCAGTTACTCTGGCTGAGGGAATGGTCTAAGCAGGCCCCATCTTTGGAGCTAAGGGGTGAGGTCAGATTTCACTGAAGCACATGGCTGCATGCATAAAAAAGAGGTAGCTACAGATCTGATCTTGTCAAGAAAATGAGTCCTTTGTCCACTTCTTGACTGAAATTGGGGCGCCCTCGGCAGAATTGGCTGACTAAACCATGTGGAATGGATTCACCATCACCTAGAGACAAAGACAGGGCAGGGTGTGCTGGGCAAGCAAAAGGAACGTATTGACAGCGGATAGAGCTCTACCTGGCCTCCTCGCACCACCTGCCAACACCACATAGGGATCCTGTTTGTTTCTGCTGCTGGCACTCTGAGCCAGCAAGACCCTCTGGGGTGACTGCAGAGTGATATGATCAGGACAGCAACTTTTGACATGGAGTAATGAGTGACATCTTTATTTGGATGTCCCATAAGCAGTTCACACAAACTCAGTGTGTTTAAAATTAAACTCATTAGCTTCTTTCCCAACAAGCTCCTTTAAACCCAATCTCAGTATAATGATAAACAAGACTTGATCAGTGCCTTTATACAGGTCCATAATGACAGGTATTATAACCATATGAAAAAGATAAAAAAAATAAATGAACATGAAAATCGTTCTATGTCTGGTTGGCATGTTTAGGGATAATTTTTCCTCTAATACTTTATTATTTTGTAAATTTCCATTAATGTGGTTATGTAATGGGTCCATTATCAATAAGAAATTTGTATAGAGAATGGTTCTGTGATACAACAGTACCCTATCATCTCCTAAATGAAGGTTTTATTACCTATATAGAAATGTATCCGATAGTAACTTTTTCAAAAATGCATAGTCTCTGTTTATGGATGCTCTTTCTTTGGAAATTAGTACAGTTATACAAACAAAAGACTTTTCAGGGAGCAGAATCTCCTTATTAATCTTAATTGGATACTATATTTTCATTTAGCAGTAGTACCTAGCATGTGGCAGGCACTATCAGTGTGTTACATGCTATGGATATGAAAATAAATACTGCCCTCAAAAAAGCTTACACCTTAATGGACAGGATAGCTAAACCAACAGTCAGCTACAGTACAGTCTGATGGATGCCATAGGAGAGGTGATCACAGACTGAAATAAAGTTTTGTCTTATGATTGCATTATGAGTTGTGGTTAAACTAATCTTTTTTACCCCCAGAGTCTTTCTTCAGTTCGTGTGGTAGTTTACATAAGCTAAGTGAAGAGCCACTGATTCCTCCTCCACTTCCACCTCGAAAAAAATTTGATCAGGATGCTTCAAATTCCAAGGTAGGGAATTTCCCCAATGGTCCAGTGGTTAGGATGCTGTTTTTCCATTACAGGAGGCACAAGTTTGATCCCTGGTCAGGGAACTATAGATCCCACATGCTGTGCCTTTCGGCCAACAAGAGCAACAACAAAAATCCAAGGTAGTCAACAGGACTTGGGTTTGCCTCAACTTATTCAAAATTGTGAATCTTCAAAACAGTGCTTATTCTTAAAAAGAGTCTGTCAATTATAATTTGGTTACCCTTTATGTTTTCTAAATACTTAGGTTGTTTTATTTAGAATATACCTTAAATAATTGTTTAATCCTCATAATACTCTTTCTTAAAAAAAAAAAAAGGAGGCTGGGCAGATTCATAGATACTCAGAAGTACATTTTCTTTCGGGTAGAGATGGGAAAAACTGTAGTATTCAAAGCATTCTCCAAACTTTCAGCTGGTGCTTCTCAAACTTCAGGCTGCATCACAAGCATCTGAAAGGTTTGTTAAAACCAGGTGGCTAGAATTTCTGATTCAGTTGGTCTGGGGCAGGGCCCAAGAATTTTCATTTATAACAAATCCCTACTAAGGCTTGCCTGGTGGCTCAGACGGTAAAGAATCTGCCTGCAATGCAGGAGACCTGGTTTCAATCCTTGGGTCAGGAAGATCCCTGGAGAAGGGAATGGCTACCCATTCCAGTATCCTTGCCTGGAGAATTCCATGGAATGGGGAGCCTGGCAGGCTACACCCCATGGGGTCACAAAGAGTCGGACTCAACTGAGCAACTAACACTTTCACTTTCAATAGTGCTGATGCTGCTGATCCTGGGTCAAACTTTGGAGAACCACCGCTCTGAACTTCACTGGGGATAGTAGAAGTAAATGGCCAAAAAGCAGAAGATGGATATTAAGTCCTCTTGACATCATGTTCTTTCATGTCTTGTTGTTGTTCATTCACTAAGTCATGTCCGCCTCTTTGAGACCCCATGGACTGCATCATACCAGGCTTCCCTGTCCTTCATTATCTCCCGGAGTTTGCTCAAACTCATGTCCATTTAGTCGGTGATGCCATCCAACCATCTCATCCTCTGCTGCCCCCTTTTCTTGCTCTCATTCTTTCCTAGCATCATGGTGTTTTCTAGTGAGTCAGCTCTTCTTATCCATCAGGTGGCCAAAGTATTGGAACTTCAGCTTCAGCATTCATGTCTACAAAACTAAATATTCTTTTTACTTACTTGCCCATTATTATAATTAAAATGCATAAATTTATAAACTGTATCTACAAAGCAAGATAATCTGAGGCTTTATAAGATTTCAGTTAAAACATCTCATATATAAAAATATTAAACTGAGCCCTGAGTGAAACCAGGAGTAATTTATTCATAAATCTGATTATTAAACCAGATTAACCTATTTTGTGTCTCTGGATTTAACTTAACACATAAGAATTTTTTAGTCTTTAAAACTTTTTCTTATAGATGTTTCAAGAGAACAGAGGTATAATTTAATTTTTTTGTTTTTGAGGGAACTATGAAATCTGATGATGACCCCCCTGCTATTCCACCAAGACAACCTCCTCCTCCAAAGGTAAAACCCAGAGTTCCTGCTCCTACTGGTCCATTTGACGGGCCTCTGCATAGTCCACCTCCACCGCCGCCAAGAGATCCTCTTCCTGATACCCCTCCACCGGTTCCACTTCGGCCTCCAGAACACTTTATAAACTGTCCGTTTACCCTTCAGCCACCTCCACTGGGACATCTTCACAGAGATTCAGACTGGTTCAGAGACGTTAGTACGTGTCCAAATTCTCCGAACACTCCTCCTAGCACACCCTCTCCAAGGGTACCTCGTCGATGCTATGTGCTCAGTTCTAGTCAAAATAATCTTGCTCATCCTCAAGCTCCCCCTGTTCCACCAAGGCAGAATTCAAGCCCTCATCTACCAAAACTGCCACCAAAGACTTACAAACGGGAGCTTTCACACCCCCCAGTGTATAGACTGCCTTTGTTAGAAAATGCAGAAACTCCTCAATGACCCTAGCCATATGTAGTCATTGACACTGGAATGATATTTGTAAAGTTTCTTTTTTTTTTAATTTATTCAAAAAAGGCATAGTATTTTAGTACTTTTTAAAAAATAATGCTCTTACAAAAATGCTACTGATCAAATAAGCTTTTCAGAATTGGAAAAATAAAAATACAGAAGTCATTTACCATTATCCTCAGGTGATCAGTAGCATTACCTTGTCTTGGATCCTCAGTGCTGCCAAAAGGCCAGTATAAGGAATTTATATTTGCACTGTAGACTCTACTAAAATATGGTTTAAAGTGAAATTGATTGCACTGAAAGGGGATAGTGCATTTGTGGAATTTTTCAAATTTGAGTAACAGATGACTATTTAAGGCAGTGAATTTACACACATATAGGGGGTGTGTGGTGATACTGATTTTTAAGCCTCTTTGACCATCTTTGTTTTTACATCTAGTTTTTACCGAAAATTGTGAATAAACACCCACTATTCTTAAACTCTTCAATGCCATGTCTTAAATGCCAGAATTTGCTGCTGAAGACAAAAGTGAAAAATAGAATGAAAATAATAGAATGCACTGTGTTTATTATGTTGTCAAAATGTAAAGACTACCTAACTCAGTCATAGAGGGAAAAAGGGCATATATCTTGTACAGATGTGCCTTTTTGTTTTTGTGGACTATGGTGTCTTTAGCTAACGAGTTGCCTATTGTTTTGGAAAACAAAGTTAATATGCCATATATGTACAGTTTTGTTTATATTGTATATTTAAAAATAATGCTAATAACCTATATAAATTTATGTGACTCAAGGCCTATAATACAATCTGCTACTTTACTAATTCATAAATCCAGAGGATAATTTTCTTATGGCATAGGAACCAACTGCATTGCCTTCAAAACCAAGTAACTTTCTCTATAGATCTCGTGTTAACTAAAATTTTTTAAAGTATTTTTTTAGATTGGTAATATTTAAACCAGCAGTTAAAGCTTTATTAAACTTTTTAATCAGAGAAGTGATTAAAACTTTTATTTGCCATTTGTACTCCTCTGTTCAAAGTGATGAAAAAGCGTGTTTTGCTCTTAGTGCTAGCAGCAGTTGTAAAGTAGCCAAAAGCCACATTGTTTATTTACTGGTCTGTGGCCTTTTACTGTGCTTTGTATCAGAGTTCCTAACAAGATTAATAAATCACCCCAGTCTTAATTTTTAAAAGACTTTTAAAATGTGTTTTCATTATAAGGAACAAGGGGGTAAGACTGTCGAATTCTGTACAAGTAATACATACACACACATTATTTTCAGTTATTTTGTGCAATTTAAATTCCATAATCCCAAAGAATTTAAGTGATGTAAACTTTAGAGGGAAGAGGGGAAACTGTCTTCACCGTTAAACGCAATCACAAGCTTCCTGCAACCGTTTTATGCATTTGAGATGAAAATTTAGGAGCCTATTATGAACTCGAGATAAGCAGACTATAGCCACCCTTGGTAGTATCTTGGAAGCTGCCTTGATTTAAAGACAGTAATTAAAAAAAAAGAGTTATCAGTCTCCAGCCAGGTAAAAACGCTCAGGTTGGCGTTGTCTGGAAAAGTGATTTAAACTGCCCGTTCGTTAAGCCACACTTGTAATTTAGGGGAGAATGAGACGGTTTCGCGCGTAGGGGTGCCTCGGCCCACCGTTGGGCAGCGCTGGAAGAACGCTGCCTTCCAGGCTTTGTGGCTTCGCGCACGCGCCGTAGCCCCAACTCCGCCACCGGGACGCGCCGGGGCCCTGGCAAGGCGGGGCCTGGAATAGTGCGCGTGAATGTGACGTCGCTGCGTGCGACGCCTCTTGTTGCCGGGCAGCGATGGCGGCTTCTTTGGAGTCCTCTGGGGAGGATCCACTGCGGAACTTTGTGCGAGTTTTGGAGAAGCGAGATGGCACGGTGTTACGACTGCAGCAGTATGGCTCCGGCGGCGTGGGTTGCGTTGTTTGGGACGCTGCCATTGTCCTTTGTAAATACCTGGAAACGCCCGGATTTTCCGGCGATGGGGCCCACGCGCTGAGCCGGCGGTCGGTGCTAGAGCTGGGCTCAGGCACCGGGGCTGTGGGGCTCATGGCCGCTACCCTCGGGTAAGACCTGGCGGGAGGGTACGCCGCTTTGTTCGGGAACCCCGATTACTGGCTTCCAACTCTTTTGCCTACACGTAAATCAACGTTATTTTATAGGGCAGATGTTATAGTCACCGATCTTGAGGAATTGCAAGACTTGTTGAAGATGAATATAAATATGAACAAGCATCTTGTCACTGGTTCTGTTCAAGCCAAGGTACTGAAATGGTTTGTATGGCCTTTCAGCTTGTTTTAAGATAACAATTTGTAGCTTGCTTTAAATTGCGTTTCGCTGAAAGCATGATTAATACGAGTGGAGATTTCTGGGTCTTTTTATAAAACAAGACTATTTTAAATTAGTAAAGCAACAGTTTAAAATATGTGGTTGACGTTTTTAAGGGGGGAAGAATTAGAAGACTTTCCTTCTCCGCCAGACTATATACTGATGGCTGACTGCATATACTACGAAGAGGTGAGTATTTGATGAGTGGAGTCTCTTCCTTTAGAAGACTTAAACTGTATTTCGAGGATTCTGGAGCACGCATTACTTAGCATTTTAACGTCTCTGAATGCAGGATATATGTTCCATAGTTGATGAACAAAGAGAAAGGTCACCAGGAAGTACGTATATGTACTCATAATTAACATAGAGGTCCCTGAACCTTATTGAGAAAAGTGTTACGTGCATTTTAGGAGAGGCCTCCGTAAAATTTTTAAAGGATTTTTTATTCTGGATCTCCTGTAAAAGGCTAAGATTTCTTTTTTTTTTTAAGTTAGCTGTAAGTTGCATCCTAAAGGATTCATTGTTTGGGGGCAAGATTTATTATATTTATAGAATTTTTTTTTCTTTTAGAATATCAGTTTGTATAATGTAAGCATCAGTCATTTTTTTACAATAATGAACATTGAACCAACTTATGTTCAAGTTAAAGTTGGACCTACTTTCATAAGTAAATTGTTGATTGTTTAAATATTGTTAGAGTAAGCTTTAAGAATGCTGTCAATTCCATTTTTACCCATGGGTACTCCAAAATGCAATCACTTGAATCCATTCTTGGAAGCTGAAATTAATACAATGGTTGATTAGTTAAGAGTTTACCAATTGTTAGTTACAGAGTTGTTAACTGTGTTTACTGGGTTGGATTGATTCAAAGATGTGTGAATTGTAAGGGAGTTATAATTATCTCCTCTGCCTCCCCTACCCCCTTTTATAGTAAACAAATGTGTTTTTAAAAGTCATTAACAAAAATCATATTCCTTTTTGAACAGTCTTTGGAGCCACTGTTGAAAACCCTAAAAGATCTCAGTGGGTCTGAGACTTGTATTATATGTTGTTATGAACAGCGAACAATGGGAAAAAATCCAGAAATCGAGAAAAAATATTTTGAGGTGAGTACTCTATTAGATCTACCTTTGTAGGGATTACCCTTCAGAGAGGCTATGTGTGACTTTGTGTTTCAGTATATTGTGGTAATTTTGAGTAGGGAAAACATTTTGCTTGTATGAACCCAAGGAGAGAATTCTTTAGAGCACACCATTCTAACAACTGCTGCCAGCCTCCCCCGCCCCAGTACCCCCATTCTGATCCTTTATTTTTCTTTTCTGATTTGTTGATCTAGTATTTGTAAAGCCATGTAAAATAATAATGTGACACCCTTGTCTTTTCTGAGAAAGTTTTCAGTGTTTATCAGACAAGTTGCTGGCTTTTAGGAACATATTAATGATGTATATATTTTTTGGAGAATACATCATAGAAACATGATATGTGATATGTTGAAACATGATATGTTTTCATTTCAGTATTTTCCACTGTATTTTTATGGTAGCTTTGGCCAATGTATCCTACCTATTTTGAAGTTGTTCTTTTCTTTTTCTTTTTTTTTTTTTCCTTTTGCAAGAATTAATAACCCACAGGAAGCTGCAGAAGTAGTACTTAGAATCCCATTTGTGTTTCACCCATCTTCCTCCAGTGGTCACCCAAATGCTTCTTATGGGTAAAGATCCATCATACGACAAGTGGTTCCTCTTAAGGAAACATCTTTATGGCTCTTCAGTTTTATCTTCTGAAAGGGTTACTTTGGGTAAAGTGACTCTTCATGACTCTGCCTCAGATATATGGTGAAATGGTTTTTTACTTTTATGTTTTTCTTGACTGTGAAGAACTTTAATGAACTTTTGAAATAATGTATACTTGAAAATTTGATATCATTAATCAGTTTTCAGTTGAGTTAAAACATATCAAATGCATATATATCAAGTGCTTAGCTCAACTTTTCATATACCCCTCCCAGTCAGTATTCCAAAGGTAACCACCATTCTGATTTCTGTCAGCAATGGATAGTTCATATTATTGAATTTGAATTGCATCTTTTTTAAATTTATAGCTCCTTCAACTAGACTTTGACTTTGAAAAAATTCCTTTGGAAAAACATGATGAAGAATATCGAAGTGAAGATATTCACATTTTATACATCAGAAAGAAAAAATCGGTAAATACATGTTTGCCTTATCATCCTCTGAAGTGATTTCACTAGCTGGACACTGTCTCTGAGCTTGAGTATGATGCAGATATTAATTTTCATGTGGGGAAATGGCTATAATGATTAACAGAACCAGGGCACTAATGCTCAGTGTTAAGATTGCCTAACTTATCGGGCCTCAGGTGTTTTCTCTAAAAGGCAGACTTTTTTTGTAAAGGTCATTTCTAGCTGTAAATTACATAGCTTTATAATTGGGCATTACCTCAGACAAGTAACTTAGCTATTTATAAATTTCTTTTATCTCTTAGAGGTTTTCAAATGCCAGTTCTGACCTTTGTGAACTCTCTCCAACCATTCAAGTTTGTGTTTTTTTTAAACTAGTCCAACTATAACATAGTTATATGTTTTTATTTTTTGGTCTGTCCAATAAAGAAAAATGCAGTCAATTAAATAGAATTTTTATGTTCCTCTTTTAGATTGCTTCCTTTACCCATTATAATAAGTACATTTTATACAGTGTCTTGTATTTGAATGTGTAGAAGGGAAGAATTGTGTCCCATCTACCTTTGTACCCCAGCACCTTGTGTGTATGTGACTGGTATAAGGCAAGAACAGATTACTTTTATGAATTGAGGGTGCTAAACGTGATTTAGTTCCATTTGTTTCTATTATCTTTCCTTTGGACTTGTGGTGAAGTTTTTTGATTTATGTGCATTCTAGCCAAAAGCAGATAATGTGCATTTTTTGGAATCAGGAGTAGGTGTTGGAACTACAAAGAAGAGCAGTGGGATTAGTAATTCAGGTCAACTATTATGTGGCATGGTTCTAGAGATAAAACAATGAATTAAAAATGTTTTATGCCTTAAAGGATCCAGTTTTAGCCAAAGCTGTTGTATAGTTTTAAAAGTAGGTTGGTTTTTTTTTGTTTTTTTGTTTTTTTTTTTTGAGGCATAAAAATTTTGTATTTCCTAAATATAAAGGCTTTTTTCGGGGGGGTGGGCAGAGAGTCATTTGTTTTTTTAACTTGATATAATTTATATACAATAAAGTTTACACTTAAGCCATTTTTAGTATATTTACCTAATTGGACAGCCATCACCACGTTTTAATTTTCAACATTTTCATTACCCCCAAAAGGAACCCCATACCTTTTAGCAGTTACACCTTATTCCTGCCTTCCCCAGCCCTTAGCAACCACCAGTCTGTATCTCTGTGGATTTGCCCATTCTGAACATTCCATACAGATGGAATCACGCATGATGTGTGCTTCTTCTATCTGGCTTCTTTCATTCAGCAGTGTTTTCAAGGGTGCATCCACATTGTAGCGTGCATCAGCACTTCACTTCTTTTACACTTGAATAGTAGTCCTTTGTATGGATATGCCACACCTTATCCACGCATTCATCAGTTGATGAGCATTTCCGTTGTTTCCACTTTGGGCTCTAATGAATGATCCTGTCGTGAATATTCATGTGAAACTATTGTGTGGTGTGTTTCATCTCTTGAGGGTGTGTATACCCATAGTGGAATTGCTAGGGCACACGGGAACTCTTTGTTTAGCTTTTTGAGGACTTGCCAAACTATTCCAAAGCTGCTATACTATTTTCCTTTCTCACCAGCACTGTCTGCATTTTCCAGTTTCTCCATATCCTCCTTAACATTTATTGTTGTTAATCTTTTTTATTGTAGTCATCTCAGTAGGTATGAAGTGGTAATCACATTGTGGTTTTTATTTCCCTAATGACTAATGATGTTGAGTATCTTTTTTTGTGTACTTATTGGCCTTTTTACATGTTTGTAGAAACCCTTTGCCTATTTTAAAATTGAGTTGTCTTCACTGTTGAGTTGTAAACATTCTTCATATATCCTGGATACCAGACTCATACGAGATTTATGACTTCCAAATACTGTCTTCCCATTCTGTGGGTTGTCCTTTTCTTATCTTGATAGTATGTCCTTTGAAACACAGAGGTTTTTAATTTTGATGATGTCTAGTATATCTGTTCTTTCTTTGGTTGCTTGTACTTTAGGCATTAACAAAGCCCCATCTCCAAGCATTATATATAGCTATTCATTTGAATTGCATTTAGCTGTCAGCAGGCATAATACCTAGTATTAAATACCCAGTAAATATTTAATATATAATAAGAAATCAGTCTTTTAAGGTTTCCATTTTTTTTTTCTTATAGAAATTCCCATCATGAAATCTTTAGTCATGTTACCCAAGCCTCTAACAACGTGGGTAAGCTAATAACATGAATGAAGCATGTGAATACAGCATGGGAAGATTGTGTTCACAGATTTTTTCAGCATGTCTTTAGGGATCCGATCTAGAGACAACCACCACCGGCTGCCTGCAATATGAAAAATGACTGACTGCCTACCTACCAATGGGCCTGAAATCCAACTTAGTTTACTTTTAGCTCCACATCAAGTTCTGCTTAAAAGAAACATTGTGTCAGTCACTCCTCCAATAAAAATAGGTACTGAGGTTAGCCTAAAGTCTGCCAAAAATAATGAAGTAGCATGGTTGGCTTGGCATGTTTTCAGGAAAATAGAGGTAAGTTGACCCAGTTTCTAAAGAGAGGTATCAGTTACTCTTTAATAATGTTTAAATTCAAATCAGTAAATTTTAATTTGTCATCAAGATAAGTTTAAGAGAGGGTTTTAACATTTATACAATGGGTTTTATTGTAAGTATCTTCCACTTCATTGTTTTTTCAGACAACTTTAATATTTGTGTTCTTTTACTTGGGGGAAAAAAAACCGAAAAGACTGTTTTGTGACCAAAGTTCTGTGCTTTTCCTTCACCGTACTGATTATAGTATAATTTACCCTGTGAATTACATAATAAATTATACTGTGGTTGGTTAATAAAGAAGACAGAAGAAGTCAGGGTGCAAGGGAGGGAAACATCCTGGTAAAAATTTTTTATTTGAGGATGGAGTGAGAATAAAAGGCCCAGCCTCAGGCTCGTGCATTTATGTGGCTTGTGTACTCTTCCTCCTGTGTAGCTTCCAGGAAAATGTGGCTAAATTCACTGGTGATCACTTATTTATATGAAACAGAAAGCTATTTAAATAACTACAAGTGTACTTCTGTGTACATTTACCAAATGATTTTTTTTCTGTGTGGTCTCTGTTTTATGTTATGATAATCATCTGTTCGCAGACTGATCTGTCAGGACTTCCCAGTCACACTGGTTCCAAAGCGTAATAGTAACCAGATGGAATGCTGGTACTTAACAGGCATTGGTGCTAGGTGGCACATTTTATGTGTTAAAATAAACATTGTTTTTGAGATCCTGTGACTTTGAGAATGTTTCAGAAATAGCTTTAGAGAAAATAAACATTTAAAGCAGGTGACTGCTTTCCAGAAAGAGCAAAAGCAGCCCTAGAGAAATTAAAGATTAACATCAAGAGAAAATTTTTTTCCTTCAGGCTTTCTTCAGTCTTTAACTTTTGTTCTGCTGTTTGTTTTTTTCCCCAAACTGCTCTTGCTGCTGCTAAGTCGTTTCAGTCATGTCCGACTCTGTGCGACCCCATAGATGGCAGCCCACCAGGCTCCCCCGTCCCTGGGATTCTCCAGGCAAGAACACTGGAGTGGGTTGCCATTTCCTTCTGCAGTGCATGAAAGTGAAAAGTGAAAGTGAAGTCGCTCAGTCGTGTCCGACTCTTAGCGACCCCATGGACTGCAGCCTACCGGGCTCCTCCATCCATGGGATTTTCCAGGCAAGAGTACTGGAGTGGGGTGCCACTGCCTTCTCTGAAACTGCTCTTAGCATTTCATTAATCAGCTTACTAAGCAGCTAGTGTAACCTAAGCGTATGATATTTTTCTAGTTACAGATAATACCAGGTATTTTATTAGTGAAGTCTTAGAACAAATGATCCCTTTCTGGCTTGTTTCGTAACAATATAAAACTTGTAGAAATGAGTTTATTAACAATGACCAGCCTTAGTAGTCCACTCCAATTCCTCAGGTCCCTTTCACCCTCCTCCCCTTAAGACTGTACTTCTAAAATACAGTAGCTGTGGGTGTTCAGCTGAAGTCCTCCTTGACATTCCTGTAATGAAAACCCAGTTCCTTTACTTCCGACAGGGGACCTTACACCAAAACTTCCTGGAGGGGTTGGGATGAGATCAGCCTCTTGGCAGCTTTGCCAGAATCACCCCTTTACTTCTTCTTTCATGTCCTATTTCCACTCCTTTTCTTTTTTATCACCTTAATAAATCAAGGAAATGGCAATCCACTCCAGTGTTCTTACCTAGAAAATCCCATGGACAGAGGAGCCTGGCAGGTTACAGTCCATGGGGTCACGAGAGTCAGACAGAACTTAAAGACTAAACCACCATCATACATGCATTACCATCTGTTTCTGGGGAACTGATATAAGGTACTGACTACAGGATTAACTACTTTGTAACAGAAAGTGAAGTGAGATTGTTTTTCTTATTCTGGAATAAGGCCAAAGCAGAGTTTAAAAGGTACCAATCACCATGTTCAAGATTAGAGAACCATAGTGATTAGTAAGCACTGCCAGGCTTCCTCAGGGTTGCCAGGTCATGTAGCAAGCCCTGTCACTAACTACCTTCTACACACAGCTGGGGAGACCTGGGAGAGGCCTTCTTTTGGAGGAAGTGCAATGTTGAGGAAAGGGATTTAGTCCTTTGAGCTCTCATGAGAGAGGGAACAGAGCGTGTCTGTACTCAGAAGCCACAGGAGGGAGACCTGGGGAGGAATTCAAGATCCAGGATACCTCCAAGAAGGGTAGACTAGCATTTTCCCACCTGGTTGGATTTGTGTTTATCCTGCAGATGAATATGTCTGTTTAATTCCAGAGCATGGGAATTTTGGAGAGGTGGTGTGGAGACTGTCAGGCAGAGAGGCGTTAAAGATGGATATCAGGCAGTTGAGAGTTGATATATGAGCTGAAGGCATTAGGACTTCTGCAGCAACATGGGGTGGTTAAAAGGCAGGTGCAGCAGACGAGTGAGGTGTGATGCCATTAGCTGGGAGTTAGACAGAATATAGACAACGCTCAAATCTCAAGGGACTACCAGGGCCAGGAGGAACCGCTCAGGAATTAGCCCAAGTGGGGCTTGCCACTGTGCACAATGAAACCTATAAGCCACTTATCGCAGTGCAGCTCTAGCCAGTTAGAGAGCCACACACCCCACCCAGCCACCCAGTAAGGCAGTGCTTCTCAGTCTAGCTGTACTTGGAAGATTAAAAGCAAACAAAAACTGTGTTTAGTCTCCATCCCAGTCCAGTTAAACCAGAGTTTAATGTGTTAAAGTGCTCTGGATGGTTTTAATGTTTAGCCTAGATTGAGAATTAACTGCAATGAAGAAGCCTCTTCTAGCAGCTACTTCCCGAGAAGAGATCAAAGGAAAGAGATACATGAAAACAAACCATGATTAGATCTATATAAAGGGAGGAAAGAGCTTTGAATCTGATGTGTAATCTTCTATGAAATAGGATGTTTTAAAATAAACCGGGCTGAGTTTTAGGAACTAAATATGTGAAAATTTAGAAAGTTTGGCTAGGAAGGTAAAGGTGATACTCCTCAAGAATAAAGGGGAGGGACTTCCCTGAAGGTCCAGGGTTCAGACTCCACTTCCACTGCAGGGGAACTTAAGATCTCACATGCAGCAGGGTAGCCACCCCGAAAAAAGGAGGGGGGAGGATTCAAGAGCTAGGAAAAGAAAATTATTAAAGGTGTAGCCTCCAATGACTTATTTCCTCCCTGTATAGACTATAACTTTCAAGGTCTTTAAGGTTACATAGTTTTAAATCTTAACCTGCTACAATTCATAACCTCTAGGGTCCATCATGGGTCATGTTTGGTGAATTTGGAAGTAAAGTTTGGTTATTAAGTATTAACAATCCACAATGATTTTTAGTGGGACTTTTTACACAGTGTGGCTAGTTTCCTTGTTAAATGATGTCAATTCAGAGTACAGACAACTGTGTTTATTTAAAGAAAAGTGTGAAAGTGTTGGTCGCTCAGTTGTGTCTGACTCTTTGTGACCCCATGGACTGTAGCCCCCAGGCTCCTCATCCATGGGATTCTCTAGGCAAGAATACTGGAGTGGGTTGCCATTTCCTCCTCCAGGGGATCTTCCCGACCCCAGGATCAAACCCAGGTCTCCTGCACTGCAGGCAAATTCTTTACTGTCTGAGCCACCAGGGAAGCCCCCAAAGAAAAGTGTGGGGGACTTCTGTGGTGGTTCAGTGGTTAAGACTCTGAGCTTCCAATGGAGGGGGCATGGGTTCAATCCCTGGTTAGGGAACTAAGATCCCACATGCTGCATGTCCAATAAATAAATAAAACATTAAAAAAAAATAGGGTGGATCATAGAAATACGACTGTTGTTCCTAAGGTTCCCTGTAGATGGCGTTGCTTAACTTGGTCTTTAAACGGTTTATAGACAGGAAGTTGTTAAAATAAAATATGTTAAATGGGTTCACACTTGCATTTTGAAAGTGAAGTACATTAGATTTTAAAGAATAAAACCTACCTGTTATGAGTTGCTTTCAGAATATAAAGTGGTTGTCTTAGTTCGTTTGGGTTGGTATCACAAAATACCGTAGCCTAGGTAACTTACAAACGACAGAAATTTATTTCTCACAGTTCTGGGAGGCTGGGCAGTCCAAGATCAAGATGTCCATAGGCAGCTGTCCTCACAGGACGGAAGGGACAAGGCACTCCCTGGGATCTCTTTTACTGGGCACAAATCCCATTTATAGAGAGCTTCACCCTCATGACCTGCTCACCTCCCAAATGCCCCACCTCCAAATACCATCACACTGGAGGAATAGATTTCAGTATATGAATGGGTGGGGAGGGGCGTGGTGTAAGCATCCAGACCGTAACAGTAGTGTAGGTGAAATAGGGTTTTTTTTCCTTGTAAATCTGTATTTATTTTGTTTATTGCCCTTTGATATGCCTTTTGAAATTTTGAATGTTGTTCATATAGCTACATAAATTGCCATTCATAAATCATTTCTCTACTGTTGGTATTTTCTATGAGAGACAGATAGTTCAAAGGCTAAATTAGTTCAAGTTCTAAAAATGAAATTCACCTTGAAAGTACTTTTTATATAATGCATGATTTTACATCTGAGGTGCTTGAAGCTTCTAATTAATTTTAATTAGTTTTCAAGCCAGTATGCGTTCTTCACTAGAGTAATAAGTAGCTTTTACATCAAAAGACTGAAGCTCTGTCTTTGGTTGTATCACAGTTCTGTAAGCTTAGGCTGCCTGTTTGACTTTCAGTTTTAATTTTTCCTCAAGGAACATCAGGATTTGAAAGAGTTTTTGATTCAGTGATAATAAACATTTAAAAAATATAATATTCAGTTTTCATAACATAAAGATCTTTAAGCCATATTTGAATTAGAAAAAGTTTGTGGCAACAAAATTTTACTGAAAATTAATCAAGTAATGGGAAACTAAGTTTTCACTTTAAATGATTTGGGGTAGGAAAACAAATTCTGAAACCATTTTCACCAGTTAGGTGAAAGCTGTTACGTATTTTGGGTCACGTCAATTGTGAGATACATCTTATGTAATTCATTATTAATAGCAAATAGTTTTCAAAGAATAAATTTTAAACTGTGTTAGAACAGGTTATGTCTATGATGATTGTTTTCTCATAACCATCCTGAAAACTATTAGCTCACAAGCCTTGAAGCCAGATTACCTGGATTTAAACCTCAGTTCTTCATTTACTTAGCTGTATGACTCTGTGTGCCTCAGTTTCCTCCTATATGAGGTAAAACCATGATGGATTGCCTCATAGTTTGACATAGGGAGTAAGTCGATTTAACACATAAAATACTCAGCATACAGTAAGCCTTCGATAAATGTTGTGGTTATAGCAGGCTTGGAATTACTTTACATGAGGGTCCTGGGGAAATGTAATAATGCAAGTCTGTGTTGCAGTGTGAAATCTGGGCATCTTTTTGAGAGTATTGGGCTTGTGAGCATCACTACCCCATCACAGTGGGAATGACTCCTAGGTGGGAGGAGTCTGAGAACAGTGTTCCACAGTAAGTTGAACAGGTAAGCAATTTTAGAAGAAGAAAATGTGTGAAAAGAAAACCTTTGTTTGCTGTTCATTTTTACGGTTCTAAAGCTAAGTGCCATGAGCATTAAGAGGCCAACAAAAACAGATCCTCATTTCCAAATACCAGAGCTTGGGCTTGTTGGCTGAAGCTCCAGGATCCCAGCATCCTGAACCTTACCCAGTTCTTCCCTCTGTGGTTCTTCTCTATGTTGAACTGAGACCAGATAAGTGGCACCAGGTCATTTTTCTGAAGTCTGGGGCTTGATGTATCTGCGTAATTACTATCAGAGCTTAGATGTGTTCATTCTAAAAGAACAAGGTGACTATAAAATACTCTGTAGCTCTTGCCTCCTGGGTAAACCATCTTTTACCCTGTGATCAGTATATATGATGAGAATCAGGAGCTTCATTTAACTTCAGGCTGATTCTGTCTGTACCAGCAGACAAGAATGAGAGTCAGAAGCGTGAACTGTATCTACTTCTCCATCAGCCAGTGTCCAATAACACAGGTGCTTAACTGCATTATATTAAACTTTCAAGCCTTTTTTGTTTGCAGTTGATGGAAAAGATTATAGCTGGTCTTAATTTTTAGAAACGTCTATTAGCTATGATACACTAACTTACTTTGATGAAGGGTAAATTCACACTTTTTACTATTCACAAGGTTAGAAACAATGATGTTTCTTCTTTGCAAAACAAAGTTAAGGCTTTTGAAAGAGCTGTTCTAGATGCCATCCTTATGGGGTTAAATGTTGAGTACTTAACAGATTTCCTTCATGTCATTAGCTCTCATGAATCATCACTGGCAGTCTGTTAAAACCCTTGACGGGTCAGTGCTTTTAAACACTCTTGAGTAATTTTTTAAAAGTTAACTTTTATTCTAAGTTTGTTAATCCACTGAAGTCCAAGCATTTAACAGTCAGAGGTCCAGATTCATTTGTTGGCTCATTGGTGCTTTGATAAATCATTGCTGGAGTTATTGTGTATATAGTACAAACAATCCCATGTATCTCCATTCATTACCTGACCTTGTTCTTTTAGGAATGTGTCCTGAAAACTGGCTTGTCCTGCGAGCACAGTACAGTTGCACATTGGGGTAAATATAAATAGCATGTTTTATCCAAAGCTAAGATAAGCTTGATATTTTCATTCCAAATGAGTGTAAAGAATAATCTCATGGCATATTATAGACATTTGAACATACACCTGGCTTCTTGAAACTTAAAAACAGGAAAAACAAGTTTCACACTCCCACAAATAATAAATGTTTAACCAGAGAATGCCTTTGGGTTTCGGTGACATTTATGAACATAGGTACAGTGTACTTTTAAAATAGCTATTGTCTTTCTAAATCTTGTCACAGGGATTTTTAAAAAAAAAATCTGTCGTTCAGAACTCTCTTTTCACTCTCTAGCATATCTCTGACACCCACATTCAGTCTGTTACTCTCTGTCTGCAGTAAGTGTCTGGTTGTTAACCTGAGATTCCAAGGAAGAGAGGAGTGGAGGTTCACTGTGGCCAATAGAAATGAAAGTCCAAATTAGCTCCAAAGACAACCCTAGGTCTGTTCTAAGTCCACTCACCTTCCTTTGATGTGCCCAAGCTTATACATTCTGTTCTTCTCCTAAGGAGAAAATGGCTCACTTGACTACCACTTTATCTAGCTATATATCCTTGGGTGAGTTAAATTCCCTGAATGTTAATGTCCGTCTCTGTAAAGTGAGAGTGGCATCTACCTGATACTAGATAATATATGTAGACAAGGGTAGGGAAGAAGGCATCTCTCCAGCATAAGCCTCAGCTATCTGCTCTGAGGGTTCAGACTGGTAAATTCATGCAAACTAGAGAGGTTATCCTATGGAAACAACACAGCTTGGTCCAAAAAAAGCAAAAGCCTTTATTGTCAAAAAGGTGGGATTCCCAGTGTAGCAGCCTGTCTGTCATTTACTTTTACTTCCATCCTGAGTTCTCCACTTTCTCTTTAGGCTCCACCTTCATCACAAGGGAGTAAGACGTCACAGGGGAGAACTTGCAGTCCTCTTGTTTCCACCCACAAGCCGACTGTAGATTCCCCCTCTGGCCCCTGCCCCTGCCCCTGCCGAGCCCTGGCGTCACCTCTTCAGCTGCCTTCAGTGTGTCCCATCTCCCTCGCCTTCCTCCCGTTACTGCTGTCACCTGAGGCCAGGCCTCACTGCCTCTAATCCATGCTCCTGTAATGCCTCCCACTTCCAGCATCTCTCCACACACACCTGTGCAGATAGTGGTGCCAGTGTACTCTCCTGACAGGGAGTTCCAGACTGTTCAGCATCCTACTCAAAAACCTCCACAGAGACTGCCCGTGAGGTAGAAAGTCCCACAACAGGTACTCAGTACCCTTTTCGTTGTATCTGCTTTTGCTTCCTTCTTGCTATCTTCTCAAAATGGACTTCTCTTGGGTGTGTACACAGTGTGCTTCATGGCTTCTGTCTTTGCTCATGATCTTTTCCATCAGCCTTCTCCCAACTGACTGCTGCTGCTGCTAAGTCACTTCAGTCGTGTCCAACTCTGTGCAACCCCATAGATGGCAGCCCACCAGGCTCCCCCGTCCCTGGGATTCTCCAGGCAAGAACACTGGAGTGGGTTGCCATTTCCTTCTGCAGTGCATGAAAGTGAAAAGTGAAAGTGAAGTCTCTCAGTCGTGTCCGACTCTTAGCGACCCCATGGACTGCAGCCTACCAGGCTCCTCCATCCATGGGATTTTCCAGGCAAGAGTACTGGAGTGGGGTGCCATCGCCTTCTCCGCCCAACTGACTAGTGAAGACCAAATCTCTTAAGAACTGACCCTCTGCCTGCCCCATGACCAAGCCCAGCCAAACAGCCTCACTTCCCCTGCACCCCCACAGTTAAAGGATGGGTATCACATGACCCATGCCAACTCTGCAGAGCCCTCCGGGATCAGAAGCACTTCCTCTTTTCCAGGGTAGCTAATGCTAAGGATAAAAATAAGACTCCAGCTTCCCCCAAATAAAAATCAACACAGACAAAAGCAGAATCTAGATGCAGAGAGAGAAATCAAAAGACTCTTAATTATTCGGTTTGAGCCTCTGAAGCCAGCTCTACCGCCTAGGCTCCCAGTTGTATAACCTAGTTAGCTTTGTTCTGCTGGTTTGAGGTTGGGTTTCTCTTCCCTGCCGTGGAGCAGGTCCTAACTAGACCCTTCAAACTTTTCTGCCTTTCACACTCTACCCCTATCTTATAGTCTTTCCCAACCAGTACTTTTCCCAAGAAGTAATCTGTTTTTTAAGTCTTCATTTTGTGCATAATTCCAGCCAAATCAACTTAGCCATTGATTTACAGACTTGCTAGAATAGTGTCAGTTATTGATCATACTGCAGATGATCAGTATCTTAACCTATCAAGCCACAAAAGTAAACATCATAAAACTACTCAGCAAAAGTGAAGAAATAAAAACCCATTGTGGGAGTGGTTTTCCTGTGTTACCAAAGAGCATACCCACCACCTTTGCATCCAGAAAATATTTAAGGCTCCCCCTCTCCATCCCCATCATGGACTTGTTATTTAGCACTGAGAGAATGAATTGCTTCAGAGAGCAAGTGGGTCTGGGTAGGGCTGACTGTGAAAAATGGGGGGAGAATTACAGCAGGTATTAGGTGAGGTCCAAGATCTGGAGAGCAAGACTAGACGCAGAGGGTGTCAGCTAAGAAAGGTTGGAAAGCTTCCTTGGGTTACAGAAAAAAAACCTGCATTTATTGGAAGTTTTCATTTTTTTACTTTATTTCAATTCCGTTTAGTTCCACAGCTTTCCTAAAAGTCTGACACCTGGGTCTAGCTTCCATGTGGTGGCAAAAAGTGAAGAGTGTAAGTTTTAAAAACTATCTTACCCATCTGTTTGGAATAACATGATAGGAGTATAAATTCTGGGAGGAAGAGAGAGCCCCAGAGGGTCCCAGCACTCCAGGGGCCACCTCCCCTTCCCAGTATATGCCAGAGGAGGGCTTTGGAATGGAGGCAAAGCTGACCCTTGGGTTACAGATGTTACATGCAGTAAATATTTTGCTTAACTTTAAATGTAATTGTCATGAATATTGAGGTATTTGAAAAGATTGAAGTGAACCTAATTTTTTTTTAATATCACCAGATTTGAAACTTTCACTAGAATTTATACTCATATCATGTTATTCCAAATAGATTGGTAAGGTAGTTTTTAAAATTAATTGTGATTTCTTCTGTGAGATACCTGAATGCCTATGTTAGGACTATATGGCATTTTGAAACCAAGTCAAGAAAAAAATACCTAACCATGAATTTTAGGTTTCCAGAATGATCCCTGACTTTCACAAGGACTAATTTATGAAAGACAAGACAACCATTCACAATAGAGGCCTGGGTTAGTTTTAAAGGCAGCTTTGATGATTGACAGGTGATTGGCTGCAGTGGTAGGAGAATTAAATTCCCCCAAAATAGGAAACCAGATTAGATGTTGGTGTTGTGAATGGATGGGCTCAAGACTGTCAGATTTGATGTAAGTTCTGCCTTATGTGATCATGCTTAATGTGATCAAGGCTAACATAAGACCCAAGCTAATAGCTAATATGCCACTTGGCCATTCAGAGCCTTGCTTTAGATAAAGATCTGTGCCCAGGCCTGTGAAATGTGAGTAGAGAGCAGAGAATATGATAATGTGTGTTTTGGAGGGGGGTTGGGGATGGGGTTGTAATTAATTGGTAAAAGACTGGAGGCTTTATTTTTCTTACCAATGTCTCTTAACTTGCCTGGTAGCCTAGAAAAACTGACCATTATTCTTCAACAAAAAGAATGGCGTTGTTTGCTGTCCTTCCACGAGGATCATGGCAGGGAGAGTGGGCTTCTGTTTAAGAGCCCAGGACTCTGGCCTCCTCAGCCTCCCCTGGGGACAAAGTAGCTCCAGCCAGCAAATCTCCCCAGAAATACTTCTCCGAGCACGAGAGAGTTCCCACAACTCTCTGGACTCATCTGTGAGGTCCCAGGCATCTAGCTATCTTCTTTCCAAACACTCAGTGCCAGGCATTGACTGTGATGAGGACAGTGGGCATGCTGACGCCCCTCAGGTTACCCTGTCCTCCTGATTAAAGACATGCCTCGGCAGCATTTGATGGAGATTTCCTGGCTTGACTGGAGCCAGAGGGTGAAGGCTGACCTCCTGCTGTGAGTCCTCTGGCAGGTCCCTCAATCAGATGGGGATGGTGATGGTGGTAGTGACACCTGTTTTGCCCACCCACAGAGTCCTTAGGATGCTCAAACAGGAAAATGGATGGGAGAGCCCAGTGTCAGCTTGAAAGCTGGATGGAGATGTGAGTTACTGCGCTTGGTGCTGACATCCGACAAAAGGCTGGATGGTTCTTCCCCTTCCCAGCCAAGTATGTGCCATTCAAAACTAAACGGAGGGTATCTGCTTCATCTCTAATGAGCAGGGGGCCTTAGCCAAAGGTCCACAGAAGGGAGGAGGGACAGACTGTGGCTCAGTTCCCCTTGGTCTCCTCAGTCTGTCTTCTTGTTGGACTCTAGTTGACCTTGGCCCAGATCTTATCAATCGTACGCTCACTCCTTGTCACAGAAGAGAGACAGTCACCATCTCTCCTCATTTGTGTTCAGTGGGTCAGGCTTACAGCAAGTGCTAGGGACACCCATGGGTTGTGAGTTGCTCGCTATCATGGAAAGGAGGCAGCTCCTAAAAGGAGTGAGCACTCCAGGACAGGGCCCAAGACATGCTGAGCATTTTACAGATGTGTCATTATCTTTTTGTTATTCTTATTCTTACTATGGGAGCAAAGGTGATTAGACTGGTTTTGCAGATGTGTTTTCCTTGATTCCTCAGCCTGTCAAATGAAAGGCCTCCTCAACTCAACATGGTCTTATTTCCTTGTTCTTGAAAGAATCCAGGGTAGCAGGTCTGCCCAGGGAGGGCTGTAAACGCTGCTTGGCCTGCAGGGCTCTGAGGTCTGATTTAAAGATGCCCAGCAATGGCACCCCGCTATAGTACTCTTGCCTGGAAAATCCCATGGACGGAGGAGCCTGGTAGGCTGCAGTCCATGGGGTTGCTAAGAGTCGGACACGACTGAGTGACTTCACTTTTACTTTCATGCATTGGAGAAGGAAATGGCAACCCACTCCAGTGTTCTTGCCTGGAGAATCCCAGGGATGGGGGAGCCTGGTGGGCTGCCGTCTATGGGGTCGCACAGAGTCGGATACAACTGAAGCGACGCAGCAGCAGCAGCAGCAGCAGCAGCCATGGGAAATCTGCCATTTGGGTCCCCAGAGCTGGCCTATGCCCAGATTCCATGTGTCCTCCACTGCCTTCCTCCCACCAGGGACACCGTCCTTCCCAACCAGAATATCCCCCCATCCTTATGACGCGCCTTCATTCTCTGTGCCCCCTGCTGTGGCATAATCCTCACAGTACTTGCCACTCACCATGATTTCACTGATTCGCACTCACAGAAGCCCTGCGACGCACAAGGGTGCTCACCTCCCCATGCTTCCATTTTAAAGATTCTCTAATGTTTGTTTCCAGTTTGGCTCTAGCAACATTGTTTTTCCATGTTTCTACCTTGTCTCCCTGACTCTTCCGCCCCCTCCTTAAAGTCAAGAACAGAGTCTTTGCACCCTGCATGATCCTGGCACATCTCGCTTGAGGAATATTCATTCCCCAGTAATTAATCCAACCAACTTTTCTCGAGTGCCTGTGATGCTTGTGGTAGGTCCTGGAGGGAATACAAAAATGAAATATGACTGAAAACTGAGGCAACAGAGTGGAGAGAGTGAAAGCAGTAGCTTATTTCGTAGAGTTTAGTTGAAAGAAGGCTTGTACTAAAGGATGGACAAGAAGAGATTGTGGCTGAAGATAAAGGGGGCACGAGGGGAGGGGGGCTGTAGAGGAGCCCAGAGTAGAGGAGTGAGATCCAGAGCAGGTAAACTGATTCTGGAAGGAAGAGGGTCATCTCTTTTAGAGGACTGATGGGAAGAAGGGAGGGAAAGCAGAGGGAAGGAAGGAAGAAAAGGGGGGAGGGAGGAAGATGTAGCTAAATGTGGACGGGGATGTAGGGGAAAGGGCTTCCCAGGTGGCACTAGTGGTAAAGAACCTGCCTGCTGATGCAGAAGACATAAGTGATTCAGGTTTGATCCCTGGGTCAGGAAGATCCCCTGATGGAGGGACTGGCAACCCACTCCAGTATTCTTGCCTGAAGAATCCCAAGGACAGAGGAACCTGGCAGGTTACAGTCCATGGGGTCACAGAGTCAGATACGACTGCAGCAACTTAGCATGCACACTTGCACCTAGGGGGAAAGGGGTTTATCACCAGTACCCTGGGTTTTCACTGTTAAATGGATGAAAGAGGGGACTTGGGCTTCGACATGAGGGAGCTTAAGCTGCTACAGGGTTGACTAGCGGACAGACTAGCAAGTAGCAAGTGTGACACAGAACTGCCCATGTGGCCTGACTGGGGAAAAGAAATGCAGAGTTGGGAAATAGAAGTTCTCTCTAGGTTCACCCTTCTCTCTCTCTCCCCAGCCCATCCCCGAACCAGGATCTGGAGGCTCCCTGGGAGCACTCTGCTGAACTGACCTACTTCAGATTTGGAGGTTCCCCCACGCCTTCTTCCCTTAGAACACCTCTTCCTGGCCTCCTGGCAACCACCTGCTGCCCTTGTTTCCACAGTCGATCATGGCTTTCGGTGCTTTTCTCTCTCAGGGAACAGTGTGATACTCTTGGAGGTGGGGAGGTCCCGTTAGATTGTGGTTCATACAGGTTTTCAGCTCTGGATCCATATGCCCAATTGTTGATTCTCAGAGAGACGACTGAACAAGTATCATTTCACCATATGGCCAACTTGTCAGGTTTACCAAAATAACCAGTTTACTGAAAGCTTGATTCAAAGAGTCTCTGTATGAGTATATTCATGCATATATTTTCTCAAGTATAGTCAGTGAATGTATTCTTCATGCATATTCAGTGATTCTGAAGATGTCCAATAAATAGGGATTTATTTTAATGTAAATAAAGTTATTATATATTTGTTTTGGGCTAAACTGTGTACCTTGAGAATTCACATGTTGAAGTCCTGGCTTGCAGTACCTCAGAAGGAGATAGACCTTTAAAGAGGTAATTAAATTGAAATGAGGCCATTAGTGTACTGCGTGCTAAGTCTCATCAGTTGTGTCCAATTCTTTGTGACCATCTGGACTAGCCCACCATGCTCCTCTGTCCACAGGATTCTCCAGGCAAGAATACTAGAGTGGCTTGCCATGCCTTCCAGGGAATCTTCCTGACCCAGAGATCAAATACATCTCCTGTGCTGGCAGGCAGGTTCTTTACCACTAGCACCACCAGGGAAGCCCCATTAGGGTGGACCATAACCAAATATAACTGGTTTCCTTACAAGAAGAGGAGATTAGGACTCAGACGTATAATGAGGAAAGATGTGAAGACAGGAGGCTACCGTCGGCAAGCCAAGGAGAGAGGCCTCAAAAGAAATCAGCCTTGCTGGCACCTTGATCTTGGACCTCTAGCCTCCACTACTGTGAGAATACAAAATTTTTGTTGTTTTAGCTAGTCTCTGGGACTTTGTTATGGTAGCCTGAGCAGACTAACACAATAATCTCAGCTGTATTTTTAAATATGGGATGTATTTCATTAGTATTTTAAGGAATGTTTGATTTGCCAAAAAGTTTGAGTTATAGCAGCAGCAGGCTTCTCATACATTTAAGAAGATATTTGTAACATATTAAAAGTCTTAACATTATAAGAAAAACAAAAAAAATTGTTCAAATTCGTTGACTCTTCTCAGGGAGAACATTTCTTGAAACAAGATGTTAGTAAGTGTGACAGAGTGGCCTTTGATGTCCAGGGAATCTGGCCCCTTTTGGCTTTTGGCCGCCCACCATCCTCTGCATAGGGACTGGCAGTGTGGGACCCAGCAGTCTGGAGTGGAAATCTTGTTGCACTCTCAGCGCACACCAGACACTGTGCTAGAATGTGATCCCCTGAATGCTCACACCAGGATTGGGAGACATACAGGTATCCTGCGCTACATACAACAATGTCAGAACTTGAATAGTTAAATAACTCCCCCCCTCCCCGGTCACAGAGCTAATCATTAGGGAGAACATTCCCCAAGTTCTGATGGATGTAGGTATAAGTCCCAGCTCTGCTGCGTCCCATCTGCATGACCTAAGGCAAGTACCTTAACCTCTCTACACCTTAGTCTCTTAATTTGTAAAAGGGGGTCAGTGCTACTGTTTCCCACATAGCTTGTTGGATGGAGTACATGAGATAATATATGTATGTGGCACAGAACCTGGCCAATGTCCTCAAGTGTTGGCTGCTACTGTGAGTTTAGGAAATACAATAAATGTAACACCAGACGTTATATAGTAGTGTTTACAAAGCGCTTTCGGTTTTTCAGACAAGGAAATTAAGCCTAAAAGAAGTTGAGGGACTCATTCGGACACCTCCCCCTCCAAGTCTTTATTCTATTTAGGCCTTCACCTGATTGGTGAAGCCCACCTGTATAAGGGAGGACAATCTGTTTTACTGAAAGTTCACCAATTTAAATGTTAACCTTGACCAAAAAGCCAGGCTTCAGCAATATGTGAACCATGAACTTCCAGATGTTCAAGCTGGTTTTAGAAAAGGCAAGAGGAACCAGAGATCAAATTGCCAACATCTGCCGGATCATCAAAAAAGCAAGAGAGTTCCAGAAAAACATCTATTTCTGCTTTATTGACTACGCCAAAGCCTTTGACTGTATGGACCACAATAAACTGGAAAATTCTGAAAGAGATGGAAATACCAGACCACCTGACCTGCCTCTTGAGAAACCTGTATGCAGGTCAGGAAGCAACAGTTAGAACTGGACATGGAACAACAGACTGGTTCCAAATAGGAAAAGAAGTACGTCAAGGCTGTATATTGTCACCCTGCTTATTTAATTTACATGCAAAGTACATCATGAGAAACGGTGGGCTGGAAGAAACACAAGCTGGAATCAAGATTGCCGGGAGAAATATCAATAACCTCAGATATGCAGATGACATCACCCTTATGGCAGAAAGTGAAGAAGAACTAAAGAGCCTCTTGATGAAAGAGGAGAGCGAAAAAGTTGGCTTAAAGCTCAACATTCAGAAAATTAAGATCATGGCATCTGGTCTCATCCCTTCATGGCAAATAAATGGGGAAACAGTGACTGACTTTATTTTTCTGGGCTCCAAAATCACTGCAGATGGTGATTGCAGCCATGAAATTAAAAGATGCTTACTCCTTGGAAGGAAAGTTATGACTAACCTAGACAGCATATTAAAAAGCAAAGACATTACTTTGCCAATAAAGGTCCATCTAGTCAAGGCTATGGTTTTTCCAGTGGTCATGTATGGATGTGAGAGTTGGACTCGAAAGAAAGCTGAGCACTGAAGAATTGATGCTTCTGAACTGTTGGAGAAGACTCTTGAGAGTCCCTTGGACTGCAAGGAGATCCATCCAGTCCATCCTAAAGGAGATCAGTCCTGGGTGTTTATGAAGGACTGATGTTGAAGCTGAAACTCCAATACTTTGGCCACCTGATACGAAGAGCTGACTCATTTGAAAAGACCCTGATGCTGGAAAAGATTGAGGGCAGGAGGAGAAGGGGACAACAGAGGATGAGATGGTTGGATAGCATCACCGACTCAATGGACATGAGTTTGAGTAGGCTCTGGGAATTGGTGATGGACAGGGAGGCCTGGCGTGCTGCAGTTCATGCAAAGAGTCGGTTGCAAAGAGTCGGACACGACTGAGCAACTGAACTGAACTCTACCAAAAACACCCTCGCAGAAACATCCAGAATATTTGATGAGTAATCTAGGCTCCGTCGTCCAGCCAAGGTGACACATAAAATTAACCTCACAGTGTCTTTGCTCAGAAAAAAACAAGGATGTGCTGAGAGAGCTTATGCATGGCATTCACCCTTAGGCCTACTCCCCAAGTGCCCTGAATGAGGTTAAGTCTTTGAGCCCGACTCTCCCATCCTTTCTCCCCCAGAAGAAAAATGCTATAGTGAAACAATTTACTTAGTTTCATTTTCAGACTAGTCACTTGTATCAGGCAGGTAGAGTTATTAGTGAACACATTTTGTCATTTCTTTTGATATGGCTGTGAATGTTTTGATTATATATTAAATACAAGCTTGCATGCAACTTAATGAACAGAGAAAATGTGTTTATAATCCCTTCTTTAATTATGGTACTCGTTTAAGTTTAGCTTAAGCATTGCTGTTTTTTAAAATCAGTTTTATTGTGGTAGAAAAATCTTCAAAACATTTTTAAAACAGTCTGTATTTATGTAGAGATATTATAAAATAGAAAGCTAAAGACTGCTTCATAAACTGAGGTATGACTGTCTTGCATATCAAGGAAAGGACACACCTTGAAGACTGGTCTAATTTAACGCAGGGCCAAAAATCAGCCTCTTAAGCATTAAAACTGTAAAACAGAAACCGTAAGGCAACAGCTTTGTGGCTGTGTTAAGATGCTTATAGTTATGAGATAAGCTGGCTGAGGTCAGTAAGTAGAAATTCTCCTTAGTAAACAGTGCAGATTATACTACTACAGGAGTACTCAGCTGTGCAGATACCTGAAGCAGGCTGAAGGAAGGACTCTAATATAACCTAACCTCACATTTACATGGCACTCTAAGATTGTTAAACATCTTTCATTTACATGAATCTGATTTGATCCTTGCACATTGCCCCATGCTGCAGTAGGGCGAGACATCATTCATCCCATTGAGACTCAGGAGAGCTCCTAGCTTACATGGTGGCAGAGTGGCAGGGAACAGGCCAGACCAGATGGGCTTTCTTCAGCGTCGTCATCAGTCCAGCATCTTTGTTGGGTGCCTGGGACTCACAGCCAGGGTACAGGAGTGGGAAGGAGGAGAGTGGACAAAACACAAGCCGTGGCTGGTCTTGCTAACTGGCCCTCCTCAAAAATCACTGGCGTCTGTTCAAAATGGCATTTTCTGTTTTGATTTTGAGATTTGGCATCATATTAATATTACTGGGCAGGCCTGCACAGAACTGGTAAACGCAGAAGAAAAAAAGAGAGGGAATGAATACTTGAATATGATTTACAGACTCCTGCCTTGAACACTTGCACATGATTTACAGACTGCTGCCTTTCTCACTAGCGAAAAATAAAAAAGCCTCCCAAGCCTGGACGGATGGAAGAGGAGGGTGAGGGAATGAGTGCCGCTGGTGACAGGTTTTCTCCCAAGAGGAGGGAATCACACCCTCAGAGCTGTGAAAAATGAATCATGTCTTTCCTATCAAGACTTCGCACAGATTTTCTGGGAAACTCGTCATTGAGGATACAATAGAGATGACTGTCCTTTTCAGTAGTGTAGCCGTTTCTGGAGGGAACAGTGTGAATCAATTTGGGGGATTAAAATGCAAACTAAATGAAGATTAAAGGTGTGTCATATGGCTTTTGTGGGCTGTGTTTACTTTTCTGGAGGCCAGCACATCGGCCTAATTGAAAGAGACAGTGTCACATTTGGTTGCAAAAGTATAAACGGGTGATGACTTTGGTCCCACCTCTCACGTTAGGATCAGGGTCTTCTCTTCAAAAGAGTAGAAAAGAGCATCTAGGCAGTACCTCTCAGTTTACAAGGCACTTCCATGGGCATCGTTATACTTAAGCTTCACTAAAGCAGAATTATGGGGTCTGCTTTCTGTGTGAGATAGCTTACAGTCACAGCTGAGGGCACCTATTGGTGGGCTTCTAGCTCAAAGCCCACACTCTCCACTTGGTCACAGGATAGACCCACTCAGTCTATAGACAGGGGCAGAGTGGTTGATTTCTTATTGGCTCCATGTTAGAAGATAACCAACCATCTCAATTGCCTGAGACTGAAGAGTTTCCCAGGATCTGGGAGAAACCTGGGCAAATTGGGACAACTGGTCACTTTATATATTAGATTTCCAGAAGTCCTCATAGGAGATTCTTCAAGGGTCACATTGAATGCTGAGGTTTTTTGGGTGGACACAGCCATATATGTGTGGGATTGGTGTTTAATTTTCTCCTCAATATTTGCAGGCATTTAAAAATTTTAACATTTTGCTAGTCTCCTAAGATTGTCATTTGGACTATTTTTCTTCCTGATTGTTGTCTTAAACCCCAAGGGCTATATGGGGAGGAGGGGTGCAAACAGGGAAAAAATGAGTAAAGGAAGACATTGACTTCCAATTTTTAAATGTGATTTTGGTTGTGGTATGTTGAGGACTAACTTGTTATCATAATTCTCTGACTTGAATATGGTGGTGGACAGCCTCTTAAGACAACCCTCCAATGGTTCTGCCTCTTGGAATGGATGATCTTGTGTAATTCTCTTCCCTTGGACGTGAATTTGTCTTGGAGAGTTCCCCTCTCTCTCCCTCCCTCTCTGTGTGTCTCTGTCTCTGTCATCCCTAACTCTGGGAAAAGGCACCAATCAGTCCATGTGTTGAAGAACTGACATTTCCACCTAATAGCCAGAAAGGACCTGAGCTTGGAAGCAGGTTCTCCAGCAACAGAACAGTCTTTAGAGATGTTTGCAGCCTGGACCTACCCCTTGATTGCAGCATCATGAGAGAAGCTTAGCCAGAATCACAAAGCTAATTCCAAATTCCTGTCTCATATGAACTGTGAGATAATGTGGTTGTTTTCAGCCTCTGTGTTTTAGGGAATTTGGAGGCAGTAAACAACTCATACAAATGTGCGTCAGAATCACCTAGACAACCACCTTGATAAAATGTATATTTCTGGGTCCTACCCCTGGAAATTATATTTAGTAGATGTGGCCTGAAGTCTGCTTTTTCACCAGGAATCCCAGGAGAATCAGAACTGATGAATTTCTGCTTGAGAGCACATTGGAAGATAAGCACTCCCTGGGAAGGCCTCGGGGAGGGCAGACTGCAAGGAGGTATGGTTGCTAGATAAAATACAGGACACCCAGTGCTGTTTGAATTTCAGGTAAATAACAAAAAATGTTTTAATATAAGTATGCCCCTTGCAGGACTGAGGACATATTTATACCAAAACATATTTGTTATCTGAAATTCAAATTTAGCTGAGTGTTCTGTATTTCTTCTTGCTAAAAACCAGAGGGAAAGCTTTACCCAAAGAAAGGATCAACCGGAAATAAAGCAGCGCCTTCCTTTCGCAGATGGCAGGATTTTGATCCCTGAGGGGCCGACGACGGGACTGCAGGTGCCTGGCTGGGCCCTGCCCCTCTGCAACGCCCAGGGCAGGGCACTGACTTGCAACCCTTGAACTGTTTCTTTGAAGGTTTGGGGTGAAGGAAGGGGGGCAGTGTGAGGAACTGCTCAGAAGTCCCCCCCACATGGCCCCACCCACCTCTGACAGGTTGGGCCCCGCCCCTTGGTGCCCCAGCGGTGGGGATAAGGAGGCCCTGTGACCCCAACTCCCTGGAGAGCCTGGACCCCACCTTTGCAGGGGCTGCAGCCTGGTGGATGCCCCACATGGCACCCAGAACTCACTCCTTTGGGTGCTTATGGCATCAGGCTTTTCCAGAGCAGTGAATGAATGCCAGTCTTGCCCCACATCCCTCCACGAACTCAGATGAATGCAGCTGCTCGTAATAAATGTGTGCATTTCTCATTCTGAGCCTGTCTTAGTCTCTGATGAGTTCTGTTGGAGCTCTCAGCCCTGTGAAGAGGAGAATGGTTCCAAAGACATTCCTTACCACTGCGGTTATAAGGACGCTGGTTCTCACTTCTGTGTGCTTTCTTGTCACAGGGAACCGTGTTAATTCCAATGTGTTAATTTTCCACTGTGAAATATTTTCAAAGAGATAGAGAATGAATGAGAACGTGTGTGTGAGAGAGAGAGGGAGCTTAGCCGCATAAACTGAAGTTCTGAAGGCAGGGATAGAAGATAAAGGCTCAGAAAATGTGCAGCTGCAGTAGAATCGGAGACTTAAATACGTGCTTTGAAACCAGACACCGAAAGTGAGGTCACATCACTGCAGCCTTGCCCAGCGGCCTGACACCAACTGAAAAGCCACGGGAGGGAGCTGAGTCTCTCTCCCCAGTGAGACTGTGGAGGGCCTTGAGTTTTTCAGAGGAAGGGAGGCAGTTTGGAATCAAAAGTACAGAATGTCTGTCTGCCTTGGAGGCTCTCAAGAGCCTGAAGAGAACTCTTGTTGCACTGCTTCATAAAACCAGCCCACCCAAAACAGATTTGAAAAGTAGAACCCCAAGGACACAGTGCCATTCCACACTTCGGACGTCAGGAAGCGTCCCACAGGAATTGCCCAGTCCCAGGACCACGGCTGACTGTGAAGGCTTGGGAATGCAATAATCTAGATGTATAGAATGGTCAAGCACTTGGAAGGCCTCGGTCACCTGGCTCAGGTTCCTGTTTTACAGGGAAGAACCTAGGCTCCCTCTTTGGCCTTCACCGTGGCCTCTCTGGGTGTCTGAAAACTTAATAGCTACCTCAGAAGTTTATTGTGAGCTTTAGTGTCACGATGTATGTAAAGCACTTGGCGCTTAGCACTAATAAATGGGCACTGTTTTATCATTTCACTGTGTGTGTGTGTGTTTAGGTGTGTGGTGGCAATGCTGGGGTCAGAGGGGAGTATTTTAATATAGTTTAAAAAACAAAGAGCCCAGCTTCCTGATACAGGGTTCACATCTGCATAGGGTCTTTTGGAAGGGAAAGAACCACTGCACCTTTTAATATAATCTGTTTGTTTTAGAGATATCTAAAGACACAGACAGGTGAAGGCTTGCTTAGGATCCCACAGCCACCTCCTTTCTGGAACTTCCTATCTTGCTAACAAGGTAGAGAAACTGCCATGCTTTCAGCCTAAAAACCCCATTGAGATGGTGTAACTTTTCTGCAGCAGCAAATGGGAATTTCTAACACATGGACTCCAGCGCTCTGTTGGACTCATTCAGTCACTGCCATGGCTACCACCACCACCACCAAGGAGGGCTCCTAAACTTTTTTGTTAATGAATGAAAGTGCAACATTCCCGACCCTGAGAGAAAAACTAATAATTGTGTACAAAGGCAAGTCTGGGTTTGAAATTAATGACTGTGGGAGTCTGAGATGATTTTGAGATAAAATGAATAGTTTACATTAATTTGCATTGCAATAGATAACACTGGTTAGGAATAACCACTCTGTTGAATTTAAGAGACAAAGATCGAGTCTATTATTTTAATTCACTGCCCCAGGAAGCTAGGAGAGGGGACAGGCAGTGAGGAGTTTGAAGCTTTTAATGCTTACTGTGCAGAATAATGATTTTTGTAAAAACAGATTAGCTTTTAAGGATGTAGTAACATTGGTTAAGCACTTGGTATATATTTTGCCTGTATTTACTTCTTTCATCATCACTACAACCTTAGGAGATAGGTGCTAAAATTATCTCCATTTTATAGATGAGAAAACTAAGACCAGAGAGTAATTTATTCAATGTCAAATAGCTTGAATGGCATCACCAGGACCAAATCTTGGAATTTGACTGTAGAGCCTTGTTCCTACCCACTGTCCTCTACCACCTTGATCTCCCAAGGTACCAAATCCAAGAGACCAGGAACTATTTTGACATTCATCACGAGCGTATACTTTTCATCACATTGCTGTTCCAAGATTACATATGGAGCTGACTCTTCTGGTCCTTAATGCTCTAGTGTGTGAAGTAATACCTCATTATGGTTTTGATTTGCATGAAATGTGTATCAGACCTTCCTGGGTCAGATTAAGCTAAAGTTGCTTTGACTTTCTTCATCCAAGTCACCTGAGAATCCAGCAGTTCCTTGGACTTGTGGCTCCTGGTGCATAGGTAATGAATACCCTGGGACTGTCTGACTTCCCTTGAAGCTGTGCAGCAGTAGAGAAACAGACTGGCTACAGATTTGGCAGTGGAGAAGATGAAGCTAAGGGCTTTAAGAAGTAATTGTCATCCCTTAGCTGTGAACTTCCCGTGTAAGTTCCATCCTCATCCTTCATCACTAAGAATGGTAACAAGTCAACCACACTCCTAACCTAGTCTATACCTGCTGTCCTTGACAGCAAATCAGATGATGCCTAGTCTAATCAAAACTCTTACTTAGATGCTAGAAAATTAATCTCCCAAGGCACCAGGCCCATATTATTCCGCTAACAAGATGTGCTGAGTGTCTACCCTGTGTCCAGTCCTGGGCCAGGCACTATGGGAGACATAAATAGAAAGTGTTGGACACGGGCAAATTTGCAGCAGGAAAGAGTAGAAGCACTGAATAGCTGGGAAGCCATTGCCACTGTTCAGAAGGGAGATGGTGAAGCCCTGAACTAGGCAGCGCTAGCAAAAGTGAGAGAGAAGCAGCAGTTAGGGAATCGGCAAAGGAAGCATACATCAGGCTGAGCATCACTGCCAGGTGCAAAGAACACGGGCTTGGGTCCTGATCCCCACCTCATGGCTGCATAGCCCCAAGACCTCAATCATCCTGAGCCTTGGTTTTTCACTTTTGAAATTAGGACAGTAACCCTGTCCTCACCTCCCGGGATTATTGAGAAGATCAGTGAGTTAGCATCAGCCCCTGGTCTGTCTCATTGTGGTGAGTGCTCAAAACTGTTGGTTCCCTTCCTCATCTCCCATAGCTGCACCCCACCTCCTATCTAAAGGTGAGAGGTCGTCTGTAGAGAAGAGAGAAAAGGTGAGGGCCAAGCAGTGACATCAGCTTTCTAGGTGGTACCATTAAGCAGATGGGAAAGGTTAGGAAGGAGAACTATTCTGATAGGGGAAGATAGGTTGATTTTTTAAATTTTGGTTTGACGTGATGGTGGAATAGTCAGACTGGTAGCTAGAAACCCAAAGGCTGAGAGAGCTGGCAACAGAGAATAGGCAGGCAGGAGTCCCAGGATGGGACACTGGGGTCGTTCAAGCCACACGTGACTGAATTCCTAGAAGCTGCAGCAGCTGTGGCTGAGGTGAGCAAACAAACCTGAGCCCACTGGGCTCAGTGATGACGACCCTAAAGATGAAAGCAACCTCACATCACTGACTGGACCACACAGAGCCACCTGGAGGTGACCACACCCACACCAGTCTCCTGGCTGCTTTCCTACAGCATGTCACAGTTTTGAGTTGACAAGAGCAAGGAGATTGGTGTCGGAACCCACTGTTTCTACTCTGACTGTACATCGAAGTGTGTCTGTGGGTCCCCTGGATTGTTAAGTCCCAAAATAGATGTATTTTATTTGACTGTGTATATCAAACGGGTTTCCTGCTGAGCTGGGGCCAAAAACAAGCAAACAAAAAAATCATTCTATTCACATTTACTGAGTTCTTCCCAGAGGCCAAGTGCCTGGCAGGCACAAAGCACTCTGTGTGTGTAGAAGTGGCACCAAAAGAGGTCACAGGAAACAAAGAAGTGACCAGACCATCATCCCCCAGAGCCTCTCGGCGACAAGCTGGCTGGCACGATGATTATACCACTGATCCCAGATGAGAGATCCCCAGCCCCCTACTTTCTTGAAGACAACCAGGCTGTCATGACTCCTGAAACCAGCTGATACCAGCAGAAGGGGCAGCACGGTTAGAATGGGAGGACCACCCTTAACTCTGGGAGCTTCAGCAAGTCAACCTCCCTAAGTTGTGTCTGACTCTTAAGGACCCCATGGACTGTAGCCCACAAGACTCCTCTGCCCATGGGGATTTTCCAGGCAAGAATACTGGAGTGGGTTGCCCTGCCCTTCTCTGGGGGAATCTTCTTGACCCAAGGATCAAACCCACATCTCTTATGTCTCTTGCATTGACAGGCCAGTTCTTAAGCACTAGCACCACCTAGAAAGCCCTCCTTAAGCCTCAGTTTCTCCTTTTATATCAATGCAATAGCACAGAGAGAGCTCAGCTCTGCGGCAGGGCTTCAGTGAGCTCTCAGGAAAGCACACTGATAGAGAACTCTATGAGGACAGTCTTCAGTGCTGAATTCCAGGCCCATTGTGTTTGCCCTGAGAGAAGCAGGTTCCTCAGGTCACCCCTCTGCCCAGAATCAGCATTAGAGAGGGCTGCTGTGAGAAAGTGGGATTTGTTTCCCATTCGTAGTGGGTTGAATGGCAGGCCCCTCAAAGGTACACTCAAAGCCTAAACCCGTCCCTCACCACCTGCGAGGTTGACCCTGTTTGGAAATAGAACCTTAGCAGTTGTGAGTGAATGGAGGATCTTCAGATAAGATCATCCTAGATTGTCAGTTCAGTTCAGCTGCCCAGTTGCGTCCAATTCCGTGACCCCATGGACTGCAGCACGCCAGGCCTCCCTGTCCACCACCAACTCCCAGAGCCTACTCAGACTCATGTCCATCGAGTTGGTGATGCCATCCAGCCATCTCATCCTCTGTCGTCCCCTTCTCCTCCTGCCTTCAATCCTTCTCATCATCAGTGTCTTTTCCAATGAGTCAGTTCTTCACATTGGGTGGCCAAAGTATTGGAGCTTCAGCTTCAGTCCTTCCAATGAATATTCAGGACTGATTTCCTTTAGGATTGACTGGTTTGATCTCCATGCTGTCGAAGGGACTCTCAAGTCTTCTCCAACACCACAGTTCAAAAGCATCAATTCTTTAGCACTCAGCCTTCTTGATGGCCCAGCTCTCACATCTATACATGACTACAGGAAAAACCATAGCTTTGACTAGATGGACTTTGTCAGCAGAGTAATGTCACTGCTTTTTAATATGCTGTCTAGATTGGTCATAGCTTTTCTCCCAAGGAGCAAACAAGGGTCTTTTATTTTCATGGCAGTCACCATCTGCAGTGATTTTGGAGCCCAAGAAAATAAAGTCTCTCACTGTTTCCATTGTTTCCACATCTATTTGCCATGAAGTGATGCTGAAGCTGAATATGAATCTCAATATGGTTATTGATGTTTCTCCCGGCAATCTTGATTCCAGCTTGTGCTTCATCCAGCCTGGCAATTTGCATAATGTACTCTGCATATAAATTAAATAAGCAGGATGACAATATACAACCTTGACAAACTCCTTTCCCAATTGGGAACCAGTCCACTGCGCCATGTCTGGTTCTAACTTGCTTCTTGACCTGCATACAGATTTCTCAGGAGGCAGGTAAGGTGGTCTGGTATTCCCAACTCTTTAAGAATTTTCCACAGTTTGCCATGACTCACATGACAAATTTAGGGTGGGCCCTAAATCCAGGGACTGTCCTAATAAGAGAAAGGAGAAGGAGAATCAAGACACAGAGGGGAAGGTCATGTGAGGACGGAGGCAGGGACTGGAGCAGTTGCTGTACAAACCAAGGAGCCCCAAGGGTTGCCCGCAGCCTGGAGCAGAAGCGTGGAGAGAAGCATGGAGCCGATTCTCCTCCCACAGACCTTCCGGGAGGAGTCAACCCGGCTGATAACCGAATTCAGACTCCTGTCCTCCAGAGCAGTGCAAGAACAGGTGTCTGTTGTTTTCAATCACATGTATTAATGTGTTACAGCTGCCCTAGGAGATTAATACACCATTCAAGTGGACAGGCCTTGGCAGGTGAGGTTGCCAGGGTGCTGCTTCACCTCAGCTGCCCACCCCAGCCTGTCTGTCCCCAAGGGTCACAGTTCCCCCTCAGCTGCCGATGGTCCCTTTAGCAGCTCTTGTTCACAGTAGCTGAGTAGCATCATCATGTTTTGATGTCACTCCCCTTCTCAGAAGCTACACCGACTTCCAGTCGATTCCAAATCACATTTAAACACATTCTCACAGGCCTTGAAGTTTTATTCTCAGGGGAAAGGCCTGGACAGTCTCATTGCCCAGGACCAGCAACTTAATCTTCCTTGGTAATAACACAACAATTTTGTGACAGTTGATGAAGCAAACCACAGCACCAGAGGGTCTGTCTCTGGCTTGCTGCACCAAGCGGCGGTTCTCAAGCTTTGGGGCACAGAGAATCACAAGGAAGGCTTGAGAAGTCATGGACCCCTTCCCTTCACTGTCCCTTCACACAAATTTCTGATTCAGTATGTCTGGGCGGGGCCAGAGAGCACGCAGGTCTAACAAACACCCAGGTGATATCTATGATCCCTGACCTGAGTACTCGTGAAAACAGCAGGAGCTCAAAGCTCTGCTTCTCAAACTGCTGCACCTTAGGATTACCTGCGTGTGTGTGTGCTTAATTGCTCAGTCGTGTCTGACTCTGCAACCCCATGGACTATAGCCCGCCAGGCTTCTCTGTCCATGAAATTTTCCAGGCCAGAATACTGGAGTGGGTTGCCATTTCCTATCCTGGGCATCTTCTCAACCCTGGGATCAAACTCAGATCTCCTGCAATTCGATTACCTGGGGGGTGTCTAAAAGCCCCATGCCTAGGCTGCAACCCATACAAATTAAATCTCTGAGTGTAGGACCTGAGCATCAGTAGTTCTGAAAGCTCCTCAGGCAATTTTCATACACAATTACATTGAAAACCAGTGGCTTAGAGCCACTCCTTCCCTAGGCAGAAGAGAAGACAGGAGGCTGGGAGAGGCCCCCTCCCTTGCAGCTGGGCCTGGTGCCCCACTCTGGAAGGGTGTGAAGAAGGAGGCAGAAACCAGGTCCCTAGGGAAGCATGACCTCCCTGTGGCCACAGCCCAGGAGCTCCAGCCAGCGTCTAACCAGAGAGGGAGGCAGTGGCTGGGATCCCGAGCCCTATTTTTGGCAACTTGCTTTATGAGTTTGATCAAGTTGCTTAACTGCTCTTGGCTCTCCTTTCCTTATCTATAAATGAGGGTAATAAAAATACCTATCTCAAAGCGAAACTATAAACGATTAAAGGAGAAAATCTCTTTGAAGTACCCATCTCGGGTGCTATACAGGACAGACACTCCCATGGCTTCCTCTTCACACTCACCTGAACTGGGTGGAGGGATAGGACAGGCTGCTTGTCCCTTTGCTCCACTTTCACTCCCAGAGGTCAGGACCTGACATCTTAGTCCACTATCTTTAGCATTAAAGGGGGTCTTTAGGACTCCCTCTGTTTTGTTTTTCATTCTTCCAAGAATTTTTTTTAATATACATACCTACCCACCCCACTCTTTCTAAGTGGCAATATACTTTCGTCCACTTGCTTTTGTTCACTTAACTGTGTGTTCTGAGGGCTTCCCAGGTGGTGCTTGTGATGAACCCACCTACCAATGCAGGAGACCCGAGTTCCATCCCTGGGTTGGGAAGATCCCCTGGAGAAAGGAATGGCAACCCACTCCAGTATTCTTGCCTGGAGAATTCCACAGACAGAGGAGCCTGGTGGGCTACAGTCCGTGGGGTTGCAAAGAGTCGGACGTGACTGAACAGCTAACACTTTCACACTTTTTCACTGGAGTCAAAAACTTAGAAAGGCAGAAGCCACTCCACACACTATGAATATTTACTTTTCTCTATAAAACAAAGCAGCCCCTCCCCAAGCCTCCTTTTGAAGGTGTTATAATCATTTAACAACTCTTATGGTTTGGCTCCAGTGTTCTTGCCTGGAGAATCCCAGGGACGGGGGAGCCTGGTGGGCTGCCGTCTATGGGGTCGCACAGAGTCGGACATGACTGAAGCGACTTAGCAGCATCAGCAGCATGGTTTGGCTTGTGCCCAACCCCCCAATTTATATGTTGAAGTCCTAAACCCCAGTACCTTAGAATGTGACCGATTTGGAAACTGGGACTTGAAAGAGGTAGTTAAGTTAAAATGAGGTCTTTAGGGTGGGCCCTGATCCAGCAATGACTGGTGTCATAAGAAGAGGACACAGGAGGAGGGAAGGGACATGAAGGCATAGGGAAAAGGTGGCCGTCTGCGAGCCAAGGAGAGACGCCTCAGAAGAAACCAAGCCTGCCAGCACCTCGATCTTCGACTTCTAGCCTCCATTACAGTGAGAAAATAAATTTCTTTTGGTTAAGCCACCCAGTCTCTGGTGCTTTGTTACAGTAACCCTAACAAACTAACACAGAAAGGAAGGTCTGGTCAGAAAACAACATGCTGTGGTCGGAGACTAACTTGTTCTCTCTAGGAATTTGCTCCCAGTTGCTCGTGTTTCTTGTGACATACGTTTCTCCAGCTGCCTTACTTCCTGATGCTTCTGCCAAGCCAGAACCTACCTGGCATCTTTCCCTGTGAGGGGAGGTCTCTCAGGAGAGAGCTTCCTGTGTCTTGCACAGCTCAGAAGGCTCTGCAGTGGTGGACTGGCTGCAGCTTTAAATGGTGGCAGAGCCACCCGCCTCCACGGAAAGACCACTCGAGCACCTGAGAGCTTTGACCCCACTGGGCACTCAGTGAGATTTGTGACTCACTTTTCTAACCCGTCCTCTCGGGGAGCTGTGGCAATCTCACCCTAAGTGTATTCTTCCCCGCCTACCCCTACCCCGCCATTTTCATGGGAGGTAAATGTGGCGTGCAAAACGCGTTTTTAATGACTGAGATCTGCATTTAGGTATTTTCCATCTTTGCTGGGTCATTAAACCTTCAAATCCCTCGATATTTTAATGATTTTTTATAGTCCAGTGATGTGTAGGTTTGTTCAAGTTTTCATTCTCTCCACACTCCCCTGCCGATAAGATGCCACAGCAAGAGGGGGTCATTGAACACATGTGCCGATCTGCATGGGCTCTTTCCTGGCAGCCTGTCCCCTGTGCTGGCAGTGATTACTGCAGAGCACAGCACACCCAGGCTCAGGTTCTAAAGATGGAAGGATGGTCCAAATGACACTTGGGAAGCAATGAGCAGTGCCACACTAGAGACCATGACACCATTCCTCACTAAAGTGTTGGGACAGAACATTATCTCTTCAGTGGAGCCCCGGGAGAAGGGTTGGCCTGTGTCTAGGACTGCGCTAGAGTGTCACCAAACCTGGCCAGTTCTTACACGATGAGAAGGAGGCAGGAACCAAGACCCACTCGGAACAGCAGATTCATATCCCTTCACTGAGTGGAATAGCAGGCAGAATTGCCTACAGTGTACAAACAACTCTCTCTCTGTTCATTTTACTTTTGCTGAACATGTGGCAATTTACAGGATGGCTGGATACAGTATGGCGCACGGAGAGCACCAGACTGGGGTTGCAAAGTCAGTTCAGCCACAAGCATTTTGAAGAATGCTAAGGCAAAGGGATTTAGGCCACACAGACTTTTTTTTTTTCCACACAGACTTTTTAAAAAATTGTTTTTGTTTAGTTCAGGACTTGGGAGAGGGCTCCAGAGTGGCTCCTGTCCAGTGGCTGCAGAGAGACACTCAGGCAGAAACCCTGATCCAGGGGGATGCAGAGGAGCTCTTTAAAGGCCGCTGGGCTCCAGAGGCTCCTAGTCATGCTTGAGGGCAAGCCTTTCGAAGAAGTCCTCACCCAGCCCCACCTGAGGATCAGCCAGCCTGGGAGGTTAGTCAGGCGGCTGCCCATCTGCTTGATGAGTTTCATCTGCTCATCTAGGCAGTCGCTCTCCAGAAAGTCAGAGCTGGAAGTCTGCACAGTCAGGACCAGGACATGCAGACCCAAAAGGCCTGGTTCAGGTTCTTCTCTACGAGCTTGATGGCTTCCATAGCGTCCAGGGTTTTACCCTACTCGTCTTGGAAACAGCTTCTGCACATCCTGGAAGACAGTGCAGCCGCTGTGCTGGTTTTGCATCTTTAGGAGACGCTCAGGGACCTCGTGCTTCTCCTTGGCCAGTTTGCAGAAAAAGTGGCCCAGGCCCTCAAGAATCACATCACCACAGTTGAAACAGACACCCAGGAAAAGGTAGGTGTGGGAATCCCACAGATGCATGTTGATTCGGTGGTTGACTGCGGCCTCCACCTCTGTGGAATAATTCCGTCGAATCTGAGAGCTCATGGTTGAATGGAAATAAGAGCTAAGCTCAAAAAAAGGTGTTGGCTGCTCCAGGGGCAGAGGATGTCTGAGTGATTGGTTCTAAAGCTTGTGCTGACTGAAAAAGAAGTTAGAGGGAGGCTAGAGATTGGGAGAAATGGTTTCCCAAGCTCTGTTCCGTCCGAACACTTTTGAAGCAAACCACAGCAAACTGCAGGGCACACTACTGGCCATAGACACTTCCAGAAAATAGAAATCCTTACTTAGGTTACTTTCTCTGAGGTTCAGTTTCCTCACCTGTAAGATGCATGCCTTTGGGTGGGATGATCCCAAGGTTCCCTTCTGGAGTCCCTGGCATAAGTGAGTTCAAGCTCAGGGCTCTTGGCCAAGAGAGATCAACCATGGTGGTGGTGGTGTTCTGTCACTTAGTCATGTCTTTTTGCGATCCCATGGACTGCAGCACACCAGGCTCCCCTGTCCTTCACTATCTCCCGGAGTTTGTTCAAACTCATGCCCATCGAGTCAGTGATGCCATCCAACCATCTCATCCTCTGTTGTCCCCTTCTCCTCCTGCCTTCAATCTTTTCCAGCATCAGGGTCTTGTCCAATGAGTCAGCTCCTCGCATCAGGTGGCCAAAGTACTGGAGCTTCATCTTCAGCATCAGTCCTTCCAATGAATATTCAGGACTGATTTCATTTAGAATTGACTGGTTTGTTCTCCTTGCTGTCCAAGGGTCCCTCAAGAATCTTCTCCAGCACCACAGTTCAAAAGCATCAATTCTTTGGTGCTCAGCCTTCTTTATGGTCCAACTCTCACATCTGTACGTGACTACTGGAAAAACCATAGCTTTGACTCTGTGAACCTTTATTCGCAAAGTGATGTCTCTGCTTTTTAATACACTATCTAGGTTTGTCATTGTTTCCTTCCAAAGAGCAAGCATCTTTTCATTTCATGACTGCAGCCACCACCCCAGTGACCTAGAAAAGCAGCAGCAGCCCCGTGTTCTGCCTGGGAATGTCATAAAACCGAATTTGTAAAAGAAGTGAGATGAGAAATAGGTTCCATAAGGGAAAGCCTGGTAGTTCACACTGCTTGTCTCCAGGGTCTCTTCAGTTCAGTAAACCTGAATTTAGCACCTGGTAAAGACAAAACAGGTGCTCTGGGTTAGAAAGGTAAAGACAGATAAACTGTCTCTGCCACTGTGGATCTCCCAATCTTGGTATAATGTTGAGCGTTTTATCACAAGTGAGAAAGCTGAGCATTTGGGTAGGGGGTGTTGAAATTCTTTGATAAAAACTGTTGTGTATCACAGTACATTTTGGCCTTTAATTTCTAGACTCGTGTCTTCAGAGCCGTGGTAATCATTTATGCTGTTTGCCAAATATTTCCAGGTCTCCTTCTACTGAGCATATAGGTGGGTTATATTTTCCTGAGTCACAAAAGTCAAGTGTGGCCATGTGACTTGTTTTATCAATGAAACGTCAATAGTGAGATACATTTCACTTCCAAGCAAAAGCCTTAAGCACCATCACACGGCCCCCCAGGGTTCTTTTCCTCTGCCGTGGAAGCAGACAGCAGGCACTCACTAGTCTGTGCCTCTCAGTGAGGACAGAGTTGGGAGAGACCTGACTGATCCATGATGGGCACAGAGTAGGATCAAGAAGCAAATTTTTGTTATTTTAAGCCATACAGATTAAAAAAAGAAAACTTTTAATATGGAAAATTTCAAACATATGAAAGCAGAGATGATAGCATTGTCGAACCTGCTACACCCATTACTTTAGATTCAACAATTATCAAGATATAAAGGACACTGGGACTTGTTGGCTACTACTACCGTTGTTGTTTTAGTTGCTAAGTTGTGTCCGACTCTTTTGAGACCCCATGGACTGTAGCCGCCAGATTCTCTACTGTCTGAGCCACCAGGGAAGCTTGATATGTATATATTCAAACACAGTCCATGGGTACATTGCAGTGTTTTCCGTTCTGTCCCACTGGTCTCTCTGTCACCGAGCCAGCGCCATGCTGTACTACTACAGATGTGCACTGTGTTTGATTAAGCAAGTCTCTCTTCTTTACCTGTCTTTTTGAAAGTTGTTTATTTATTATTCCTCAAAAAGAAGTCCAACTGGAATTTTGAGTGAGATTGAGCTGAATTTATAGATTAATCATGAATTCAATTAGGTCTTTACAGACTCATCCAAGATAAGTCATCCTCTATTAGGCCATACAGTCCAAAAGCATGGAATATGCTCTTCTTATTTAGATCATTTTCTGTTTCCTTTATTAGAATTTAAAAAACACTTTTGTGTAGAAGTTTTGTGTGTTCTTGGTTAACCCCTATGTATTTTATAATTCCCATTGCTGTGGTGAATGGTATCTTTTCAGTAATATTTCCTAGCAGCTATTGGGGGTGGGGAGAGATGCTGTTAATTTGTGCAGGGTGATTTGTGCCTGGTAAACTTACTGAAACTTGTCAGTTCTCATTTCTTTCAACCTTTCTTTTTTCTAAGTTGACGTTCAATTTTTCCATTGCTACAGTAAAGAAGCACCCACCCTATTTAATCTCTGCGGTAGGTGGGTGGTGAGGGTTGAGGGTGTGACTCAGTGGAAGGAGTGGAAAATGCTTCCTCCTCCAGGCAGGGGCCAGGCCTCTGTGATGTGAACATCCAGGGTCTCCATGGCTTCAGAGACTTGTAGTCAGGCCACTGACCACTGTGATGGGAGAAAAAGTGGCTTAACATTCTCTGGTAACAGGAAAGGGGAAGGGTGGGGATGCTATCAAAAAGAGAGAGGAAAGGATTTGGAGAGAAGGAGGAAGAAGACAGAGAAAAGGGAAAGACTTTTGAAGGGGATATTGATGGGGTGAGGGGTTGGTCTGGAGAAGTATCAGGGACAGTAGACAGTAAGAGAAGCTTAAGGTCCAGAAGAGTGGGAGGACACAGCCCCACTATCCAGCTGGGCCACCCAGAGAAAACCCTAGGGTCCTTTGGTCACCCGACATGGGGATGGCGGAGGAGCTGGAGCGCCTGGGAGACGAGTGTGAGCACCCGGACCCTTCCCAGTGCAGCCCATGCAGCCCTGGTCACCTGCGCTGCTGTGACCCTAACTCCCAAAGCCTCAGGGCTTTGGAACCCCAAGTCTGAACCTCCCGCATCCCCAGAACTTCCAGGAGTCAGAGCTAGATCCACAAGGCTCACTGAGCTGGGGGTTCCTACACTTGGTCCTGAGCAGAAGTTTATTGAGGGAGGGTCAGGAGGTAAGAATGTTTTGACCATGCATGGTGTGCCTGTTTGATGAGTAACTGTGGCTGACTATGAAGATTGCTTTGGTTTGGAAACTTCTCTGCGCAACTGTGGGGCAGGGAAGTGGGTTTGCCCAACATTTGATGGGATTGCTGGGGTCAGGATGGTCAGGCCTTGTTCACAGCCGTGATTGGTGACCCTGATTTCAGCGGCTGGTGGAGTGGCTGAAACATGGGGAGGTGAGGAGGGTACCCCTTCAGCCCCTCCTTCCAAGGGCTTCCCCAGGACGGGCTGATGGACAGAAAGTGCTGCTGGTCTTAGCTGAACTCTGCTCCCTTTTGCTCCCTCGCTGACTTTGATGATGCCTGTACCCCAGGCGTCCACACCCCTGAACTAAAGGAACCACTCCTAGGAGAACTTGCTTTTTTCACACAGAGGCTGGGTTGAGCAAGAGGCACTCAGGCCCATGTAATCATGTGGAGAAGCAGACAGACGCTGTTAGATCCACTCACATGCCCGATCCCTTGGGTCTCAGAGGGAGATGGAGGGCCCCCCACCCCCCAGAAGGGACTGGCACTGCTTGTAAGCCAGCCATGAAGATGCCAGACTTTCCGTGGAAGTTTATAACCCTGAAACAGAGCAGGCTACTTTGGAGCAAAGAAGCCAGAAAGGGGGTCAATGCAATAAGAAAGAGAAAGCTGGGCCAGAAACGCAAATGCCCAGAGTCTGTCAAGGTGCTTTTAAGAGCAGGACAGCCAGGCTGGACCCAGGGTATCCCCTGCCTGTGGGTGGGTGAGGCCCTGTTTCTGGGTGTGCCCCTCATTTCCTGTCTCCACATGTTGAGTGACTGTGAAACAGTGGCTTCTGTGACTCAGCTTTATAAATAGGACATCTGCAGTGAAGGTGGTAGGAAATTCCTGGAGTCTTCTGCCTGGACTGATCTTAGGTGTGCAGTTTATTCGAGTGGAACCCCCGCCCCCCTTCCCTCAGCCTGCACCTGCCCCGCCCCCCGACCACAGCAACCCGGGGCATCTGATTGGAGGCCCATCTCTCCTGCTGTGTGACTGGAAACCTCTCCAGGGTGGTCCAAGAGGCACCGTGGATGGGGCCATCCACCTCTGACCTTGTCCAGATGTTCCTGGGGAGAACAGTGGACCCTCACCTCTGGCTCCCTCGTGCCCCACTGTAAGTTATCCCATGGACCCTCACTCCCAGGAGGAAGGCGTATTATTATTATTCTTTGGTAGATGGAGAATCCGGACTCCAAACCCATGTCTGACTATTTCTGGATCTTAAGGATTAGCCACAGAATCAAGTTCTCCTGAAAGGAGAATAAGAGTGAGAAAGGATTGGAGTGAGGAAAGGGGCCCTCTGTTTTCTGGAGAGAGAGAGAGCAGAGGCTGCCTGTACCTCGGGCCTTCAGTTATCTTTCCCTTTCCTTCCTTCTCACAGTGACACTTTTCTAGGCCGGTGGCTGTTTCCCGAAAGCCAGACTTGAGGTTTGGGTGACTCAATGGTCCCTGCTGAGACTAGGTTTGAAGGAGAGGCTGAAACCATTACCTATAGAGAGCAGGAGGCCCTGTAGGTGGGGGGACCCTGCAGGTTTAGGACTGAAATGCTGTCCACATATTTGCCCAGCAACTCCCAGGATGTGTTGGAACAGGTAGCTAAAGCAGCCTCTGAGGAGTCATTGATGGCTGAGGCATTAAATGGAAACACCGATGCAATGCCTTTTAATGGCTCCAGCCTCTGCTCCTTCACAACCAGCCAGGGTCTTTATCACCAGTCTGTGGTGAACTACCCTCTGTGGTTGAGAAGAATTCTCCCACCCTTTTCTGTATTTCATGATGCTAATATTTTTATGGCATATTCCTTGATTTGGATTGGTTTTTCCTCATGATTAGAATCAAGCTATGTTTTTTTAAAAAGAAAGGAAGCTGTGGGTTTTGTTCTTCTCAGGGTGTTACATTAAGGACACGCTTTGAACTGTGGTGTTGGAGAAGACTCTTGAGAGTCCCTTGGACTGCAAGGAGATCCAACCAGTCCATTCTGAAGGAGATCAGTCCTGAATATTCATTGGAAGGAAGGACTGAGGATGAGATGGTTGGATGGCATCACCGACTCGGTGGACATGAGTTTGAGTAAGCTCTGGGAGTTGGTGGTGGACAGGGAAGCCTGGCATGCTGCTGTCCATGGGGTCGCAAAGAGTTGGACACAATGGAGTGACTGAACTGAACACGATGTCAAGTTGTCCCATTATTGGTTGTGTCATTTGATCCTCTTGTAAAGATGGTATCAGCCAGATTCTTTATTATAAAGCTACCATTTTCCTTCTATTCCTGGGAATGACTAAATAAATACACATCTTAATGGGGGTTTCCTGATCCCCAGTTCCTCCCATAGGTCAGTGCAAAGAGGGCCGGGTGGTTCCTGAGCCTGCAGTGGGTTACGTTACAGGGGAGGATCTCTGAGGTTAGGGAACCCAAGTATTTTGTGATGGTCCCTAGGTCCTGACTTCTTCTGCAGGAGGAAACCTTATTCTATTATACTGGACACTCAACACTCCTGTACTTTGTTCCACAGGGAGACACTGTCTCTAAGACTATTCGCTATACAAACATCCTTGCAAAGAGAGTCCAGAAGGAAGGCAGCCGGTGCCTCTGCTTATGGGACACCCACAAATGTGAGAGACCCAGGGAGAGTGGTCTCCTGACACACCTGTGAAAATTATCTTTCTACACAATCATGTTTTTCCCATGCTGTGGCTAGTTGTTCCCCAATATCCAGTCTCTGCATCTTCAGTCCTGGAACCTCACTTCCTACAATGGCTGAGCACATGGCTTCTCAGAATGACGTCTGTATTTCCCATCTTCTCATGCAGCCAGGTGTGGCCGAGTGACTAAGTTTTGAGCAACAGGCTTTAAGTGTAGCGTGTAACTTCTGGAAAGCGCCCTTTAATGGAGGGAATGTGCTGTGTCCTTCTCTTTACACCTTCCTCTTCCATGGCGTCTCCTAACTCTCTCCTCTGCCTTTTTTTTTTCACAGCACATAAAACCATTGACATACTGTTTATTTTGCTTATTTTGTACATTGTCTGCCTCTTCTATGATGTTATTTCCATGAGCAGTACTGGGTCATCACAGTCTACTTGTTCCAATTGTTAAATAGACTGAAATATTTCTGTACCCAATGGTGACTAGCCACTGCCCCAAGTTCCCACATACCCTTGCCCAACCACTCCACGGCACCTCCCAGATACCTGACAGCCTTAGTCTGTTCAGGCTGATGTCACAAAATCCCATAAACTGGGTGGTCTAAGAACAGAAATTAATTTTCTCACAGTTCTGGAGCACTGAGAAGTCCAATATCATAGTGCTGGCCATGTCAGTGCTTGGAGAGGGACTCTGGAAAGGGCACTCTTCCTGACTTACAGAAAGCTGCCTTCTTATACACACACACACACACACACACACACACACACACACACACACACATCATAGAGAGAGGAACTGAGGGAGTGAAAGAGGAAGAGGGAGGGAATCCTCCAGTGTCTTTCCCCACCCTCAACCCCAACCCCAACCAGGGACTGAACCAGGGCTATGGCAGTGGAAGTACTGAGTCCTAACCATTGGACCACCAGGGAATTTCCTCCAGTGTCTTTTCTTATAAGAGCACTAATTTCATCAGACCAAGGCCCCACCTTCATGTCCTAGCCCATGCCTGCTAAGTCGCTTCAGTCATGTCCAACTCTTTGTGACCCTGTGGACTGTAGCCCACCAGGTTCCTCTGTCCATGGGGATTCTCCAGGCCAGCATACAGGAGTGGGTTGCCCTCCTCCAAGGGATCTTCCTGACCCAGGAATCGAACCCAGGGATGGAACCGGCATCTTCTATCTCCTGCACTGGCAGGCGTGTTCTTTACCACTAGTGCCACCTGGGAAGCCCCGCTCATGTCCTCATCTAAGCCTAATTACCTCCCAAAGGTCCTATCTCCAAATACCATCACATAATAAGTTAGGGCCTCAACATATAAATTTTGGGAAAACACAGGCATTTGGTTCATAACACCAAATAAGCAGGCATCAGCTCATGCAGTAGGGGCTTCCACGTCCTGCTTACGCACTAGGGCCAGTGACTTCCTGGTTAGTCAGCACCCAGGCTGCACCCTGACGGGCTCCAAAACGACCTCCTGCTTGAGGCATGCTAGATTCTAGGACGAGTCCAAGCCTTTCCACTGTCCATACTAAACTCCAGAGGAGCTGAGGTCAGATTTTTAATAAATAAAAATTGGGGGAAATATCGAGCAGCAATGTTCTGCTATTTTTAAAACAAAGGACTTCTTAGTACATTTTCTCAAGTCCTTCCTGCTCTCTTCCCAGGTGAAGAGAGAGTGACTGAACAGAAACAGAGAAGGGGAATCACTCTTTTTTTCCCTTGAGATAAGTGATTGCCAGAACCTTCCTTATGTCCATATGAGGAGTCAGAGAATTCAGAAGAGGCAATAGCAAGTAAGAGGCTGGGGAGGGAAATCAGGTCCACCAATCAACTCAGAGCCATGAACATCTTCCCACTCACCTTGTCTCCCTGGAGTCCCCTCTGTGCGAATGAATGATTTAAAGGCATGCATGGATTACACTAAGAAATGTGTAAGCTCTGTGTCTCAAGCAGTTTCTTCAAGTATGATGTGAAGACAGCAGAGGACGACAAGTGTGATCTTCTCTGGACAGGAGGAGCAGGGCAGGATGAACTGAGGAGGTGACTGTGAGCTGAGACCCAAAGGATGAGTAAGAACCACCCATGGAAAGCGCAATCTGGGCGGCGGCCCAGAGAATCTCAGAGGCTGAGCTGACTATGTAATCTGCTAAACCTAGTACAGACAAAAATGCAGAGCCCCAGCCAGGGGTAGGGCAGTCCCCCACCCCACAACAGATGGGGGGCTCCCCAAAGAACTGCAGCCTCTGTCCCAGGACATGATGAATACCAGAATCCAGTGATTTCAAGAACTGTGGGGCTGCCAGCCTGGGCGGAAATGACATCACATCAGGTGTCTGTCTCCAACCCTCCTGCAGCTCTGCCCAGGGTGAAGGGCAACGGCAGAATGTGGGCCTGCCGATGTTGCCTGATCACAGCTCCTGGCAGAGGGAGGCAGTGGCCACAGGGAGGAAGGGGAGGGCGGGTGGGACGGGGGTGCAGAGAGGCAGTAGGACCAGAGGACGCTCAAGGCTCTAGGCCCAGTGCAGTGCTGTGCTCCATTGTCCCGTCTAACTTCACTTGGAAAACGAATTCAAAGACAATTACTGGGACTTCCCTTGTAGCCTAGTGATTAGGGTTCTGGGCTTTCACTGTCATAGCCCAGGTTCAATCCCTGATCAAGGAACTGAGATCCCACAAGCTTTACAACATGGCCCCTGCAAAAAGGATAATTACTAAGAACTGCAAAGTGGTAATCACAGAGCGTTAGACCCCAAGCAGAGTCACCCTCTCAGAGGGCAGGACCCTGCACGGCTGCGCTGGTCACAGACCCATGAAGCCAGCCCAGCTAGCGGCAGCCGGCATGACCGACCTCAGTGAGCGGGGCAAGCAGACGAGAGGCAGGGGCCACAGAATATCAGGGCCTGTGAGTCACTGTAAAGATTGTGAAATCTGGCCTTTGACCAGTGAGAACCCACCAAAGGGTTCCAAGCAGATGAGTGACATTTTAAGGTCAGTCTGGTTGTGGAGTAAAGAGTGGCAGTGTGGCTGACCTTGAGGCAAGGTCTCTTGGGGCAAGAGACAATGGGGACTGAATGCTGGCAGAGGCCATAGAAACAGAGAGAAGTGGACAGATGCGAGACATTTTTAAGACAGAGTCAAAGAAACAGGAGACAAAGTGATCAAGGAAACAAGAGTCCAGAGTGGGAAGGTTTGAGCAGGCAGCCATTGAAGCCACAGAGAAGGAAGACACACACCACGGGGAGAGGCAAGACCACACAAGCCTGTGCCGGGTCCACCCTAGACCTGCCCCAATCCTGCGTCCCCAGAATCTCAGTTCTGTGGACATTACTTGTTAGTTGCCTTGTTCTTGTATCTGGCTGAACCAGGTAGAATGAGCTGAGCTCCTCTCAGTCGTCCTAGCAAGACGGACACCTCCCGCCCAATCTTTCCCAGGAGACGCTAGCCCAGAGGCCTCGGCTTGTCAGCTGGTGGGACACCTTGCCCGAGGAAGCCAGCAGAGGCTGCTGAGGGTACCTGTCCTTCCCTCGCACACCCAGCATGATGGCTCTGCCTCTTAAAACCCACGTACAAGAATGGGAACAAGGCCGGCCCACAGGAGGGCTCAGAATGAACAGGAAAGAGAACAATGGTTCTATCTGGGACATCAACCTGAGCCTCCGTTATCTCCAGTGTGAAGAGTGGCCTTCCCGCCTGCTGGTCCCTGCCCCTTCTCTGTGGTTCTGAACAACCGCGAGGAGGCTGGGTCCGGCTGTTCTCCCAAGCAGAGGGCTATGGTGGGGTTTCTACTTTCACTCAAATATCAGTGACAAAGAAACCTCAAGGTCTCCTTTTTGAAAACTCATTAGAAATTTCTAACAGGGGAAGAGGCACCAAGGAGAAGCGGGGACGGGAAGACAGGAGGGTTAGGGAGGAGGGGACCACCTAGTGAGAGCTGACAGCCATAAGAAGGACTAAGGAGCGAGTTCTTGAAGGCTTTGCTGGTGCGGTCGCAGTCCTTGCTTGACCTAACCATCTGTCCCTTTATAATCATTATTAAAAGCCATCATTTTCTCCCTTTCTGGTGGCAAGTTTAGTGGAAAGAAATTCAACTAATAGTAATGTCTTAAACCTATTAATTTGGAGTAGCCAAAAAGAAAAGGAGCCCACCAAAGATAAAAAATGCCTGCCTTTATTTCCTGTTAATTAGCCCAAAGGGATCTCTCCCTTTTGAATTTCTGAGCTTTTCTCCTTGCACGGAGTGCTGTCTGGCCCCAAGGCTGCTCTCAGAGCACTCAGGAGTCGTTTAGCTGAGGAAAAACAGCAAGGTGGGGTCCAACTTTTCTCAGCATGCCTGTAAGAAATGAATAAGAATTCTCAGGAAAAATAAGTTTGGGAAAGCATTGGGTTCAAAGAAATAAAGTGGGTTTCTTGATCTAAGAAAGAAACGTGTTTAAGAACCTTAAATATATGCGCAGTGTGGCTCACCAAGAAAGGTTTGGAAGATGCTATTGATTTACCACTTAATACTCATCCTGGCCCCCACTTTTCTGCTCAGATAACCTGGAGTGTTTTGGCTAAATACCTGTTTACTTTGTGGGCTCCTCCCCAGTACTGAGAGGAAGGCCGGTTGGTTTGAACCATTCCCGGAGGGGCGGTGTTTGCCTCATTAAGCAGGAGCTTGTAGTACAGCTCTGCCTACAGGCAAATCAGGCTTTTGGACTCCCAGGAAGTTGTTCCTCTCAAAGCGAAAGGCAAGACAGTACTTGTCTCTTCTGTCTTTTGACACTAGCACAGGAAGACGTGAGCTTGGAACTGCTGCAGTCAGATCGGGATCTTGAGGGGAAGGCCTGGACCACCCAGAGACACGGGTCTCCATCCCTGGTGTTATTCAGTTGTTGCTTTAACTCTCTGGGTTTTTTTCTTCCTTGTTCATGAATGTTCTGTGTCTTTCAGCTCACAGCATCCTGAAACCAAAGGGGACACAGCATGTAGACATTCTCAAATGCTTTTGACCACAGATGGTCCCTCCAACTGGTGTTTACTGAGAATGCTGTGGGCAAGGCCCCGGGGTGAGGGGCGGGGCATTGGGGGAGTCAGTAACTCCAGTTCTGCTTTGGGTTCTGAGAAATGCATGAGCTCCCGGGCCTCATTTTCAACTCTGTGAGAAGACTATACAAGTCTAGTATCTAAGATGCTGCCAGACACAGAGTAGGTGTGTTATAAATCGTCAGTGTTAATAAAGTGGGGTCAGGGGAGGAGAAGTCCAGTTTCAGATCTCATTTCTGCCTAAGAGTTCTAACTATTCCAAAAGTAAAGCCTGTGTTCTCTGGCCCCTACCAGCTTATAGCACCCTCTAGCCCTACATGCAAGCAGGCAAAAGATAAAATAGGTACTGTAGATGTCCAAGGTGAGCACCCTGGCTCTAGGGCCTGCGGTCCCTCATTCTTGCACTAAAGCAAGCCCAGGTTCTGCTGGGAGGCTCCCTGGAGGCAGTGTCCTTCCTTAATGCAGACTAATGGCTCTGGGACACTCCTCAGTGAGAACTTCTATGTGTACCAATTGCCTGACCTGTCCCAGATGGTCAATCTCCAGTCTAGACACTCATGATGATGCCAAGTGATTGAGCTCCCTCTTGTCCGGGGCTCCAGCTGAGACTCAGAGCTGCAAGGGGCAGATAGCTGACCCGGGCTTTGCTCTCCTCTCTCTCTCCATCCCTCTGGCCCATTGTGACATTCGATTTGTATGTATGTATTACACCTCTAGAAGGAGAGTCCCAGGGTTTTCCTGCCTGTGTGTTTTTATCTGTGATGCCAGCTGAGGTCATCACCACTACGGTGAACCCACAAGGCTGGGGCAGATGGTCCTGCTGTTACCAAATGCACGTGTGTGTGACTGACGAGAGCAAGTCCAAACAAACAGTCGGAGTTTGGAGCAGAGAAAGGTTTACTGCAGGGCAAAGCAAGGAGAACAGGTGGCTTGTGCTCAATGATGCTGACCTCCCTGATGGTTTCAGGGAGACGATTTTAGAGATAAAATTTGGGGGGAAGGATGCAGGGTATGAGACTGTCCTCTGATTGGTTGATGGTGAGGTAACAGGGTGATGTGCCAGGACTCTTGTGCTTCAGCCTGAAGTTACCATCCTCCACTTGGGAGGGGCCTTAGTTCCTGCAGAAGAACTCAGAGATACGTTGTTGTTGTTGTTGTGTACCTTCCTTGAGGAGGAACTAGAACTCTACTCTATTTTACTGCACTGTTTTTTCTTTTTTTTTTCGACTGCTCTTTCTTTGTTTCTGCCTTCTCTCCCTTCCCTGATTAGCAACTGTTTGGATCTGCCCTTTGGAAGGAGGAGGTCTAGGAGGCCAAAGCCTATTTCCTACAAACAAGAAACAGGGGACACAAGGACTTTTGCATCCAGAAGTGTCCCGCTCATTTTCCCTGCCATTGTTCTCTGTCTTTGAGCTGCATGTCAAATCTGGGACTCCACCCACACTTGTTTAATGTGCCAGTGAGGTTCATAAAAATGTTCCCAGCTCTGTAACCAACAATGATTTCAAAATTGCCAGTGTAATCATGCTTCACCATTGCAAAAACCAGGCAATGACTGCAGAGCCTGACCTTAAATGAACCTGGTGTTTGCCTTTTTTTCAGCATTGTTGATGCTCTTGAGAGCATCGGCCTGGACATTCATGGGTGCCATCATGGCGGCATGGAAGGCTCATGGGAAGACTGGGGCTTTGCTCTGTTGCATTTGGGTCAATGAACAGCATGGAGAGGAAGTGACTATGAGTGTGTGTGTGTGCGTGTGTGCATGTGCGTGTGCACGCATACGCATGCACACCTCACCCAGACAGTCATAACTCTGTAGAAACACCTCTGAGTATTTAGAGGAAGGAGTGTGGTAGACCAGACAAGTATTCTTATTCATTTTTTACACACCAAGAACCAGAGGTTCAGAGAGGTACAGGAGGCTGGCCAAGGTGACAGAAGTTAGTGGTAGAGTCGCTTGTGAGAACAAACCTCTGGCTCCCAGATGTGGCAGAGTGCATGACTTTCTTCTGATTGGCTGGTGGTGAGGCAGCACAGTGGTGGTTTGGAAATTTGAATCATCAACCTTCCGTTTCCAACCAGTCTGGAGTCTACGTGCATGTGGTCACCACCCTTCACTGGGATGGGGGGTCTTAGTTTCTGCAAAACAAGTCAAAGATATGTGTCAGGTTGTTCTGTATACCCTTTGAGGAGGAACTAGGATTCTGTTTTATCGCTGAACTGTTGTTTGAAATATCGTTGCTTTTCTTGCTTGACTGCTTTTCCTTTGTTTCTGCATTCCCTCCTTCCCTAATTAGTAACTGCTTATGTCTCCTCTTTGAAACTCCAGGAAAGCCTACGAGATTATGAAGTCTTTTTCTGTAAATAAAAATGGGGAACATGGAGATATTTTTTTTATCCAGGAGGGCCCCACAGCATCCTGCTCCATTTCGATGCCCCCTTTTCTTTGATGTTCCTCAATCCTGAGGGGAACAGGTTCAGAACAAGAAAGGGAGTAAAGTTTTGAATAGAGAGGTTAATCGTAAACTTAGCAGGGAAACTTGATTTTAGGGGGACTCAGTTTCATTATCTCATTGAAGAAAGAGTCATTCAGAGAGGACATTCCTGGAGATAGGCAAGATATAGCAAAGGTCAAAGAGGAGAAGAACCTGGGAGAGCAGGGTGTGTGGGGAGAGAGTGGGTGAGGCAAGTCCCCCCTTAAGAAGAGGGGGACGCATGAAGGGCTTGGTAAAGTGAGTGAGGAGCTTGGGTTCCTTCCCTGGATCGCACTTTGGCTCAGGGTGGACCCCCTCCCATCAGAATCCCTGGACACTGAGAATGTTAAGAATGTTCATCCTTAGGCTTCACCCAGCAGATTCTGGATTGACCAGGCCTTTAGAGGGGCTCAGATCTGCATTTTAAAGAAGCTCTCAAGATGTTGGACAATTAAAGAATTAAAGGGTTTGATATTTTCAGATGGGATTGGTGAGAGGCAGGAACAAGATTGGATTTGCATTTCCATTGCACTTCCAGTGGATCCCCTGGAAACCAGAGAAGGACAGCCTGGGAGCAGGGATGCTGGTGGTTGTATAGCCCAGAGAAGCTGAGGCCTTGGACCAGGATCTTGGCACTCAGAAGGAAGAGGAGAGTGAACTCCAATCTTCATCGGTGACTCATCCATGAATTACTGGTAGATCCTCAGTCTTGGGCATACAGGAGTAAGAGAGGTGATGAGTTTGATTTTAGACTGGCCAAATTTGAGGGGCGTCCAGGAAGAGAAGGGCATCAGACACTTGGAGTTCAGAGTCTAAAGTTCAGTTTAAGGACCAGGTCTGGGTATGGATATGAAAGTCATCAGCTTGAAGTGTATTTACCGTTCAATACCATGGTGGACTTCACACTGCCAGCAGCAGGCTTTTCAGACTTTCCCAGGGGAAAGGCAGTCAGAGTACTAATTTTGCCAGAAGTCAATACTATTATCGACAATGATGTTGATGCATCGTGTATACAGAGGGCAGACTCTTCCTGGAGGATCTTGAGCACAGAGGAAACTTAAGTTCTCCCCTCATTCTAGATTCCAACTCTAACCTCCCAGAGTTGGCCTGGAGAAAGAGGAACGCAGTAAAAGCACCAATCACATCCATCTTTCTGCTGTGATTTGATCTTGTAATGCAAATTTTGTGAATCTAAGGGCAAATCATGCCAAATAGGGTAGCATCCGCTCTCCTAAATTTCTCACTGCCTTCACTTGGAGAGTGCTATGTTAGATTCCAGTCCTTCAGGCACCCACACTTTGTTGGAAGAGACAGACAAAGGAGATGGACATCCGTGGTACACTGTGTTGAGTGCACAGAAATCTAAATAAACTTGGGTTTTTAGGGAAGGCGTATTGGAAAAGGTAACGCCTGTTATATTTTGAAGGTGAAGTAGACGTTGGGTGGATGATGAATGGAGATGGGGAGAAGATGCACTCTAGGAAGCTAAAACAGCATGTGTGAGGCCCGGGATCACAACCTAGGATGTTGTCAGGGTACTGGGGGTGATCAGATGGAGCTGGAGCGAAAAGGAAATATGGGACATAGACTGGAAACGAGCCTGAGTGAGGAGAGGGACAGATCCTGGGCTGGGGGTTGGCTTATATGCAAAGATATGAAAATGAAAGTCACTCAGTTGTGAGGCATTCTGTGCAACCCCATGGACTGTAGCCCACCAGGCTCCTCTGTCCATGAAATTCTCCAGATAAGAATACTGGAGTGGGTAGTTGTTTGTTACCTTCTCCAGGGGATCTTCCCAACCAGGGATGGAACCCAGGTCTCCCACATTGCAGGTGGATTCTTTACCATCTGAGCCAGGGGATCTTCCCGACCCAGGAATTGAACCAGGGTCTCCTGCATTGCAGGCAGATTCTTTATCAACTGAGCTACTAGGGAAGCCCTATATGCAAGATACATTACTTGGAAAATAATCTTTAAAACACTAAGATGCTGTTTAAGGAAGGGCACTAACTGCAGCCGGCTGGGGGTGCACTGGAGAGGAACAGGCAGGAGGCTTTTGCAGTAATCACCCAGGCATGACAGGGACTTGAACCGAGACGGAGCAGGCTCAAGTCTCAGCTCCTCCTGATGGCCCAACCCTCAAACATGTCCATGCTTCTCCCCACATCTGGCAGCCAAATGAGCCACCATCTCCTGATTCTGGGTTCCATGGTAGACAATGACTGGTCTTGCTGCTTCCACACTCATAGTTCACAACCTATTCCCTATGGGGAAGCCAAAGTGAACTTTTAACAGTGTATTTGTCCCTTCTCTGCTTAAAACCCTTCTGTGGCTTTCCATTGACTGCTCCTGGAATAAAATCCAGGCTCCTTCCCCCAGTGCATTTGAACTGGCCCCTCCGACCTGTCTAGCCTTGTTTCCAGTCACACACTTTGTGGTTGGCTGTACTCCCTAGCTCCTGCCCCTTCTTTCTATTCCTTAAACTTGCCCAGCTCATTCCATTTAGAGCTTTTGTGCTAGCTCTCCCTCCTGCCTGGATCTTCACACGCTGGCAATCCTTGCCTTAAAGTTGCAATTTAAATATCTCTTCCTCAGATTCTTCCTTGAAAATCCCCTCAATCTACAGGAGCTACTCAGCGGTTCTCTATCAAATCACCCTGTTTCAGTTGTCTGAGCAGCTTTCACTACCATCTGGCGTTTTCCTGTTTATCTGCCTACCTATCTATCGTCTCCCTCCTCTGTAGTCGATGATCTTTGAAAACGGCCACCACCAATTCCTTCTCTTATTGTACGTACAGGCTACTCCACTCATCATGAGGTGGGGTCTGATTCTCCTTTCAGTGAATCTGGACTTTTGATTTCTTATTACTTGCCTTGACTGACAGAATGCAGCAGAAATGATGCTGTCCAAGCTGTGGGCCTAACTTTTAAGAAGTCTGTCAGCTTCCACTTTTACTCTTGGGAGCTGGCTGCCATGTGATGAGGCTGACCACCTGGAGACTGCCATGCTGTGAGGAGGCTCAGGCTTCTGTGTGGAGGAGCATGGAAGTGACAGACGTACAGTGATGTCTGAATGTAGATGAGTGATCCCAGCTGACACCCAGGGAGGCAGAAGAGCTGCCTAACCTGCCCATGACCAGTTCCTGACCAGAGAAAGATGAGACATAATCAGCCCTTGTCTGAAGTCACTAAAGTCTACAGGTTCGTTGCAAAGCAATAGGTAACTGAAACCTCTTCCCACTAGAATGAAGCTTCACCAGCTTTGCCTAGCAGTCCCTGGTACATGCATAGAATCAGTAGGGATTTGTTGAATGCATAAATTTGGGGAAAATGGAATGGACCATAGACCAGAAATCTCAATAAAGCAAAAATGTTGGTGTTTGACATTGGGAGTGCTAGTAACCAAGTTTAGGGGTATTAGAGTTTAACATTTCAGTTCTGAGTTTTGAGGTCATACAGGATGTGGCCATGGTTGAAATGGAGAGAGGGAAAGTCCTTGAAGTTGAGGAGGTAGACAATAAGGCTAGGACACCCATGAGAAAAACCAAAGTCTCCCAAGTTGATGGCAGGACTAGCTGTGGGGAAAGGCCCTAAGAGCTTCCACTTGATAATGTGAGAGGTCCACAGGGGAGGCTAGTGTCCTTGGAAAGATCTAGTTTCAACTGAGGCAAAAATGAATTAGTAAAGAGTCTGCCCACAGGAGTAGGATGGAGAGTCTGTTCACAATTAAACGGAGGAGGGCAACCCAAAGAAAGAGGTTGTCAGGGAAGGGTGTGAGGGGAGACAAGCTGGGGGGCTGGTGATGGAGTGGGTGTCAGAAAGCCATGCTGGGCCGAGAGTCGAGCAAAGCACAGATGAAGGTTTCACTCTGGGAAGAAGTAAAGGGCCACTGGGGTGAGATCACAGGGGAAGGTAAGTGGCCTTAAGATTCGGGACAGCCTGAAGGTATAAAATTTGATTTTCCTGCCAGCATACCCAGAGGGTAGATAATGTTTGCTACTGGCAGTAAAGTCAGCAGTCTGAGGATTTCCTCAGGATTCCAAAAGAAATGTGAAGGGATATAGTTTGGGTGTGGTTAGGCCCAAGTCGGTAAGCATCCACCTGGACTGCTGGCCTTGACACAGCCCCTCTGAGCAGGTGGGGTGGGGGCATGGGCAGGCTGAGTCCTGGGTGGGGATAGTGCGGCTCAGATGAACTTGTGTGCTCTGCAGAGCTTGGCTTTACACGAAGGGTTGGCATGGCTGGTCAGAGTTACCTATGTGGGATCATTACCCTAGCAGTCTGTGGAAAGGTGAACTGGCTGGAGTCGCATCTTTTCAAATCCTTTGAAACAAAAAAAACTTTATTCTTATTTTTTCATAGTATAAAAGTAAAACATGCTTAACTGAAAAACTTTGTTTTCAAATGTCCAAAGCAAAAAGGCCTTCTACCCCATGCTCTTCATCCTTGTCTCCTGCATACAAAACAATGAACACAGGTAAGAGATACATCTCTATAAATTCTCATTTTAATAATGTGGTCACAGTCTCCCTGGGCTATTCTATTTCTTGCCCTGATTCTCAAGTCAAATGGAACCAAGCAAAGAATGGGTGATAGAACTAAACAATGGATTCCTTCAAGCCCTGCAGATCTATTACTCAAACTGAAAGGCATTTATTAAGCTTTGACTCACAGGACTGTTTTGATTACAAGTGACTGAAATCCAAGGTAGGTGGATTTAGGCCAAGAAGGAAAGTTAGTGGTTTATACAAATGAAAAGGAGAAGATCAGCTCAGTAATTGCTTAAATGATGCTGGCAAGAATCTCTCCCCTAAGTGCCCTATCTTCTCAACTCGGATTTTACAGGGTCAGCTTTATCTCCGGCAGAATTTCCTCCAATTAGCAATCCCCAGGGACTCTAGGTTAACTTCCTGGTGACTTAGCACCAGCAAAAAGATACCTTTTCACCTACATCAAAATTCTGAGGTACAGTTCTCATTGGTTGGGCTTGGGTCACATGCCCTTCCCTGAACTAATCATAACCTGGAGGATGCAGGGCTCTCATTGGCCAGCCCAGTATCACAGGCCCATCTGAAGTAGCAAAGGTGGCCTCAGTCCCACACAAGCCGCACAGAAACAAAAGCTGCCATTACCACAAGGAGGGGCGTGGCATGCACCGCCCATGCAAACAACCGCCGCTCACAGAGCAGTACGTGGATGTGAGACGTGTGCAGTCACACGGGGCCCGGCGCTTAGAAGGACCCTGGGCTCGGCTTAGAGCTCCACTGTCACCAGTTTGAAATTCTTAACAATTTTTGAAGGAGGGCCCCTTCAGAGTCTGTGACTGCACATTTCTCGTTCATTTTCCACTGGATCATACAAATGATGCGGCCAATCTTGCTGCCGCGCTACTGTGTGTACTGGGAAGACTTCCACAAACGCAAGACATAGTCCCCTCAGAGACAAGGAAACACAGGGCGCATTTGGGAAGAAGCAGGTGGCCTGTGCTGGTTGAAATATATAAGGAAATAGTGGAAACTTATTTTATTCACCCATTCATTTACTTATTCATTTAAATCCCTGGTGGCTCAGATGATAAAGAATATGCCTGCAATGCAGGAGACCTGGGTTCAATCTCTGGGTCAGGAAGATCTCCTGTAGCAGGGAATGGCAACCCACTCCAGTATTCTTGTCTGGAGAAGTCCATGGACAGAGGAGCCTGGTGGAATCCATGGGATCCAAAAATCTTTGGGGTCCATGGGTCACAAAGAGTCAGACACAACTGGGCACACACACACACATTCATTTAAAGCCTTATTAAGGAGGTCCTGCTACTTCTAAGGAGCAGAAAGAGGAAAACAAATGACTGTCAAGATCCTCCAGAAGCTCATAGTGTGTTGGAAGGGGAGATGTGTACACATACACAGTGCAGCAGTGTAAGGGTTGTGATGAAAAAGCATGGAGAGCTGCCAGAGCACAGAGGAGATACCACCACCCAACCCGGAGGTGGGATTGACCAGTATAGTCCCAGGAGGGGAGGCACACGGTTGACCAAGAGAAGCCAAAGTCACACAGTAGGTTAAGCTTCTTCGTTGACAACTGATAGGGAAACTCAGGGAGATGGTTCCGTAGAGCAGGAGACATCATGTAACACGCTTCCAGATGGAGCTTGTGGATGAGCAGGTGTGTGACACTCCTCCGGACCACCATCACTCCCCTGTCCACCATTACTCCCCCAGTCCCCTTCCTGGCCACTGAATATGCTTCACCTGACGATTACTGCAATCTAGTATCCGTCCTAAATGTCAAGACTTTTGAAGTTATCAACTCAGCAAGCGAACTATTTTTTACATCTTGGAAGACTACAGTAAATGACTTGAATGACCCAGTAAGGAGACAACATTGAAACTGAAACCCTCCGTCCCCTGAAATCTTCATGTATCTGAGCCATTTTCACCCTGTTTTAAGAAATGAATGACTTATCCCCATATACCTGCTTCATTTCTTGAGAGTCTGGGCATGAACAAACTCACACTGGGCAGTGGGACCTTTCTCCTTCTCCCTTTTGAGAATTGTCATGGACTTGGGTTTTTCAGGCTCATCTCATTTCAGTTAGCTATGATCATCATTTTCTCAAAAAATGACAATTCACTCAAAAATTTAAATTGCAAAAAAAAAAAAAAAAAGGCTCCAAAAATAAAACTTAAACAGGGCTCCTGCCCTCAAGAAACTTACATTCATTTTGATAAAACAATGTCTAACACCTCCTAAAGGAGATCAGTCCTGGGTGTTCATTGGAAGGACTGATGCTGAAGCTGAAACTCCAATACTTTGGCCACCTCATGCAAAGAGTTGACTCATTGGAAAAGACCCTGATGCTGCGAGGGATTGGGGGCAGGAGGAGAAGGGCACGACAGAGGATGAGATGGCTGGATGGCATCACCAACTCGATGGACATGGGTTTGAGTGAACTCCGGGAGTTGGTGATGCACAGAGAGGCCTGGCGTGTTGCAATTCATGGGGTCGAAAAGAGTCAGACACGACTCAGCAACTGAACTGAACACACAGCAAGTATAATAAGAGAACAAGGCAGCTTGTGAGTGTCCGAGGCTGTCCTGTCTCAGAGTTGGGTGGCATCCTTCTTCCCAGACAGTTCTTTGAATGCATTGAATGGCTTGGGAGTGGAGAAGTGTCCTCTGGGAAGAAAAGTTGGATTTGGTCCACAGTTGGGTTCAGAGACCTACAGACATGTTGTGGGGAAGGGCACGCCTGACTGTATGAAGCTGGAGAGGAAGAAGCATCAGGATTAGGGAGGACAGGTGATCTAGGGTCAGGGTCACTCCTGGACCCATGGGAGCCCTCCCACCAGCAACAAGAAAAGGCCGCAGAGCAATGAATCAGTGGAACACTTAGGGACTTAAAATGACAGTTATTTTATTCCTATCACTGTGGTTCTGGGGGTTCACTGGAATCAGGGAGGTGTTTCTTGCTAATTTCTTGCTAATCTCCAATTTCCTAGGTTGCAGTCAGATGGTGGCTGTACCTGGAGTCAGCTTTTACGCTGACTGTTGGCCAACACTGCCTCTGGGCCTTTCTGCCAGATCACACCCCTCTGTGTGGCCAGGCTCCCTCACCATATGGCCTCTGGGTTCCAAGAGTGAGGCGGGGCTCAAGCCCTGCCCAGGCTTCTGAAGGCATGGGCATCCCCCACCGACATTCTGTTTGTTGTTCAGGCAGTTTCAGAGACCAGATTCCAGGAGAGGGGATCCAAAGCAAACACCTCTGGGTGGAGGTGGGTCAAAGGACTTGGGGGCCACTTTTAAAAATGGAACACCGTCTTTTTTGAGTGTGAAGTGTCTTTCCTGAGTTCCTTCTTTAATCCTCACAACTATTAAGATTAGAACCAGGCGCACAAGAAAGTGAGATTCAGGGTTGCCCAAGATCACACAGCACTCCAGCTCCAAGGCCTGTGTGCTTAACCACTATTCTGTTGGATTCTCAATACCTAGGGAAAGAGGAGTCTTCAAGGGGCTGAGACCTGAGTGAGTGGGACCCCTGAGCAGTGGTTAAGCTGGGCACTGATGTGAATGTGACCACGCTGGCCCAGAAAGTTTCCTCAGCACTCAGGTCGTATATCACATGACCGAGCCTTTTCACTAGAAAGGGATTTGGGGCAGGAGAGATGTTGATGTGGGCTGGCCTGCCCATGGAGGCCTCTGTACTTTCTTCTGCTTGGCCTTGAAAGGCAGGAAGGATTTGAGCTGCGGGGGAAAATGGGAAAGAGCTATGGAAGTGTTTTTGTCGGCTCTCTCAGGTGCCAGGCTTCAGCCTTCAAAAGGGAAGTCACTTTTCCTAATGCAGGCTGTTGGGATCTCATGCTGAAAATAAGCTGTTTCTTCCTTATGTGTCTTCATTTGGGGGACACATGATTTGCCAAAAAAAACATTAAGTTCAACTAAAATAGCTTTACCCTACTATACACAAAACTTATACAGGAGTTGAGTTATTACATGGTACTGTCACAGAATGCAAAGAACTTTCCACAACAGGAAACCTCAGAGGCTTATTCTCTGAGTGTCTGTTGAAAAGAACAGGGAGTCATTTGGGAGGGGAAAAAAAAAATTGGAGTTCCACCTTAATTCTGGCATGATCATGTGGTTGGAAGGTCAAAACAAAAACCTACAGCCTTACTTTGTATTCAAAGTTCATCAGCAGAGATTGCATAAGACTCTCTGATCTGGTGGGTCAGGGCACCAAGGCTGGAGGGCCCTTGAGTTTATTTTGCGGCGAGGTTGCTGGGTTTCAGAATAAAGACCTATGCTTAGTGTGTAATTTCCTGCCCCGCTCTCTGCAGTGTCGGCAGGGTCTGCATCACCCAGCTGGTCTCGAGGGAGAGAGGATCTGTGGCCACAGTTTTCCAAAATCATCCAAATGGGGACCCAGAAAGAAGAGAGTTCAGAGGCCCATCAACCCTCTGAGGAAATCCTGGAAAACATTGTGATGAAAAAGTACTTTCTTCCTTAAAGCCAGAGAAATCTGTCAGTGGAACTGAGCCTGGAAGATTTGAGAAGGGCTTGGGCACTGCTCCCCGTGGTGAAGGTAAAGCAGATGTGTAGGGATGGTGGGGTTTTAGCCCTTGAGCATCCAAAGGACCTAGGTTTCTTTTGCATGGAATACACTTACACAGAGAGAGCAAGGCCAACCTTCAAGTTCAAAGGTGACACATCCATTTCCAGCTGGCTACTAACACATGTATACCTGTGGCGGATTCATTTTGATATTTGGCAAAACTAATACAATTATGTAAAGTTTAAAAATAAAATAAAATAAAATTTTAACTCAAGAAATATATGCTAATTGCAGAAAAGGCATAAAACTGCAGAAAAAAGCCACCTGTAATCCTAATACCAGAAATAATCACTGCTATTTTGGTATATTTCCAGACATTTTTCTATGCGCATATGTATTTATATACCAATGGTTATGTTCTGTTGTTCTTTTTCACATAACACTATACCACAAACACTAACATAAACACAAACACACTATATCATAGTGTTTCACAAACACTATGAAAGTTTTTCAAGTCAAGAAATACATTTCAATGATTTTAAATGTCTAGTATTTCTTTACAGAGCTGTATTATTTCTTTAATGAATCTTCTACGAGGTCCTAGGCTTTGGTCTTCATTATTAATGTTGTTTATCATTTTTTTGTTGTAATAACCAATACTGTAGTGACTACTCTTACTTATTTCCTTAGGATATGCTCCAAAGAATGTAATTGCTGGGTCAAAGCTTATGGATATTTGTAAGGCTTTTGATACTACTGCATCAGTCAGAATAGGCTAAATCTTCTTACACTCTGCCAAGCTCTGTGGCTTAACACAGTCAATATTGATTTCTCTCTTACGCTGCAGTTCAAAGTAGGTATTGTGGTTGGAAATGGAAGGAGCTCTGCCCTGTCATCTAGAACCAAGATTTGGTCGTATGATGGCTCTGTATTTGCCAGGACCTTGGAGTTCTTCCCTGGATGCTCTGATTTCAACCAATAGGCAAAGGGGTAGGAAGAGAAGGAAAGACATGGAGAATTGCACAGGTGGTTTTAGGTCCAGATTTGGAAGTGACTCTTATCACTTCCTTTGCCACTTTCCCTTTGTCCCGAACTCAGTCAAGTGAACAGTTCTAACTGCCAGGGAGGCTGGGAAATGTAGTCTTTATGTGTGTCCAGGAGGAAAACACAAGAGTCCAATGAACACAGAGTATTGTCTCTGCCTCAAACTTGCCAACCAACCAAGTTCTTCCAGTGTATGTTTCTACCACAGGATATGAGATTTCCTATTTCTTTATATCCTCAATAATTAAGAGACATGGTTTATGTTCAGATTTCGGTTGATTTGCGTGTGGCTTTGTTTTTTCTCTGCACCTGGTTCTCTCTTTGGAGATAATCTTGCTGCCTTGAGTGAGAGGCAGCCTGCATCCCTGTCCCCTAGGCTTGTTACTGAACCAAACCCGGGTCTGCTCACCCAAGTCAACCTACTGACAGCAGGCTGTGGTGAAGCAAAGTGCAGCATTCATCACAGGGCACCAAGCAAGACGTCCAGGGCAGCTAGTGCTCTGAACTCCCTGGTGGGTTTCAGGAAAGCATCTTTAAAATCCAGGGAAGGAGAGGAGTCACAGAGCACGGGAGCAGTTTGTGCACAGTTCTCTGATTCATTGATGATGTGATAACAGGGCAAGGTCCCATTATCAATCCCTAGGCGTCAGTAGGTCTGGGGGCTGTGTGCTCATGGTCATCAAGTAGTTGATTTCTTCCATTTGGTGGGGATTTTAACATCTATAAAACAGCTCAGGAAATGTGTATCCGCTACTATGATCTAGGTACTTCAGAGAGGAGCTACAGCAGAGGATATGGGGGAGGGGTTCGTCCTGGGAAGACCCCCACAGGGTCCTGCTCAGTTACAGTTCTGGGTCCTTTTTTTTTTTTTTTTCCTTTTTTGGCTTCTTCTTTCCTCTTCCCTTCCTTATTGTAGAAAAAGCTATAGTGTGCAGGTGAAGACGACATGGATGATCCATTCAGGGGACCTGCCCAAGCCTTGGCATCATGCCTGGCTCACTTGGGGGCACAGGGAAAAAATCGAAGCTCTGCATTTTCTGTGCCATCTTAGGTGTGTTCCAGCTTATGATACATTTTCACAGGGTAAAAAAAAAAGAAGGTTAGAGAACGGAATTGGGAGGCAAAAACAACAGCCTGATGCTGACTTGGCACATGTACCTTGACCCAATCGTCCAATGGCTTGTCCTGAGCACTCAGCATTCCACCAGGATAATCTTTCCCCAGTGAGTGGTGGAAATCGGGAGTAAACTGCTTAGAAATCACAGAGCGACGGCAATAAAATTGTGCAAAGCCTGTGCTTGTCTCTTTTCAAGTGAGCCCATGTTGCCAAACACCAGCACACAGCTGAGCTGTGGTTTCCTCCTTGTTTTGAAATTTGGTTTCCAGAGAGAATGCTCGTGAATGGCTTCTTGTTCACATCTCCCTCTGGGAAAGCTAGCTGGTGCCTGCTGGTTTTCTGGAGGAGTGAGGTTTCTGATGAGGTCTTTGCAGAGTCTTCACAAAGCATGCTCATCCAGTCCGTCCAGGGAACTGAGCACTTGGGCATCAGCAAGGCAGAGAAACACAACCCAAGCAAATCACAGACCTCCCAGGCGGGCTAAGTTTCTGGGCCTCGGCATTCTGAAAAGCTGAGGACAAGTTGTGTGTCTTCCAAGCTGCACACTCTGAACCCTTCCCCAAGAGGCAGCCATGGTCTCTGAGGGGAGATAAGAAGAGCTGGGCCTCCTGGGTGAGTGAACCCCACCAACTGTAAGCCTGGCTTATGACCTAGAAATGGAAACAGGAAGTGGCTTAGAAATATAAAGAGTACAGCCAAGGCAGGGGTGCAGTAGAAGTCTCCTCGGGCCAGGAAGTATGCTGTGAGCAGAGGTGAAGCCTGGCATCTTTTCTTTCTCTCTATTACCATGATGCCCTCTAGCATCATGGCAGGGCCGGGCTGCCTAGATATGGAGTGGGATGTCTTTCTGGGGGTGGTGTACAGGAGTGGCAGAGGGGGGACAATTGTGGATCAGTGGTTTCTCTCCAGAGTGAACCATCTGTGGAATGCCACAGCCCCTTTCCACCTCATCTCTGCATGTGGATTTGAGTTACTGAGAGGAGTTTTGCTAAACCTTATAAATCTAAACTCTTAAGGTGCTTTCAGCAAGCACAATCAATCTGATGACTTTCAGTGATTCCTGGAGGGTTCTCTGGGTCCATGGGGGGAAGGACTTCTCTGCATTTGTGCCAAGAATCAAGTTCACTGTCATCCCTCGATTCCAAGGAGAGGAGCCTGGGCGAGGAGGCTGCCCCTGCTCTGGGCATGGCCCTGGGCGATTCTGATCACAGGTGGCTGATCCAGGTAGAGAGGAAGGTCCCACTCAGGGTTACTCCCTCTATAGAATTCCTCCCGAGGATCCCCTTGGGACCAGTTTCTCAAAGTGTGGTCCTTAGGCCACCAATAGCAGATGTGGGGGTAGAGGCAGGGGCTGTTAAAAAGGCTAGTGCTCAAGTGGGACAGGACGCGGGTAAACCTATGGCTGATGCAGGTTGGTGTTTGGGAGAAACCAACACAATACTGTAAAAACAATTATCCTTCAGTTAAAAATAAATGAAATGTTTTTTAAAAAAGGATGGTGCTTGGCCACCTCTGCACATCTGCAAAGTCTCAATTTCTCAGAGAAAGCCCTAGAAATCTGTTTTTCCAGAAGCACACCCTCCCCCAGGTTGACCAACATGGTGAAATTTAAGAACCTTCCTTTATACCAATCCCAGTCTCTTTTATGGTCCTTTTCATGAACATAGTGTTTCCCTTTTAAACTTCTGTGACCTCTGAAAATGAAATCTGAAGCAGAGGGATCTACTTACATAAGAAACGTGGTCTTAACTGCAGGTTTGGGTTGCTGATTGCATCAGGGGATTTGAAGGAAACTAAGTTTTGGGGATCAGGCTGCCCAGATCTAATTCTGCACTCACTTGTTGCTATTAAAGGGGCCACTCAGTTTTTCCTTCTCTTCTCTTTCTTCAAGACAATGCACCTGCTGCCTTTGGAAGTTGTGTTCTTGGAGTCCTTTTGCATAGGGGCAACTGAAAGTAAATTTCTTCATGTTCCCTGGTGGAGCAGGAGTGCATCCATAGATGTTTCCACAGAGAAAACACGGACCCCCAAGGAAATGTCTAAAAGCCAAGGGCGACATGATGAAGGCATCAGGAAAGCACCAGTTGCCCTTAGCACTGCTCACCCCATGGTCTCCTCCAACTCTAGCCCTCTCAGAGTTCCTCTTGTATGAGTCTGTGGCTGGTAAAGCAGCTCTCTGGGGAAAAACAAAACAAAACAAAAAAACAAACTCTAATTTGTAGTATTTGCCAATTTCCACAGTGTCAATACTCCCACCATGGCAGCGTTACTAATGGTTTAACAACTGGCTTACAAAATTCTTGAATATTTAATCAAAAGCCCTTGCAAACCAGAGGAAGACAGCAGCTAATCCTCTCAACTCTGCCCCAGAAAATCCCCACATCACACCAGGGGTAAATATCACTTTTGGCCTCTTAGTCAGAAGTGGTTGAAGGTCGCCCAGGCTGTGATGACTGAATTTCTTCGTGGTGAATGTGGAAGGACAGGATTCAGTGGGGAATTCAAGTTGGAGATGAAGTCTGCATTTCTCCCTGGTGGCTCAAGAGTCAAGAATCCGCCGACAAAGCAGGAGACAGGGGTTCAGTCCCTGGGTTGGGAAGATCCCTTGGTCAAGGGAATGGCAATCTAATTCAGTATTCTTGCCTGGGAAATCCCATGGACAGAGGGGCCCAGTGGGCAAAGTCCACAGGGTCGCAAGGATTCAGACAGGACTGAGCGACTGAACTCCCGCTGCATTGCTCCATCCTGGCCTCACCTCCCCCTGGGCTGGAGCCTTGGAGGGAGTCATGTTCTTAGGGCTGCTCGTCAGTGGTCAGCATCATGGTCTCTCAGGGCTCCCACCTCTCTCTCTCTTTCTTGCTCTCTCCTTTAAAACCCTGTGCTCCTGTGCCAGAGCACAGACTGCTCGTCTCTTAATTGGACAGGTTTTAAATGGAGGGTTTGGAAATCCTGCCATTGGCTGGGTCCTGCCTTTTGGCTTGGGTGGTAGAGAAATGGACTCTTTCTCAAAAAGCCGGCCTCGGGAAGCCTTCCTATCTGAGACCTCAAGGCTGAATGAACAGCCCAGCTGATGGTTCCTTGATTTTAAGGGAATCTTGAGAATGGCAGGGGTGGGGCAGAGTTCTCACAATGCTGAGTGTGAGCAAATGTGCCCACAGCCTGTGGTGCCAGAGATCACACAAACCTTCCTTCCCCTTTCGAGCCTGGGGATGACGTCAGAGCAGACTGAGGGGAAGATGGTGACCTACTTTTCTTCTCCAAACACTGGGTAGCTGGCTACATTTTCAGATCTAAATCTCACCCACACTGCAGCAGTTTCTGTTCCCCTGCCCTCCTGGGCGTACTTCTGGCCAGAGCTGGCTTCCTAAAGCGGAGTTTGGTGTGGGAGTTCTCCTCAGAGAGGCTGGTCTGGCAGCCTCAACCCCAACCCTCCCAGACCTCGACGTGCATGCTCAGGCTACCCAAATCCTGCCAGGTGGACAACTCAGGAGGAGCCGGTCTCCCCTGGTCTCAACCAGGGCAGTCAGTTAAAGAAGAGTCTCACTGGAACCAGCCTTGAGTCTGGGACCTCTCTAGTATTCTAATCACTTGACGGCAGTCAGTTAACAAATAGTTACTGAGGATCTATGAAGGGGTTCAGAACATGCCACCCCCAAAATATGCCACCTGTATTGATTATTTTGAGCCGAAGTCACTTGAGAAACAGCAGATGCAGGAAAGGCTCTCTGACCTCCCCCTTTCTACCTAAAAGCGGGTCACAAAATCTTCCCCCAAGAATGGTGACCTCTATGCACTAGGAAGAGAGAACATTCTTATCTCCAGAGACTAGAAGAGGCCCAAATGGACCTGTACAAACAAACCCACTAAAATGACACTTATCTTCCATTGGTTCCTCTATCTATCTCCTAGTCAATGGCCCACAGTTCACTGCCCCATGCCTAAGCCCCTTTGTCTTGTCACATCCCCACAATGTATTGTTTTTGTTTAAATGGTGTATAAATATCCAGGGCCCAACAGCTTCTTCAGGTCTTCATTTTCCTTTTGAAGATTCCTCTGTAGATGTAAAAATAGCACATAAAATTGTATGCTTTTCTCCTGTTAATCTGTCTCATGTCAATTGAAGTCTTCAGTCCAGTTCCAGATCCTAAAAGGGTGGAAGGAAGTTCTTCTTCCTCTACACCAACTTCCAAGATGATGGTGGGCAAGGCACAGCCCCTGCCCTCAGGGAGAGGACAGTCTAGTTTAGAGGGAGGGTGGTCCTTACACAAGTAACTTCAGCTAAAATTCAATGATGAATAGGAGGTAGAGGGCTTTGAAGGAGAAGCACAAGACGCAACAGAGACATGAGACAAGGAGGCTAATGCAGGCTGAGAAGTCTGGAGAGAGTTCCTTGAGTGAAGGAGGTTAAAGCTGAGACCTGAAGAATGATTCAAGGGCAGTGGAACATGACATTGGAAGCGGAGATTCTGTGGGACATAAAGATTTTGTGCGTCAGGAGCATCCTTTTCTCAAGCATGTTCAGTTCAGTTCAGTCACTCAGTCGTGTCCGACTCTTTGCGACCCCATGAATCGCAGCACGCCAGGCCTCCCTGTCCATCACCAACTCCCAGACTCACATCTATCGAGTCAGTGATGCCATCCAGCCATCTCATCCTCTGTCGTCCCCTTCTCCTCCTGCCCCCAATCCCTCCCAGCATCAGAGTCTTTTCCAATGAGTCAACTCTTCGCATGAGGTGGCCAAAGGACTGGAGTTTTAGCTTTAGCATCATTCCTTCCAAAGAAATCCCAGGGCTGATCTCCCTCAGAATGGACTGGTTGGATCTCCTTGCAGTCCAAGGGACACTCAAGAGTCTTCTCCAACAACACAGTTCAAAAGCATCAATTCTTCGGTGCTCAGCCTTCTTCACAGTCCAACTCTCACATCCATACATGACCACAGGAAAAACCATAGCCTTGACTAGAAAGACCTTTGTTGGCAAAGTGATGTCTCTGCTTTTGAATATGCTATCTAGGTTGGACATAACTTTCCTTCCAAGGAGTAAGCGTCTTTTAATTTCATGGCTGCAGTCACCATCTGCAGTGATTTTGGAGCCCCAAAAAATAGTCTGACACTGTTTCCACTGTTTCCCCATCTATTTCCCATGAAGTGATGGGACCGGATGCTATGATCTTTGTTTTCTGAATGTTGAGCTTTAAGCCAACTTTTTCACTCTCCTCTTTCACCTTCATCAAGAGGCTTTTGAGTTCCTCTTCACTTTCTGCCATAAGGGTGGTGTCATCTGCATATCTGAGGTTATTGGTATTTCTCCCGGCAATCTTGATTCCAGCTTGTGTTTCTTCCAGTCCAGCGTTTCTCATGATGTACTCTGCATAGAAGTTAAATAAGCAGGGTGACAATATACAGCCTTGACGTACTTCTTTTCCTATTTGGAACCAGTCTGTTGTTCCATGTCCAGTTCTAACTGTTGCTTCCTGACCGGCATACAGATTTCTCAAGAGGCAGTTCAGGTGGTCTGGTATTCCCATCTCTCTCAGAATTTTCCACAGTTTATTGTGATCCACACAGTCAAAGGCTTTGGCATAGTCAATAAAGCAAAAATAGATGTTTTTCTGGAACTCTCTTGCTTTTTCCATGATCCAGCGGATGTTGACAATTTGATCTCTGGTTCCTCTGCCTTTTCTAAAACCAGCTTGAACATCAGGAAGTTCACGGTTCACATATTGCTGAAGCCTGGCTTGGAGAATTTTGAGCATTACTTTACTAGCATGTGAGATGAGTGCAATTGTGTGGTAGTTTGAGCATTCTTTGGCATTGCCTTTCTTTGGGATTGGAACGAAAACTGACCTTTTCCAGTCCTGTGGCCACTGCTGAGTTTTCCAAATTTGCTGGCATATGGAGTGCAGCACTTTCACAAAATCATCTTTCAGGATTTGAAATAGCTCAACTGGAATTCCATCACCTCCACTAGCTTTGTTCGTAGTGGGAATTTAGATGATAACTGTCTTCCCTTCATATACAATGTGATGGTAGAAATCACTGTTGCTCTCCAACATTTTTTCTTCTTTTCTTAATAACACATTCCTAGTTTTTGTTTGGCACCCCACTCCAGTACTCTTGCCTGGAAAATCCCATGGATGGAGAAGCCTGGTAGGCTGCAGTTCATGGGGTCTGGAAAGTCGGACACGACTGAGAGACTTCACTTTCACTTTCCTGCATTGGAGAAGGAAATGGCAACCCACTCCAGTGTTCTTGCCTGGAGAATCCCAGGGATGGGGGAGCCTGCCATCTGTGGGGTCGCACAGAGTTGGACACGACTGAAGCGACTTAGCAGCAGCAGCAGCAGTTTTTTTTAAGTACATAGCTACCCAAAGAAAAGATTATATGACCACCTTACTAAGTTATTGCTAATGAGGTATAAGCAAAAGTAATGTGTGGAGTCTCTGAGGGGCCCTTTTCCTGTTGTCTGGAATCTGGATGTGATGGCTGGAGGCTGAGCAGCTAGCAGGGGCCAAGAGGAGACATGTTAAGGTTGAGGGTACAGAATCTTAAGTGCAGCTTGGTTTCCTGATGACCGCAGGATTGCCATACCAGCTCTATATTGTCTGTCGGCAGACTTCTTTTATGGATAGGAGAATTAAGGTCAATCTTTACAAAGCCTCTAGTATTTGAGGATTCTCTATTATACAGAGCCAAATATAATCCTAAGTAACAGACACAACTGCCTTTCAGCCTAATGAACAGACCATTTATATATATACCCACAAATTACCTAGTTTATAGGAAAATCTATGATGATACTGTCTCTTTCCCAGCCCCCTTTATCCCCTTGTCTTCCCCTTTCCCCCTGCACCTCCTCTTTCCTGACTCCCACACCAGAGTTGCCTGACCTCAGTGTTTCTGCCTCCACGACTAACAGGCTCACAGCCCAAAGGTCCTCGGAGCTCCTGCTGCCTTCCCCTCACAGCTGCCTGGCAAGGGTCCCACTGCAGAGAGGCCTGGGTGGGCCAGGGAAGTGGCTTCTGCTCCCCTTCCCAAGGAGGTGTGAAGAGTGAGAATAATCAGGCAAAGCTGATAGTGTGCGCTAACTCGGAGAAACCAGAGGAATGACTAATGAAACTTCCCTTTTCAGGCTCTGCAGGCTTGAATTGGTCTGTTTGCCCTGCCTCTGGCTAACTGGGCCCAAGAAGTCACAATTCAAAGGGAGAAGGGCTGTGTGTCTGGTGATAAACACACCAGGGCTGTGTGGAGACAAACTCAGGGTCCAGCCGGGCGAACGCAGACCCCCGCCCTTGCCGTGAGGGGCAGATGAGTAAGGCCTCAGGCGGCTTGAATTAGATCCCCTCCCCAAAATATGTTGACGTCCTAAACCCCTGGTACCTCAGAATGTGACCTTAGTTCAAGATAGGATCTTTACAGGAGTAATATGTTAAAATGAGGTCATTAGGATGGGCCCTAATCTAATGACTTGTGTCCTCATAAAAAGGGCAAATTTGCAGGCAGAGAGGACACAGGGAAAACACCACGTGGAGATGAAGTCAGAGATGGGAGGATTTCTACAAGCAAGGGAATTCCAAAGACTGTCAGCCACCCACCCGAAGCCCGGAGAGAGGCCTGGGGCTGATTCTCCCTCCCAGCCCTCAGTTTTCAATAAGCAATAATCACACTTTGGGTGAACGTCACTGGCCACTGTGACAGCTTCTCACAGCCTTCAGAGGAAACCAAGCCCGCTGACACTTTTATCTCAGGCTTCCAGCTTCCAGAAGTCTGAGATAATCCATTTCTGTTGTTTAAGCCACACAGTTTGTGGGACTTGATTAGGGCAACCCTAGCCTCTAATGTGAGGTCCCTTTAAGTGCCAGCAACAGAGGAGTCTGGTGACATGGTCTCAAGTGATTTCCCTGCTGCCTCTCATCGGGGTATGAAGACATTAAGGGCAATTGGAGTCTCCTGGGTCATTCCCCTTGACAGAGACCCCAGGGAGTCCTCTCGCCCCTTCAGGCAGGCAGCCAGTGGCAGCCACAGTAAGCTCAGAAGGGGCTTCTCTGCTCTCCTCCTGGAGTCACGTGACACAAGGAGACTTCCCAGGGGAGAAGGGCTGACACTAACTGGCAAGGTCTGCCTGTGAATATCTATCTATCTGTCTATCTATCTATCATCTCTGCTATTTTTTTCATTTTCCTGGCAGAAAAATCAGTATCTAGATGGGTAAGAATACTTCAAGTTATGTAGTCTTTTCAGACCCACACTAAAATCTTTCTCTGTTGAATGATTCTGGTATGTGTACAAACACACACAGGAAAAAATTGTATGCGGCTTCCCCTGCCTCGCTGTGCACACACACACACCCTTTGCTTTCCACTGCGGGATTGGAAGGCAGAAGGGATGGGGGAAGAGAAACATGCAAAGGCAGAAGCAAGCCAGCCAGCCCAGCGACCACAGCTGGCTCCTCCCATCTGCCCCCTGGTACCACCTCTTATCCCCATAGTCTAGACTCAGGCTGCTTTGGGCACAGCGGGTATTGTGTGAAGCAGATGAGGACTTGTAGCTTGGAAGCATCTGTGTTGCTTCTTGTTCTGCCGATAGTCCTTTATATCTACCATATATGCCTCACCATAACCAGATGCTAACCCCATTTTTAAGAGGCTGAATCTGGGACTCAGCAATTCACCCCGGGGGAGCTGAATGAGAAGCCATGAGATGGGGCTGTGCCGTTGTGAAAAGTCCATTCTGTGTCCATGGTGCACAGCACACTGGCTATTAAGGTCCCAGAAGTCTGTGCTAAGTGGGTACAGAGATTGTTTCCTGAGTAAGGAAATTTGTATTTCCTTTCTCGTTAATTCTACAGTAATGCTTTGGGTTGATTTTATAGCATTGGCTGCAGAGAAGATGATCATGATAATGAGGCAAAGGTGTGTGGAAATTGAGGGAAAGCCATTTGTAGAATACATACGGCGGCCTGCACTGTGCCAGGCTCGTGGTGAACACAATGTGCGCCTTGATTTTAGGGGCTTAAAGTCTAAATAGGAAGATCAAACTAAACTTGTGTGAAATGAGTTGACAACTGATGTTTCTCTAAGCTCAAAGTGGCTTTATTCGGGATTTGCTGAGACCACTCTCTCTCTGTGGGAATGGGAAATGGGTATGGATTGTAAGAGTCCAGGTGGTTGGCTCCAGAGGCCTGGCGAGTCTTCTCCACCCTGTTGTGGAAGGGCCCCACCCTTTCTCATGGTGTCTCCGCACTCTCCATGCATTTGGCCCCTGCCTCTCTCTCTAAGAAGTTCAGTTTCAATTCTCTCCTAATCTCAACTTACCCAAAGCTTCCACCTGCTCTGACTCTACCTCAAAGCATCTTTTGAGCCTTAACTACTATCCCAAGCAGTATATTTTTTCCGTATTTGGCAGTCGCCTGGTGGTTCTTTCTACATTTGATTGGGCCAGCTTCTAGGCCTCTGTGAGCCTGGATTTGGTTATCCTTGGATCCGTTGCCATCCTTGAAAGTCCAGTCAGCTTTGGCCAGGAGTAGTGGATCACAAGACCACCCAAGGGTTATGTGCAGACAGACACCTAAAACAAATCCAGTATGGGGCCTTTTGATTATAAAGTCAACCAAAGGTCTTAGGAAAGAGAAAGCACTCTGAGCCAGAGAGAGTAGGCTTCCTGGGGCCATGACGTGGCTGGGGTTTCAACACATGGCATTTGAGTCGTGAGAGGGAAACAGAAGGCTGAAGTGAGCAGATTGTAGCAGTGTTCACAATTATGTTTCCCCTCCCTGGGGAGGGATTCCCCCAGATGACAGCAGACTTGGCCATGTGATGCTTTTGCCAATAAAGTGTGAGTAAAATGGAATTATGTCATTTCTAGGCAAAAGATAACCGAACCATGGCTCTCCATGTTCTTGTTTCCCTTTGCACTGGGAACACCACTGTCCCAGATAGGGAGGCCTCCATCAGCTTGGATCCCAGAATGAAACAACTTGGAGTAGAGCCAGAGCAAGGCCATGATGGATATATACGTAAGGTAAATAAGATATAACCATTCGTTGTGTTAAGCCACTGAGATTTTAGGGTCATCTGTTACTTCAGTATAGCCTAGCCTAAACTGACTGATGTCAAAGATTAAGTTGTGTCAGATAAATGAGAGAGAGAGAGTTGGAGGTGAACAAGTACTAAGAAGTAGAGACAGGAATCCAGATATCAGAAAAGGAAGACTTAAGCAGGATAGCAAGAGAAGACCTGGAAAGAATCAATGGACTTCAAGAGTTGCCTTGAAGGAAGAGGTACAGGGTTTTGGTAACAGGTTGGAATAGGGAACACAGGAGAGTAAAGGGTAAATAAATACATAATCCTTTACTGACTAGCTTATCATAGTTGAGAGTTGGAAGCATTTCAAGAAAAAGATATCCTTTTTAAAAAATTTAAAGTAGGGTAGACATCCAGCTAGTAATCCCCAGTAGGCCTTTCAGATTGGGGTCAAGGCTAGTTGGGCCAGTGAGTTTTTAGAAACTGATATTTTGATCTGTAAACATCACAGGTTATGAGAAATGGAACACAGATACCACATTTGTAGAGAGAAAGCAATACTAGATGGACAGAAGGAAGAGGAGGGACTAAACCCAAGATCTTCCAGAAGCATCACTCCATCAACTTAGGGATGTCCCAGGACTACTAAGTTGGCCCACCAGACATTCCTCATCATATGGTGGAGCAGGGCTTTCAAGTAGGCCTGGCATGAGATCTCATACAGCGTGGAGCCCATGGCAAGGCCTCCCCTACTGACCCTCAGTCACTGGACTATTAATGTGGTAGAGCACAAGTGATTAAATGGAATCCAGAGATTATTTTTTATTTTTCAAACCTCATTCACATACATTGTCTCATTGATGTCTCACTAAAAAAAAAAAAAAAAAAACTCATAAAATATGTATTATCTCCACAAAGCAGATGAAACAGAGGCTGGGGAGAAGTTAAGGAACTTTCTGAGGCAGGACTCAAGTGACATGCTCTTGTTAGCACTCCACATCACCTCTGTGATTCCACCTCAGCCTTCCTCTGAGAGGGCCCGGAATCACAACGCATACCCAGGAGCCCCCATTTGGCGTTTTTGCAGAGTTTGGCTTGAGCACAGTTCAAGACAAGGGGCAAGAAACCGTGTGAAACAATCATTTCCGAGCTCTGAGGAGCTCTTCCTTTCCAGTGAGTTTGGTATCTGTTTAGCCTCTGTCCTTGGAAGCTTTCCAGAAGCAAGACCAGGACTCTTTAATAGTAAGAGGAAAGCATGGCTTTTGCATTGAGAAAGATTTGCATTGGTTTTGGGGGAAACTCCTAAAGCACATATTTGCATTTTCTCTTGCTTGGAGAGGTCACCCAAGAACTGGCCCCTCCCCAACTTTTCTATAGGATCTCCCTTTTACTGGAATGGTCTTCCCAGATCCCTCAAACTCCAAAAGACTGCATCCAGAAGTTCCCATGGGGAGGTTCTCACGATGGTAACAGTGTGTGTGTAATGCTATTATATGCTCCTTGAGAGCAGTTGTTGCCATGTGAGAAGCACAATGGCACCCATTGTTCTATTGGCGGAAACTGACTTCTGGCTCCCACTTCTTCATTTTCTTTTACTTCCTGGTCTCCTTTAGAAGACCAAGGAACAGCTGGACAGATGAGGTTGTTGGCTCACATATAATAGGTCCTAAGAACGCCTCCAGCCCTGCCCCAGCTGTACCAAATGAACTTGGCACTATTTTGTGCAGTAAGATGCCATGCCATTGCAGACCATGCATGGCCCACACCACTCTCTCTAAGGGACCCGGGAGAGCCAGTCAGGCCCACCCCCTATGGCTTGTCTGCTTCCAGCATTGAATTGAAAGTCTTCCTTAACGGAAGGTGACAACTACGGAGACAACTACATTCTTGTTGGATCTTTAAAACAAGAAGCTAGGATGTTTCCCAGAAGCTCTGAATCTGTACTTCAAGGGCAAAAAAAAAAAAGCATTAACCTAGTTTAGCTATATTTTAGGAAATGAATGCTGGGCATTGGAAAACCCGTTTTGCTTCCAGCTCTAGGTTTTCTGGAGAGAAAGCAAGACAAGGCTCACTTCTGAGCACACAGGATAGAATGCAGAGGATGCAGCCTGCTGCTTAAGAACCTGCAGTTTTGGACCCTTCAATGAGTAAGTTTGTCAGAAAGAGCACTTGTGACCATATTCTGCTGAATATATGCATTTGTAGGATGTCATTTGCTCAGGCCCCTGTCAAAGAGCCTTTTCTCTTGGTAGCGTGTATAAGGCAGACAGGGTTAGACTGGTCCACCATGGGAGTGGATGGGGGTGGGGAGGCCATTTGGAATTCAGGCTCTATCTTTGTTGCAGCCAAGACACCATTTCTATAGCTCTGTCAGGTTTATACATAAGGCATCATCCGCAGTTAGCATTTGCAGTGGCCGCATACTCAAAACTTCTATAAAGAAAGTTGGAGCTTTCTAGCAGCCCATGAATTGAAATTCTTTCACTTAGGCTTGGAAAGACACTTAGTTCTTTGCTCAGGAGGCTCTTGCCCCAGGCCTCCATGGAAGCTCCTTCTTTTTTTATTCCTAATTTGCCACAGTTTCATCTCTTAAAGTGGTAGAGGACAAGGTCTTGTTGACTGGTAAGCTGGAATTTGCCCTCATCTCTTTCTCCCAAAGGGAAAATTAAAACAACCAAGAAGAGAAGAAATAAAAAAAGCCCAGTGTTTTTATCCACTCCTGCATAACAAATTACTCTTAAACTTAGCAGCTGAAGCAACAAACATTTATCATCTCACAGTTTCTGAGTTAGGAATTCAGGATGGTCTCTCATGAGATTGCAGTTCAGTGGTTGGCTGGGGACTGCAGTTATCTGAAGGCTCAACTGGGGAAGGATCTGCTTGTAAGCTCAGCCATATGCTTGTCAGCAGAACTTCATTCCTCACTGGTGGTTGGCCAGACTTCAGGGCCCCACGATATGAACATCTCATAGCCTGCCTGAGTGTCCTCACGACATTTCACTTTTTTTCATTCCCCAAAGAACTGTTTTAATTTTAAAAAGCTTAAAAACACAATGACAATGAAGCACTGATTGTGCCTTAGGCACAATCCCAAATCAGTGCTGACTTAAAACTGTGTCCTCTCTTTCCAAGAAAGAGAAAGTGGAGAACAAAGTTCAGTCTACAGTGAGAAGGAAAAGAAAGAACAAAAAGAAACCAAAACGGTGCTTCCCAGCAGCTGAGATTATTCTTTGTTTTCAGACTGCACCCATGGAAATGCTCATTCTTCTTATATGAGTCTTTTCTTCACAACCTTTACTTTTTTAAAAACTGCAATCTACTGAACAAGAGATGCCACATTTTCACTGACAGGACAGCCACTTCTGTGCAGTTTTTGCTTTCTCAGTGTGGGTCCTCCTTCTCTGAAAGTGTCAGTTCAGTTCAGTTCAGTTCAGTCACTCAGTTGTGTCCGACTCTTTGCGACCCCATGAATCGCAGCACAACAGGCCTCCCTGTCCATCACCAACTCCCGGAGCTCACTCAGACTCACATCCATCGAGTCAGTGATGCCATCCAGCCATCTCACCCTCTGTCATCCCCTTCTCCTCCTGCCCCCAATCTTTCCCAGCATCAAGGTCTTTTCCAATGAGTCAACTCTTCGCATGAGGTGGCCAAAGGACTGGAGTTTCAGCTTTGGCATCATTTCTTCTAAAGAAATCCCAGGGCTTATCTCCTTCAGAATGGACTGGTTGGATCTCCTTGCAGTCCAAGGGACTCTCAAGAGTCTTCTCCAACACCACAGTTCAAAAGCATCAATTCTTCAGTGCTCAGCCTTCTTCACAGTCCAACTCTCACATCCATACATGACCACAGGAAAAACCATAGCCTTGACTAGAAAGACCTTTGTTGACAAAGTAATGTCTCTGCTTTTGAATATGCTATCTAGGTTGGACATAACTTTCCTTTCAAGGAGTAAGCGTCTTTTAATTTCATGGCTGCAGTCACCATCTGCAGTGATTTTGGAGCCCCCAAAAATAAAGTCTGACACTGTTTCCACTGTTTCCCCATCTATTTCCCATGAAGTGATGGGACCGGATGCCATGATCTTCGTTTTCTGAATGTTGAGCTTTAAGCCAACTTTTTCACTCTCCACTTTCACTTTCATCAAGAGGCTTTTGAGTTCCTCTTCACGTTCTGCCATAAGGGTGGTGTCATCTGCATATCTGAGGTTATTGATATTTCTCCCGGCAATCTTGATTCCAGCTTGTGTTTCTTCCAGTCCAGCGTTTCTCATGATGTATTCTGCATAGAAGTTAAATAAGCAGGGTGACAATATACAGCCTTGACGAACTCCTTTTCCTATTTGGAACCAGTCTGTTGTTCCATGTCCAGTTCTAACTGTTGCTTCCTGACCTGCATACAGATTTCTCAAGAGGCAGTTCAGGTGGTCTGGTATTCCCATCTCTTTCAGAATTTTCCAGAGTTTATTGTGATCCACACAGTCAAAGGCTTTGGCATAGTCAATAAAGCAGAAATAGATGTTTTTCTGGAACTCTCTTGCTTTTTCCATGATCCAGCGGATGTTGGCAATTTGATCTCTGGTTCCTCTGCCTTTTCTAAAACCAGCTTGAACATCAGGAAGTTCACGGTTCACATATTGCTGAAGCCTGGCTTGGAGAATTTTGAGCATTACTTTACTAGCATGTGAGATGAGTGCAACTGTGTGGTAGTTTGAGCATTCTTTGGCATTGCCTGAAAGTGTAGTGAGTGCAAATTGACACCTGCAGGGCCCAAAGCCCCAGGACTCTTTCAGCTCCATCTGTAGAGCAAGGTGAAGCATTTGCTGCATTTGTGCTTCAAAGATACAGCTCACGTTGGTTGTCCTTCTCAGCTGGCAAACTGTTCACAAAAAAGGCAGACTTGATCCTCTCTATGTGATGGCAAAATTTGATGTCAGGGCTCAATTTTAAGTTCATATACTTAAATTTTTTTCAAGATTTATTTATTGTATTTTTGGCTGTGCTAGGTCTTTTTTCTGCATGGGCTTTTTTCTAGTTGCTGCAAGCAGGGGCTACCCTCTAGTTGCAGTGTGCAGGGGGAGCATGGGTTCTAGGGTCTGCAGGGCTCAGTAGTTGCAGCTCCTGGGCTCTAGAGCGCAGGCTCAATAGTTGTAGCACACAGGCTTAGTTACTCTGCAGCATGTGGGATCTTCCCAGATCAGCAATGGACCCCATGTCTCCTGAATTGGCAAGTGGATTCTTTACCACTGAGTCACTAGGGAAGCCCAGTCCTTTTACTCTTGAATGATGGTGAGGGTAAGGAGCAACAGGGCTTGCCCATCAATTTCCTGGTCTAGTAATGTGGCAGCTGACTTCCCCCAGAGCAACTGATAGAAGAGAGAGAGGAAGAGAGAGCCCAAGGTAGAAGTCACCATATTTTATAACTTAATCCCAGCAGTGACAACCCATCTCATCTGCTATACTCTTTTATCAACTAGTCAAGTGTCTTTCATAAGTCTGCATCTCTGCTCTTCATCTCTGGGTCCTTTCTGTAAAGTCAAGTGTTTGAACTAACATGGTCTTTAAGTTTTGTAAGGTCTGTGATTCTAGTCATTTGAGGTTAGTGAAGAAAAGAGTGAAGAAGGGAAAGAGGAGGAAGAGAAAGGAACTTGGGTCTTGTGAAACAACCCCAGGACCTAAGCCCTGGAGCTGACTCTAGGCCCAGGGTGGATGCAAGTCCTACCATTTGCTGAGCAAGGAAATGGGAATGGGAGGCTCTGATCTGATAGCTGCTACCCTGTTTCCCTGACATATTTCTGTGCAAGAGCCAAACAGAGATAACCGAGGCTACTCTGCTCCTGGAGAGAGAGCTCCCCCAGTTTCCAGAGCTGGTAATGATTTGCATGTAAATAGATGATGCTTCTTTAGTGTGTAAATGTGTTTCAGAGGGGAGTGCAGCCACCCCAGTACCTGTCTCCTGGGGAGAAGCTCTTGAGACCATCCTTGCTTCTTATTTCACATCCTGCCCAGCCATTTCAGACTCTTCTACCCATGGGTGATGGAGCCACTGAACTTTGGGGAGCATGTCACCCAGTAGGCAATAGGGAATCTTGATGTGGGAAGGCTTTCAGCTTTTCACCATTGAGTACTAGGTTAACTGGGATTGTCATAAATAGCTTTTATTATGTTGAGACAGATGTTCCCTCTGTACCCATTTTGGGTTTTGTCATGAATGGATGTTTAATTTTATAAAATGCTTTTTCCACATCTATTGAGATGATCATGTGGTTTTTGTCTTTTCTTTAGTTGATGTGGTGTATCATATTGATTTGTATCTGTTGAACCATACTGTGACCCTAGGATAAATCCAACTTGATCATAGTATGTGATCCTTTTTATGTATTGTTGTATTTGTTTTGCTAATATTGGGTTGGCCAAAAAGTTCATTTGGGTTTTTCCGTAACTGTTTCTGGGAAACCCCGAACAAACTTTTTGGCCAACCTCATGTTTTTTTTGTGACTGGAAATCTTGATGTGAAAGTGTCCTTGAAAGTCTCTGATGGGGCTGGTCCTGCTGAAAGAGCAGGGCCAGGCTTCACTCATTGTCAACTACTTACCTTTCTTTGGGTTCAGCACAAGAAAATAACAGTTTCTCAGAACCAGATACACGACCTTTTGCAATTTTTGAGCTGAAAGACATGTTCTCAGAGGTGAATTATCTACTTCAGTAACTGTCTTGGGCATTCTCTGGAAGCTCCCAGGCTGCATGATTACCCGTGTAATTTCTTGGCATGGGTGGTGACGCTTGAGTCATTCCAGGAAACATCCCAGGTGTTTATTCCCAAATGCCGAGATTTATTCCTCAAGTTTTGAGCTGTTCCTTCAGGAAAGCTTCCAGTTTTGTGGTTCTCATTATAAAACCAGAAAATTTAATTGCTTCAGGAAGCCCCCAGAGCTGAGTGGAAAGTGTCTAAGACTGTCAGACCCTCAAGCAGAGCATCTATTCTTCTCCAGAGCTGGGGCCAAGCAGAGGAGCAGTTGGGTTCTGGTTAAGCCAAAGAGACTAAATGCTAAGTCCTCAGCAAGCTTTCTGAGAAAAATTAGGAAAGCCTGTTTGGAAAGAAAGAGCATTATCTAAACAGCCAGGCTATAATATCAGGCGTTGCATTCTACTGCACTGAGAACATCCCTCCCGACATTTCAGACAAAAGGTCTGGAGCTGTCTGCTGCCATTTTAATTGACTTGGGATAAAGTAAATATTGTGTCTCTGCATCGTGAGTCATATGGCTCTGTCCCTTGGACCAGAGCCACCCTAGTGGAGACCCGTTTCCCAACCCTGGATAGAGCTCTCTAGGACAGAGACTCTTCAGCTGGCCAAGTTCCTCCCAGATTCAACATGCACCTTCTTTCCTTCTTCCCTTCTTCCATTCTCTTCCCTTTCCTTGTCGTGCCTCCTTTGGTCTCAAAAGGCCAGTAAGTATATTCCAGATTTGGGGGTTTGGAACATTCTTAAAACAAGAATCTGAGACATAAATGGGGTCTCATAGGTTATCTAGTTCAACTTCTCCTCTAATTAGAAAATCTTCAAAGATCTGGCCTCTGGGAGACACTTTGTTACAGGCACAAAGCAGTCCATTCTCTGGGTGGCTCTAGTCTGGCAGAATCTATTTGCATACTGACTTTCTTAAGCTGAAGTCTCTCTAACACTCATATTGACTCTTACTTTACCTTCTAGGGCAATCTAGACTATAGCAACTTCTCCTGCATAGCAGCCTTTCAAATGTTCGAAGAAAATATCTAGGAAGCAGGGTGACCAGAACATAAAATCTGGATTTGGAGGAGTCCTGTGTCTGCCGCTGTTGGTTGTGTTTGTGATTTTGAGGAAGTCCCTTAACCTTATCTGCAAATGGGGTTGGTCCCCACTGGATAGAGTGGTGTGCTGGAACCAGAGTGTGTCTCCTCTTTCCTCTTTGCCCCGTGATCTCATGCTGGGTGCTTAAAATGAGCCACAGTGGGAGTATTTACACCATAAACATTGGCAAATGCTATAAATTGGGACTTCTTATTGGCTTATGTTTTGTTTTACCAGCATATCACTGACCATCTCTCAACTTAGTGGTAAGGATCAATTAAGATAGTGCAAGTAAATATCCTATGTGAACTATAAAGTCTATAGAAATAATAAAGATTATTTATCTTGATAGACTGTTACAAAATAGCCCCCAATGAATCACGCTCCTGAAATCATACTGCTGCATGGCCCATTTCCACATTATATCTGGGCTGCTCTCATGATGTGCTTGGTTCAGTACCAATGTGACAAAAATTTCAGTCCTGGGCATTCAAAGCTTTGTAGCATCTACTTTTACCATCTTGCTGTCCTGAGAAGTCATGAAGTCTGGGCTAGCCTCCCTGAGGATGCGAGACCATGTGGAGAAGGAAGATGAACGAGCATGCTGGGGACAGGGGCGCGGCCAGTCCAATCATCTCATTGAAGGAGACAGACATGTCAATGAAGCAATCGTGGCTCCTTCAGCCCCAGTAATCTGCCAGCTGGCTGTGAATGCATCAGTGAGCCCAGCCCACGCCACTGCACCACATGCGGTAGAGAAAAAATCTCCAACCCAGACTGCAGAATTGTGAGCAAATGACTGGCCGTTGTTGGTTTAAGACACCAAGTTTTAGGTGTGGTTTCTACATAGTGATAGATGACTTATTATAGTTATTATCCCATCAGGCCCCTCCAGGTCTTCTCTTGTCCAAGTCAAACTTTCCCAGATCTCTGCCTCGTCCTCTGGCTGGGCTCCATTCACTGGTCCTGGGGTGGACATGGTGCAGGCTTCCAGTGTTCTGACCGTGCAGAGGCTGGGCGGTCCGCTCTCTGTTCTGGATCCTAGATAATCATCACAGCCAGAGGGTAAGCCAGAGCTCCTGGCGCTGGAAGCTTACTCTGTGAGCTCATTCTTAGCCTTTGCAGTCAACCCAAGCCCCCAGGCTGTGAAACTACACTCTCCTATCCTGACATCTTAAAAAAAAACAAAACTAAGTACTCGGTTTATAGTCATCACCATTAAACTGACCGTTTCACTTTCAACGTTGTTCTTTCAATCTTTCAAAATCTGGGCTCCAGTTTGATTTAAAATTTTTCCATGACTATAGTATTTCCTTCCATGCACACATTCGCTCCCACACCCAAACACACATACATCCAGATGCCCATACATCAAACACACACAAAAGCACATGTGCATATAACAAGGCAGAAACTCACTGCAGCGTTCACAGCAGCTGCCAGGTCTTCCTAATAGTCACAACGCTTCACAGCCAGCCTTCTGCCCGCTTTTCAGTCTCATTTTCTTGTCACTCCTTTTTTCAGTAGCTGAATCCACAACTCTTAACTGTGGCATAAACAAGGAGGGGTTATTTTTCTCAGATGACGAGAAGGTCAGAGATAGGGCATCCAGGACTAGAGCAGAGGCCCCGTGGTGCCATCAGGGATCAGGCTTCTGTGGCCCTTTTGCGCCATCCTACATGACATCCTCGTGGTTTCCAGATGGCTGATCCACCCCAAACTGTTGCATATGGGATCCAGGCAGGAATGAGACAGGAAGGGGAAAGGCAAATGGCCAGGGACACAGAGCCTCTTCCCTTTTACTGAGAAAAGGACAGCTGTCCTAGAGGCCCTGCCCAGGAGACGTCTAGTTACATTCATAGGCCAAAACCGGGTCACATGGTCAGCCCAGCTATGAGGGCATCTGGGAAGGGGAATACTTGTACCTGGGCACATCGCCACCCTGAAAAAAAAAAAAAAAGAACTGGGGTTCTGTCAATAAGAGAGAAGTAGAGAATGAATAATGAGTTGGGACATAGCAGGGTTTGCCACCTTCTCCCACACATACTATGAGTTGTCATCTTCGAGTGCCAGACACATGCCAAGTTTATTGAAATGAGGTTATAGAAAATGAGAAGATATGGCAAATTGCAAAAAATAGTCCTAAATTCCTCCCATTCCTATGTAGACAACTTTTTCCAACAAGTCCAGAGCTGGTCCTGTGACTGACTTTGACCAGTAGGATGTAGCAAGAGAGGTGCTGTGACTTCTTGACTCATACCTTGAGGCTTGTCAGCTTTTATTCTCACCCCCCTAGAACTCAGTTCTACAGACGAAGCTAGACAATCTGGTTCAAATTCTAGTTCTACCTCTTAATAGCCGTGTGGCCTTGGGAAAGCAGCTTAACTTATCTGTACCTCAGTTTCTTCATTTGTATCAGAGCCAGTCATGGAACCTAAATCATAGGCTTTCTTTAAAAAACAGGATTCGATAAGTTACTATCTGTGACCTGCTTAGAACAATGACCAGCTACTTAAGTGCTGGATTACAAAGACAACATCTTGCAGCTCTGAGGCACATGCCCCATGTGGGGCCAGCATTCTTTACTAGGTTTGATTTTCAGAAGTAGAGAAAAATGGTTAGGGTTTAGGAGGAACATAGGTAACATGGTTCATAGTTTTTGGAGGCTTTGTCAGCTGGACAAAGCCAAAAAAAAAAAAAAAAAAAAAAGAAGTAGAGAAAAGAAGCTCTTTTTTTTCTACTGGGATTTCTAAACTGAGGTTTCTGGTGGCCATGATCCTAACTACATGGCCAGGGCATCTCTGCTGAAAGAGAATGAGGGCAACAGACAAGGATATGTGGAAACAAGCAAAATGGGGAGCAGGGGAGAGTCCTGTGGGCTGGAATGGCCATTCCTGTGGCTCCTGCTGTTCTTAGGTGCAAATCCAAGGGTTGCAAATTCAAATGCCAAAAGGAGCTTGGAGATCCAGTGTGGAAAAATCACTTGGTGGCAAAGGGCACATTGAGAAATCTCCCTCTACTGTAAGAAAAACAGCGGCATGAGTTCAGGATCGATAGCACCTGGCTGTGTGTGAGGGATGACATGGGCATAGAGGGGACTTCGGAGAACATTGCCCCACCCCCCACCCATTCTGTGTAACCAGCACAGACAATTTTGCCACAAGAACCCAGTTTAGAATATCCTTTGATTTTTTTTTTTCCTCCAAAAGAAGCTATAAATCTGTGACTCTCCAGTCTATTAACACTGGATAAAATTTTTTTTACAATATTGTGCCACACATCTGCAAGCGAACATGTCCCCAGGCTTGCCAGTTGTCACCATAGTGGTTCAGTCCTGGCATCTTCCCACAGAATCTGAACAGAACCAACATCCTGGCACTTCAGGTCTGGGTCCAACCTCTGGCAAATGGCTCTACTTGAACGTCAAAGCTGGCTCTGTGTAAAAGGATTTCCCCCCAAGTCTGGTAGATCAATACATTCCTCACCACTGTCCTAAGCTCCTCTCTTTGGCTTCTTCCCCCCTTTCTGTTTGGGGGCAGAGGTTGTGGTACTGATGGAGGAGGCCTGCCCACAAAAGTTAAACCCACAGCAGTTGGATACTCTAGTGTGGCTTGGGTTTTCATAACTCCTGTAGCTGGAACCTGGGTGCCCAGGGCCTGCAGCAGGAACACTCATGGCCAACCTGGCAAGTGACAGAGAGGGAGGCTCTTCTAGAAGTCTCTGTAGCAGCCCATGGTGGTCACCGTTGGAGAGCTCTGCTTCTGTGTAGCTGAATCATCAGCTCTGCTCTGCTGAAGCATCACCACTTAGAACCAGACACAGTAGGGAGATATGGCTACTTCAGTGTGGGCAAAGCAAGGAGGGATGTGGGGCTCTCCTTGGAAGGCTCTTCTCCTATGCTCTTCTCCTGGAAATTAGGAAGAGAACCTCTTGTACCCTCTAGCTATTGTTAGTGCAGACAGAAAAGAATCAAAAGGTAGTTCTCCAAGAAATACTCCAAAGGTTTTAGAGGCAGGAGTTGTTTCTATGTGAAAATAAAAAGAGATCCTCAGACTCCTTTCAGAGTAAAATTAGATGGGAGAGGAAGCAAAGGAGATGAGCAGTTAACTCCCCTTCCCCACTGGGAGAATCTGGAGAGGCTGTATTGGATGCCGCTTCCAGAGGCTTCCCTTGAGGACCTAGCAGCATCTCTGTCCAGTGGACACACATTTGACTTGGTTCAGCTGGTGACTCTGGGGGTGGGGGGTGGCCCAGTAACTGAGAGGCCAGATGTCTCTCTTTTTTTTTTTTTAATATACCAGTAATACATTATTAAATTATTTATGTATTTATTAGTCCTTTTGGCTGCCCTGGGTCTTGGTTGCTTTGCACAGGCTTCTCTCTAGTTACAGCGGGCAGCAGCTATTCTTCTTGCAGCGCATGTCCCATGTGCCCTGTGTTGCCAGGTGAATTCTTAACCACTGGACCACCAGGCAGCTCCAAGGCCAGATATTTCTGAGTGGTCTCACCAAGGCTGACTTCCTGTCGTTCATCAGACTAAAGAGTTTCTGGGATTTGAAATGAGGTTTGCAAATGTTGAGCCCAGAAGAGAGAAATTGAGGCTGTGTTTGGAACCCTCTAAGGTTTCACTGTAATTTAGAATCAGCAAGGATATTAGCACCTGGGAAGCAGGCTGCTCCTTGGCTCCCTCCTCTCCTCTCGTCTGTCTAATTCCTTCACACCGAGCCTGGCTGCTCAGAGAACGCTGCTGACCTGAACTGGAGCCAGGGGCACAGGAAATGAATGCATTTGTTCATCTCTTGGTTCATTCAGTGCTTCTGCGTGCTGAGCATGGTGCTGCTCGAGTGGTTTCAGGCCCCCAGTGGGAACTCCATGTGAAGGGCACTCAGCACAGGCCTGGACTCACACCCCTCCTTCACTGGAGCAGGACCCCCAGCTCATGGCAAATTGGAGGCTGACGATGGGCTCCAGGGGTACATACACTTGCTGCTGAGAAGACAGCTTCACAGGGGATCCAGGCTCGAGTCAGGGGGATTCAGCCCACCTCCTTCCATGATCTAGGGGAATGTCAGAGTCTAGGTGGAGCTGGCTAACCATCCCAACAATCTAGACTCTTAATTTCTTGACATTCCTGCAGTGTTCCTATAATTCCAGCAATATTCACCTGCTCTGTATCATGGTCACCTTTTCCCCAGGGTCTCAGCCTGCTTTTTCCTTCAACTTCACCATCTCATTCCCTGTCTTCTGCCCTGCCACCTTTCTCTGCTTTTTGAGACTCTACCAATCCCCCTTCCTGGCCCTTTTATTTCTGCTCTATAACTTCCCCACCCCCTCTAACTGCACCCACTGGCGGTATGAGGACAGTTGGACCCCTGGAGCTATGCTTTCCAGCATGTTCGATTCTTTGCACACTATGTCTTACCTCTACCCCTACCAGGGAAATCTCAGACTCAGATTCCCGGTTTCCAACTTTAGCTGAGTCCTCAGATCCTTTAAGATGACTAATGACACTGGAAGGAGGATAAGAAGGGTGAGAAGTGCAGTGGTGGGAACGAATGAGCTCAGTCAGACACAGAAGGAAGAAGGGTACATGCTCAGTACGTCAAATGTGGCAGAAGGGCTGGCTGGAATGAGAACTGAGAAAAGGTCATTGGGATTGACCATTACGTCTCTGATGACCTTGGAAGGGAAGTGGTGCTATTTCTGCAGAGGGTAAATGCAGAAAGCAGACTGCAGCAGGCTGAGGAGTGAATGAGAGGTGAGGAAGTAGACACATGAAAAGGAACTTCTTTAAAGGAATTTGGCTGGGAAGAGGAGGAGAGTTATTAACAGCCTGAGTAGAAGTGAGGTTCTGAGTACTGGAGGCAGATGAACCTGAAGTGAGTCCTAGTTTCGTCACTTTGCAATTGCTTGAGCTTGGGAATGAATAGCACAGAATTCCTTGAAGCCTCAGTTTCCTCATCTCTAAATGGAGAAGGTATCTCATACTTTGTTGGGTTGGTGCGAGGATTAACCAAGATAAGGCAGACAAATCATCATGCACTTGGCATATAGTAGGTGCCCAGATCGCTACCTTTGTCATATTTGCAGGATGGGAAGTAGCCGGCAGAGAAGGAAAAATGAAAGATTCTGGAAGGGGAGGTAATTGGCAAGGCATGTCCAAGAGGAGTGGGAGAGATGAGGTCAACCTCCAAGAAGGAAGAGCAACAATTCTTCTGAGACCAGGAGGGAATGAAAGGATAGGGGAAGATGCGTAACAAATTTTGACGTGCAGGGGTCTGGAAGTTGTGATCTGAGAATGATGTTGCCCTTCTGCAGTTCTCTGGGCTTCCTTTCCACCAGACCAATCAACTATTTGAAGAAAGATTCCAGTCCATAAATTAGCTGAACACCAGTGTTTTTTCACGTGGTGTGGTTTCACACAAACACCTGAGGGATCCTTCTAATATATTAAAGTGTCTCTTGAAGTGTGGACCCAGAACTGAGCCTAAACATTTCAGATATGGCCTTGCCCTGTGACAAGCCCAGAGGGCCCCCATCTCCGTCTCTAGACACTCGTGACTCTGCCAACACTGCCAAAGGCTGTTCAGTCTTCCAGATGCTGGGTCAGCTCCTGGTTTACAGTCAAACAAAATCTCTAGGTCAGTTTCCCACACAGCACCATCGAGACGGGATTCCTTCTTCTTTTGTCATTTTTTCCCCCCTTTTAACCACTAAGTACAAGACTCTACTTTGAGTCCTGTAAAATCTTATCTTCATTTTGACCCATCCTTCTAGTCTTTCGCATTCAGTTCCCCTGGCCCCAGAGGAGGAAGTTATATCTCAGACCTGTCAGGTGACTCAACCCCATCAACACAAAGAGTCCTTGTTAGTTGCAGCCAAGTGGCTCTGATTTTCCTGGGGACAGCCCGGGACGGTGCAAAGATACCTCTGGGTCTTCTGAATGCCCATGAGGATGTGCTCACCTGAGCCAGGATATGTAAGACTTCTTTGGAGAAGTGGGCCCCTCCCTGCGAACTTGAGACACAGCTTTCAGAAAAGGTTGTGAGTAACATCTACTTTCAAGTTCAAAACCACTCTTGGTAAATGAAACTAATTGTACAGAAAAGTCAATACAAATACATACTCTTCCTGGTATCAAATGGAGGCAAGATTTCCAGACAGTACCTACTGGTGCTCAGTAAATGCTGAATAAACTGAGAATGAATAAGCGAGCCAACAAAAGAATGAAACATAAATGTGGATGATTTTGAAGCCCCCACTGATGTCAGCTATGGTTGGCTGGTCACACACACTTGCTGTATGGTGGGGAGGAGAGTGGCCCTAGGGTAGGGATAGTACTGCCCAACATACAGACCTCAAGGACATGGTGCCCAGGGATCAAAGAGCTGTCTGGGGGCAGAGGAGTGGGCTCTGGGAACAACTGGTCTTTCCCCAGGTCTTCTGGCATCTTGTTTGCTCCCCCATGGGCATTTTGTGCTGCCCTCTCTCCCCAATCTCATCATAGATCCTGGAAAGAGCTGGGGTGAAGAGTAATGCAAAATGAAACAGCCATTTTGAAAAGCCAGCTTTTACTCCTACATTCCCAAGAAACCTTTGATGTAAAACCAGTTCTTGGGAAGCTCCACGTGAGTCACAGTTATTACTGCTTTCATCAGCACAGAGTGCAAGGGACGGAGGGAGTTGGGAAGAAACAAATGCAGTTGTCCTCGTTTTAGAGAGAGGTAAACTGAGGCAGAGGCTCAACGAGGGAGTGGGAGGTGACAGGGCAAACAAAAGGTACCACTGTTGCTATTTCCAAAGGTCTACCTGCAACTCCCCATGCCCTGGCCCACGTGAAGTACAGCAAAACCTCGGCATCTCTTCAGGAGGCAGACGTGGGGATTTAGAAACCAGCTTCTTCTAAGACACAAATGCAGGAAGCAGGATCCCAGCTTCTCTTGATTGTTTTTTATTTTGTTTTGGTAATTGACATGAAATAAAACATAATTCTTATCTTCCCTATTAGTAATGGGCTTCCCTCATGGCTCAGATGAAAAAGAATCTGCCTGCAATGCAGGAGACCCTGGTTCGATCCCTGGGTTGGGAAGATCCCCTGGAGAAGGGAATGGCTACTCACTCCAGTGTTCTTGCCTAGCGAATTCCAAGGACAGAGGAGTCTGGTGGGCTACAGTCCATGGGGTTGCATATTAATAAACTCCTTGAAGGCACGAATGGTATCTTCTTCATCTCTGTGACAACCCATGGCCCTTAGAGCAGTCCCTTATATATAACAGATGTGTAATAAATATTTTTTAAAATAGTAATGATGACCATAAGTGCTTTTCTCACTCAGAAATATTCAGGCTCATATTTTATTACTATTTACTGAGCTTCTATCAAATGCCAACCAGCATTTTAAGCACTTTGAAAATGTTAAGCAGTGAGTAAGGAGGTTGAGTTTCTTCCCTAAGATGGTTGCCTTTTGTTAGTGACCAACCAATATGGCTACAGCTCTCCTGAGCTGCAGAAGCTCTGGGATCCAACAACCTTGTGTGGAAATCCACAGTTCACTTATTCATATCAAATGATAATGAAATACATTAAGAAACTCTTCCTACTTTATTTTCTTCACTAAGAAAGCTGCTATTGTGTAATCTCAGCTGAGATGGGGTCAACTAGGGACACAGCTCCTTTGCCTATTCTCTGGCTCCCTGGGAGTTTCCTCGGACGTTTCTGTGGATCTAATGCCATCATAAGTCCAGCTGTCCTTGAGAAGTTGAGGTGGGATTTGAGTCCTTACTCTTGAAGAACAGTGACCCCTGAATGATCAGGACAGATAGCAATGGGGAAGGTTTCCCTAGGTGGTCCCAGGCCATTTGTAACAGGAAGAAATTACACATACAGCTGATACAAATGGAATGAATTATTCTTTTTCCCAGTGGCCCTTGTTACCAAACTGAACTCGAGTCTGCTTGCCAAGCAGCAAAGCCAATTTACTGACACCAGGTTGTGATGGAGGAAAGTACAGTATTTATTGCAGGCACCAAGCAAGGAGAAAAGGCAGCTTATGCTCAGAAGACCCTAACTCCCGCATGGCTTTCAGGGAAAGGTTTTTAGGCAACATTTGTGGGGAGGGCTGCAGTGTACATGACTTTCTTCTGATTGGTTGGTGGTGAGGTAACAGGGTGGTGTTCCAGGAATCTCAATCATCAAACTTCTGGTTCCAACCAGTCTGGGGTTTCAGCTCATAGTTACCATTCTCCACCTTGGGAAGGGAGTGTGGGGGATGGGAGGGGAGGAGGGTCTCAGTGTCTGCAAAACAAGATTGTTATGTATATCCCCTGAGGAGGAACTTGGGCTCTGTTTTACTATCATTACTTTTCTTGCTTGACTGCTTTTCCTTTGTTTCTGCATTCTCTCATTCCTTGTGCCTACTTTTTGGAACTCAGTGAAGGCTAGGAGGCTATCAAGGCTTTTTCTAAAATTAAGACATGGGGAACACGTGGGGCTTCTGTACCTGGGAAGCCCCCACAGGGTCTTTCTCAGTTTCAATCCCCACCGTTTTCTTTGATACTCCTCAACCCTGAGGGGATCAGGGAGGTTGGAGAGGAAAGAGGAGCCCCATCTAGGGCCCAAGAGTGGGCTCTTGTCTAACACTCAGAAATGAATCATCCAAGCAGCCACACATGCTGACAAAGTTAGAGACTTTATTGGAAAGGAGCACCCAGGCAGAGAGCAGGAGGGTGAGGGAACCCAGGACAATTGCTCGGCCATGTGGCTCCTAGTCTCAGCTTTTATGGTAATGGGGTTAGTTTCCAGGTTGCCAGTTATCTTGCTTGGTTCACAGTCTGACTCAGGGTCCTTCCTGGTGGCATGCATCTCTCAGTCAAGATCGATTCCAACAAGAAGGACTCTGGGAGGTTGGCCATCTCCTCCCTCTTTCAGCCCCTCCCAAATTCTCCAGTTTAGTTTTCAGGCAGCAGCACCTATTCCTTATTGGGACCTCCTGTCGTGAGATAACTCAGGCAAGCAGGCCTGGCCAACGCAGATAGTTTCTGTCAACAGCTCCCTAACAGAGGACCAGGAAAGGGAATAAAGTTTTGGACAGAGAGGTTAATCAGTAACTCAGCAGGGGAACTCAGTTTTAGGGGAACTAGGTTCCACCCTCACTGGCAGCCCCAGCAATGGGGCAGTCCCTGAGAGGGGCTTTGGTCTGTCCCATCATGGGTTAACTATCCAGCAGAGACTTCTAGTGTCCCCCAGTAGCCACTTTAGTTTTCTTCCTTAGTAACGTACACCCAATATTTAGCTGGCACGCAGAGTGAAGAGGGTCTTCCAGTCTCTTGCTGATTGTGTCTCTGTCTGTATGAGGTTGTAGGTGAACGTGTGGAGTGTGGGGGTGGGAGGGTTGAGGGAGCAGGGGAGAGATACTGGGAGGAACACGCCCAACAATGAGGCTGATAAGGTGAGATAAAGTGGTACTGGGTTCTTTTTTTTTTTTTTTAATTTTATTTTATTTTTAAACTTTACATAATTGTATTAGTTTTGCCAAATATCAAAATGAATCCACCACAGGTATACATGTGTTCCCCATCCTGAACCCTCCTCCCTCCTCCCTCCCCATACCATCCCTCTGGGTTGTCCCAGTGCACCAGCCCCAAGCATCCAGTATCGTGCATCGAACCTGGACTGGCAACTCGTTTCATACAAGATATTTTACATGTTTCAATGCCATTCTCCCAAACCCTGTGTACGAGACGGCAAAAGAGACACTGATGTATAGAACAGTCTTATGGACTCTGTGGGAGAGGGAGAGGGTACTGGGTTCTTGACAACCTCCTGAAGCCTAAGTCCAGACTTCCTTTATGTGAGAAAGAAAGAGATTTCTGTCTGGTTTTAACCATTTGGGGGTGGAGGGCGGGGTCATTACAAACTGAATCTAAGTCTCGCTGGCACCTGGTTAGGGCATGAGGCTGCTTGTCCCACTGGATGTTTGAAGACTTCAGCAAGGCGCACTTCCTCCAAGAATTATCTTCCATGTCAGAGGGGAGATCCAGATTACCATTCCCCACAGCCACTGCCGTCAGCTCAAAACAATCTCAGGAAGGATTCATGAAGGGATCCTGGGAGAGAAAACCTCACTATGGTCCAAAAATTCTGCATGACCAAAGCAAGTCTCTCAGTGTCTCCTTTTCAAGAGTGTGTTTCCGAAAGCACATGAATACATGGTTGTGAGGGTGGGAGGGGAAGGATTTTAAAAATCAGTGAGAAAAAGGCAACGTTTTAGACTCCCAGCTCTCCACCCGAGCTTCTGTTATTGCTTCACTCTGCTTTTCTTTCCCTCTGCTTTACCTGAAAAAACACATTGCCTCTGATTGCTAGAAATCAGTTTACACATCAGTCAGCCAGCAGTCAGATCTCTTTCAATTGAAAGTGAAATAAATTCCTATTCAAAGGGACCTAAACACAAAGTAATAATTCATCAGTTCATCTAACCAGCAATGGCACCCCACTCCAGTACTCTTGCCTGGAAAATCCCATGGACGGAGGAGCCTGGTAGGCTGCAGTCCATGGAGTCGCTAAGAGTCAGATACGACTGAATGATTTCACATTCACTTTTCACTTTCCTGCATTGGAGAAGGAAATGGCAACCCACTCCAGTGTTCTTGCCTGGAGAATCCCAGGATCGGGGGAGCCTGGTGGGCTGCTGTCTATGGGGTCGCACAGAGTCAGACACAACTGAAGCGACTTAGCAGCAGCAGCAGCAACCAGCAAGTCCGGGGGCTCCACAAGCAGCTGGATTCAGGACTGCATCCTCAGTACTATCTCTCTGCTTTTCTCTGCAAGACTGCCTGGGCTTCCCTGGTGGCTCAGATGGTAAAGAATCTGCCTGCAATGTGGAAGACTTCGGTTGGATACCTGGGCTGGGAACATCCCCTGGGGGATGAAATGGCAACCCACTCCAGTATTCTTGCCTGGAAAATTCCATGGACAGAGGAGCCTGGCGGGTTACAATCCATAGGGTTTCAAAGAATCAGTCATGACTGAAGCGACTTAGCACACATATACAAGGCTCCCCCTCCCCAGGTAGTGGCAAGAGGGCCAAAGGAGCCATAGGACCACCTGGTTCCAGCCAAGCCAGCTCAGTGGAAGGCCAAACACTCCTTTTCAATAGTTTAGTAAAAATCCTGGGACTAACTCTATAGCATTAGATCATCGATTGAAAAAGCAAGAGAGTTTCAGAAAAATATCTATTTCTGCTTTATTGACTATGCCAAAGCCTTTGAGTGTGTGGATCACAATAAACTCTGGAAAATTCTGAAAGAGATGGGAATAGCAGACCACCTGACCTGTCCCTTGAGAAATCTGTATGCAGGTCAGGAAGCAACAGTTAGAACTGGACATGGAACAACAGACTGGTTCCAAATAGGAAAAAGAGTACGTCAAGGCTGTATATTCTCACTCAGCTTATTTAACTTATATGCAGAGTACATCATAAAAAACGCTGGGCTGGATGAAGCACAAGCTGGAATCAAGATTGCCGGGAGAAATATCAATAACCTCAGATATGCAGATGACACCACCCTTATGGCAGAAAGTGAAGAGGAACTCAAAAGCCTCTTGATGAAAGTGAAAGTGGAGAGTGAAAAAATTGGCTTAAAGCTCAACATTCAGAAAACTAAGATCATGGCATCCGGTCCCATCACTTCACGGCAAATAGATGGGGAAACAGTGGAAACAGTGGCTGACTTTATTTTTGGGGGCTCCAAAATCACTGCAGATGGTGACTGCAGCCATGAAATTAAAAGACGCTTACTCCTTGGAAGGAAAGTTATGACCAACCTAGACAGCATATTAAAAAGCAAAGACATTACTTTGCCAACAAAGGTCCATTAGTCAAGGCTATGGTTTTTCCAGTAGTCATGTGTGGATGTAAGAGTTGGACTATAAAGAAAGCTGAGCACCGAAGAATTGATGCTTCTGAACTGTGTTGTTGGAGAAGACTCTTGAGAGTCCCTTGGACTGCAAGGAGATCCAACCACTCCATCCTAAAGAAAATCAGTCCTGAATATTCATTGGAAGGACTGATGTTGAAGCTGAAACTCCAATACTTTGGCCACCTGATGCAAGAGCTGACTCATTTGAAAAGACCTTGATGCTGGGAAAGATTGAAGGCAGGAGGAGAAGGGGACGACAGAGGATGAGATGGTTGGATGGCATCACCGACTCAATGGACATGAGTTTGAGTAAACTCTGGGAGTTGGTGATGGACAGGGAGGGATGGCGTGCTGCAGTCCATGGGGTTGCAAAGAGTCAGACACTACTGAGAGACTGAACTGAACTGAACTGAAAGCTAAGGGGTGGGGCAGCAGCCTTGAACTAAGTATAAGCCTGTCTTCTGAATGTTAATTGCTTATTTGAAATCCAGGCCAATCTCCCTGGATCCAAGAGGAAGGTGTACAGAGCAGTTAGATAGGGTGAGGGGCCTGTGCTGGGAGGCACCCAAGGGGAATCCCAGCTCCCTGAAGTTCCAGCCCAGTGAGAAGGGCAGTAGGTCTCGCTGTGCTCGCTGGGCCTGGAGCACAGCTGTGAGCATCACAACCACTGTCCCCAGCCCAGCCCTGCCCAGGGACTGGAGGCCTCAGGGAAGTTCCCACAGGCCCTCCTCAAGGTCCATGCTGGGGCTCCCCACCTTCAGAAGTGCACTGTTTGCCTCTGAAAGTTGCCCCAGCCCAAATATATGGATGTAAGGATCAGAAAGGCAACCTTGGTCCCCCTCTCCCACGGAAATCACCCCCAATGTCATCCTATGTCACTGTCACCTGCTGAAACAGGCATTCTCTCGGCTGGCACTGCCAAGGAGCCAGCCGACACTTAGGCCTGCCCTTTAGGGGACTCGCACAAGGTTGGCAGGACTCTCTGTCACTGTATCAACCCCACCCCGCCACCCCCAGATAAAATGACCAAATCTGCCCTTGGGTCAAGAGCACAGGAGCTGCGTGAGTGGGAAATGGCCAAGATGGCAGCTCTGCTGTCTCTGCAAACCTCTGTGGGCTAGAGAGCACAGGCGGGTTCACTTACACACCTGGCCAAGCCTTCCCCTCTCACCTGCCCGGGTAGGCCCTGGGAGAGTAGGGGCTGAGCCAAACCTGAGAGGGCCTCGCCTAGGAAAAGGCACTTTTTCCCTTCTGCTTGCCATCTTGGGTGCTTGGGCAACTGCACTTAGAAACTGGATTGGGAATTTAGGTTTTTCTGCAGTTTGGGGCTAAGAATCGAGGACAGGTCTTTGTATTCACAACACAGCATTCTCTCCTAACATTTCTTTTTTTTAATTTATTTTAAATTGAAGGATAATTGCTTTAAAATATTGTGTTGGTTTCTGCCATACATCAACATGATATGTATGTATGCCATAAAACAGCTTAGGTAAACATATGTCCCCTCCCTCTTGAAACTCCCTCCCACCTCCCACCCCAACCCAGCCCTCTAGGTTGTCAGAGAGCCTGGGTTTGAGTTCCCTGAGTCATAGAGGAAATTCCTGCTGGCTATCTGTACTAGATACGGTAGTGTATAGGTTTCCATGTTACTCTCTATTTGTCCTACCCTCTCCTCCCACCACCACCATCCACTTGCCCCGTGTCCATAAGTCTGTTCTCTATGTCTGCATCTCCACTGTTGCCCTGCAAATATTCATCTCCTAGAAAAATTAGGACTGTCGACCCTCCCAGGTCTAACCTAGAGGAGAGGAGATAAATTCTCATGGAATAAATTAAAAATAATACTGATTTTTAAAAACCAAGACCAAAAGTCTCTCAACATTTAAACTTTATAGACTAAAAGAATCTCAGCCTCAGGGTTAAACCTAACAAACAACATACAGTAACAAATATTAAAAATATTATAACACCAAGGGATCATACACAGCATCAGAAGTTTGCTGAGGCCACCATTTAATTAAACCAAGTTGAACATATGGCTTTGGTTACATGTGGTTCCAGGCCAGAGGCACAAAAGCCAGCATTTGCAGGAAGGTCGGGAGGAAAAGCTGCCAGTGCAGACGCTGGAGCCAAGGAGTAGCCTTCCCCAACCCCACTTTAATGCCCCAGATTCCAGTGCCTCCACCTTGGGGTGCATGCAGCACCCACCCTTCTCTTCACTCCTGCACTGACCCCTCTTATGATGCTGTCCTTGAAAACCTATGAGCTCCTCCAAAGCATGGATGTGGCCCTGTGCGTTTTAGAATTCATGTGAGCTTGTGGCGAGAATGAATGAGTGAATGAATAATCAAGCAGAAATAAATGGAGGGACACAGAGGGGAAAGGGAGCTCTAACTAGGGAAACTTGCTCTTTCCTAGAAAATCCTTGATGAATCTAGAGAGAGTTGGCTGAACAAAAGGTGATCAAGAATCCTGCCATATTATTTAACTTATTAAGTTATTTAAAAGATGAGAAAGTGATCAGGAGCTAGATTGGAAGGAGTAGAGATCCACTAAGTTCCTTTAAGCATGGTAGGATTTATTTTAAGACCACACATAGAAAAGGAAGTAAGGGCCATAGACCAAATGACAGAGCTAATGGTGACCTGGGACAAACCACACAGGATCTCTGGAGAGCCCAATAGATGTAGTGCAGGAACCGAGAATCCTAAGAAAATGACACTCCGTCATCTTGTCAGCTGAGCAGCAGGCTCCATCCATCCTTGCCTTCATGCTTCATCAGTGGGACAACTTGGGGACTCCTTCTCTGCCCCTGCTCTTCCTGCTGTTTATTTACACATCTGTTGCTTCAGGACCCCAAATCCCTGCTTTGTCTCTGTCTCCTTTACTAACAAGTGTTTCCTCAAAGTCTCTTTGTCAAGTTTGCCAAGATAGAGGATTTCATTGGTGTCACTGGGCTGAGCCTTCAACTGGCTCACCAACCAGAAGTGGGCAGCTGCTTGGATCCAGGGTGATGGGGTCATGGGTATGATTCTGGGTGGGGTGGCAGAAGTTCTTTGCAGGGACTGAAAGTGTAGCAGGTGTCCTGAGGACCAGAGCCCCCAGCCCCTGATCATAGCTGTGACATGATTAAAGTGTGAGCAGGGAAGGGCAGAGATTACTTGGAGTTAACATGTTGAGTTTGTATCCTTTTGACAGTTCTAGTCTGTTTCTGACAATCACAGAGATTTCTTTTACTCTGCAAAGTTGGTGAGTACATATCCCTAGTTCCCCCTGATGCCATGTGTGTGCTCCACTTGGGTCAAAGAATCAATGGTGGGTGCTCAGTATGCCTTCCAAGCTGATCATGGATTGGTGGGGGCTGTAGAGGAAGAAAAAGTGAAAGTGGAGAGTGAAAAAGTTGGCTTAAAGCTGAACGCTCAGAAAACGAAGATCATGGCATCTGGTCCCATCACTTCATGGGAAATAGGTGGGGAAACAGTAGAAACAGTGGCTGACTTTACTTTTTGGGGCTCCAAAATCACTGCAGATGGTGACTGCAGCCATGAAATTAAAAGATGCTTACTCCTTGGAAGGAAAGTTATGACCAACCTAGATAGCATATTCAAAAGCAAAGACATTACTTTGCCAACAAAGGTTCATCTAGTCAAGGCTATGGTTTTTCCTGTGGTCATGTATGGATGTGAGAGTTGGACTGTGAAGAAGGCTGAGTGCCGAAGAATTGATGCTTTTGAACTGTGGTGTTGGAGAAGACTCTTGAGAGTCTCTTGGACTGCAAGGAGATCCAACCAGTCCATTCTGAAGGAGATCAGCCCTGGGATTTCTTTGGAAGGAATTATGCCAAAGCTGAAACTCCAGTCCTTTGGCCACCTCATGCGAAGAGTTGACTCATTGGAAAAGACTCTGATGCTGGGAGGGATTGGGGGCAGGAGGAGAAGGGGATGACAGAGGATGAGATGGCTGGATGGCATCACTGACTCAATGGACGTGAGTCTGAGTGAACTCCGGGAGTTGGTGATGGACAGGGAGGCCTGGCGTGCTGCGATTCACGGGGTCACACAGAGTCGGACACGACTGAGCGACTGAACTGAACTGAACTGTAGAGGAAGAGGAACATGAGTCTTGACAGATGATGAATATGTGCCCATGATTTTCATTTATTTTAGGGGAAAATTTAGAGGGGTGACAAAGCTGATTTTTAGAGGACATAGGATCAAAGATTTTGTGCACTCAGAACAGAAGGGAATGCTGATGTACAATGCAAAGTTAGATACAAAACTGGTCAATGTTACAGTCACTGGTTACAGGGGCAACAAAACTGTAATCTTTGGGGTTATATTTTCCCCAACCAGACAGAAGTCATTTGCATTACTATGAAACAGAAAAGTCATTTACATTTTAACAGTTTCTACACACTCTCATCTAATTTTACAATATTATGCCTTTCCAGACTCTAATTAATAGTAAATAGTCAAAGTTACCTTCCCCTGAGAGCCAGGTGACCCCAGATGGGCTCATTAGACATTGCTTTCATTTGATATCAAAAGTTTTCTGCCCCTCCCCCAGAAAGTTTTAATCATTAGTCTTTTTTTTTTTTTAATCATTATTCTTAACAGGGAGAAACATCAACAACATTTTGCTTCAATGGGTACTAAAGAAGGGAAAATGATAGTGAATGGGGAGGCCAAATGCTCAAAGTGTGGGGCACAAGGGTTCTCTACCTGGTTTGGCAGCTCACCAGCAGGGTGACCTTAAATTTGACTGCACTGGTTCTCAGTGTTCTTGTCTATAACATGGGATTTGAGGACTGTACATTTTGCAGGACGTTGTGCTAAAGGTCATTTTTGAAATTAAACACACACACACACACACAAAAGAAACCCCCGCATCCCTCCCTTCCCACCACCCCCACCTTCATCACCCGGACTAATTAATCCTGAGAGAGAAAAAGGAAGGGGAGAACAGACACAAAGCAATATCCTGGGAGAAGACCATTTTGACTGCTCCAGAAACCACCACGCAACGATGCGTATTTACAGCCGAATGAGGGGAGCAGAAATGGGACTTGTCCTGCAAGGAGCAAATGTGCAGGCGTTGCTTCCTTCGTTGTGTGTAGGACAGGAGGCGGATGGTGATCGCACTTCTCCGTCTCAAGTCCAATTGCTCGCCGGTCTCCTGCCCCGGGCGATGTTGGAGGCTGCTTTCGGTCCCTCGGCGGGCAGGGCTGCCCGCTCCCCCACGGCTCCTCCCTGCAAGGGCGGCGGCCCGGAAACCCCCCAGCTCTGCAGAGATCCCACCCACCAACTGCCACCTCGTGGGCCCGGGGCCAGAATCTCCCCGGGTGACTATCGATGAGCCACCCTTGTTTTGTGAAACACACTCTGCGGTTTCAGGTATCACTTGCCGGTTGCCATGGGCGTTTTCTATTTTGACAGAAGCAGGCACAGACCGAATCCCCCGATTTTGCAGACTGTGGAAGTTGGTGTCTCCTTGAACCCGGAAGGATGGAGGGCTGCACCCGCCCTTCTCACGTTCCTTTTCAAGTCACCTGACTTTGGCTAAGCGCCAGGTGTGTTCTCTTTGGCTTGAGCCATGGAGCAGGCTTCTCTCTGCCAGATGAGGTGAGGTGAAAGAACTTTCAGAAAGACGAGCCCCTTCCTCTTTATCTCCTGGGTCCACTTGAGCACCCTGTTTTCATCCACTCTGGAACTGTGGAGCCCTGCTCTCTGCTTGCTTCTGCCAGACCCAAGGATGAACTCTGTCCCATAATGCCGTAATGCCAGGAAGGCACCCCGATAAGAGGAAGCAAGGGACCACGGGACCGAGATAGCCGGGAAGGGTTAGACCCTGTGGGTGGCGGAGGCGGGGGTCAGGAGTCTTGGTGCTGAGCACTTGTCCAGCCTCCACTTGTCAGTGGGGTGGGGAGTGCCCAGGACACTTGGGGCAGAACTATTCTTGGCTTAGTGAGGCTGGGGTGCACTGTCTGCGCTGTCGCATTACCCCTCCCCCATACATTAAGGCCAGGAGCATCTCCCTGTCTTTCTGACAACCCAAAATGCTACTGCCTGTGTCCAAATGCTCCTTAGAGATTATACTTCCTTAGGCTGAAGATCAGTTAACTCATTTCCTAAATTATATTCCAAAAGCATTCATTAGGTCCTTGAGATGTCAGTAGGAATGATTTAAAAAAAAAAAACGGCAACAGATTTTCTTTATGACAGGACTTCACGGAAACTTTCATATAAAAATAGGTGTTTTGAAGGATCAAGATTCCCCAATCTAACTGACAGTGGAATTCTTTCTCTTTGGGCCTCCCTTTGGGTGGACAAGCCTTGGACAACTCTTAGCCATCCCCCTAGGGACTTTCTGTCCTCCATGGCTTGAAGCACAGAGCTGAATGCTCAGAAGGCCCTTATGTTTTGACTTAATTGAACACCTTCAGAAGTCTGGCAAGCCAGAATGTGTGAAGTTACCAGGAAGGAGGCCAGAGTATCACGGCAAAGATGACCTCACAGAGAAACCAGTGTGGTGGGGCTCCCGAAGCACTCAACGAGATGCATCCTGCGTGAGAGGGCACAGGTCGTCCAGTGTCTTTGGCTGGCGTGGTTCAGGGAAGCTAAAGTAGCCTGGGTGATTGGAAGAGAAGTACGTGTGGATGAAATTATTCAGTGCTGACAGATGGGCTGGAGGTCTCCTCTCCTGCTGGCCTGGCAGCCTCAGCATGGAAACCCTTGCCTGGGAGATGCCCACACCAGTGAAATGCTGGAAGTACAAGCCCAGCAGATATAATGGCCATGAGTCACAGTAACCTGCCAGCAGTCAGGTGCTTAGGAGGGAAGCTGAAGCCAGGACACACACTGAGTTGAGCAAGTAGCAAGACCATCCTGTTGTGCAGAACACAAAGAGCAGAGTGTTCAAGTCCCAGGATCAGGTTTCTCACGATGGAAGCTTGAGCTATGCCCTGAGCTTCAGGCTGTGCTCCAAGGTTGGGGGACAAAGCCCTGCCTCTTCCTGTCCGGGAGGATGCCACCCAAAACGCATCCATTCCTCCTGGGCTTGGGCAGGGGGCCAGGACCAGCGGGGACCTGTCTCTGCCCATGAAAGGCTAGATGAGCAGCCCAGCACCTGTCAGGGTCCCAGAACCTCAGCTATAGTCTGCCAGGCTGGGAGATCGGGGTTCTGCTTTTCATGGGTGCTCTGTGCCAGGGAACCTTCCCTCTGAGCAGCTGCAAGCTGTCGGCTCCTTAATGTTTCCGGTTTAACTGGCCTGGCCTGCACATGAGGCCCTGTGTTCAGGATCCCAGGTCTAAAGAAAAAAAAGAAATGAAGAGGTTGGCAGCCCCTACTTCTTCAGGACTGGTGGACTCCAAGTGTCCTGCCCCTCAGCCTGCCGGACAGCACAGAGTGGCTGGGGTTCTTTTTGGCCTAGCCGAATTTTTGGATCACAGTCAAGCTTATTAAACTTGGCTGACAGTAAACCAGTGACTAACTGGGTAATTAAAGCCACAAGTCAGGAGGCCTGGGCGGCCCCTCCTCTGGAACCTCCCCCAGTGAGTGGCCTGTTGCACAGGCGAGTGTCGCTCGCTCTCCCCACAGCAGAAAAGTTTTGTGCGTTGAAAGCCCTCTGCGATAACCTCCACCTTCTCCCAAGGTCACTTCTCCGCACATCCATGGCTGACTTCATCCCCCGTCACCCCTCCCCACCGCTCTTCCCCACTGCAAGGAAGGAGGAGGAAATCTAACCACATCTCCGCCCGCTGCCCCGCCCCCCCCCACCCCTCCCCGCGCGGCCCCAATGGGAACATGACAGAAGATTTCCAACTAAAACCGAAGTTACCCCGCAGAGCTTCCTGCCAGCCTGACGTGCTGGAGGGCATGGTGTGCCTGCCCCAGCTCTTTCTGTTCTACACAACTTCTCTGCTTCAGGCTCTCGAGAGCCTCCCCACTTCCTGGGGAGAGTAGAGGAGAACTTTAAAGCAGACAAGGCCACAGTTGAGGAGATCCCAGCTTGCTTCAAGCACTGTGTCTCCTCCTGGTCTGGAGCTCATGGTGAATGTCTCTCCCCTGTTTCTGAAACTAAGTGAAGAACTGCTGAAGCCACGAAGTCCCCAGAGACACTTCTGTGTGTCTCCTTCTAACCTGGGGTGCTTGGGCCTGCCCAGCAGGGACGCTGTCTGTGGGTTATACATTCTTAGATGCCTCTGCCCAGCTGACCCTCTCTGACTGTCCCCACTCCCCCTTCTTCAATTTTGCTCCCTGTCCCTTCGGCATTCCTGTCTTAGGCAGCAGCCTTTTTTCCACCAAGGAGATATGGGTGGAAGAGGAGCTGCAGTTGGGAGTGGGAGGACTATACCTTTTTTTTTGTATGCTATTCCAGAAGAGGTTTGTGGCTATTTTAAGAAAAACAATTAATGTTCCCTCCAAATCTTTGAGGACCTTTGTTCGCTGGAAGTTGTGAACCATGCTAAGCCCATGGCTCTGTGCTGTTACCTGCCTTGGCAGGCTGCTGCTCACACTGGGATAGAACAACCCTGACATGAGAAGCAAGAGAAATTTGGCTTTTTACTTTTTAGCAAGAATCTCTTTCCACTGAAACTGTAAAACTCTGGAGGGCAGAGGCTTTCTGACATTGAACCTCACGGTCTTGTGATAATGCCTGAAAAATAGCAACTGTTCTCAGATGATGTATGCTGGTTGGATTACTATCATTCCTTAAAAAAAAAACAAACAGTTAAAGAAGTCACTCTCTGTTCTCAAGATGCTGCATGTGCAAGTGTTCAGGCCACATGCGTGTTAAGAAATTGCACATACATCCTCTACATCTCGTATTACCAAAAACTGAAGTTACCAAGCCCCTTGTCTCATCTACCATCTTATCACCTGTGTTTAGCAGGCTAAGACATAGCAAACCAGATGAACATTCAGGAGAGCTGCAGACATTTGAGGGCATTTGAGGCAAAGAAATCCAATGGAGCTCTAAACTGGAGTGACCCAAGTAGAAAGGTGGTCCTGCTGTGAAGTGGCCCCAAGCCTCAGACCTGCCTTGGATGTTACCAAGTGCCTCTGGCCTTTGGGGCCATTGAAGATGCTCAGCTCAGAGTCTCTGCTGTGGTTGAACTTCCTGGCTGGCCAGGGCTGAGGGAGGCGGAGGAGGAAACTGTGGGTGAGCTGGGTGAGTGGGTCAGAGCACAGCACACACCCAGGGGTAACTGCAAGGAGGTGACTTAGGACAGAAGAAACCACAGGATGGACAACCCCCTCTGCAGAAGTGACATTCTGGTCCCTTTGTCCCCCAGACACACTCTTCAACTCAAAAATATTAATGGTGCATAGCTCTGATTGCAGACCCACATGTGTGTCTATGTATATACCTGTATGTATGTCCTGCCAGATTATTTTGTTCCCAGGGAGAAACATAAGGTACCAACATCATAAGCCTTTTCAGTGTCAAGTTACTACTGCTTAAAAAGTCAAAAAAAAAAAAAAAGGACAATCAAGCCATCTATGAACAGATAAATTTAAGTGAAAACGATGTGAGTTCTCACCAGTTGCTGATGATTGATATTCCAGAAAGGTATGATATGCTGGCGAGATAGTTTTTAAGTGTTATGACAACCACCAGTTTAATGAAGGGTCAAATATTGGAACCCTCTGAGTTATACATGAATATTGGTAATATTTGAAATATTACCAAATATTAATAGTAGCATTATGGTGATGGAAATAATTCAGCAACATCATGGCAAGTATGAGTATTTCATTTTATTCTCCTTTTCTAGAGTTAGTTTATAAGTCACTTCAAAGTAGACTTTCCCCTGGTTATCCTTGAGTTTGCTGGTTCTAAGGAGGGACCCAAGGACAGGATCCCGTGGGAACCACTCCAAGCAATGGGGTTAAGTCCCTGTCCCCCCAGACCATCTGCTGCCAACAAACCAGGCCACCAGACCTGGAGGGCTGCGTGTTGGTCATAATGAGCTATCGCACTGCCTGGCGGAAGGAGCCCAAGGGAGCAGGTGTCTGAGATATTACTGACATTACCATTGACCTTTACCAAGGAGCAGGTTTGGTTTGATCCAGAATGGCTCAGCCTCCACTCTTGGTCCAAGACACTTCAGAGATTAGGCTCAAAATCATCAGCCTCCAAACTGAGTATTTTCTTATAATGAAGTATTTTTAAATTTAAGTATAGTTGATTTATAATATTCTGTTAGTTTCAGGTGTACAACAAATTGATTTGAGTTTGTTTTTTTGCAGATTATATTCCATTATAGGTTATAATTCCCTGTTCAGTTCAGTTCAGTCGCTCAGTCGTGTCCAACTCTTTGCAACCCCATGAATCGCAGCACACCAGGCCTCCCTGTCCATCACCAACTCCCGGAGTTCACCCAGACTCACGTCCATCGAGTCAGTGATGCCATCCAGCCATCTCATCCTCTGTCATCCCCTTTTCCTCCTGCCCCCAATCTTTCCCAGCATCAGAGTCTTTTCCAATGAGTCAACTCTTCGCATGAGGTGGCCAAAGGACTGGAGTTTCAGCTTTGGCATCATTCCTTCCAAAGAAATCCCAGGGCTGATCTCCTTCAGAATGGACTGGTTGGATCTCCTTGCAGTCCAAGGGACTCTCAGTCTTCTCCAACACCACAGTTCAAAAGCATCAATTCTTCAGCGCTCAGCCTTCTTCACAGCCCAACTCTCACATCCATACATGACCACAGGAAAAACCATAGCCTTGACTAGACGAACCTTTGTTGGCAAAGTAATGTCTCTGCTTTTGAATATGCTATCTAGGTTGGTCATAACTTTCCTTCCAAGGAGTAAGCGTCTTTTCCCTGTGCTGTATAGTAAATCCTTGTTGCTTATCTGTTTTATGTACAGTAGTTTGTATCTGTTAATCTCATACTTCTCATTTGTCCCTCCCTCCAAATGAGAAAGAGGCTTCTTTACTCTCCCCTTTGGTAAACCATAAGTTTATTTTCTATGTCTGTAAGTCTGTTTCTGTTTCATATATAAAATCATTTATTTTATTTTTATATTCCACATATGAATGATATCATATAGAATTTTTCTTTGACTTACTTTATTAAATGTAATATTCTCTAGGTTAATTTATGTTGCTGCAAATGGCAGTATTTCATTCTTTTTTATGGCTGAGTACTATTCCATTGAGTACATATGCCGCATCTTAAGCCAGTCTTCTGTTGCTGGGCACTTGAGTTGCTTCCATGTCTTGGCTATTATAAATAGCGCTGCTTTGCAGATTGGGGTGCATATATCGTTTTGAATTAGAGTTTTCATTTTTTCCAGGTGTATACCAAAGAGTGAAATTGTTGGATCATATGGTAGCTCTATTTTTAGCTTCTTAAGGAATCATACTATTTTCCACAGTGGCTGTACCACTTTACATTCCCACCAACAGTGTAGGAGCATTCCCTTTTCTCTACACCCTCTCCAGCATTTATTTGTAGACTTTTTGGTAATAGCCACAAATTGAATATTTTCTTGAGCACTGGGGCCTATGCTGCACCTGGGTTGTTCTGGGACTTCATCCTGCCCATCTCACTCCCCATCTAGAAGGAGGGGATGGGTCTCTACCTTAGTGTTGCTCTTGCGCATGTCCTGACCAATCACAATGGTAGGGCCAAAGCCTGGCTGCTGGGCATTCCTTTCCTTTTTAGATAAATGTGCAATTTAAGAGTATATAGCATAGCTTTAGAAGAAATCCTTCAGCTATTCCTTGCTTCCAACAAAATGCCATCCCCAAGATTTTCCCATATAGAAATTCTGGAGCCACTTCTTGTTCCTTATCTGCTTTATGTATCGCCACACTGAGATGTGTGTCATGAATAAATCGTCTCTATTAGAGTACCAAAGTATTACATAAGTGATTAACCTTTAAAAAATAAAAGAAACCTCAAAGTTGTACATGTCAGAAGTTATTGCCATGTTATTTGGGTTCAGTTGTTTTTCTAGGTGGGAAAGGAAATGGTGTCATAGTCTGTAACTGGGTGTCACACCTGAGGAAGCAGGCTGTGTTATTAGGGGTTGTTGGGAGCAGGGTCACATAGAGGGAGAGCCCAGGGGAACTCTGAGGGTCCCTGGCGCTACAGCGGGGTATTATATAGCAGTGGAAAGGGGGATTTCTAGGGCCTCAGGAAGCCAGAGCCTTCCTTCCCCCTCCAGCCAAGGAACTCACCTAGGAGATGGATTTCACTCTTAAGACCTAATACCTCTGGGGGTTCTGCTCATTTGGGAGCAGACTACTAGAGCATACCCAGAACAGTCCTCTGGACCAGGTTTCCTGCCTAGAGTCTCAGACTGTGGCTTGAAGGTATGGTTTGCTTGGTCTGCTGCTGCTGCTGCTAAGTCGCTTCAGTCGCGTCCAACTCTGTGCGACCCCACAGACGGCAGCCCACCAGGCTCCTCTGTCCCTGGGATTCTCCAGGCAAGAATACTGGAGTGGGTTGCCATTTCCTTCTCCAATGCAGGAAAGTGAAAAGTGAAAGTGAAGTCTCTCAGTCGTGTCCGACTCTTAGCGACCCCATGGACTGCAGCCTACCAGGCTCCTCCGTCCATGGGGTTTTCCAGGCAAGAGTACTGGAGTGGGGTGCCATTGCTTGGTCTTAGGAATTTCTAAATTCAAGGTGTCATTATTTTAAAATTGGGAGAATTCAGGTAAAATTGAAACTTCTGACTTCTTTAAAGTAGCAGGAGTGTTGGCAACGTTAGGCTCTCATTGGTACGTGGCAACAACAGTTAAGAGCTGGTGGTGGCCAACCCCGTGAACTAAATCACACCAGTCCACACACGCACACCCATGCAGCAGCCCCCTGCTCAGTGCCCTGCAGGCAGGGAGGGTCCCACCAGGGACCACCACTCCCATTCTCTCTGCCACTCAGAGGCAGTCTAGACACACATTTCCGGATCAAAGTCAGCCCCAAGAGCCATGACTGACTCCTGCCTCAGCCCCCACACAAACACAAAAGCCTCCTCTCCATTTAGTAAAGCCAAAGAATGTCAGGATCAACCCATAATTGAAACTTTTTGAAACAGAACTAAAGGCAGCTTTAGCTGTGGCATTCCACAGCTCCTCATTAAAACCAGGACTTCCTGTGACTTGGGGACAGCTGGAGGCACATGGCTGAATAATTCCAAAGCTCACGTGAGGGATGTCAGCCTCCAGAATGCACAGCAGGCTTGTGAGATTCTTGATGCGCTCTTGAGTCTTGAGGCAGGTGTGTTGGGTGTTCCAGACCACAGCACAATACCAAGAAGCCCTGAGCCCTCAGGGACAAGGCAGCGGACAGTCACAGTCAAGGCTGAGGTCCCACTGACCCCAGGCGAGCCCAATTCACTGGCTCCACCGGAGAACCAGCTAAGAAACAGGCCCAGCCCCGGAGCCCACTCCCACACATGGTATATGCCGCCTGCTCAGCCGTGTTGGCTGCTTCTGGGGGTACACACCGACTCTCTCATGGGGTTCACTGTGAGGGCTGCCTCCTCTGGACTGAATTGTGCGACATGTGCTTAAGGAGACTTTGTTGTCAGAAAACCCTGGAGCCCTTTGAGGGATCTTAGATAGCATCTCGGAGAAGGCGATGGCAGCCCACTCCAGTACTCTTGCCTGGAAAATCCCATGGGCGGAGGAGCCTGGTGGCCTGCGGTCCATGGGGTCGCTAAGAGTCGGACACGACTGAGCGACTTCACTTTCACTTTTCATTTTCATGCCTTGGAGAAGGAAATGGCAACCCACTCCAGTACTCTTGCCGGGAGAATCCCAGGGTCGGTGGAGCCTGGTGGGCTGCTGTGTATGGGATCGCACAGAGTCGGACACAACTGAAGCGACTTAGCAGCAGCAGCAGCAGCAGATAGCATCTGCTCCAGGGTTCCCAACAGAGACTGCTCTTCAGAATCACTTAGAACACGTTGCAAATACAGATTCTGAGGCTCCAAATCTCACCTCCCCAGCCTATTCCCCAACACACACCCAGAGATTCTCCTGACCAGTCATGGTTGGGAAACCATTGATGTCATGCAAACCCTTCACTTCCATTTCTAAAATACAGTCCTAGGTTAAGTAACTTTTCCAAGGTCACACAGCTGGTCTGCCAGGACTGGGCTTAAAGTACAGGTCTCTTAAATACAAACCAGAGCTTTTTGGTCCATGGGGGTCACAAAGAATCAGACAGGACTGAATGACTAACACTTTCTTTACTTTAGGCTTCCCTGGTGACTCAGATGGTAAAGAATCCACCTGCAGTGCAGGAGACCCAGGTTTGATCCTTGGGTCGGGAAGATCCCCTGGAGAAGGGAATGGCTACCCACTCCGGTATTCTTATCTGGAAAATCCCATGGACAGAGGAGCCTGGCAGATTACAATCTATGGGGTAGCAAAGAGTCGGACACAACCGAACAACTAACACTTTTTTCTACAACACACCACCTCCTGGATGTACCCACGAAGGGGTGGCCAGACAACTCCAGAAGCTTTGGATGAGAAAGAGGATGAGAGGCAAAGTCTCTGTGCATGTAAAGCAACCTCAGATCACTTTCCAAATGTTAGCTTCCATTGTGGTTTATGGCCCAGATACCTCAGTCTCTTGTCATCTGAGGAGGAGATTTTGCTTCTGCCTCTATAATTACCCTAGTTTCACTTGTTCTTTCAGAAGTCGGGGAAGGAACTATGCATGTGTGTGTAGACTTCTCTGTGCCTCACTTTACCTCTATAGAAAAATGGATGGCAGCCCCTTATGTCTGCCTTTTTGGAGCTCTAGTGACCCATTGTGTGGCCATACAAGGGCATCCTGTGGTCACTTAGGCAGATAAAGAAGCTTTCCATGCCCACACAGAGCCAGTCTTAAAGTCAAGGCTACTCTTGCCACATTTTAAATAATCCTATGTCAAAATACCATTGTGACTCCTCTTAGCTACCCCTCCACGCCCTCCAGAAAGGGCTGCTCATCTTCTCTTGGTCTCTGGAGGGCTGGTGAAAAATTTTGAGGGGGTGATCTTGGAAGGCGCCCCAATTTTGTAGGACTAAACAAGGGCTTCCCTGGTTGCTCAGATGGTAAAGAATCTGTCTGCAATGTGGGACACCCAGGTTCAGTCCCTAGGTGGGGAAGATCCCGGAGAAGGGAACAGCAACCCACTCCAGCATTCTCGCCTGGAGAATTCCATGGACAGAGGAGCCTGGTAGATTACAGTCCATGGGGTCGCAAAGAGTCGGACATGATTGAGAGACTAACACACACACACACAAGATAAAAAATTAAATACTACTACTAGTAAGTAGTAAATAGCTAGGATTGAGTTGTTATTAAGTGTCAGGCACTCTGCCAAACATTTTACATGCATTTCATTCTCACTACAGCCCTATAAATGAAGTGTTACGAGTTTTCTCATTTTACAGATGTGAAAAATCAGCTCAGAAAATTTAAAGAACTTGCTCAGGATCACAGAGCTGCTAAATGACAGAGCTGGGATTCAAACCCACATATTCTGGTCTCCAGGGGCAAACCTCTGATAAAAGGGGTGATGATGGGTCTCTGTCATCATGAGGTTAACCTTCCACGTGTCACTGCCTGATGCTCCCTAGTGGGATGTCACACCCTGATGCAGCTTAAGCCAAGGGCAGCTCGGGCGCTGCTGCTCTAACTGTCTGCTGGGACGTTCACAGCTCCGTCAATTCAGGGACTGCCTGACCCAGCCTGACCAAATTAGAGCAGCTAATGGACGTGACATAATTTGACATGTACATTGTTAACCGAACCCCTTGGGAGATGATTTAAAATAGAGACAATACCATGCTCTGAATTATTTTGGGTTATGGAGCCCTTATTCTCTAACTCTTGTAGGAAAAAGAATTGTGTCATGATAAACCAAAAACCCCCAAGAAACTGCTCCAGGGTCAGGAGAGTAGCTGAGTGGCTGGATTGGCAGAAACTCTTCCTGAGAGTTTCAGGGATTTCACCCTCATTTCCTAACAATTTATCCCCCAAGCATTCCCCAAACCCCAGTTAAGAGTCAATAATTCTATCCATCCTCCTCCCCCAGACTCCCCAACCAGGAGGACTCAGAACCCCAGTCAAAACCCAGCACTGGTAAGCCTGAAAAACAGATGCAGCTTGAGGCCCCCATGTACATCCCCCATCTGCTTTTCCCTCTCTCAGATGCACAGGACCAGTGAGCTACCCGGCCCTGCTTAGGGACCCACACAGGTGCACCCTCTCTGAGCATCGCCCAATATCCAATCCCAGTCATAGTCTTCCCCGTTCTATTCCCCATGCCCTCATGCATGCTTCCTGACCTTCAGAAAGAGTATGTGTGTCCCTGTGTGCTAGAGCCACTCATCCTCATGGCTTAATAAGTGCCCATCCTCTCAAGCAAGACCTACTGACTATATGATACATGCACGCTTGTGCGCTAAGTCACTTCAGTCGTGTCTGACTCTTTGCGACCCTATGGACCATAGCCCGCCAGGCTCCTCTGTCCACGGGATTCTCCAAGCAAGAATACTGGAGTGGGTTGCCATTTCTTCCTCCAGCAGCTCTCAGACCCAGGGATTGAACCCACGTCTCTTATGTCTCCTGCATTGGCAGGCAGGTTCTTAAACTAGTGCCACCTGGGAAGCCCCATATGACGCATAATTAGTACCCCCAATATACTTACTGTTGAGTTAATTAAAGTAAGAGTAGCTAAGTTTCCCTGGCAATCCCATGCCTTACTTCCAACCGATAAGCCTAAGACTGGCTTTCAGGCTAGTAAAAATGATTTTGAGAGAAAAAGATTTTTGCCTTTTAAAAACTGAAGCACTTTAAATCACACTATTTGGGAAGGATGGCCAGGAGAGATATAGAGCACATGGTGACCTCTTCATATGCATTTCCTTTTCCCCCTTCCTAGCAGAGCCCCATACTTCCTAGCCATGCATTTGGGAGAGATTAACCTAACTGTGGTTTTCTGGGTGGACTTTGGTAGGGTCAAGACATCCAGTGGGTTCTATTGTCCTAGCTACACTAGCCACAGTGATTGGCTTGGGGCTGACCACCTGGACAGTCTAAGAATAAAACCACCGGAGACTAAGAAGAAATGAAGAGACACTGGGTCTTCTTTGGCTTTTCCAGCTATTATATCTGGCCTTACCTAAGTCCACACAACCTCTGAATTTCTCAGTTACATAACCAAACAAAGCCTCTTTTTGTTTAAACCAAACGAATACATAACACAATAATACATAATCTCTTGATTCCTTTTATGATTAAGCTCAGAGACCATTTTGTCAAGCTATATCACCTTTATTTTACAGCTTATTTAACTTCAAAAATGAACATACCAAAAAACAAATAAAATCCCTAATTTTTCACTCTTTAGTCAAGGCCTTCCAAAAATTCTCTAGGCTTGTGTTGTCCCAGGTAAAGGAGGAAATAACAATGGTTTCAATAAGATGGAAGCCTATTTCTCTATCATACAAAATAAAATAGGATTCTGGCTGATATGGGAGCTACAGTGTCATCAAAATTTCAAATTTCCTCTTTTTGTTCTGCCATCCTTAGTATACAACTTACATCTTCAAATTCACTTCATGGGCCAATGTGGCAGCTAGAGCTCCAGCTATCACATTGATCTTCTGGTCCAAGAAGGCACAAGAGAAAGGGAGAAGGAGGAAAAAAGAAACATGTCAGCAGTCTAGCCCCTCTTAAGGAGTTTCCACAGAAGATCAACCCAAAGACTTATGCTTATATCTCAGTGGCCAACCCAGATGCAAATGTGGTTGACAAATATAATCTTCCAGCTGGGCATATTGTCATCCAGTAAAATGTGAGTTGTGTTATGAGGGGAAAAGGGACGAGTAGATACTGTGTAGGCAACTAGCAGTTTTTGCCCCATCTCACTTCACAACCAAGCCTGGCTTCAGTGTACAGTTCTGTTGCTTGGTATCTGCTCCTCCAAAGACACTCCCTAATTCAAGCTGCAATTACCCTCTCCACAGACCCTTAACAGTTGGTAAAGAATCTTCCTGCAATGCAGAAGACCCCGCTTCGATTCCTGGGTTGGGAAGATCTGCTGGAGAAGGGATAGGCTACCCACTTCAGTACCCTTGGGCTTCCCTTGCGGTTCAGCTGGTAAAGAATCCACCTGCAATGTGAGAGATCTGGGTTTGATCCCTGGGTTGGGAAGATCCACTGGAGAAGGGAAAGGCTACCCATTCCAATATCCTGGCCTGGAGAATTCCATGGACTGTATAATCCATGGGGTCACAAAGAGTTAGACAAGACTGAGTGACTTTCACTTTCACTTTTTCAGACCCTTAACATCTTGAGCTGGTTGCTCTCTGCCCCCCGCCCCCTCCCCCCCCAAGGATCCCTTGACCACCATCTTGTGATTAATCCAGTTAAGAAGCTTTTGTTGATCACCTTCTGTCTTTCAGTAGAACACCTTAGTCTTTCATTAGAATCTTGGCTTCCATTTACGTCAGCTCATTTGATCTTCTTTTCTGTCATGCTCTAGTCAGACCCCATTCATACCTACCATTCTTCATTCACCAGTCTCCCTAGAACTATGTTCTTTACAACACAGGTCTGCTCTTCAATATCAGTTTCTAACTTCTTTCTGGCATTAAAGTTCTCAATCTCATGGGTGAGCGCCTAGGGCAACAAGGACTGTGGTCGAAAATAGCAGCTGAGTGGGGGCCGGTCTTCAAATCGTCATGGATGACTAGCTGTGGTTTGGTCTGGGGACAGGTGACTGAAGCCAGGGCAGTGACTTCTTTTTCAGTTCTCCCAAGGCCTTCTGACCCCTTCTTACACATTTCAGACCCTGCGGACAGTATTGTAGGTCTCATTAGTGAACAGCACACACAAAGCAAGTCAAACAATAATAATGAATTATTGATGTGATGGAGACAAAACATCTGCTCCTCCCTACCTCACCTGCACAAAAATAGAAAAAAATAAAGATAAAAAATCAATGCCTGATAAAGCTAAGAAAATGTGTTACTTTGAGTCTTCATATAAAGAATACCTTTCAAAAGTATCTAGTTCTTTCACTTGAATTTCCCATTTTGATTTTAATTATAAACTAGAAGTTATTGTAACTCAAAAATGTCCATTCTCTTATGTCTTTTCAACTAGAAACATCATTAGGCAGATGTGAACAATTATCCCCATTTGGATTTTTTTTTTAAGTTTTTCAGAGGAACAATAAGTTATGCTTTAAATCCTTGGTTTAAAACTAAGCCTGTGAGACACAATATTTTAGGTTTAACCAAGAGGGCTTGACTTTGGATTTAGAAAGTTGAATTGATCCCGTCATCTCTTTTATTAAAACTATCCATATATTCTTAAACCAAAGAATTGAAATAATGCATATTTTAGGGCCAGAAGCATTCATCATCTTGATGACCAAGAGATAAAGGGTGAAAAGATTTAAGATCCTGTTACTATGTTGAAAGGGGAGGAGGTAGAGAAATTCCAAGGGAAGGTGTTGACATATATCCCCTCTGCTTTTTAATTTCCAATGACAGACAGTGACATCACCATTCCAAACAGTTCCCATTCAGATTAAACAAAATTTGATTCTCTGGGGAAAACAGGCAGCATAAACCAAAAAGAAGTGCATCTTGCTGAAAAGCCAGTCTACTCAGTCGTCACACCACCATCAGCCTGACTGGATCCCCGCAGAAAAGCAATGTCGGGAATGACTTCACTCCCCTAGAAGCACAGTCAGAAGTCCCCAAGGAGGGCAGAGGAACCGGCTGGATCTCAGAGGAGGAGACTTTTTGGTGCTGAAGAAGACAAAGGGAGGAAGACAGTTTGGGAAACAGAATGACCTTGAAACAACCTTTCTGCTTATCTTAGAAAGGTCATTGGAAGGAAAATGTACCCAGAACAACATTCTCCTCTATCTTGGAGTCGAAGACCAGCCAGGCCCTGGCAGCCCTACAGCCTGGGCTTCTTTCCAGGCCTGCAGCTCCCCTACCGGCAGTTGAGCAATGTGACCCCGGACAGGCCTCTGAGGCCAGGAAGCCTGACCAATAGCTCATGGATGAGAAATTGCACTGTCCTTGGGGATGCTGCCTGGTGGCCTTTAAGAGCCACCCTTATTTTTTTCCCCTCCAATATACCACAGCCTGGTTTCCTCTCCCCTTCCTGTCGGAGCATTTTGTTCTGAGGACCTTGAGCCACAAAGCTAGAGGGGGCATGCAAATCATTTTACACAAGATGCATAGGTCCTGTACAACTAGCTGTGTGTTGCTGGACAAGTCTCTTAACTTCTCTGTGCTTCACTTGTCACAGCAGTAAAGTGGGAATTAGGATCGAGTTTACTTAAAAGGGCCATTAACCAGCATTCAGCAAAATCCCACTGGAAAGCGCTAAGGAACAGTGTCCGGGTCACAGAGCTCCGTAAAGGCTGGCTGCCACTGCAAGTGTCAGGGGAGCAGTTTTTACACACGTTTCCACTCTACCAACACTCACTCACCTCTCCCAACAGGGGACAAAGATGATAAGAGAATGAAATGTCTTACTTGATGTAGGAATCCTTTCACTGTGTCAGTGGTTCTTGAGATATCAAAAGTGTGTGTATGTAGATTACTTTAATTTTACAAAGTCTATGCTGATTAGGCTCCTTCTTCATCTAATAGTGAAAGGCTATGTATTCAACTGTGAGGGCACTGGCTTCAGGAACGTGGATAAAATGTAACCAGCGTTATCTTGGTTCAAATTCCTTTTTTGTGACCAACTGTTGTCTCAATGAACCTTTGCAGGGTTTTTATTTGTTTTCTTCTTAGTTACAGCAGAGAGTAGAATAAACACATCCAGACCTTCTCACACGGAGATAGACTGATGCCAAATTAGGTCTGTGGAGGCCTCATTTTGGCTCCCCTGGTCACCATGCCGAACAGATTTTCATGCACGTTGAAGACAGTCCATTAGTTCTTGGCAAGGAGCATGAAGTTTTCGAAGCTGCTTTCTCTAACAAACTCCCGTTCCCCACCCACTCACCCCCTGCCACCCCCCGCTTCTCATACACAAAACCTTGCTGAAGGGGAGAGGCTCTCCCCCATTTGTGGAGACGGGAGGTCAACCCCATCTGCGATCACCCTGCCACAGCCTTGATAGTCATCACTTCTGGGATGCCCCTGGACTCTGCTCCATCATTAAACTCCCAGGGCACTACCCAGATTAAAATCTCTCCTTCCTTCTCAGGAAAGAAGCATTTTTACTTCAAAATCATACAGTAAGGGCTTCGAAAAGTAGTTTGCAAACTTCTCTGCCACTGGGGAAGGCATGTCCATTCACGTCAGAGATTTTCCCTCAGTGCCTTAGCTGTTGCACTGACTGAGCTTCTGAGCTCTCACAGTGCAGCCAAAAACGAAACAAAGAAGTTTTGCCACTATCTGTCACAGTAGAAATGTAAGCCATGATGATATGGGTTGAGCCAGGGTTCTCAATGCAATCTTTAGATTGGTTCCTGGGAGGAAAAGCCAGGAGGTTTCTGTTATAGTACCAGCTGCCACAGGGCCTGGGCTCCTTGACCTAGATGTGCTCTGAGCAAGGCCTCCTTCTAGTAAGGGAGAAAGCACGGTAGTGAAAGAGGCTGAGGATCAATATTCAGCAGCGACCAGTAGTGTGGCGCATGGTTACCATGGTAACCGTCAGCCCCAAATGACTGTCATGAGGTGAAAAAATTCTCTTAAAATAAATGAAACCAGAAAAGATATATTTATAAACCTCTTACCAAACACCTATCTGTTGACAACGTAGAACCTGTTCCTTAAGCGACAGATACTCAAAGATTGGGAGGAATTTCACGACATAAACAGTTTCTTTAAAGAATGGTTATTCTCACCCCCTAAAAATGATCTGGAAAAATAACAAACGCAGATTTTTTTAAAAAAATACGGAGAGTTCCAAGGAGTGATGGGCCTATACACTTAGATATTATGCAGTTACGACATTAAAATTCTGCACTAAACTGCCGATACCTTGTTTGAAATTTACAAAGTGGTACTTCCTAGGAGTTTTCTTCTAAGTTGGACACACTATTTCTGGCAGGACCAATAAAGTGTCATAAAACTTGTTATACAATGAGAAAAAGACATTGGTCACACAGATTAAAAACTTGTGGGCACAGCTTTTGTTGTGCTTTTGAGAAGCTCCATCCTGCACTCGTCTTTCTTTGTGAACAGCAGTGTACCCAGCCAGAGTGCCCAGGTTCACAGCTCCCTGGCAAATCAGAGGTGGCCCGGAGATATAGTTCTGGGCAGTAGTGTCCAGGCAGAAGTCCCTGGGGAGGATGTTGTTGGGAGACAGCTCTCCAGAGTCTCTCTCATTTCTGTGTACCTTACAAGCAGAGGACTTACTGATAGCAACAGAGTATCCTTCCAAGGATGCCTGCATAGCATAACAGCCTCTGAAGATACAGATACTATCTCTCCAGAGCAAAGGGCAGGCCTGCCTACTGCTCATCCTGTAAGATTGGGGTCCCTGAGTTCAAGGTTCCTCTCCCCGGAGGCAACCCATTGAGTGTGCCGACATTCCTGCACGCCTATCTGTGTCACCCCTATGGGACTTGGGCAAGGAGAACTACCACAATCCTGCTGCTTGCTGTGTGCTGAGTAATAGAGCTGGCTGTCCCTGACCCAGGAGTCTCATGACTTCCACTAGCAGCCATGAAACCAAGGCAGGCTAACTGCTTAGCTTGCAAACAGGATGATACCTCAGACCCTTCATTGTTTTTGGTTAAATTTTTTTTTAAAAAAAGAAAGAAAAGTAGGAGAGAGTTCTTGCCCACTAGCCCTTCTCCTTTCTTCCTGCCTTGAGGTTTCAGCAACCTCAATTTGGGGACCATGAGGTGACAAGCATGAGGACAAAGGTCAACATGCTGAGGATGGCATAGCAGAAAGATGATGAAACTGGGTCCTAATAGAGAATTACTGTGGCAGCCCTGGATTGTATAACTTGAGTCTTCTTGTTATGTGAGATATATGAGCCTCAATATATCAATGTTGAGCCTCAATATATCAATATATGATATATATATATATCAATATATGAGCCTCAATATATCCGTTATAACAAGTCAATGTTCATTGTTTTTCCGCAAGCAAATGCATCTCTAAAGTTTGTGTCAAACATCGTAATTGCATAATAGTAATTGTGTCTAACATAGGCAACTTAGGGCAAGTATGTTGCTACCTTCCTTACTTCTTGATCTGGATTCTGTCTTTCTGTATATGAACATTATTGTATATATCTTTTATAAGTTAACTCAAATCCTTTAGGGGAAATCAGGTAAAATTCAATTCAATAAGTGTAATTCGGTCCTGGTCCAAATTTATCTCAAAAATTCTATGAGTTACCCTTAAATTATGAGTTATCCTTTAAGGTATTAGTCAAACAATAGGAGTATCTCTTTCTGGAAATGTCTACCACATGCAAAAGTCTGTTTAGTCACCAGTGTATATCCAGATCCAGCAGAAGGGCTAGCTCATAGCAGGGCCTTCAACTTTGTATTAACCAAGTGTTCATGAAAGGTCTCTCTTTATCAAATGTGTTGGTTATGCCCAAAGAAAATTATGATGTAACGGAAAGTATTTCAATACAGTAGATCTGTCATTTGACTATAATAAGCAGTTTAAGAAAAGACCACAGGTCAACTTCAAAGAAATAGCTTCTTATCTTTGTTCCTTATGACTGTGAAATGCCCCATGACCTGACCGTGGAATTCAAGGAATCTGTTCAACCTTGGAAACTAGTGCAATAGGATACCAGAAGTAATAACAATCACCACCAGAGATGAACAAATCTTTTAGTGTTATGTCCACAAACTATTTTTAGAATATTAGATAAAATTTAAACTAATGTCAGAAAGAAAAATCAATGTACAGGATGAGAATATAGGAGGTTAGAACTTTACACCAAAAGTAGAATAAAGCAAAAGATGCTCTGCACAATGAGTTTATAGATATCCTTAGTATTGTTCTCAGTATATGTTATGATTCCTACTTTTGGTTCAAAAATCTAAATTATATGAAATTATCTATAATATGTGTTCTTGGTATGATTTCTGTTTGAAAAATCTCTTGAAACCACAATGAAATACTATTTCACACCCATTAGGATGACTTTTTTTTTTTTTTTTTTAACGCAAAACAGTATTGGCAGAATGTGGAAAAATTGGAACACTTGCTGGTGGGACTATAAAATGATGCAGCCACTGTGAAAAACAGTTTGTAGTTCCTCAGAAATTAAACACAGAATTACCATGATTCAGCAATTCCATTCCTAAAGAACTGAAAAGAGAGGCTGAACCAGATACCTGCACCCAAGTGCTCGGAGGAGCATCATTTACAATGACCAAAGGTGGAACAACCCAACTGTCCACCAGCCTATGAAGGGATTAAAACAAAATGTAGTATATGTACACAGTGAAATATTATTCAGACATAAAAATGAACAAAATTCTGATACATGCTACATGAGAGAAACTTGACTATATGATGCAAAATGAAAAAGGACAAATACTGTGTTATTTTTGTCCCAAAGGACAAATATTAGTTTTTTTCCCTTTATGTGAGTTTCCTGGAATAGGCAAATTCACAGAGACAGAAGGTAAAATGATGGTTACCAAGATCTGGGCAGGGCGGTTGGGAAGTTGTTCCTCATTGGGTACAGAGTTTCTGTTTGGGTTGATAAAAAAGTTCTGGAAAATAGTGGTGATGGTTGCTCAATATTGTGAAGGTCCTTAATACCACTGAATTGTACATTTAAACATGGTTAAAATAGTAATTTTTATGTTGTATATATTTTACCACAAGGAAAAAAAATATATTAAACAAAAATTAAACTGAAAAGATGGATTTTGTTTATTTGTTTTAGGAAGAGTAAATAGAACAGATTTTTAAATTCCATTTGGGTTTTGTTCGGTTTGTTTCTGCTTGCTTTAAGCCCTGCCTGCCTGTGCTAGGAAGGAGAGTGACTAAGATGCCCCCACAACATTGCCAAAGCCATTCAGGCTGTGGGCTTGTGTGGTCATGCGCCTCAGAAGGTCTTATGTCATTTGGAAAGCTCTCTAGTTCAGCAATCTTTGCTTCACTTTGTCAATGCGCAGGAGAGTGTATCATTGCAGCTCCCCTCCCCCCACCCCTCAGGCATGTGTTGGGCTAGAATCTGTTTGTGAAAATATTATTTTAGGATTGCTTTCACTCCTATCATCTGCTTATTTTCCTTCCTGCATATTTCATAATGTAGCATAGAGATTTCTGATTCAGCAGTTAAAATAGTCTGTGCATTAGTTATCACTTCCTTGTGACCCACTTTATACACAATTACTCATTCTGGCATTGAAAGTCCAGATTAAAAAAAAAAAAATCCCTGGGACTAAAGTATGTATTAATATATCTGTGGGAGTAAAAAGGAGATATTGACCAAATATCTATTGGTAGCACTCAAAGGACCTCAATCAGCCCCAAGATTTCCCATCTCATTTACTCTTCTGTAAAAGCTCTCGAATTACACCCTCTTCAGTTATTCTACACCCACAATCCCACTTTTTCCACCTCCTCTACTTTCATTTCCTTCCCCTCAAAATACATCTCTATGATGAATCCACCAAACACTACTGTCTGCTGTACCTCCCCGCGCTAAGGGTCGTGGGGAACTCAAAGAGCAATGGGACAGTCCCTGCTCCGAGGAGGCATCGATGCCAGTGCGGTGTCCCCCCCACCACTCAAATGTGCTACGGGCACCCCTAAATGCTTATGACTGCTTATGACAGGCAGATTCTTGGGCCCCACCCCCCACTAGAGAATCTGATCCAGTTGGCCTGCACTTTTAACTCCTCTCCAGGGAATTCTGATTGGGACCCTAAGAACATATTTTGAGAGACTCGGTGACACAGTGGAAGGGAGTAGAATCTCTTGCAAGCTCCACTGAGGTGGCTCCAGTCCCATGAAAGAACAGAGACAGGGGAGACAGAATTGGTCTGAGAGATTGAGGGAAGGCTTCCTGGAAGAAGCACTTTTAAAGAAGAGCTGAAAACTAGACAGTGGGAGGCACACAGGCACGGTCATCTGCTGCCACCCCCTCCCGAAGGCGAGGGCAAGACTTTGGCCACATTCCTCCCGTCCGGGACCTTTGGAGCAATTGGGGAGGACAGGAGACCCTGGGATAAGGGATACACTCCTCTTGGAGAAGCCAAGTGGATGATACTTTTGGCTGCGGTTCCTTCCCGCACACAGAGCCCCAGCTCCAGACCCACCTGCTAGCAGAACCCTGCCCGAGGTCCTTCGCTTCTCTGACCTCGAGTGAGGGCTAATGTTATCTGCCTTGTAGGCTGGGTGTGAGAATTTAGTGAGTTAATGGGTGTGCAGTACCACTGATACACATTTAAAATTCAATATATAAGAGCTAATGTTATTCTTATCATTCTAGTTTTTTCTTTAGGATAAATTCCTAGAAGTGGGATTACTCGAACAGCAGTATAAGTGTTACTAAATGGGACGTATAAAACAATGTGTACAAATTATGAGTTTTATAAAAGTGTTTAAAATTTGACTGCTAGAGATAAGAATGATTATTCATATTTATAACACTAGGTCCTTGGGAGGATATATACTAAGATATTGTTGTTGTTTAGTCACTAAGCCCTGTCTGATTCTTTTGCAACCCCATGGACTACAGCCCTGCCAGGCTCCTCTGTCCCAGGGATTTCCCAGGCAAGAATACTGGAGTGGGTTGCATTTCCTACTCCAGGGATTGAACTTCGTCCCTACCCAGGGATCAAACCTGTGTCTCCTGCTTGGTAGGCAGATTCTTTACCACTGAGCCACCTGAAAAGTGAAAGTGAAGTCACTCAGTCATGTCCGACTCTTTGCAACCCCTGTGGACTACAGCCTACCAGGCTCCTCCATCCATGGGATTTTCCAGGCAAGAATACTGGAGTGGGTTGCCATTTCCTTCTCCAGGAGATCCCAAGCCAGGGATTGAACCTGGGTCTCCCACATTGTAGGCAGATACTTTACCGTCTGAGCCACCAGGGAAGTTGAGAGCCACCTGGGAAGCCCAAATCAAAATATTAACAGAGACCATCTCTGGGTATTCTCTGTGTTTTTCTTGCTGCGTTGATAAATGGCAGCCACTCTCTTCCTCCTCCTCAATTTTCCTCTTATTCTCTCTCCTTCCCTCTATATATACACACACACACTCACAGCTAGTTTTAATGCCTGGAAATTAACACTTTTTTCTCCCAGGAGACTCTTATTAAAATGTAAATATATTACCTGGGAAAAGCACCACTTTCAACTCTTCCCCCAGGTTATTGATTCAATCAGCTGGCTGAATCCTGGCCCACAGTGAACACAGATGGAAGGACTGGGCCAGGGCTACCATCCCCCAAGGATAAGCGCAGAATAAGAATGATGGCAGTGAGCATTCCAAGAGTTAGAAGGCACATCAAAAACAATTTGATGTTCAAGGAAAGGAAACCAAAGACCAGAGTAGGTTTGCAGAGGAGGGCTTGAGAGGGAATGGCTGCCTGCTCTCTGATTTGGTCGATGTTCAGTTGGACACAGAGGAATGAACCAATGGACCTTTCAATGCCTCCTGCGCAGTTCTGTAAAAAGCCAATTATTGGGTGAAAAGAAAGATCATGAGACTGGAGATTGCTTATTTGCACACACCTGTTCTTCTTAGCATATATTTTAGAGCAGAAGGTTATGATTTATACAAGTGAGTTTCAAAGGGCTGGTAAGTAACTCACTCTGAAAGCCCTTCTCAGATCTCCGAGTAGATAGATACAACAGTTTGGCAAAAAACTGACTCATTAAAATGTTTCCTGTATGAAAACTTTCCTTTTTTGATTATCTTATTTCATAGCTCTATTACTTTTGACCATAGGGTTGGTTTTAGAAAAGCAAAACCCTGTAACATTCCCTCCAGTATATTTTCATACCACAGTCGAAATCTACATTTTTGGAGAAATGCTTTGAGAGATTGGTATTTCTGAAATGCAACTTCGTTGTTTTTAGTTTTCCCAAATTTGAGACAGAAACACTTTTTTTTTTTCCCCTAGAGCCCAGAGCCATCCCTGGCTAACTCAGGGCCCAAACTTCATATCAAAGTTCAAATTGTAAGAAACAGATTTCCAGTTCTAGAAGACAGGGGCTACATACGAAAGAGGATACTTAGGTTGTCAACGGAGATAAAGCCTGACACTGTCTCGCGTTTATCATGAGGAAAAATAAAGGGAAGTGGGAGGCTGAAGGAAGGGGCCAGCTAGGCTGTAACCCATCTTATGTACTCTTCCTCAATTTGGCGTCTACTTCAGAGGAGGCTCCAGGGGTGGGTCTTTCAGGGCTCTGTCTTTGAAAGAGACAGGCCCAGGGGTTTGCTGGGCCTTCTGCTTCCTGGGTGAGGATCTCAATCCAGATCTGGTTATGGAGGGAGCCTTTCTCTCTGGCCCTTTTACTAATTCTGGAGGGAAAGGAATACAATCCCCCAGGCAGGCAAACCTGCACAGCAAATAGAGAACAGGATGGGCAAGGGCAGGAAGGGTAGGGCCGCACTGGGGGAGGACAGAGGGAGGAGCCCACCAGATCAAGTAGTGGTGGGGGATGGTTTTCCTGCTAACCAGACGCCAGAGGGTGTCTTCAGGGCTGGGAGCTGCTGGAGCTTCCCTTTCTCTGACTGAGTGGGTGCTGCAGTTGTCTGTCCTGGATCTTCTTTGCTTCTCCCCTACCAGGATCCCCATCAGAGCATCTCACCTACCTCTGCAGCTCCCATCTGCATCAGTGCTCGAGGTCCCCAGATCTCTTCCCTGGGGACCAGACTCATGCATCCCTCCTCTACCATGACATCGCACTGGCACCTCAAATCCAACCTTTCCTGAGTAACCCTGGTGCCGCTCCATTCTCATACGCCCTCCACTTGGATTCTATTATCTCAGTCAGGGGATGGGGTGCTCACTCACAGCAGAAATCTTCCCCACCCTTGCATCTTACCAAGTCCTTATGACCAACTAGACCCCATAGCCACCCTAACCACAACCTGGGATGTCAGTCAGGCCACCGTCACCTCTCAGGGGACTGGAGTGGCAGCCCCCTCCCTGGCCTCCCTGTCCCTACTCTTGTCCTCCTCATATCCACCCTGGCTGATTTTTCGAGCAAGCAAATCTGATTCCATTTCAAGCCTCTTTCTATGTTCCCACTCCCATGCAATATGTTCAAAACCTAAACTTGGCATTGGCAGCTCACAATTCTATTCAGAATGGCAGCTTTTTTAAAAGTTACATTATGATCTATTTAAAACCCACAAAAAGGCATAAAGACTATAACAACATGCATACCCATCCCCTAACTTTAAAGATAAAGCCTTATCTCTACAACAGCCAAAACTGCCCCTGCGTCCCCTCCCCTCCCCTCCCACAGAGGTAACTGCCATTCTGCATCTGCCAGCACTCCTCTGATGTCTCTGCAATTTTCCTTAGCATGGCTTTTCTATTTCATTATAACGTGTCATTATTCCTTACGAGCCTCTCTTGCTGGTTAGATTTCAGGGAAGTCCAGGAAATGCTATGAAGAGACCACTGAAAAAGTTGTCCCTTTAGGTACATTCTCAGACTCTCAGGTCACCTCTCCTCCTTGCTACTCTCCAGCGTGATGCTTTGTGTAAATTCACTGGGTGGGAGGGGTGGTGTCTTTGGGGACCCTTTGGGTAGGGGTTGGGAGGGTAAAAGACAAGGTGCTCAGACCCATACCACACCCTCCAGATCCTCGCTGATTCCTGCTGTGGGGTAGCCGGACTCAGCCTGCTCAGCTTCCTGGGCCACTCTGACTCCAGGGGTGCTCTGCCACCCTCCCCTCCAGCCCATGACCCAAGAGGCCCTCCCAGCCTTGGCTAGCAGCTCCCCTTGTCCTTTACCACTGCAGACCCCAGAGTAGACTCTCTGATTCTCAACTCAACCATCTCCCATAAGACATGGGAACTGAAGGGAGTTCAGAGAAGCCAAGCTCCAGCCTTCCTCTGCCTAATCACACTACTCTGTTTCACTGTGATAAGTTGGGGCAGCTTGAGAGGTATTTTCCTTTCTGATCCCAAATATGAAGCAGAGCAACATCCACCCACTCCCAGGTCTGGAGTTCACATCAACCTCCCTGACAAGCAGACAAGGTTGTCCTTCATCTGTACCCTTCTTACCTCTGGGGTAGGTGGTCTCCAAAGAGGATCATTGTTAATTCATCTCTCCCTGTGTGTGCAAAGTGCTCCTTCTATCAAGAAGTAGAAAGTGCTTCCTTTCCCTGAAGGGCTGGTCTTGTGACTTGCTTTGATCAACAGAGTGCAGTAGAAATAACGTTCTGGTAGTTCTGAACCCAGACCCTATATGCACTGGAAGCTTCTTCTTCCTCCCAGTTGGAAGCCATCTGCCATGTACTCTGATGTCATCATACTGTGAGGAAGCCACCTGAAGAGGCCAGAGAAAGAGAGAGAATGGCCCAGCTCTTCCATTTATCTCAGCCAAGGCACCAAAGCTGGGGTTAAGAAGTTTTCTTGGATGTCCTAATCCCAGTAGATACTCCATGAACAGAAGAACCACCTAGCTGAACTCAGCTCAGATTGCAGAATTATGAGAAATGATAAAATGTACTTTTAAGCCATCAAGTTTTGGGTGGTGGCTTATTATGCTCAATAGTAAAATGAAACACCCCTCCAGCTGCATTTCTCCCGACTGCCTGCCTCATACTTTATGCTTCAACAACTCATAGCAGCCTGCGTGACTCCCTGCATAGGCTGTGCTGTGTCTCACTTACATACCTTTTATTCAAGCTATACTCTCTTTTCCCCACCTCACTCCTCTGCCTGGCTAACTCCTGTTCCACTTCTGACTCTCTCTCTCTTTTTTTTTTTTTTTTGAGGCATCTATGTTACCCTTAGGTAAATCCCATCATTACACTGTAATTATCTATTTATGTATCTGCCTCCCAAACTAGGCTTGAATTCTTTAAAGCTGGGTACTATGTCTCATTCAGCTTTGAGACATTACTTTATATGCAAATGTGAGCAAGTCCCTTAAACTTCTTTAGTTCAGTTTCTGTGTAGTCAGGGATAGAATTCAGTTGTCTGTAGCAGAAACCCAACCTCACTGGGTTAATGAAACAATGGTTTATTTTTTCACGCACCAAGACTGAAAGTAGGCCTTTGGGGGCAGAAAGAGTAGCTTCACAATGTCAAAATACCCCAGTGTTCTTCTGTATTCCTGCTTCACCACCCTCAGGATATGGCTGTCTGCCTTACGGTTGCCTCAAGGTCACAACATGGCTGCTCCAGCACCAGCCTCACATCCATGTTCCAAGTAGGGTGAACGAAAGAACAGGAGGAAGGGGCAATGTCCATATAAGGACAGCCACACTTTCCCAGAAATCCCCAGAAGACTGCTACTTAAGTCTCACTGGTCAGAACCATATCACATGGCCATTCATAGCTGCAGGAAAGACATGACAAATGTTTGCAAAATGATTAATGTTGACAGGAATCACCCATGGAGTATAAACGCTGAACTAGAAGCAGTAACTGCTTGGGGTTATCTATCTGTAAGGAACAAAAAGAGGATGGATTTGGGGGTAGCAACTGGCAGTGTCTGCATCATTCCCTACCTGTAAAACAGGACTAAGACCTACCTTGTAGAACTGATGAAATTGAGAGAGAATGCAGGCAAAATGCTGTTCTTTGTACCAAGGACATACTATGCATTCAATAAAAGCAATTCTCTTTCTGCGTTTCCAGATGTAGCACTTAATTCAAACATCCAAGAGTTTTCCCTGAAGGGGCAGAGAATTAGTTGGCTCAAGGCAACCATTCCACTCTCTGTCTACAATGCTTCTGCGGTGAATTTGCTTCTGATGATTAACAAATCTTTTCTCAAAGGTCTATTCAACTGTTAATAAATCCAAACAGAATTATCACTACGACTCTTCACTTACAAAATGTGACCCAGAAAAAACAAAGCTTGGAGAGAGACAAAAGGCAACGAGCTGTTTTCAATGCTTTGTGGCTATTGTGCTGCGTATTTCATTTCTGATTCATTGGAAAACATCCAGCACACTTAGATTGGTGAGCAGCCTCAGACCAGGGGGTTAAGGATAAAGTCTCCAAATTCTTAGTCACTGGCACCTGGAAATGTTAGCAGTAGGAAGATTTCTTTTTGCTAGGAAACTGCTCTGTGAATCTGTATCCACCCTTGCCTCACTGGGGTTTTTCGTTTGTTAAAGCAGACTAAAATTTTCTGTATAGGTTAGGACTCTTTTGTTTGCAAGAGAAAAACACAAAATGCCTTATTAAAAGGTGAATTTATTGCCCTGACTAAAAAGTCCAGAGTAGAATTTCAGGCACAGCTGGCTCCAAGTGCTCAGGAATCTCTGTGTCTCTCAGATTCTCTCTCTGTGGTAACAAGACTGGCCACCTGGGATTCCTGCATATCAACCCACCACCTCAGCAATCCCAGCAGAAAGAGGATGCCTTTTACCCAGTGGTTCCAGAAAAAGCTCCAGGATTGGCTCAGCCTCGGTCACATGCTTACAACCCAATCAATCACTGCGTTAAGGGAATGTGGTTCGCCTATTGGTTAGTCTGGGTCGCATACCTGAACCTGGAGCCAGGAGGTGGGTTGAGATTGGGAGATGCAGTCCATGGGGTCGCTAAGAGTCGGACACGACTGAGCGACTTCACTTTTCACTTTCATGCATTGGAGAAGGAAATGGCAACCCACTCCAGTGTTCTTGCCTGGAGAATCCCAGGGACGGGGGAGCCTGGTGGGCTGCCGTCTATGGGTCGCACAGAGTCGGACACGACTGAAGTGAAGTGAAGAGCATAATTAGGGTACTACTACCAGCAGAACAGTGTGCCCAGGCCCAGCCTCACAAAAGTTTAAAGAGTTCTAAACAAATTCAGACTCATCTGATTTTATTGAAAGTTAACACCATAATAATACCAGTGATACTCTTTGCCATCTGTCAAAATCCTACTCATTTTTTCAGGCTCATTTCAGATGCCACCACAAACAAATCCTTCTAATGAGATTACTTTTCCATCGGCACTTTATTTTGTATCATTTCTTGCCATGGATTATGGTGAGTTACACACCCATTTGTCTCCACCCTTGGTCTGAACAAGGCCCCTCTCTCATTCACTATGGAGAGCCTGAGGATAAGAGTTTCTATCTGGCTGTGACCAGGCCTTGGAATGCAGAGAATGCAGGATGGTGAGGAGGGGAGAGATCACATGGCCCCCTCCAGGAAGAAAATACATCCACGGGGCAAAATTGGATTTTAGAAGTCAGGCTGGCTTTTCTTTTTAAAGTCATATTGGAACCGTCTTTTTTTTTTTTTTTTTTTAATATACATGTGTGATGAAACCTGGAGAGAAGCTGAAAACAGATTCGAGCCTTGAGATGGCAGCAGTCTTGGAAATATCATGTCCTGAATGAATTAGGGACAGAGAGTTGTGAGGCGCCTTCCTCTCTTCAATAAACAAAAATGCAAATATCCCAGATGCCTTTTATACCCTCCCCAGGGCTAGCGGCTTATTAATCAGTTCAGAACCTTTCCACACTGCTCCAGTTTTTTACAAGCAGTCTGTTTCCTCTCCTGTCCTTGGTGGCTTCCTTCCAGGGACACTCCCCTTGGGAGAAAAGACGCCGAGGTACGGAGATCCTTCCAGAGTCACCCTTGCTTGCAGACACCTGCAGATTTCCCTTGAACGTTTCCTGTTCAACTCAACAGGTTTTAATTATGTGAACTAATATTTGCTCGCTCTTAAACCATGTTTACCCTCGTAAAAGGCAAACTCCAAAGGACTAGGATTAGGCAAGCCCAGAAGGAGCTAAACGTTTATGTAAACGGGCTCGTGATTTCCCGCCACCTCACATTTCCTCACTGCTCCATCCTTCTGAGGACTCTGCACCTTGGCCTTCTCATTTAGAGCAGATGATCACAAATTCTCTTTTCAGTTTCCACCTACCTCTGGTAGAAACAGGACTAAGTTCTCCTCCTAGAGACATCCCATCTTTCTGTGCAGAAAAATCCTCTGTTGGTTCCTTACTCGAGACTCTATGTGACCCTAATGGTGCCGCAAAGGTGCTTCTCTTTCTGTGGCTGCTGGGTCCTATTTCTGAACCAAAAATGGAAGACCGCCTCAGAAAATCTGAGACGTATTTTTACTCAGTTCTTGTCAAGCATATCATGTAGTTTGTTCCACAGCCAAGTTTCTTCCTCATAATTCTGACATGTTGGTCTGAAAACACACTCGTTTCCCATAACCAGAAGAGCCTGGAGCAGGGGAACTTAACAATTCAAGAGACAGAAAAGTGGAAACTAGTCACCTGAGGCTTCATTTGTTCTAACAGTGAACGCAAGAGTTTCTAATGTATAGTTTTGGGTTGTTGTTAGAGTCCAGTGTTCTTATTTTGAGCTGAGAGAAAATGTAAGGTTCTTCCTCCCTTTCTCCCCCAAACATGCACACCAGGCTGCTTCACATGGTGGGGTTGGGGGAGGAGCATCTCGGGAAAAGAAGCGAGAATGAAGTCACACATCTATCAACCAATGGGAAGTGAGCCACTTTATCCACAAAGTACTGAAGCAAGAGCATGTGAATACCTTCTGTCTACAGTAGAGCCTGTGTGTAGATCATGAGAAGTCTGACCCACACCAGAACTCTTCTCTGTGCAACAGATATTTAACAAGGCAAAACTCACACCTTTCCTCTTTAAATTGGTTCTGTGATGTTGGGGGAATCAAAGTCTTTGACTTTCAGTACACATCACTCTGATATAAATAACCACTCTGAGGCCTCACACTTGACTTCCTCAAAGCTCAGGTCTTCACTTCCCCAATGTGTGGTCAAATACACCTGTTCCTCAAAAAAAAAAAAAAAAAAAAAATGGCATATTGGTTTCTTCTAAGTAAACTATCCTCGGATATTTCTGAGGCAAGGTCCTCTACCTAGGTGATCAATTGAATGCACATTGCATTTCTCCAAAGACACTAACCTACAAATGCAGATAGGCAATTCTGGAAATCAAAGAAAACTTGCCATACGCTGTGATCTTTAATCACTGCATGCCTTTAGGTATAAATAGTTCAGCTGAAAACATGCCTGTACAGGCAAGCCTGGTACACTGAATATGTGCACGCGCACACAATGCCATTGTCACACATAGAAAATTCCATGCTTTCAGGACAAAATCCTTAAAATGCTTTCAGCCAAATCCTTAAATAGTGAAACTAAGAATGAAAGTGACAAAATGAGTGATTTCAACCCACTTTTATTGTATTTTTGGAGCTTGGTCAGATCAATTTCCAAGTGAACCAGCTCAGACGGTTCACCAGGGAATGTGCGGTTCACCAGCCGGAAACCAAGCTCTTTGTCAAGCTAGGGGGATGTTTCTTCTCATTCCAGCTCAAACTCCAGTCATATAACTTATTAACTAAACCACAGGTAACCAGCCCTCTCCAAAATGTGTAAGGAAAAAGGTTTTAAAAAGGAGGGGCGAACAGAATAAAACCAGCTCACAGTGTGAGCCTGTGGAAAGTCTGTGAACAGCCAGACAACTCCACACTGGGCACTGCTAGTTAACAGGCACAAGCCAGTGCTCCGTTTCAGACAAACTGGGAGGACAAGCTGAGTTCTCACACGCTTCTCCATATGTGGCCCTGCACCCTTCGTCCAGGTGGGCAAGAAAATAGTTTCCCTTAGGTGAGCAGACTTGCTGGAGGAAGTCATGTCTATAAACAAAAGCTGACCCTGGGGACTGGATAAAATCTTAACTGGACCCCTTTCTATACTGAAGATGGGTTGAGATCACATAACCTATCTGGGGGTGTCTGCTCAGATGGAGAGGAGCTGGGCCCTTAGGAGGGAAGAAGCAGCTGTGGGTTTCCTGGCCTGAGAGCCCAGATCCAATGTGCCATCAGTCTGCCTTGAAGACTCTAGGATGGACTCTTTCTCCTTATCAGACACAAAAATCCACAAGAACTGCACTTTAAAGTTCCATAAATACAAAGTAAATGAATTGTCACTGACCATTTACACGCATGGCGTTTGTGGTAGCAACCACTAATACAGAACTTTTGCCCATTTAAGATCTGAGGCTTATGTTAGGGAAAACTGTTAAAAAGTAAAAAAAAAAAAAATGAATTAAAAAAAATTTTTTGACAGTTTCTTAGCTCGTTGGTGTCATCACCTATCTTGGAATTTTTAAAAATAAATATCTAAAAATCCAGACAGCAAATTGTATCATTTTATTCATGCCCCGAGTGTTGGGCATGAATTAGCCTCTGCCTCTCACCATCATAAATTTCAGACTGATTAAAAATCCTAATGTAAAAATCAAAATGAGTATTCAAAGGAAACGTAAGAGAATATTTTACAATCTTGAGATAGGGAAAGACTTTCTAAACAAAATATAAAGCTCAGAAACCATAAAGAAAAAGATTTATAACCTTGACTGCATAAAAATTTTAAACTCTGTGAAGTAAAATATAAATAAAGACCAGGAGAACATATTTATAAGAGCTATAAAACAGAAAAAAACATCCAGAATAAATAGAATAATACAAACCACCCAGTAATTAACGTACAAGGAAGAGTTATAGAAAATTCACAAATATAATTGGCCAGGTTGATATTACTCATGACCCCAAAATTTCATTCCTAGATAATATACCCAACAAAAATGTATGCACATGTATTCTGAAAGACATGCACAGGAACATCTATAGCATCATTATTTGCTAGTAATTGAAAGTTGGAAAGAATCCAAATATCCATCAGTAAATAAATTGTGGTATATTCACATAATGGAATATAATAAGCAATGTAAATGAATATATTACAGCTACAAGCAAGTACATGAATGACTCATAATGTTGAATGAAGGAAGCCAGACATGAGTGCATGCTGTATGATTCCATTTTATGAAGTTTAAAACCAGGCACGTCTAATCTATGCAAGTTATATTGCAGAATAGTGATTACTTTGGGGGAGGTGGGAAAAGTTCTGATAATATTCTATTTCTTGACCTGGATGGTGGTATAAGAAGAATTCTGTTAATTATTTCAGTAGTATACTTTTCTGTATACTTTTATACTTTTCTGTATACTTTTATACTTTTCTGTATTTTTATACTTCAAGAAAATGCTACCAAAAATCCAAATGGTCAATAGGCATATGAAAAGATGCACAATGAAAAGATGCGATTTTAAATGATGCAGCTTTTTCTGCATATGATGCTGGCAGGTTTTTTTTTAGTTTATAATGTTCAATGTCCATGAGTATTTTGGTGTCTTTGTAAATTAGAACAGAATTTTCAGGGAGAAGCTTTGGCATTATTTACCCAAAATTCAAACGTGCATGCCTTTTTATGCAGAAATCCTACTTCAGGAATATATCCTTCAGAAATATTGATGCATAAGCACATAAATTTGTGAACAAAAAGCTTGCAGCAGTATTGTTTGTTTGATGCTGAAAAATGGCAAACCACCTATGTGTCCATAATTTGGCAAGAATGTAGCCTTTAAAGAAAATGAGGGAAGCTTTTATGTACTAACACAAAAAGAACTCCAGCAAACATTGTTAAGTTTAAAAACAGTTAAGTCACAGAACAGGAACATATTACATGATCTCGTTTATATATAAATAACCTGAATGTAAACTTTTAAAATAAAATTTAAAACAAGAAAACAAAACTAAAATCTGATGTGGCTCATTTATTTAAATATCTTACAAATCCTATCACCAAAAAAAAAAAAGCACCTTAACTTCTCTCTGGAGATAGATAGAATGCAGTCCCTGGACCGACTCTCTGTTTCCTGGACAAATCCTAAGACTGAATCGCAAGAGGAAAGAAGTGTTTCTTGTTCCACAGCCTCCCAGAGGAGCCTCAGTGTCACAAATGCCAGCTCCCACACAGGCCCGAGCAAGGGCACATGGAGTCTCTCCAGCCCTTTGTGCTTCCGAAGCACTTTTCAATAATTAACTAAACTGCCTGAAGGGCCGGGTGGGTGTGGCTCCCACAGACTCTACACTCCCTGGACAGAAACAGTTCTTTGGAATGCAAAGGCATCCCTTAGCAGTGGCCTTTCCCTGGCTCCTGCCCTTCCTCAGCCCCCAAACACAGAGAGGCAAGGGCCTTCAAGGCCCTGCCCAGAAGGCAGTTCTCCTCGAAGAGTTATACTGTTCTCTGTCCTCCTGGTCCCGCCTCCCCTTATGGAGGAATAGCATTGCGACAGGCAGCAAGAGAAATAATATCTTAATATTATCGACTGCAACTCTGCCCTTTTTTTCTTTTTGCTCGAGGATCCTACGAACAACGAAAAATGCATACATCCTTCCAGTTTCTTATTGTACAAATAAATAGCAGAAGCAGTCTATGCTACCATATTTTCGAATGGTTAGCATCTGGAGCAAACTTTTCCAGCCTTTGGAATTTAATAAGCCATTAAAATTTCACAGTTTCGGGGGAGCCCAACAAAGGATTAATGATTTTCATTTTACCAAGTACAGACGGTTTCAAAAACAACCTGACTCTAATACCAAAACAATGTGAAAAGGACAATCTCAGATTTTAAAAGCAGCACTCTAATACACTAAGATCTTACGAAAAACACGGTTTCCTCATAGACTGTTAAACATTTCCTCACAGGCTGGCATCAGTCCCCTTGGAAAGAGTTGATAGAGATTATATCCTAAATTCCCAAACCTGTCTATGCCCAAGAAAGACAGGAAGGCATTAAAAAAAAAAAATTACAGATTCCAAGTACCCATCCCATATTTACAGCATCTGCCTCTCAGTTCTTCAAGAATGGAGCCCTGGTATGTGTATTTTTTTAAACCATTTTTAACTACAGTAAAATATTTATAATATAAAATTTACCATTTTAACCGTATTTTTATGTGCAATTTAAAAATAAATGGTCTGTGTGTGTGTTTTTTTAATGTACAATTTGGGCTTCCCTGGTGGCTCAGACAGTTAAGAATCCACCTGTAATGCAGGAGGCCTGGGTTCAATCTCTGGGTTGGAACGATCCCTTGGAGGAAAGCATGGCAACCCACTCTAGTATTCAAGCCTGGAGAATCCCACGTACAGAGGAGCCTGGTGGGCTACAGTCCATGGAGGGGGCAGGGAGTCCCAAGAGTCAGACACGACTGAGGGACTAAGCACGACTAAGCAGACATATGTACAATTTAGTGGCTTTAATGCATTTGCAATGTTGTGCCATCATCACCACTGTTCATTTCCCAAAACATTTTTATCATCCCAAACAGAAACTCAGGAATAGTTTAAAAATAACTCCCCATTTCTCCCTCCCCCTGAGCTCCAGGCAATCTCTATTCTCCTTTCCAGGTACCACATATATATATTGAATCATATGTTATTTGTCCTTTTGTTATTTTACTTAGCATAATATTTTCAAGTTTCATTTATTATAACATGTATTAGAATTTCATTCCTCTTTATGGCCAAATATGCATTATATGTATAAGGTACATTTCCTTTAACCATTCATCTCATGGTAAACAGGTGGGTTGTTTCTACTTTTCAGCTATTGTGAATAATGCTGCTACAGACATTGGTGTATAAGTTTCTGTTTCGTTGCCTGCTTTCGGTTGTTTTGAGTATATACCAAGAAGTGGAATTACTGCATACAAGTAATGTTATGTTTACCATTTTGAGCAATCAAACTGGTTTCCACAACAGCTGCACCATTTCACATTCCCATCAGCAATGTACAAGAGTTCCAATTTCTCTACAACTATGTCAACACTTACTATTTTCTGTTTGTTTTTTCATTGTTTTTGTTTTATTCTTTTTGTTTTTCATTTTGTTTGGTTTTGGTTTTGGTAAAAGCCGTTCTAAGGGGTGTAGAGTGATATCTCTTTGTAGTTTTGATTTGCATTTTCCTCATGATTAATAGCGGAGAAGGCAATGGCACCCCACTCCAGTACTCTTGCCTGGAAAATCCCATGGACGGAGGAGCCTGGTGGGCTGCAGTCCATGGGGTTGCTAAGAGTCAGACACGACTGAGTGACTTCACTTTCACCTTCCACTTTCATGCATTGGAGAAGGAAATGGCAACCCACTCCAGTGTTCTTGCCTGGAGAATCCCAGGGATGGGGGAGCCTGGTGGGCTTCCGTCTATGGGGTCGCACAGAGTCGGACACGACTGAAGCGACTTAGCATGATTAATAGGGGCTTCCCTGGTGGCTCAATGGTAAAGAATCTGCCTGCCAATGCAGGAGTTGTGGGTTTGATCTCTGGGTCAGGAAAATCCCCTGGAGAAGGAAATGGCAACCTACTCCAATATTCTTGCCTAGGAAATCCCATGGACAGAAGGAGCCTGGCAGCCTACTTTTCCATAGGGTCACAAAAGAGTCAGACACCACTTAACAAGAAAACAATAACAACGTGACTAATGATGTTGAACATCTTTTTGTGTGCTTATTGGCCATATGTATATCTTCTTTGGAGACATATCTATTCAAGTCCTTTGTCCATTTTAAAATTAGGTTTGGTTTTATTTTTTTGTTTCTGAGTTATAGAAGTTTTAATATAATCTGAATATTAACGCCTTATCATACTTGCAAATATTTTTCCCATTGTGTGGGCTGTCTTTTTACTCTCTTCAGAGTGTCCTTTGATGCACTAAGCTTTTTTATTTTGTTGAAGCCCAGTCTATTTTTTCTTTTCTTGCCTGTGCTTTTGGTGTCATAGCCAAGAAATCATTATCAAGTCCAGTGTTATGAAGCTTTTCTCCTGTGTTTTCGTCTAAGAATTTTACAGTTTAGCTCTTAAGTTTAGGTCTTTGTTCCTAAACAAAGCTGATTTTTTTAAATAGTATAAGGAAAGTGTCCAATTTCATTTTTCTACATGTGGATATCCAGTTTTCACAGTACCATTTGTTGAAAAGATTGTCCGTTCCCTATTGCATGATCTTGGCACCCTTGTCAAAAATCATTTGATCATATATACAAGGGTTTGTTTCTAGGATTCTATTTTGTACCATTGGTCTATATGTCTGTCCTTATGCCAATACCACACTGCTTTGATTACTGTAGCTTTGTAGTAAGTTTTGAAATCAGGAAGAATGAGACCTCCAATTCTGTTCTTTGTTCCTCTTTTGAAATATTGTTTTGATTATTCCAGGTCCTTTGATATTCCATATGAATTTTAGAATAGATTTTTCTATTCTGAAAAAAATGCTGTTGGGATTTTGAAAGAGATTGCTTTGAATGTGTAGAGCAATTTCTGTAATATTTTCAACTTAATGGGCTTCCCTGGTGGCTCAGATGGTAAAGAATCTGCCTGCAATGCAAGAGACCAAGTTTGATCCCTGGATCAGGAAGCTCTCCTGGAGAAGGGAATGGCTATTCACTCCAGTATTCTTGCCTGGAGAATGCCGTGGACTGAGGAGTCTGGTGGGGTATGGGCTACAGTTCATGGGGTCACTAAGAGTCACACACAAACAAGTGACTAACACACACTTCATCTTACCAAGCCTTCCAGTCCATGAACACAGGATGTCTTTCCATTTATTTGTGTTCTTTAACTTCCTTCAGCAATGTTTTGTAATTTTCAATGTACAAGTCTTTAGCCTCCTTGATTAAAAATGTATTCCTGAGACTTCCTTGGTAGTCCAGTGGTTAAGACTATGCTTCCACCACAGAGGTCACAGGTTTGTTCCCTGTGGGGGAACTAACATCCCACATGCTGCACAGTGTCACCATAAAAATATATTTTTTTATTCCTGAATACTATCTTTTTGACATCCTAATAAACGGAATAATTTTCTTAATTTCCATTTCAGACTTTTCATTGCTAGTATATAGTAATGTAACTGATTTTTTGTATTTTTTTTGTATCCTGCAACTGCTAAATATTATTCACTCTAGTTGTTTTGTTTGTAATTATTAGAATTTTTTACATAAAAAATTCTATCATCTCTGAACAGAGATAATTTTATTCTTTTCTTTCCAATTTAGATATGTTTTCATTCTTTCTATTGCCTAATATCTCTGGCTAGAACTTCCAATATTATGTTGACTAGAAGCAGACATCTTTCTTTCGTTCCTAATCTTAAGAGAAAAGCTCTCAGTCTTTCACCGTTGAGTATGATATTTGCTGAGGATTTTTAATATATGGCCTTTTAATACTGAGGAAGTTTCCCTCTGTTTCTAGTTTTTTGAGTACTTTTGTCATTGAGTGTTAAATTTGTCAAACAGTTTTCTGCATTAATTGAAATGATCCTGTGAGATTTTTTTTTCATTACATTAATGTGGTATATTGCAGAAATTGATTTTTAAATATTGAACTCTCCTTGCATTTCATGAATAAATTCCATTTGGTCATGGTACATAATCCTTTTAATATGTTGCTGAATTTGATTTGCTAATATTTTTTTTAAAAGCTATATTCTTATTGGACCCTGGTATATAGTTTTCTTTCCTTGTAGGATCTTTTTCTGGCTTTTGAATCAGGATAATGCTGGTCTCATAGAATGAGTTAAAAAATATTCCCTTCTGTTCGATTTAGGAAGATTGTGAGAAAGAGTGGTATTAAGGCTTCTTTTAAATTTTTGGTGGAATGCATCAGTAAAGATATATCATCCTGGAATGGTTTTTTCCCTAATTTATTTTATTGAAGTATGATCTCCTGGTGGTTCAAACAATAAAGAATCTGCCTGCAGTGTCAGAAACCTCAGTTTTATCCCTGGGTCGGGAAGGTCTCCTAAGGAAGGGAATGGCTACCCTACTCCAGTATTCTTGCCTGGAGAATTCCATGGACAGAAAAGCCTGTCCATGGGGTCATAGAGTCAGACCCCACTGAGTGGCTAACACTTTGACTTTCATGATTGATTTACAATGTTGTGTTAATGTCTGCTGTACCTCAAAGTAATTCAGTTACACACATATACATTCTTTTTTATATTCTTTTCCACTATGGTTTATCATAGGATATTAAATACAATTCCTTGTGATATACAGTAGGTACTTGTTGTTTTGGAGTGTATATTTTTTAACCAGCTTCTCCCTCTCCCCTGCTCCCATATTTCTGATAAAGAGCTGGGTTTGGGCCTGACTACCCCAAATACCCAATCTGACCACTCTTAGATACAACTCTTGATCAACTAGTCATATTATATTTTAAAAAAGAAAGAAAAGGCTTTGGATAAGAAATGTACCCAAGCTACCCAGCTCTGGAAGTGCCCACAGGAGGGAAAGAAAAGGACACAGGGGTGAGCGAGCCTCTGAGAATGAGGAGAGCGTTGACACCCTCGGGAGGAAAGGTTGCCTGGTGTACAAGTTCACCCTTTGCCTGACTGCACCTGCTTCTATCCAGATAGCGTCTCCCCGCAGTTATACCTGGCCTGCAGCCACTAGCTTTCTGGGAAACTGCTTAGTCTGAGAGAGGGTGAAGGGAGAAGGTGCTATGTACAAAATGCAACTCACAGGACTCAAATGACCAGGCATCAGGTCCCTCCCTGAGCTCTAATGGACCAAGCTGTGGTGCTGCAGCCGGAGAGGGAGCTCCTTGGCATGAACTGATAATGTGAGGTTATTCTCACCAAAACATTTTCTTAGTCTTGTGCACAGAGATCCTGGACAATGAGAAAGCATCATAAAACTTGTAAGTAGACAGGAAAGCTATTTTCTGCAGGTCCCTTTGCCTTTTAACCTCAATCTCTCTTCTCCCCACCCCTATCTTTCCTCAGGCACTAGTCTACGCTTCCAGTAAAAACTTGCTCAGCCACTTGTGTAGAAAGAGGAATTAATATTCAAATACTCAACGGACTGGTTCTCCTTGGTAGCAAGTAGCCAAGTAAATATCCAAGTGAGAACCAGGGAAGGAACAAAATGGCATCAAGCCCAAGTGAGAAGTGCCTCAGTCATCCTGCAACACCCTGATGTGGCCAGAGAACTACATCCTCTCTCTAGGTGAGTCACAGCCTCCACACCCAGCAGGGTGTAGACACACTGCACTGAAACTCGGATGAAACAGTAAGAAAAAGTCAAGCAGGTGAAACACTTCCTTGCTATCAGTTTGATAAAACACTCAATGCTGCTTCAAGATGGAAGACAATACAAGGTTGGGTTTTCAACAATACAAGGTTTTACATGATCCCACTAAAACTAGGGTCCTGCAATGAGGCTTGAAAGTGTGTAGTCCCATATATCTTTCCATCTATACACACAGAAGTTCATGGAAGCTCTGAAAAAAATTTTTTGTTTGTTTGGTTTTAAGGGGAGGCGAACTTCAATAATGCTCTAGACCTTAAATAGATGATAAAAGACAATTTGGGAGATCTGAGTTTTCTCTTCAAAAATCCAAGATGTAAATACATACTTAAACTATTCCTATTTATACTTTTTTCCCCCTTACACCTCATAACATTTCAGTACAAAAGAGAAAGTGATAATAGCATCTCAGCTTTTCAGAACTTTCTTAGGAGACCAAAGGCTGAAAAGAGATTGTAACATTAGCTAGAAAGCCTGTGATTAAAAGTCCAAAACTTAAGACCTAACACTCAAATATTCTAAGCTACTATTACAACAGAAACATTATTTCTCAAGATTGAGAAGGACTAGTGAAAAACTTTGTGGACCTGCAAAGGCATGAACTTACCTTCAATGCTGCAGGAACCTAAGCTCTGATCTTGACAAGCACGAAAGTTCATCTGCCCCTTTTTATAGCTAGAAAGTGTCCCAAATGAGCTTTACCAGGTCGTTTCATCACTATCATGATGATTATTGTCAATAAACACTGATTAAGCATCAGGACTTGGCCAGCACTAACATGAACAAACCTATTTCAACTTCCCTGAATCATTCCTTGGTGAACATATCCAAGGGCATTGCTCCATCACGGTTCTGGAATTGTACTCTTTGCAATTTATATATGTATGTGTGTGTGCTGCTTTTGACACGAGGTTTTCTTGTAAGTAGGCATTAAAATACAGGCTTATAATTAGCTTCTAGGGAGGCAAATGTATGGTAGAGCAGAGCTCAGCAGGAGAGAAGTCAAGGCAGGTATTGAAATATGGCCTGGAAGATGCATAACACAAAGGTTTTCTGAAGTGTGAGAAATACTACTAAAGTAAGGAAAGAAAACAAGAGTCCTATCACTATAGACTTTTCAGTTAGTATTTCCACACATATTAGCACGTGGTTCTGAAAGTGTATTTGCAACTTGTCCAATCTTGGAAACCTACAGTAGGCTGGCATGTAACATATATAATCCCAGACAGATCACAGCTACAGGAGGGCAGCATCGTGTCTAATCGTGCAGGTCTCTCCAGTCCTGGGGCCAGCACCTTGCCCCAGGATGGGCATTCACTTCCTTTCCCTCTCTCCCTCCCTCCCTCCGCCCTTTCTTCCTGCCTGCCTCCCTCCCTTCCTCCTTTCCTTTCTCTCTCTCTTTCTCCCTTCTTTCCCTCTTTCTGGTATGACATGTGTATTTTATTCATCCCTTAGGCAACTTGAAATTGCCATCTCCCCTCCCCCCACCCTACCATGGATTTCAAGGTGACAGACTGGTGACAAGTCTGAACTGTTTGCCTCTTAAATTCATCACAGACCACAGTTGCCGAGTCATTTATTGAATAAAACGTAGGTCACATCATTCACTGTCTGGCGATCACTCTTCTCCAGGTAGATGGTTCACAGCCATCACTGTGGCAGGAAGTCATCCTGTGTAGGTGCAAGTCATCCACAGTCAGACTCTCCCCCAGGAACGCTCCTTCAGCACACGCTGGCATTTAGACAGCTGTCCCTCCTCTGTACTCAGTGCTGTTACCAGCCATCAGATACTTGAACATTAACTCCCATTCCTTCAAACCATGGTAGGACCAACCCAGGGCCCTTGTTGATGGAATCCCCTCTGGTTATGGCTCATGAGATCATTTCTTTAAGAAGTGTTCTTCTGGAGACATCTGCCTTAAGTGATGGGGTGCCTAAATGTGCAGTTCTCCTGGGTAGCAAGGTTGTAATCAGTATTCTTCCCATCTTTGTCACTATCCTCGCACAGCCTCTCTCGCCCCATGGTTCACTCTGTAAATTCTGGACAATTCAGTACTCTCTTCTATCGGTGACATCCCACCTGGCCACGGAAATGGGCCTCCTCATGGTATTCAGCTTAGATGCCTCCAGAGGGATTAGACATCTTGCCTGTTGCCATTGTACTGTGGCTGATGACCCGCTCGCCTAGATTTCTGCCATCATCTTCTCCCTCCCAGAGAGGGAGAAGTCACCAACTTTCTAAAGGGTGTGGTTCTGGAGGATATGGCACTGTCTGAATTCAGCGCCTGTTCTGCACTGGCTAACCTTGTCACACTCCTGGTCCTTGGCCTGGTACTTGTTACTGGTCTCCTTGGGGCTGTGGTGGGGTGGATGCTGGATCCAGTGGGTGCTGCCATGCTGGGGGTGTGCTCGTTCCTGGTAACACTGGCCTAGTCATCCCCATCCCACCTTGCACCAGTTCCAGCTGTTGGGCAGATCCGATGGCGACCCATACTCACGAGGCCCAGGGTCTGTCCTGCACCCCAGCTGGGCATGCTGTTCCCAGCACAGGGGCTGGTAGCAGCCACGGCCTGGGAGGAAGGGGCGGCCCCGGGCCATGCAGCCAGCAGCAAGGGCAGCACGAGAAGTAGTGGCGGCCATGCTTGCCCGGATGACTCCCTGGCTCCCGTGAGAGTAGAATCTGACCCCAACTTAGACCCCAGTTCAAGTATTTCTTGAATCACATCCTCACAGACCTCCCCATTTGTTACTTTCTTAGGCTCTGGCATCTAAATCTAAGACCAGAATGGAACTCTAAATCCTCATGTCTCTCAATTTACGGGATCCTGCCACGGTACACAGAACTAGCCTCAGTGCAGAAATAGAAAGTGTACTTGATCCTTTGTGCTGTGCCTGGTCTAAGTTCCAGCTTACCTCACAGGGTGTTCTGGCTGCCTTGTTTTCTAAACATTCCAACCTCCCCTGAGAACTCAGAGAGGTAACATCCACGCCGGGACTTAGGCACTGGGCCCTACCACTCTCCACCCTTTGCAACTGTTTTTCTCATGTTGTACCAACTCTTCTTGTTGCCCTTCTTCATATATTTGAAGACTGTGTCTCACCTGTTTCACTCAGATGACCCACGAAACCATTTTCTCTGTTGGGTTTATTAGAAGTTACAATGGACTTGAGTCTCACTAAGTTTGTTGCCACTCATCACAGTCTATGCTGGTCTAAGTGATGAATACAGAGATGCCCCTGGAGTAGCTAAAGGCTGTGTGGAGAAAATAATATCTTCTCCAGGAGCGTATCTTCTTCCCCCCAAGATACATGAGGTTGTGTTTGTACCAAAAATAGAGCAGGGTTTTCAAGGACCAGATCTTATGGGGAGTGTGACCTTTAGTAAAAGTGCCTTTAGAGCAAACTCACAATTCTCACTGTTCTCCTCACACCTTGTTTCCTCAAAAAATTAGGCAAATATTAATAGCTGCAGAATTTGGGTAATTACATAGTGCTTCATACTGCATCATATAATACCATTTCCAAGTTAGCCTGAGTATAGCATTGTATTCTCGGCAGAAACCCCGAGAGTAAGGGTGCATCCATATAATTCCTAAATGTCAAGCAAGTGACAGTTTGCTGGGCTCTCCTCTGTAACATCTCTTTTGTAAAATTAATAAATAAACTAGAAGGTATAGAATTCTATATTTACTATAGTAAAGTATAGAATATACTACTCTATACCTTGGTAGAATATCCTGTAGAATTTACCTGTAGACTGCTTAAAAATAAAATTCAAAAGCCGTTAAAACCTGTTCATAGGATGTTAACATACAGAAAAACAAGTCAATGGCTTTATTATAATAAAGAAATCCCTGTGTTCATCACTGATTCCCTCTTCCCTCCAAAGGCCACATTTCTAAATTCAGTGGCATGAGAAAAGATACTCATTACCCTTCCCTCATTCCTTCCCAGAAGTAGTGCTGGAGAAAACATAACCACCCAGGCGAGTCATCACTACACTGAGAGGGGTACACCCACAGGTGAACTGATCCCCAGCAAGGTGTGGGAGGTAATGAGCAGAGCTCTAGTTTGCAGGGAGGCATAAATCACAGAAATGTTGTACTTCAGAAACTGCTGCACTGTAACCAAAGAGCTGATAATTATGTCAATGAACATTCTACTTTCTCTTTACTATATCCATCTGTTCACTTACAAAACTAACACAGATGTTCTTTTCAAAGGCCATATATTTCTGAAAAATGCAAAAGGTCTCACTAAAAAGACAATACTAGGTGGAAGAAAGCATTTTATTTTTATAACATTTTTGTTAGCATGTGTTCATTCATCATCTTTATATGAGATGCGTTATTCACTTAATTATCTTTATAAAATTAAAATGTAATATACAAGAGGGAAATTGCTGGAAAGAAAGCAAAACTACAAATTGTGGTAAAAGTAGCTGGTTCTACAGTAAATTTTAGCTTACTAGAAAAGTCCCTTTCAGCCAATCTTTATCAAGCACCCTATATATCAAACACCATGCCAGATGCTTTAGGAATACGAGAAGGCAGTATGATATATGGTCTGTGTCCTCAAGGCATTTTTAGTTGAATTGGAAAGAGCAGTGGTTTGTAGATATACATACAAAAATCAACAGTGCTAGGACATGAGTTGTGCCGTAGTCAAAAGGACAGACAGGAGCGCAGTGCCTCGTTTTAAATCCCAGCTCTACCCCTGACGGCCAGGATTAGAGTTAAGGGCTCACCTTGGGCACACAATTTACGAGGGTGCCAAAAGTTTGATGATCAAGATAAATATTTTAATGCAATATTTTAAAAAATCAAAATACAAAAAGTTCATGATGCACGAAATAGCAGAAGTTTAAATACATACAGTCTCCAGCAATCCTGTGTCAAGTCATATTGGCGCCCTAAACAAAAGAAAAACATATATCTCTATGTAGATGTTTCACTGTAGTTTTAATTGCTATTATTTTTCTGTGACACTGATGTAGTTGAGAAACTGTTGAAAATGAAAAAGTAGGTGCACTAAATATCATATTATTTTAAGTTTCAATATTTTACTTTTACCCAAACTAGAATTTATTCGAATTTACTTTCCTGGCTTTCAAGGAAGGAAGCTTATCACTTATTGGCTTTGAAAACCTGAGTGAATTTCTTAACCTTTCTTCTCTTAGTTTCCTCCTCTATAAAGGGTGGGGCAAACAGGGCCACCTCACAGGGTTGTCATGATAGTTAAATGAGTTATTACATTTTAGGCACTTAGAACCGCACCCTGCCCAAATTCTTTCCAAGGTATGAATTTGCTATTACAGTGTCTCACACAAACAGTGAAAGTTCTGGAAGATCAGAGACCAGAGGTCAGCTTCTGCGGAGATGACTGGTCACTCATGATCTGATACATCACTGCGCCAGAACATATGCTCCATGGGGGCTTGCTCGCCACCTTATAGTGAGGTCTACAGTAGGTCAAGACCCATGACAGGCACTTGATACGTATTATTTTATTCAGTTCAGTTCAGTTCAGTCGCCCAGTTGTGTCCAACTCTTTGCAACCCCATGAATCGCAGCACGCCAGGCCTCCCTGTGCATCACCAACTTCTGGAGTTTACCCAGACTCACGTCCATCGAGTCAGTGATGCCATCCAGCCATCTCATCCTCTGTCGTCCCCTTCTCCTCCTGCCCCCAATCCCTCCCAGCATCAGAGTCTTTTCCAATGAGTCAACTCTTCACATGAGGTGGCCAAAGTACTGGAGTTTCAGTTTTAGCAGCATTCCTTCCAAAGATATCCCAGGGCTGATCTCCTTCAGAATGGACTGGTTGGATCTCCTTGCAGTCCAAGGGACTCTCAAGAGTCTTCTCCAACACCACAGTTCAAAAGCATCAATTCTTCGGCGCTCAGCCTTCTTCACAGTCCTACTCTCACATCCATACATGACCACAGGAAAAACCATAGCCTTGACTAGACGGACCTTTGTTGGCAAAGTAATGTCTCTGCTTTTGAATATGCTATCTAGGTTGGTCATAACTTTCCTTCCAAGGAGTAAGCGTCTTTTAATTTCATGGCTGCAGTCACCATCTTCAGTGACTTTGGAGCCCCCAAAAAAATAGTCTGACACTGTTTCCACTGTTTCCCCATCTATTTCCCATGAAGTGATGGGACCGGATGCCATGATCTTCATTTTCTGAATGTTGAGCTTTAAGCCAACTTTTTCACTCTCCACTTGCACTTTCATCAAGAGGCTTTTGAGTTCCTCTTCACTTTCTGCCATAAGAGTGGTGTCATCTGCATATCTGAGGTTATTGATATTTCTCCCGGCAATCTTGATTCCAGCTTGTGTTTCTTCCAGCCCAGCCTTTCTCATGATGTCCTCTGCATAGAAGTTAATTAAGCAGGGTGACAATATACAGCCTTGATGTACTCCTTTTCCTATTTGGAACCAGTCTGTTGTTCCATGTCCAGCTCTAACTGTTGCTTCCTGACCTGCATACAAATTTCTCAAGAGGCAAGTCAGGTGGTCTGGTATTCCCATCTCTTTCAGAATTTTCCACAGTTTATTGTGATCCACACAGTCAAAGGCTTTGGCATAGTCAGTAAAGCAGAAATAGATGTTTTTCTGGAACTCTCTTGCTTTTTCGATGATCCAGCGGATGTTGGCAATTTGATCTCTGGTTCCTCTGCCTTTTCTAAAACCAGCTTGAACATCAGGAAGTTCACAGTTCACATATTGCTGAAGCCTGGCTTGGAGAATTTTGAGCATTACTTTACTAGCGTGTGAGATGAGTGCAATTGTGCGGTAATTGGGGCATTCTTTGGCATTGCCTTTCTTTGGGATTGGAATGAAAACTGACCTTTTCCAGTCCTGTGGCCACTGCTGAGTTTTCCAAATTTGCTGGCATATGGAGTGCAGCATTTCACAGCATCATCTTTCAGGATTTGAAATAGCTCAACTGGAATTCCATCACCTCCATTAGCTTTTTTTGTAGTGATGCTTTCTAAGGCCCACTTGAAAAAAAAAAAAAAAAGCTAAGGCCCACTTGACTTCACAGTCCAGGATGTCTGGCTCTAGGTCAGTGATCACACCATCGTGATTATCTGGGTCGTGAAGATCTTTTTTGTACAGTTCTTCTGTGTATTCTTGCCATCTCTTCTTAATATCTTCTGCTTCTGTTAGGTCCATACCATTATTTTATTGGATGAGTGAAAATCAGAAAGTTCTTTACAAAGAAGATAAAATTTGAGTTGGTTGTCTTTGATTAAATGATTGGAATAAAACTGGAGATAATGAGAGAAGGCATGGTGACTTTAAATGTGCTGAGTTTGAGTTACTAGCAATATACCTAACTGGGAGTATCCATCAATCATATGGAAATGTGAGAGAGGCAGTTTGGAAGAAAGAACCAAAATGTAAACGTGGCCGTAATTCACATAGTTGTGATAGGAGCATCACATAAGCAGACACCTCTCTAGAGGAGCAGACAGGCACAAAGAAGAGCAAAGAGCAAGACCAAGATGTGGAGACAATGACTGGATGAGTCTACAGAGGAGCCGCGGAAGACACCTGAGCATTCAGGATGACTCTTGAGAAGCAGCAGCCTCCAAGTCCTATAACACCTCCCCGACTCCTAAGACATCTCTTAAATAAGTGTAAATGATATGAATTAAGAAAGACTTGGATCATTAAAGGTACTCATTAAAAATTATTTTGTGTCTTCCAAAAGTTGATGAAAGGTCAGATGAAACATCTAGCAGTTAATAGAGTAGGGAATTGCCTGGAAGTCCCATGATTAGGACTCTGTGATCTCACTGCCAAGGATCCTGGATCAATCCCTGGTCAAGGAACTAAAATCGAGGCTAAAAAAGTAAACAAAAGGAACATGCACACACAAAAACACAGTTGATAGGATATGTGTTAACATCATATATTTACTTCTAACTACATTCCAGAAAACACATTTATAAGCCATTTATTAGCTCATGGGGGATAAGCTGGTATGATATAAACTGTCAGTTGCCTGTTTAAATCTATCCCTTCCACTCTTGGGAAAGCCTTGACTTGGTTCCCATGGCCAGGTGCCACGGAAGGGGCACCATGGGTCAAGCCCTGGGATTGTGTTCTAGATTCAATTCTAGCCAATGAGACATGAGAAGAAATCTTCTGGTTAGGGGCATACTTTTGGGAGAAACTTTCTTGCTATTAAGGAGTGACAAGCAAGAAGAGGCCATTCCTTCCCTCTGACTCAGGAAATCTTGCTGGGATTTAGAGCTTGGGAGAGCTTCATCTGTCTTGGGACAAGGGAAGAGCCAACACATAGAGGGTGGCAGAGAAGAAAGTTGGATAGAGCCCGGGTCTTCCATGATGTCACTGAGCCCCTGGATTAACCAATGCTAGAATCAACCCACCTCTGGCCTTTTAAATGGAACAATAAATCCCCCTATTGTTTAACCCCATTTGAATCAGAGTTTCTGTGACTCAGTCAATCATGGTTATAGGTTTGAAAAGAACTGACCTTCCCTCTTCTAGTGATTCATCAATTTTTTTACTAGAATCCAGCCTTCATATGTATGGCATGAATTAGAGTTGTGAATCCCCAAAATGTGGATTCTCTGCTTCTTGGAATAGGATCTATAATGAATAAAAAAAGTTAGCATATTCTTGCTTGTCTTAAATGTATCAATAAATTACTAGGCTCACACGCCAGCAGAGATACCCCACCTAAGCTGCCTTGCTATGCAAGATTGGAGACTATAATAGTAAATGGGCTCTATTCAGAGAAGTAGCTGGAATAAGGGACTCAGTAAGAAGCTTGATTGTGGATTATATGCTGTTTCATTTGTTACACAAATATTTGTTTCCAGCTGGAGTAGGAGTCCCATATTAATTAGAGCTAGAATTGCTGACTTGGTTTACAGAATGTAGACAAGAAACACTCCTCATTCTTGACTCTAGAAAGTTAGAAGGGGAAAGGAGGAGTGACATTATTCATACCAGAATAGCTTCAAGATGAGGTGGCATCACTTATAAAATTTTAAGGAATCACAGAAGATAGTGACACCAAATACAAAGCCAATTAACCCTTCTATTTGGCAGCTAATAGCCTTTCAGCATGTCTATTTTCTTTTCCCCCTCATTAATTTTAAATGCTATTGACAAGACTTTTTTAACCTATTCATTTGTTTTTAATCCCTCTCCCACCCCATGCAGTGACCACTCTCTCCCTTCTACCATGTGAGCAAAGAACAGGTTCTATGCTTCCTTGTCTCAAAGGATGCTGTGGCAGAGCATAGAGCACAAGTTACCTGCAATATATTTTCCTTCTTGACTTTTGTTTTCATTCATTTGTAGGGTGCATGTGTGGCAGGAGGGGTGGGGGAACTATAAGGGAAACATGAAGAAAATGGAGCGTTCATCAAACTAAAAGTTTCCAGGAGACAGGGGAGACGGACAGAGGTCTGGGCTCCTTAAGCATCAGCAACCAGGGCCATCTCCATAAGTGACCTAAGGAGTGACCAGATCTTCAAAGGCTCAACTTTATGATACAACCAAGGAACTAGAACTCTAGGCAGCACCCTCACTATAGGTCACCAGGCTCTATGCGCTCCAGGGGAAAAAACAGAGCCAGCAGGTTTGAAGGGACTGTACTGGCTGGGACAGAAGGTGTCTCAGAGGTCACCAGTACAGTCCAGGGACTGAAGACCAGAGGGTCTTCCCCTATATCTTGGTGCTATGAGACCCCGAACTTCCAAACAACCCTTGGGGTGAGGAGGCTCTGAGGGCAGTCATGTATGCCTATAGATATACATTACCCTCTTGCTATATAGGAAAAGGTGAGGTTGAAATTAAGTTGATTTAAATACATGGAGAAGGCAATGGCAACCCACTCCAGTACTCTTGCCTGGAAAATCCCATGGATGGAGGAGCCTGGTAGGCTGCAGTCCACGGGGTCGCTAAGAGTCGGACACAACTGAGCGACTTCACTTTCATTTTCATGCATTGGAGAAGGAAATGGCAACCCACTCCAGTGTTCTTGCCTGAAGAATCCCAGGGACGGGAGAGCCTGGTGGGCTGCCGTCTATGGGGTTGCACAGAGTCGGACACGACTGACGTGACTTAGCAGCAAATACATGCAAAAACTCAGTATCTCTTGCCACCTAGGTCTGTGGCCTAGAATTCGTACCTGCAAACATTGACCATTTAGGGCCCACCCTCAGCGAAATCCCTCTCTACGTTAAGTTAGTTGTGTCCACTTTGGGAAAGTGCCAGAAACCCTTGACTCTAAATTTGTCTTAAAATCTCTAAGTACAGCAGCTTTCATGTGGAGGGGCACAGCATGCATGCTGCCAGACTATTCTAGATAGAGACCAACTAGCAGCACCAGAAACACCTCTTTAAATTTCAGGAGCATCAGATGGTCCAACCTAATGCCTGGTTGCAAGCAACAGAAGACAACTCTACTCACTTTATCTTAGATGGATTATTGGGAGGATATTGAAGAGTTCATAGGATAAATGGGAGGATTGGAGACCAAGGTTCAGAAAATGGGCTGGACACCAAGAGAGGATGGACAGTGGGGACCAAAGTCATGCCATGGGAGTGTCTGCCCCTGCTAGTCCCCACTGCTGCCCACAGCACACACCATCACTACAAGTGGTTTCTACACTATCTTTGAATCTTCGCTTTACTCCCTTGATGGTCAATGTCCCAGAGAGGAGGGTATGACTGGCTGAGCCTGGATCTGCCTCACAATGACTGGGGCAGGGAGGAGGGACCATCCTTGATACAGAGCAGAGCACTGCTCCTCCCCAGTACGACACACAGCGAGGCATTGCCTCCAGATGGAAAGGGAGATGCTGAGCAGAAAACAAACTAGGCAAATCTCCACCACATTCCCAACCATTTAGGGAGAACGAAAGGGTATTACCGTTCTGAAAGCTCCAGCTTTAAATGAACTACCTTGGAAACACATTTGCCTTATTTCTTGGAATCAAGCCCTGTAAAAGTGTTACGTAGGCTTGTAATTTCACTCCCAGATCAATTTGTAACCCATGACACTGATTCCTGCCCTGTACTTGGCCCTGGATTGCTTCTTCTGTTGATTTTAGATTACGATAGCAATTCCCAGCTCAGGGGCAGAGGCTTGCCAGGCACCCACATTTAGAACAACACTTTCACTTTATCTCTCACCTCTTACCTCTCAGGGTACACATGAGTCCTGTTGGCTACCTGGTAAAGTTAAGAGGGAAGATAAGCTTAAGGACCTTATTGATCCCTGAGTAGGGAAGATCCCTTAAAAGAGGAGGAAATAGCAACCCACTCCAGTATTCTTGCCGGGATAACCCCATGGACAGAGGAGCCTGGTGGGCTATAGTCCATGGGGTCCCAAAGAGTTGGATACGAATGTGTGTCTGTGCATGCACACATATATTCATATTCAGGCTTAAGGACCACAGAATTAGAAAGCTATTTCATCTCCTTACTTAGAGATAGAACTAAATTCTTGAAAAGTAGGAATATGGCCTGTTTTTTAAGCTCTTCAAGACGCAAAAAAACACTATCCTTGATACATCCAAAAATACATAAGACACAAACTGTGTTTGAAGACTCAGAAGAAAACAGAGAACCCTTGGTAAAAATGGGAAGTGGGGGGAGGGATAAATTAGGAGATTGGGATTAACATATACGCAGTACTATATTTAAAATAGACAACCAACAAAGACCCACTGTATAGTACAGGAACTATATTCAACATTTTGTAATAATCTATAAGGGAAGAGAATCTGAAGAAGAATTTATATATATATAACATATAACTAGATCACTGTGCTGTACATCTGAAACTAACACAATATTGTAAGCAACTATACTTAAAAAACAAAGCAAAAAAATATGAAGGAAGATAGACAAGCATAGGAGGAAGAGGCTGTCCAAGGGATTACGACAGTGGCTGGGGACATAACCTCCCCACATGCGTAACTGCTCCTGGCTGCTTTGCCAGCTTCAGGCAGCGGACAAAGTGAGCAGACATAGCCTCTGTTGGAGACGGAGGCTTCTCTCACATCTGTCAGCGCTGGAGGGAAGAAGCCTCAGGATCTGAGTCTGACAAAAGAATCTCCCTTTTTCAAGAGGTTCATCAGGATCCAGACAGAGGGGAACACAGGCTCTGGAAAGGGAAAAACCAGATGAGGTCTAAGGGCACATTCAAACCTGTGTGTGTATTAGTTGCTTAGTCGTGTCCGACTCTTTGCAACTCCATGGACTATAGCCCACCAGGCTCCTCTGTCCATGGGATTCTCCAGGCAAGAATACTGGAGTGGGTAGCCATTCCCTTCTCCAGGGGATCTTCCCAACCCAGGGATGGAACCTGGGTTTCCCACATTGGAGGCTGATTCTGAGCTGCTATGCTACAAACCTGCAGTGAGCACTACAGAGGTCTTAGCATTGGTCAAAGCATGACCAATGCTTGATATATGCGAATTCATTGAATTTCTTTTAAAAAGAGAAGTAGGGAAATTTTAAGTAAAGGCAAAATCTTTCCAATGCTTCTTGTTCTAGTTTTCCTTAACTTTGTCCCTCGGTTCACGCTATAAGGGTCTTACGTTGTTAGTTAGGCCAAAGAAAGACCAAGTCATCCCAGGCCGTGCCTCCCTCCGCCTTCCCCAGTCCCAGGTAACAGAATGTGCCCATTAGCAGGGCTTTGAGAGCCACAGCACCAGTGGCTCCAAAGTTGGCCACTGGCCAACAGTGAACAGGTTCTGGCCGGCCACACCTCAGATTCGGAAAGCTGCTCTGTGAGGTGCACAGAGCACACACAGAGCACACTGAGGTGCGGTGCGAAGCCCGGACAAGAACAGGCATACACGGGGGCGAGGAGCCTGCTCTGGGCTTACTCCAATTTAGGTTCTGAAAAGGGAAAACCTGGGGCAAAGGTAGAGAGTCCTGAAGGAAAATAGAGCAAATTTTAAAATTCTAAGGATTCCGCTGAGACACAGAAGCCTGTATCTCTTCCCTGCCCCCTTCCCTCATGACTGATCACTCTGCTTAAGGAGTTTCTGCCTCGGGGAAAGTGAAACTACGTATTTGTCTCATTTCTCATCTGAGTTGAAGCCAACATATATAGCAATTATAGATATAATAGAAAATATAAATAAAATACCTAATATTGAAGTTCCTCACAACATTTTCTTAAATATGATTGACAACAACTGAAGGTCATGGACTGAGGTTTTTGTGTGACTCATGTTCATTTCTTTCCATTTCTTAGCTGTCACAATCATCCCACAGTAAAAGGCTTTCTAGCCTATTATTACTTCAGGAACACTAACATTTCTTAAGGGACCTCCCTGCCCCAAGGAGTTTTTACTCCCTCTTCAAAGAAGATAGAACATTCTTAAGGAGTGAGTCAACTTATCACATTAGTTAAGGCATCCATTGCTCGGCCATCAGTCTTTATATCAATCAGATCTGCATAGATGTGCTATAGGAGACCAAGTTGCTCATCTGAGGGCAAGCCTTCAGCTCGTCAGAAATTCCCAGGGTGAGTTTTACAAGCAGTGCTGGGACCCTCATGCTTTCATGTCTTTTGGTATAAGTTGCTGGCTCTCAATCATCATGTTTTAGGGCTTAGAAGGAAGTGAAAATGACTTCAATTCCAAAATGGAAGTGTACCATATAGTTCCACAAGATCTAGGTACACCGGATTTTTAATTTATAAAGATGCTTGCAAACTTTACCAAGTGCTTAGCAGTTCAAGTTCCCTCTGTGCTCAGCAGATAACTCAGTTTCCTGATCCATGAAGAAGAAAAAGGGCATCAGGACTGATAACTTGCTCCACGTCTCTCCTCTCTACTTCCTGCCTTACATGTTCACTCACCTCCTGCCTCCAGCTGAAGGAATGGGTACCCCTTCCAAGACCTGCATAATGCTTCTGATAGTGCTCCATCTTTCTTCATTTTCTCCCTTGCCAGTAATTCCCCAACCCCATCTTCTCCCTGAGAAACATGGTCAGTGCTCTCCATCCTGAAAAACCTCTTCCTTCTACTCCTCCCCTTCTTGCTGCCAATCCCCTTGAATCCACGGTCCTCCTTTCTCTTCATCTGCCACTCATGCTGTCCTGACTGCATTTAATCCTAGCTTTTCTCCCACTTGCACTTTCTTCTTTGGATGTTTACATCTATTCTCATGATGTCATATATTACTTAAAAGCCGGTAATTCCAAAGATCTATCTTTAGTCCTAAACTCGTAGTTCCAAACCATTTCTCAGTGCATACTGGTTATGTCCACCTGGCTGTGCCAGAGGTGATGTGCCAGAGGCACCTAAATAAATAAGACTAAATCCAAACTCACCTATTTTCTCATCTCTTTTCAAATCCACATCCCCAGAAAATGCCTGAATTTTATCAACCTAAGAGTTACTTTCAAACATCAGAAATTCTAAACAAGAAAATGCTACACACATTAAACAATCCCAAAGATATAGAGGAATATGGAAGAAATCTGTGACATCCATAAAAGCAAACAAGAAAAGCACTGAAGAATAATCTAAAAAATTATTGAATAAAGAAAGCCCCAAAGATGTATGGGAAAACAGATTAAATAGTGAATTTATATGGTATCTTAGAGACAACTGGTGAAGATGAGACAGCTATTAATTAAGAAGTCAAAACTGATGGTTCTTGCTTGAATTTAATTTGCTTAGGCCTACCACTTCCCTCTGAAAAGATCAAAGGACATCATTACCTGGAATATGGTATTACTGTCGGCAAAGTTGATTTTCTTGCTGGATCTGCCCAACAGAGCAGGAACATGTGCTTCTAGGAGAAAGGTAAATGTGATCTGTAGCTTTTCACACTAACTGTAGAGCAGACACCATAGTAAGCAAGCCCTAGAAGTACCAGGGGAAAAAGTCAGGAGGAGATGGGTGTCAAAAATCTTCATTTCCTCCATGTGTTAAACAAAGTTACACACGTCACATACTGTGGTCACTTTCTACAAGTGACTCCAAGATATAAGAGAACTGGATTCTAATCAATATTCACAAGTTCCCAGCTTTCATGTGTATATTATTCAGTGACCTTTGGCAAATGACTTACATTTTCTGAGATGATTTCCAGATCTCAGGACTGTCACACAAAAAGGACTGTCACACAGTTACAAATCATTCGACAAAATCAAGCTCAAGCAAGATAGTTAAATGTTTGAAATTCCCAGTCCTGCCAACTGACTTGTAGAATGCTCAAATATAACTTTCCAGTTGCCAAAAAATGGAATCATGTTAGCTTACATTTCTAGGAAATGTCAGATGAGGCAATTTTGAAAATCCACCTGCTGTGCCTAAGCCTGAATCTAAAACAATAAATGGTCCATTTTTCTCTGGAAGTTGAATTCTACTGAATTAATCTTGTTACAAGATGAAAGCCTGAAAGTAAATACGATGAATCACTCCTCCCACCATGCCGGTGTGTGGTGCGAGCATGGCACCCCGCTTTCTCCCCAACATGGCTAGAGTCAGGAGCCAAGCTTCCGAAGCAAAGTGTGATCAACAGATGCTCGTTTCCATAACTGGCACTTCTCCAGTAGCCAATCCCAAATTTAATTAGCCACTTATCTGAAGCAGAAAAGGATTTCTAAAGCATTCTAGTAACTTGCGCTCGACTTTCCTTTGGTCCTTGCCCCAGCCCCATGTGCCTCTTCACCCAGAAGCTTTTGAAGCATGCATGTCAAGCACAGGATATGTACTAATTCTTACTGTAAATAAACAGTTCTCTAAAAATGTCCCTGAGATTGTTCTACTAGAGAGAAAGAATAACATCCCATTGAACTGAAGACCACATGTCTTCATGGCAAGGACACTACATGGGAAGGATACTAGAAATGAGACTGTACATGTAACTCAGTACTAACAGGTCTCTACTAATGTTTCACTTGGGCTAACTCACAACAGGTCTACTGTAACCTACCCAGCACTGGACTCCCTTCAACCTGTGGCCAGATCCTACATGGTCCCAGAGGCTGTGCTCGTGTTATACCACCTGAGCAATACCCTCACCTCATTCTTCACTCTGCTGATCTCATATTTAGTGAATTCTGTCATTCTTGGAACAAAGGAACTGTCTACACTCAGTCCTCTTAACAACTATCTACTCTAAGATGGGATTTCCAGGAACCCTTGTGACTTCACAATTATCTCAGGGGGTCTTGTTGGCTCAGAGGGCTGGTGTCAAGCTGAAGCAGAAGGTATAGATGCCCATGGAGTACTGGCAGATGGCAAGGGATGGTTACGTCAAGCACTACCAGCTGGAACCACGTTCCTCTTGCCTGCCCAGCATCCTTTGCCCTGCTTTTCTAGGAGAAAAGCTCCTTTTGGTTGTGGTGAGCCCATCCATGTGGGTCAGCTGAACCCCCCTCATCCTCAGAGCCCCCAATTCCTCCAAAGCCACAGTGACTGGGATAAAGTTGAACCTGTGACCCAGGTCAAGCCAAACCTCTTATAATTTGAGTTCTCAGATAACACTTTCTCTGTGCACTGAGCTAAAAGAATGTGAGTCTTGCTCACCACATGGAGAGAATACGTCTGCCAAGTGGAGGCAGGAGACTTCCCATACACACTGTTTGAGCCTTGCATCTGACCCTGTCTGGAGCCTGGAGTTCACTCCTGTGAGCAAGTCAAGCCCCATGTTTGCTTCATCTCCATACTCTGTGATTCTTTCCCTGAAAGCCTCCTAACACCTAAGCTCATCCCCTCCCCAGCTTCTGCCTAACTTATTTACATGGTTATCTTCCACCCTTTTGTGACCTTTGCCTTAAATTTTCCATATTATCCCCTCTAGTCCTTTAAACTCAGATCAGCACCTAACTCTGAAAGGACGTTTCCTATATAAACCCATACCTGCAAAGCCTTCAAGCCTCTGATATATGCGTACATGAATACATTCCATCCCATAGTCATGTCCTAACTGCTATTCCATAAGACCCATTCTTGCTCTATCACTGTTCTTTAAACAAGAGATTTTAATTGGTGGGAAAAAAAAGAGAAGATTCTCACTTTAAAGTGTCCTACTTTTAAGAAATGAAATCCCATGGTGAAATACAGTGAGGCTCCAAGGTGTGTGCATGTGTTTTTTAATAAATGCTAGTGTTTGAAAGCTTATGGTACACTAAGCAGTGTGCTGAGGACCTTGTATGTATTTATTCATTAATCCTTACAAAACTTTATGTGCTGGGTACTTTTCTCTCTTGTTTAAAGGAAGAGGTATTAAGGCTTCAAGAGGCTAAAAAATCCGTTCAAGTTCACCTAGCTGGTAGGATGAAGTCTTTGTACTGACTGAATCCACAGACTCTTTTTTATCATCTGTTAACCCCACCTGCACACCAGGGAACAGACATTTGCCTTCTTGGATTGCCTCAATGAGGCTTCTGTTGGAGTTGCTCTGCAGAAGTAACTCAGTACTAGTAGGTCACCATTTTAACTGGGTTAACTCACAACTCTTCTACCTAGCTCTGGACCCCCTCCAACACATAGCCAGATCCCAGGGGATCTGGTGGCTGCATTCATTTAGTATTATTCATTTTATTAATAATATTAATATCCTTTTTTTTTTTTTTTTTTACTTAAATGAAATATGCTTGGTTATTTTGCTTCTTGGTCCACAGCAATTCTAAAGGAATAAAAACTTAGAAGTGACTGTGAGGTGGAGGCCGAGCCCAGAAAACAGTGAGAGATGACCAGGAGAGTCAGAAGGAGTCTGAAAAGCTCTTAAAGAGCCACGGGAATTCTAGATGTGCCCAGAGTCCACCTCTTCCCATGGCTCTCTATTGCCTGATTCACAGCCAGCCCTCAGAGCAAGGAGTCCACCTTCTATTTATGTTGAAGTACAGCATCATCACGTGAAGGTGGTCCTCCAGGGCACTGGGGGCACTGTATAGCCCTGGAGAGTTGGCAAACGTGTGACTCTACTAAAAAGCTTATGTAGGGATTAAGTAGATATGCAATCATCAAACTGTCCTTTAAAATATCTCAGTTTATCTCGGCTCTTCCCTTTGTGGTAATTTTGAAGCCAGGAATCACATCTAATACGTCTAACTTCATAATGTGTCATATAGCACTTAATGCCCAAATGTCTTTATTACATAGATAATAAGTTCTATTTCCTTCCATGATAAGCAAATTGTACATCCTTAAACGCTGTCCAAGTTGTAAATGTTTTGTGTTCCACAGATATTCCACAGAAATCATTCCATGAAACTTAAATGTTTAACTTACAGAAAGTTACCTCATTACCTTCATCCGCACTCAATATTTTTATTTGCCCATAAATCCAGGAAGACTAGAACAAGAATAAGAAGAATAGGGACAGTATTTTAGAAACTAGGATAGGAAGTGAGAAAAAGTAGAAGAGACAAAAATCTATATCCAAAGTAAGCACAGTAAAAGAATATGCTAAAAGTTGCAAATGATTCTCAGGAAAAAAGGAACTCTCCCCCCACATACCCCTTACTTCCATCTCTACTCTGCAGATGTTAAAAAACAGCAATATTTTTGTATCACACTTTGTAGAACACTGGTAGTCAGCCTCCAAGGTGACCCCAATGACTCCTGTCTGGTGGTATTCACACTCTGGTGTAGTGTGTATGTATTGAGGAAGTGGATGGGGAATGCATACATGCTTGTATATCCATGATTGGAGGGAAGAGATCTGGGTTTAAAAGTTTTAAAGTATTCAATATATTCATTAAAGAAAATTAAAACATAGGTAAAAGAAAATTACTGGAAGTCCAGGCCCTCATGGAGCAGGAGTTCACCTTGTTTATCTCCCTCACATCCTCTACCTACCCAGGCTTGCTTGTTTGTACAGTGCCAAGAGTTCATGACAGTGACAAAGGATGAATCAATGTTCAAGCCTGGCCTTGACAATCCTAGCAAAGGCTCTGCTTGACTATGTTTTTTTCTTTTTTTTTAATTTTTATTTTTAATCGGAGGATAATTGCTTTGCAAAGTTATGTTAGTTTCTGCAACAACATGAATCAGCCATAGATGTATATATATATGTATGTATGTATGTATCTATCCCCTCCCTCTTGAGCCTCCCTCCCATCCCCCACCCCATCCCACCCTCTGGCTTACATATTTTTCTTTTAAGATTCATCCTCAAACGTACAGAAATGAGTTATAAAAATGTATCTGTGTATAAATATGTATAAAGGGCACTTCAGTAAAATACTTTACAAGCACTTTCAGCACTTCCTGTGTACACCACACCAGAGCAGCTGTTTCCGGGAACCCTAAAGAAGACAGTTTCCGCCCTTAGCGTCTAAATCTGATTTTATACTGCTCCTCAGCTAACATCAAAACTCATTTGTTTCACTGCGAGCAAGTGGCCATATTGTGGATAAAATAGACAATTTTCTAAAACTTTAGATCTTCCATTATTCTATAATGCATAGAGACCTTGAATAGAATCTCTATGTATATAAAATTTTGTCTTATTTCTCCTTTCACTGCAGGAGACAGAAATATCAAGTTGGCTTAAGTAGAGTCAGTTCAGATGCTTCTGTCTTCAGTTTACAGTGAAAAAAAACCCTAATAGTTTAGGGCCTACTTTGTACCTAGCATTTTAAGAGAATTAACTTTAATCCTCACAACAGACTTAGAAGGTAATATTCACCCCACTTTATACATAGGAAAAATGTGGTTCTGAGGCATTAAGTAACTTGCCTAAAATCACCCAGCTTGTAGGTCCTGGAGCCTGGATTGGAAGATCAGTCTTTACCTCCGAAGCCTCTTGTTCTTTTCATAGCACCACCCGACCTATTCAACAGGGCTCTTATTTTCCATCTGATCGCCAGGCCTCCTGTCACTTGACCAAAATAGCTTTACCGGTCTTCGTCCTCTCATAAGAAAACTGAAACATCTCCTGAGGAGCAGCCAGTTGAGGTCTGTGGGTAGGGTGGGGGCCTCGGAGGGGATGCGCAGACACAGCCAGCGCACCTCACTCAGCCTTTCCCACGCAGAGCGAAGTGGAAGCCAAACACCTTGCCTAGAATGTTTAATTGTTAAAAATTCATACGTTCTTCCTAAAAAAGAAGGGAGTTTTATTGACAAGGGTTAAAAAGTCACAGAACAGATCAGATGCAGTAGCTTCATCTTATTACTTAATCACCTGGATTTTTTCTGGGTGCTTATTTCTTGGGCAAGCAATTTTTTTTTTTTTTTTTGCTTAGCATCACCAGTTGACTTGTTCCTTTTAGAAACTCTCCATTCCTTGGTGTTCAGTACCTTACCCTTGCTTGTCTGTAGTTGGAATGAGGGGTTTAAACAATCCAACTCTGAAACAGTGTCATTAACTCTTTGGCTCCAGAGCGCCCATGTGCCAGACACTGTTCTTGGAAATCTGAGATGCTTTCCCTCTTGAATGTAACTTCCTGTCTGGAAGATATTGAGGTGAGGGTTCAAGTTTGGTGTCCCTCTTTCACATACAACTTCCCTAGTCTTTCACTTGTTTCAACAGTGGTTTCTGAACACCTACTATGCACTAATAATTCTCAGTGTAGTTGGTTAGTCAGTAACTGCTACTCTGCTGGTTTGGCTGCAGGTCCAGGGAGTGAATGAATAAAATAATTAAGGCCTGTCATAATAGCTAACACTCACACAGGGCTTAAAATGCACCAGGCACAGTTCCCAGGGCTTTACATACCTAAACCCATTTAATTCAACACCAGCTTTCATTTATAGTTGAAGAAACTGAAGCACAGAGAGGCTAAGATACTTGCCTGAGCTCACACAGCTTATAGAACCAAGATCTGAACCCAGGCAGCTTGGCTCCAAGTCCACATTTTTAAACACTGTGCTACATTGGTTCTCACATGATTAGGTTAATGGTATCCCAAGAATGTTTTATTTAAAAAGCAGACAAATGTTGTCCCCAAATACCAAAAAATTTCCCCCAAATCATATGTAACCTCTCACAGTCCTAAGCAGAGAAATGGTTAAAATGAGCTGCTTCGTGTGTTCTGTAATTCTGAGCAGTTCTGTATGTTAAGTGCATCCATTACGTAGCAGAATATAACTGCTGACTCTGCCATTCAGAAGAATCTCTCTGAAGCTGAAGTGGTAATAATTCAAAATTGACAGACTTGGAGAGACTTGAAAAGCCAGGCTTGTTAATAGCATTTAATGGAATCAGGTATTTAATAGACCATGGTAGAAAGTATTACAAAAATAAATCTCAATAAATGAGCAGATTTCAGGAATATTTGGGGAGCAAAGAATTTTTAATATTTCATATGTAAGAAGTAGTGGTTATTCCTGGAAATAAATCCCTTAAGTTGACAAAATGGCTTTTGTTTTTGACATAATAGTTTTAGATTTCTTAAAGTATTTATTTTTAGAAAGGTTCAACTAGAGCAAAAATAATTTAAATGTCAAAAAATTATTCAACACTACATAGTTCTAAAGATACAACACAGACTTGCTAAATACTGCGAAAAATAAATATTAACTTTCTGATTATTATGTAAAGAAGTGTGACACTGATTGTTATATAAAAGTAAAAATAATGCAATTGTATATCAATTCAATACAATCCTTATGAAAGATGTTTAAGTTCAATGTAAGCATTAATAAATTCTATTAGTTCCTACTTATGAGTCTGTTGGTAGAACTGGCATGCTAAGCTGAGACTAGAAGGATACTAGAAGGCTATTTTACTGAAATAAGTACTAAGAATACTGTGCATTCCTTTCTTGTTCAATTCAGTATGTTAGTGACCCCTAAAAAATAAGGGAGACCAAAGGCATTTCCAGTTGGAAGATGTCACATAAAATTGACATTTCTGTCATCTCTCAAAAAGCACCCAACAAAAAACAAAGGAAAGAAGAAATGAAAAGGAGTAAATCTCATCTTCCAACAAAAGTCCTTTTTAATTTAACCACAAAATATGCGGTGGTGTTGGTGGTTCAGTCGCTATGTCGAGGCTTCTCTGTCCATGGGATTCTCCGGGCAAGAATATGAAGTGGGTTGCCATTTCCTTCTCTGGGGGATCTTCCCAACCCAGGGATTGAACCCAGGTCTCCTGCATTGCAGGCAATCTCTTTCCTACATTGCCAGCAAATTCTTTACCGACTGAGCCAACAGGAAGCCCTCAAAAGGGTGGAAGGGTACCAAAAGCAGTGGAGTTTGAGCAAAGGCATGAAAGGAAGCTGAGAGAGGGCACCCAAGGCTACATATCTTAGAAAGAGCTTAACAGGGCAACCAATGAGAGGCACATACTGAGGCGAGAAATCAATAGCTCAGTTCGCACAACAGTGGAAGTAAGGTGGAATTATGGGTTGGTTTGTGTGTGTCTCCAAAAGATGCACTGAATTTCTAACCTCTGAATGTGGCCTTATATAGAGTTTGCAGACATAATCAAGGTAAAATGAGATCATACTAGATTAGGGTAGGCCCTAGTGCAATGACTGGTGTCTTTATAAGACAGAAATTTGGACCCAGAGAGGAGAATGCCATGTGAAGATGAAGACAGAGATTAGAGTGATCCTTTTACCAGCCAAGAAACACCCAGATTTCTGGCAGCCAGGAGCTAGGATGGAGGCATGAGACGGATCCTCCCTCAGAGCCTCTAGAAGGAACCAACCTAGCCAACACCTTGTTTTTGAACTTCTGGCCTCCAGAACTGTGAGACAATACATTTCTGTTGTTTTCAGCCACCTGATCTGTGGTACTTGTTACGGCAGCTCTAGCTGTCTAATACAGATGGGTAGGCTGGTAGCGTGAGTTTCCCTGGACCTAGTTTGGTTTTGAACAGCAGAGAAAGTAGACCTAAATTAAAATTCCACCTACAAGCCATATTCATATATTCAGGAAGTCATATGTTCAGGAAGAAAGAAAAGAGACTATGCTGTGAACAGCTCTGCACTGCCTGTCTTCACTGGCTGGGGAAGAGAAAGGCTAAAATATCTCACACACAAAGCCCTGAGTAAAAGAAAAATTCCCCAGGGTATAGAAGGTGTCCTTGGCCCCTTCACTACACAGTCAAAGTTGCTCAGTTGTGTCTGACCCCGTGGACTGTAGCCCACCAGCTTCCTCTGTCCATGGAATTTTCCAGGCAAGAGTATTGGAATGGGCTGCCATTCCATATACAAACGTCCTATAAACAAATATTTAATATAGGAAAAATTCTCCTCATTCAAACATGAAGAATGGAAAAGAAGGCAACAAAGATATAAGAAAAAACAAAAAAGAAAACATACAGAAACACAAATGCTGATGAATAGTCACCATGAAAATGTTACCTCAGAGCAGATGAAAATTCTAAACACATATTTTGTCTTAAATTTTCCAAAAGATGTAATGGAGCAATTGCTTTCAGTAAACGAGCACGAAACAAAGAAGCAACACTCAGAGAAGCGATGGGGGGAGGTGACTGAAGGAGCAGAAACAGAAGCTGACAGAGCTCAGGAAAGAAAGAAATGAAAAAGAAACCAAGACCATGGTAGCCATATATGCAAAGCTAGAAGCAGGGGAAGGAGAAAAAGATACAGTGTGGAACACAGTAGCCAAAAATGAGGAGAAAGTACAAAAAGAAATATAAACAAAGACCAAAATGTTCAGAGAGAAATGTGTAAATTTTGGCCAATTTATATGTACACAGGAGAGGGAATTCAATATTCGCAAAATAAAAGTACCTGAAGAAGACAACATGAATAGTGGAAGAGAACAAACATTTAAAGATATATTTTAAGAAAACTTTCCTGGAATAAAAGAAGACTTGAATTTACAAATTGAAATTGCATACCATGTCCCACAAAAATCTTGATTTGGAACAGTCACAGTAAATTTATAGTTTGAAATCTAGAGAGTTTAAAATAAATATTCTTTGAGCAGCCAAGCAGGTTGAAGGGAGGAATCAAGACATTTACAAGGAAAAACATTCAAATTAGCCCCAGATTTCTCTGTGATAACATTAGACAGATACTGTGGCAATACATGAAAAATTCTCCCAGAAAGGAAGTATATATTCCAAACTGTCACTCACTTCCAAAGACAATAAGTAGTTTTGAATATGCAAACGCTCAGGAAATACTGTCTCCAAGAGCTCTTTCTGTTTTAGTATATGTGCTGCCGAAATGAACACCAAGAGCTCTTTCTGAAGAAACGATCAGAGGACAAATTTCAGTCAACCGAGACATAAACGGAAAAACTGCAGCCAAGAACTGCCTGTGAGCCCCTGAATCTATTTAATTGTGGGACTAGAACAAACACAAAAGTAGGAATTATGGTTTCAAAACCGAATGTAAACACCAAAAACTCTACCAAAGTAGAAAAAATTTGAATAAAAATGTTGAAAGGGAAAGGTGGAAAGGTAGGAGGTAGTTAAAGAATATTAACTTCTCCATTTCTTCTAGCTGAGAGCCTCAAGATTTCTTTAAACTGAGAAAGTAATTAATAAGAATATAGAAATAATTAAGTTACCAAAAAAGATGATATCTTTTTATAATAATATCATATAGATAATATAACTAAAATTAGATGGAAAAAGAAAGGGAAGGAAAATAAAAAGGGTATACAGTATAATAATCTCATCAGTGTTCACAGGAGAGAATTAACAGATTATTGGCTAAAGAGAGGATTAAGGACAGTATCAACCATCCTTAATAGAAAACTCTTAGATCTAGGAGGAAATAAAAAACTGACATTTCAGAATATCTGAAATATAGCAATAATGAAAACACTACAAATCAGATTTTAGAGGTACGATCACAACAGTGGTTCCAGGGAATCTTATAGTCTTCAATAATAGCTATGTCTAAATAAAAAGGAAAAAGAAAACAAAAACTTAAAACTCTGACAAAACTTTAAACTCTCAATATGTTAGGTTTAGTTATTTTTATTTCTTTTCTAAGGAAAACAGAATTAAGCTATAAAGATAAAAATAGAGATTAGTGAATTAAAAGCCAGAGGAAAGGTAGAAATAAATTTCAAAAGCTGTTGCTTTAAAGACAAAACAAAAGGCAAATAAAATCCTGTCTAACAAATCAAGGACAAAAAGAGAAATTTTGAAAAAATAAATGAAACATAAGGGCAAATAGTCACAGATACAGAAGAAATTGAAACACTCATGAAAGTTTGATGATGTAAAAGTATAATTTAACTAACTTTCCAAGACAGAAAATCGAAACAGACCAACTGTAGAGAAGAAACAGAGAAAGTGGTGAAACGATACAGGTTACAATCTCCTGGGAAGCTTCTGAAATCTCTAGGAGTCCAGGCTGTGCCCCAGGCCAATTAAATCTACATCTCTGGGAGACAGCAGTAGTTTTTAAGCTCCTCAAGTGTTCCAATATTTAGCCAAGGTTGAGAAGCACAATTCAAATTATTAAAGACATTGAAAATGATACTTGAACTGCTCTTGGGAATTCCCTGGCAGTCCAGTGGTTGGGACTTGGTATTCTCTGCTAAGGGCCCAGGTTTGATCCTTGGTCAGGGAAATAAGATCCCACAAACCTTTCAGTGCAGCCAAAAGAAGAAACAAACTGCTCCCTTCCATAGAAAAATAAAGGAAATTCTTGTTAATAATTTACAAGGTAAATTCTTACCTTGAAATATTACTATTGATATTATTACTTTGTATAATAAGTAATAATTATTATTTATAGTAACTATAACATAATTTATAACATTATTATCAGTGTTACTTTGTGGTAATACCAATTAAGATAAAACTTATGCTAAAATATGACAAAGATAGCACACACAAAAAACTATAGGCCAGTATTTTTGATGATTATCAATGCCATAAAGCCTACAGTGAGTGCCAGCAAACAGAATCCAGCATCATATTAAAATAATAATACACCAAGTAGCTTTCCTTCTAGAAATGCAGGTTTGGTTTAATATTAGAAAACCTATTATAATAACTCACCATATTAATAGATGCGGGGAGAAAAATCATATGTATGATTGCCTCTATAGATGCTATAAAAAGATCAGATATAAATGCACTATCACTTCTTGATTAAAAACTCTCCCTAGAATAGGAATAGATGGGTGCTTCCTTAGTGTGACAAAAACGATCTTTCTCTCAGTCTCAGAGCTAGAACCCCGCACGGTGGAACATGCTGGCTTGGGTACCCACTCAGGTCTTCCCACTGGCTGTGTCCTCCTAAAATACTGTGCTCCCAGACCTCCCCAAGGCTGATTCCTCCTCCATGTTTGCGTCTCTGTTCAAATGGTACCTCCTCTGAAGGCCTTCCATGAAAATTCAGTGGAAGCATTTCATTCTCCCAAAATATCCATTGATCTCTTTATTCACTGTCTTGCCTCCTTAGATTAAACTCTAGACGAGCTCGGTTTGCCCTGTCATGGCGCTACCACACTGCCAGCGCCTGCATCAGTGCCTGGCTTGTCAAGTGGGCACTCACTGAGGAGGGTAGGGGTTGGAGAGGGAAGAAGTCCTCCTGGAATACTAAACCCAAAGAATAGGCTAGATGTGACCAACACAAAAGCCTTTTTATGAAAAATAAAATACTGTGGTTTGTGAGGTTCTTTAAATATTTAAAATCAGACAATGCAATATCTCCAATTTAAAGCACTTCTTCATTATGCATTACATCTCCATCACTCAAGAGTTTCTTTTTTTGGCAAATTCCCCTGCTTTGGGCTTCCCTTGTGGCTCAGCTGGTAAAGAATCTGCCTGCAATGCAGGAGACCTGGGTTCAATCCCTGGGTTGGGAAGATCCCCTGGAAAAGGGAAAGGTTACCCACTCCAGTATTCCGACCTGGAGAATTCCATGGACTGTATAGTCCATGGGGTCACAAAGAGTCGGACATGGCTATATTTCTTCTTCTTGGAAATAGCCATAACAGGAGTTTAAGTTTTCAATGACTTAGAAAAGAATCTGCCTTACTCTCATCTTCATCAGCTAGTTTCTCTTCTCCATCCACCATTTTCTCCTGGTCAATGGGCACCTCAGCCATCCCAACTGACTGATCTTTCTGTTTGCCCACCATGGCTGTCATTATGTGCTAAATCAACACAAAACCTCAGATATAGAACTAAGAATGGTCCTAGCTTAACCTGGCCTTTTCTGGGATAAAAATGCCCCACAACCATACTTCTGGTCCACTAGGCTAGTGAATGGGCTTCCCAGGTGGTGCTAGTGGTAAAGAACCCACCTGCCAATGCAGGAGACATAAGAGATGTGGGTTTGATTCCTGTGTGGGGAAGACCCCTTGGAGGAGGGCATGGCAGGGCAACCCACTCCAGTATGCTTGTCTGGAGAATCCCATGAACAGAGTAGCCTGGCAGGCTATAGTCCATAGGGTGGCAAAGAGTCGGACACGACTGAAGTGAATTAGCACACAGGATATTGAATTCCAAACTAGTTAAGTTAAAAGAGAAAAAACTTAACAGTGAAATGTGTGTTGACACAGTATTATTGATGCACCTGGTCTTTAGCTAATGTAACAGGAACTTTTCTGTCTTTTAAAAAAGTGGATGAGGGTGAGTTTATTTCAAAATCGTAAGAGACGTGGAAAATCATGGATCCTCTGTAGGGCACACATCTGGCTCCATCCCAGTATCCTTGGGAATATCCTGCCATGAACAAGGCAAAATATATCAAAATATACCACCATTTACCTAATTTTTAAGTGAGTTATATCAAGATTGAAGGCCATTCATTGAATTTCTGAAAAATAGAGTAAATTAGGCATTATATAAATTCTGAAAGTAATACACATTCCCCCTGAGAGGAAATGTTTGAACATTTATGTGAGATATTAGAGAAAAATATATACAGGCTTCCCAGGTGGCGCAGTTGGTAAAGAATCTGCCTGCCAATTCAGGAGATACAAGAGATGCAGTTTCAATCCTTGGTTCAGGAAGATCCCCTGAAGTAGGAAATGACAACCCACTCCAGTATTCTTGCCTGGAAAATTCCATGGACAGAGGAGCCTCGAGAGGTGACAGTCCATGGAGTTGCAAAGAATTGGACATGACTGAGCACGCAGTGCACACATCCAGTCAGAGCAAATTAATGCAAGTCTGAGGGCATTCCTCCTCTGCCAGAAAATCTTTTTATGAAAAATTTAAACAAAGAACAAAGTTGAAAGAGTTTTGTGATGAACATCAATGTACCTTCTGCCTTGATTCAATTATTTCTATTTTGTTTATACTTGCTTTATCACCTTATCCATCCCTCTACCATTATTAATCCACCTTAATTTTCAATGCTTTTTTTCTTTTGGCCACCATGCACAGCTTGCAAGATCTCAGTTTCCTAGTCAGGAATTGAACCTGGACCATGGCAGTGCCAAATCCTAACCACTAGACCAGGAAACTCCCACAGATGCATTTTTTAAAAAATTATAACATCAGTACATTTCCCCCTAAATATTTCCTCCCTATGATTAACTAGAATTCAATATTTATTTACAGTTTTTATGTAAAATTTGTATATACAATGAATACACTTCAGTGTTTGCTGAGTTTCAATGAATGCACATATTACTAAGTTTTAACAAGCCCGTACATCTGTGTAAACCAAACCTCTATCAAAATACAGAACATTATTATTACCTCCTAAAATTCCCTTTTGCCCCATCCTAGTTAATCCATACTTCCATGCCCTTAGTAGATATCAATATTCTGATTTTTTTCCAACATAGATTTAGTTCAGTTCAGTTCAGTCGCACAGTTGTGTCCGACTCTTTGAAACCCCATGAACCACAGCACGCCAGGCCTCCCTGTCCATCACCAACTCCCAGAGTCCACCCAAACTCATGTCCATTGAGTCGGTGATGCCATCCAACCATCTCATCCACTGTCGTCCCCTTCTCCTCCCGCCCTCAATCTTTCCCAGCATCAGGGTCTTTTCAAACGAGTCAGCTCTCTGTATCAGGTAGCCAAAGTATTGGAGTTTCAGCTTCAGCATCAGTCCTTCCAATGAACACCCAGGACTGATTTCCTTTAGGATGAACTGGTTGGATCTCCTTGCAGTCCAAGGGACTCTCAGGAGTCTTCTCCAACACCACAGTTCAAAAGCATCAATTCTTCGGTGCTCAGCTTTCTTTATAGTCCAACTGTCACATGCATACATGACCACAGGAAAAACCATAGCCTTGACTAGACGGACCTTTGTTGGCAAAGTAATGTCTCTGCTTTTTAATATGCTGTCTAGGTTGGTCATAACTTTCCTTCCAAGGAGTAAGCGTCTTGTAATTTCATGGCTGCAATCATAGATTAGTTTTGCTTAATTTCATATAGATGGTATCATAAAGTATATACTCTTTTGTATATGGTTTCTTTTGTTCACCTTGTTTTCAAGATTCATCCATGTTGTTTTTTGTATTTATTATATACTATTGAGTTGTATTCTACTATATCACAGTGTATATATCCAGTCTCATATTAATGGATATGTAGCATGTGAGAGTTGGACTATAAAGAAAGCTGAGCACCAAACAATTGATGCTTTTGAACTGTGGCATTGGAGAAGACTCTTGAGAGTCCGACTGCAAGGAGATCCAACCAGTCCATCCTAAAGGAGATCAGTCCTAGGTGTTCTTTGGTAGGACTGATGTTGAAGCTGAAACTCCAATACTTTGGCCACCTGATGCAAAGAGCTGACTCATTGGAAAAGACCCTGATGCTGGGAAAGATTGAGGGCAGGAGAAGAAGGGGACGACAGAGGATGAGATGGTTGGATGGTCAGATGGCATCACCGACTCGATGGACGTGGGTTTGGGTGGACTCTGGGAGTTGGTGATGGACAGGGAGGCCTGGTGTGCTGCGGTTCATGGGGTCGCAAAGAGTCGAACACAACTGAGCGACTGAACTGAACTGAACTGAAGGCTATTTCCATTACAGATAAAGCTGCTCTTTCTATTAACATGTTTTCACTTTTCTGTGACCCAAGTAGCTAGGATTAGTTTTATAAGAAACTGCCAGACTTTTTCCAAAAAAGTTGTGCATTTTACATCCGCACCCACAATATTTGAACATTCCAGTTGCTCCACATCACCACCAACATTTGGTATTGTCAGTCATTTTAGTTTTAGTCTTTTGGTAGGTGTGTAAGCAATTTTATTTTTAAATTAAAATATTCTTTCTATTCCAAAAAATATGTGCAGTTTACTAAAATCCATTTAAGTTGAAAAACAAACACAAAAATTAGAGTGAAAAAAAGAATAAGTGTTCATAGATATGATGAGTTCAGGAAGTATTAGTACAAAGAAATAAATGCATGAAGTAAGCACTTTGTAATTATTAAAAGTGGTCCACTTCATCAGACCCTGGGGATCTTAGTGGCCAAAAAAAAGAGGGAAATATGACCAGTTACAGGATTTATGTTGTCCTTATTGTAAAAACTTATTAACTGTTCAGGACAAAGCATTTATAAGGTACTGGGCATAAGGAATCTCTCCTGTAGGGTCTCATATATAAGATCCTGATTGATTCTATATTACACATTTACAACTGTGTGTTCTATGATAAATATACATTGTGTATCAAATTGCCCTTTTAAATATAACATCCCTCAGTACAATCCAAAGGCTTATTGGAGCTTGTGACTCCAGAACAACCCTAAGAAATGAAGTGCAGCAGAGAATGTGAACATCGCCTTTTGTGCTGAAATGAGATCATGCACATCATTTTTTCTAGTTTTTTTCTCTGCCTCATAGTCTCTGTCTTACCTGAATTGATCCCTTTAATTAAAAGAATTTATGTGTATTAAATTAATTTCAAATTATTCATATTTATTTCTTGAAACACTATATCCTTATCTCTTCCCCCAAAATTATGTGTAATATTTCCTTTGTTTGTGTGTTTTCACAGATGATCCTACCTCTCCAATTTGAGTATAAACTCCCAAGGGCAAAGGCCATTTTTATATTGCAGTCAACAGTAAATGTTGACTAAGATATTACTGGTAGAGAAGAAAATATGACATAAATATAAGCACTATGCAGTTATACAGTATAGCATAACATTTACATTAAAACAGAAAATGTTTTTATGATGCTAGGATAATACTAAAACACATGTGGAATATAAATCTTGTATAGTATAAACCTAAACATAGAACCATTTAGAAGTCAGTATTATTTTGTATGTTCTATTATCATTTTAGTTCTTTCCATGTTAGGCCTTTAATCATTTTGCTCTCTCAAATTCTGAGAGGGAAAATCTGTGTTGTTATTTGAAAAATCTTCCTTAATTGTTTATAAGAATGCATAATACTTAGCGTGCTCCTCTTCAATATTAAATATTACTGTGCTTGAGTTCTCAGTTGCTAAGTCATGTCCAACTCTTTATGGCCCTGTGGACTCTAGCCCACCAGGCTCCTCTGTCCATAGGATTTCCCAGGCAAGAATACTGGAGTGGGTGTCATTCCTACTCCAAGGGATCTTACTGGCCCAGGGATCAAACTCACATCTCCTGCTTGGCAGGTGAATTCTTTACCACTGAGCCACCTGGGAAGCCATTAAGTATTATGACCACCTTACTATGGTGATAAAAGCTACTGGTGGCAGACACTGCATGCTGGCTGACCAGCCAACACTTCCAACACTCTTTTCCCTCACCTGCCTCCACTGCAGAAGGTATAAAAGTTAAAAACTCACTTTCCTAGTTGTCTTGGCAACTTTGTGTGGTCACACGACACAGTTTTACAAATAGGACACAAGGGAAAGTGTGCTGAACTTTTTTTAAATTCAAAGTATAGTTGGTTTACAATATTGTGTTAATTGTCAGATGCACAAATTAGTGATTCATTAATTTTTGTGGATTATTTTCCATTAGAGGTTATTATAAGATACCAGGTGTTACTTCCCTGTGTAGTGCAGTATATCCTTTTTCCTTCTCTATTTTATATATAATATCCCATATCTCTTATTATCTCTTCCCCATTTCCTCTCCCCTTTGGTAACCACAAGTTTGTTTTCTATATCTGTAACTCTGTTTCTGTTTTGCATTTATATTTACTTATTTTTTAGATTCCACATATAAATGAAATCACTTGGTATATGTCTTTCTCTGACTTATTTCACCGAGCATGTTATTCTCTAGGTTCATCCACTTTGCTGCAAATGGCAGTATTTCATTTTCTCACAGCTGAGTGATATTCCATTATAGGTGTGTGTGTGTGTATGTGTGGTGTGTGTGTGTGTGTGTGTATCACATCTTCTTGATACAATCATCTGTTAGTGAGCACTTGGGTTGCTTCCATGTCTTGACTATTGTAAATAGTGCTGCTTTGAAGATTGGGGTTCATGAATCTTTTCAAATTAATGTTTTTGGTTTTGTGGGTATATGCCCAGGAGTGGAATTGTTGGACCATATGGTAGTTCTATTTTTAATTTTTTAAGGAACCTCTGTACTGTTTTCCATATGGCTATAACAATTTACATGCCCATCAACAGTGTGCCCTTTTCTCCATACTCTCTCCAACATTTGTTACTTGTAGACTTTTTTGTGGTAGATATCCTGAAAGGTTTGAGGTGATATCTCACTGTGGTTTTCATTGCATTTCTCTAATAATTAATGATGTTGAGCATCTTTTCATGTGCCTGTTCACCATCTGTATGTCATCTTTGAAAAAATGTTTATTCAAGTCTTCTGCCCATTTTTTAATTGGATTGTTTGGGTTTTTTGATATTGAGTTGTATGAGCTGTTTGTATGTTTTGAATATTAACCCTTTGACAGCTGCATCATTTGCAAATATGCAAACCCATTCCTTGGGTTCTCTTTTCATTTTGTTGATGGTTTCCTTTTCTGTGCAAAAGTTTTTAAGTTTAACTTGTTCCATTAGTTTATTTTTGCTCTTAATTCTTTTGCTTTAGGAAACTGACCCAAGAAAATATTGCTGTGATTTATATCAAGGAGTGTCCCATCAATGTTCTCTTCTAGGAGTTTTATGGTTTTATGTCTTACATTTAAGTCTTTAAACCATTTTGAGTTTATCTTTATATATGGTATGAGGGAATGTAGTGTGCTGTATTTCGTATTTCTCCTCCTCTGCTTTCCATTCTGTCACCTAAAAGTAACACTTGGCAGAACCACAGCTGCATTCCAGCCACAGGACAGAGATTCATAACTACGGATGGCAGACTGGCAAGACGAGAAAGAGCTTGGATCTATGATAACATACCTTTATCTTCATATTACCTATGAATTTCCTACTGTGGTGGCCAGCATCCCAATTGGCCCCCAGTGACCCTTAACTCCTGGCCTTTACAGCTTTGAGTAAAGGAATTAGGGATTCCTGGAAAAAGGAATTCCACAAGGAATTAGGGCTGGCCTGTGTGATTAACAGAATAGAGCAGAGTGATGCTGTGTGACTTCTGATGCTGGATCATAAAAGGCATCTCAGCTTCTGCTTTGCTCTCTTGTATTGCTCACTGTGGGGAAAGCTAGCAGCCATCCTTTAAAGACATTCAGGGAGCTTTCTGGAGAGGCACATGTAGGGAGAAAATGCTTCCTGCCAACAGTCAGTACCAATTTACCAATCATGAAAGTGAACCACTTTGGAACTATATCCTCCAGCCCCAGTCAAGCCTTCAGATGACTACAGCCATGAGAATTAACAGCAATCTGATCAAAGGCCTTAAAACTGATTTACCCAGCCAAGTGACTCTTGAATTCTTGAACTATAGAAATCATGAGCAAGAATAAATTATTGTTATTGCTTAATCCATGAAACTTTAGGGATTATTTGTTTTGCAGAATTAAGTAACAGATACATCAGAATTCTTGTTATATAAGAGGAGTTTCAGCTCAGATGGTAAAGAATCCGCCTGCACTGCAGGAGACACAATTGTTATTTGGGTAACTTTTTATCATTGGAAGGACTGATGCTGAAACTCCATTACTTTGGCCACCTGATGTGAAGAACCAACTCATTGGAAAAAACCCTAATGCTGGGAAAGATTGAAGGCGGGAGGAGAAGGGGACGACAGAGGATGAGATGGTTGGATGATATAACCGATACAATGGACATGAGTTTGTGTAGGCTCCTGGAGTTGATGATGGACAAGGAGGCCTGGAGTGCTGCAGTCCACGGGGTCACAAAGAGTTGGATGCGACTCAACTGAACTGAAACAGTTCTAAGTGATAAACTACTCCTGGAAATTTCGTGTATGCTAATCCATCCTAAAAACTGCATTCAAAGCAATATCAAATCCAATATGAGGTTTAATTTCAGTACCAGTATGAAGAATAAAATGGGAAAAATGAACCACATTTCAAGAAGCCTAAACTCTAGCCCCAACTCTGTCATTATTAGCCTATGACATTGGGCAAATCAACTGGAGATCCTTTTCTTCATTTGAATGATGAGGAAACTGGACTAGATGATTTCTGTAGCTCCTTTTAACTCCTAAACTCTGACTCTGAGCTTTGAGTTCAATGGTTCAAAGAATTTGAAAAAGAATAAATACATGTATATGTATAACAAAATCACTTTGCTGTACATCTGAAACTAACATAACATTGTTAATCAACCCTCCAATATAAAATTTTTCAAAAAATTTAAGGTTCATTGGTACTGTTTTCAGGGCTCTGATAACCTTTAAAGAGAAAATTTTACCTATTAAGTTAGTGTGCTAAGTCACTTCAGTCGTGTCCAACTCTGTGCAACTCCATAGACGGCAGCCCACCAGGCTCCCCCGTCCCCAGGATTCTCCAGGCAAGAACACTGGAGTGGGTTGCCATTTCCTTCTCTAAGGCATGAAAGTGAAAAGTGAAAGTGAAGTCGTTCAGTCGTGTCCGACTCTTAGCGACCCCATTGACTGCAGCCCACCAGGCTCCTCCATCCATGGGATTTTCCAGGCAAGAGTACTGGAGTGGGGTGCCATTGCCTTCTCCAATTAAGTTAGTGTAGTAATAGTCAATATTGAGGAAAATGCAAGGTTATTGGCACTAACATACTATTGTTGGTGACAGAAATTGGTTTAATCCTCTTAGAAAGCAATTTGGTATTATGTCGGTGGGTTTCTTTTAAGCCAATATTCTAATGGAAAAAAAAATATTGTCATTTTAGAAGTGGAACATATAGTACCCTTACAAATAATGTTTAAGAGTTTATACTGATCAGATCAGATCAGTGGCTCAGTTGTGTCTGACTCTTTGCAACCCCATGAATCACAGCACGCCAGGCCCCCCTGTCCATCACCAACTCCTGGAGTTCACTCAGACTCATGACCATTGAGTCAGTGATGCCATCCAGCCATCTCATCCTCTGTCGACCCCTTCTCCTCCTGCCCCCAATCCCTCCCAGCATCAGAGTCTTTTCCAACGAGTCAACTCTTCGCATGAGGTGACCAAAGTACTGGCGTTTCAGCTTTAGCAGCATTCCTTCCAAAGAAATCCCAGGGCTGATCTCATTCAGAATGGACTGGTTGGATCTCCTTGCAGTCCAAGGGACTCTCAAGAGTCTTCTCCAGCACCACAGTTCAAAAGCATCAATTCTTCGGCGCTCAGCCTTCTACACAGTCCAACTCTCACATCCATACATGACCACAGGAAAAACCATAGCCTTGACTAGACAGACCTTTGTTGGCAAAGTAATGTCTCTGCTTTTTAATATGCTATCTAGGTTGGTCATAACTTTCCTTCCAAGGAGTAAGCGTCTTTTAATTTCATGGCTGCAGTCACCATCTGCAGTGATTTTGGAGCCCCCAAAAATAAACTCTGACACTGTTTCCCCATCTATTTCCCATGAAGTGATGGGACCGGATGCCATGATCTTCATTTTCTGAATGTTGAGCTTTAAGCCCACTTTTTCACTCTCCTCTTTCACTTTGATCAAGAGGCTTTTTAGTTCCTCTTCATGTTCTGCCATAAGGGTGGTGTCATCTGCATATCTGAGGTTATTGATATTTCTCCCGGCAATCTTGATTCCAGCTTGTGCTTCTTCCAGTCCAGCATTTCTCATGATGTACTCTGCATATAAGTTAAATAAACAGGGTGACAATATACAGCCTTGATGAACTCCTTTTCCTATTTGGAACCAGTCTGTTGTTCCATGTCCAGTTCTAACTGTTGCTTCCTGACCTGCATACAAATTTCTCAAGAGGCAGATCAGGTGTCTGGTATTCCCATCTCTTTCAGAATTTTCCCGAGTTTATTGTGATCCACACAGTCAAAGGCTTTGGTATGGTCAATAAAGCAGAAATAGATGTTTTTCTGGAGCTCTCTTGCTTTTTCTATGATCCAGGAGATGTTGGCAATTTGATCTCTGGTTCCTCTGCCTTTTCTAAAACAGCTTGAAAATCAGGAAGTTCACGGTTCACATATTGCTAAAGCCTGGCTTGGAGAATTTTGAGCATTACTTTACTAGTGTGTGAGATGAGAGAAATATATTTTCATACTAAGAAAAAGTTTAAGAAGAATAGAGATATCTCTTTTGATAGTCTTCTTTGGATGGCGAAACTAGAGATTACTTTCCTCTCCATCCCCCACTGTTTTTATATTTTTCAAATTTTTCATCCATCGCTCATTTTTATAATTTTAAAGCCTGAATGAGAGCCTAGAGAAGGTAAAATTCAAAGAGGAAAATGCAAAAGAATGAAAAAAATTCAAGATGGTGACTTTGGGTTCATTAAATAAGCCAAGATCTACTGTGGGTAGCTTGGTAGTTAATCAAGAGCAGATGTTGGCAGTAAGATAGGCCAAAGAAGAAGCAGTTTGATGAGGCTATGACTTGGAAAATTGGATTAGGAAATAATCGAACACATATGGCACAAACCCAAGAGGAATAGGAATATGGCAAATCCCAGGAGTCAAGGCCAATAGGAAGTAAAAAATGAAACAGAGAACAGAATATACAGACATAGCAATCACCTAAATAATAGGTGGACTAAGAAGACTAAAGTAAGCCTTCAGTGTACGTATTGCTGTAGTATGCCTATTTTTAAAGATTTTTTAATGTGAACCATTTTTACATTCTTTATTGAATTTGTTGCAGTGTTGCTCCTTCTTCTTCTCACTCTTAGTTTTTGTTTTTTGGGGTTTTTTTGGATTTTTGGCCACAAAGCATGTGAGATCTTTACTCCATGACCAAGGATCAAACTCACACTCCCCTTATTGGAAGACAAAGTCTTAAGTACTGGACCACCAGGGAAGTCCCATGTAGTATGTGTATTTAAGTTAATCAATAGACCACAACATCACATATACAAAAAGCAAGGATTTTTTTTTGCAACATACAGTGGAGTATGAGCACTAGGTTATAAACAGTTTGGAATTAATATTTAGCACGGTTGTTGTTAGTTTTTCCTATAAATTTTTATATAATAATATCAGTTCTGCAATTGGTGAGCTTAAGAAGAGATTGAACATTTTGTTTGGTACTTGCTTTCACTTTCTGGGCACTGAGATTAATCAGGAGATCAATAGCGAGCATGGGCAGTAACATCCCCAGAAAGTGTGTGTGATTTCAAAGCATAACAGAGAGACTGTGTCAACTTAGTGAGGGCCTAGGAAGGAACTTATCTTTGTGATTTTTAGATTCAGACTTTTCCCCTCTGTATGTCTTCCCACTGAATTAAAATTAATTCATACTTCAGTACAAAAACCTATAGGTTGAGTATCTTTAAGAAAATAGGACAGTACTTACAAGAGTTGTTTTGAAACTACAAATCAAAGCAACAGAGAAAAGTTCTCCCTTTGATATCGAGACTAGATGTAACCTGGAGACAGAGCAAAGCCAAAACAAATACAGTTTGCTTAACACACAGGCGTATTTCCTCACACGCAGTGCAGTGCTCTACAACATGATGAATGTATGGTTCTTGCTTCATCTCACTGATTGATCCTCCATCCATTCTTTTTTTTCTCCCTGTCCTCTAATTATGAGCCTTCCCTTTGGATTTGTCCTTGGATCCCCAACCTAACCTTTCTCCTGGGGACAGCTCATTCACATCCATGGTAATGCATGAAAACTTACTGAGCACCAACTATGGACTAGGTACTATGCTATACACCAGAACACACCAAGAACACATTGTCCATGAGCCAGAGAAAAACACTCGAGTAACAACAGTATAATGTGGTAAGTAGTACTGAGTGAAAGTTGCTCAGGCATGTCCGACTCTTTGTGACCCCCTTGGAATTCTCCAGGCCAGAATACTGGAGTGGGTAGCCTATCCCCTATCCAGGGGATCTTCCCAACCCAGGAATCAAACTGGGGTCTCCTGCATTGCAGGCAGATTCTTTACCAACTGAGCTATCAGGGAAGCCCATAATGTGGTAAGTGCCCTACTAAAGTTTCATGCGAATCATAGGAGCAAAAAAAAAAAAAAAAAAAAAGAATGTGACTGACATCTGAGAAGTTTTCACAGAAGGAGATATTGCTAAAGGACGACCAAAATGTTCAAAGGTGGATATGAAAATTTCAAGCTAAGGAGACAGTCCAAAGACATGGCATAACATGTTAAGGACAAGTTTGATGTGGAAGAACTTAGAGGAGTTCAAGGGGGTAGAAGGAAGTGAGGCCGGAGATAAAGTGAGTGCTATGGAGAGTTCTTCTAAGCACTGGTAATAAGTTTCAACTTTATTCTTTATGTATTGAAAGCCATTAAAAGCATTAAGCAAGAAGGAGACAAGATCATCTTTGTATTTTAAAATGATCCTTTTGGTAGCAATCTGGATGCCTCTTTGCTAAGACTCAAGCAAGTACAAAGTATTCCAATAATCCAGGTGAGAAATAATGGGAGCCTAAACTAAGAGAGGGGCAGTGGGAGATGAAGAGGAAGGACAGATTCAAGAGCACTGATCAGATCTGTTAGCAACAGAATGTAGGTGGGTAAAGAGAGGGATCAATAAAAGGCAAGTTTTTAACATAGTTAGCTAGTTCGATGTGATATCACTAAATGAGACAAAGAATTTGAGGCAAGTATGATAGAGATAAGGCAAAGGATAAAAGGAAAATATGTATCTATTTTGACATGATGAATTGAAGAGTTCACTGGGATATCTGCGGGCAGATATCCTAGGAACAGTTGAATACAAGAATGCAGAACTTAGAAATAATATGGGGGGGGGGTGTCAAAGCCACTGGCAAGTGACAGCTTCAGTGCTGAAAGGACATCCAGGAAATATAGGGTGAAAAGTATCTAATTGTCTAGATAGTCGCATTTTTCTCTGATACTCTACTGTTAGAAAATCTATGTCCTCTGTCTTTGTTCATTACCAGACTTTTCCATTTGGACATCCTACCATCGCCACAAACATGAGTGAATCTTAAATGGTTGAATATTGGAATTATGTATATTTCCACCTTAGTAATTAGCGTTTCACAACTGGATTACCGCAGCAGTTTCCAGGCTTCCTTATCATGCAGCTCACTACTTTACAATTTATATTGCCAGATATTTCTTACCCTTTCCTCACATATCATTTCCCTGCTCAAAATCCTTTATCGGTGTCCTGTTAATCACTGCAGCCAAGCCGAGCCCCACATTCAGTCTCTGTCACTTCTCAGCATTATTCTTCTTACAGGACTAGGCTCCTCAACTACCCCAGTGTTCACTGCATCCTTGATTCATGCTGTACCCCTATTTCCTCTTCTCAGCTTATCCAAATCCCATTGAACATTTCAAGCAGTATTTCTCAACTTTTTGACCATTTCTCTTCAATAAAGCTAACTCAAAACACTGTTTCATCCTTGTCCGCTTCCACTAGAGAGGCTGGAAAAGTTCAGTATTTGTTTTCTGAGCCTTCCTTGGAACTAGGAGAGACCAGGTGACACAGTTCTAGTCAATGGTGCTGCTCCCTTCTCCTTCTTGCCTTGAAAATGAGCACAGGTACCCAGAACTGCAGCAACCATCATGGGCTCATAAACAAACAAGGCAGCCTGTTTAGTCTTACAGCCTGGGAAAACACAAATTGCAAGGTCCTTGATTCCATTCCTTATGTCACACCAGGCCACAATTGCCTACCTCTGGCCTTAAATTAGGTGAGAAAATAAGCACCCAATTTTTTAGGCTACAATTGACTGTCTTTGTTTTTTGCTGCAGAAAAAACTTCCAAATTGATATACATGGCATACTTCCATTATTTATTTTCAAACAATAAAATACCCTTAATAGCTAATATTAATAAATTCATGAGAGTTTTTATGTGCAAAAATTCACTTGACAGTTCCAACACATATCTAATAAACTGTCAGCTAAGATGTGTAGACACTCATATCTTCTACCAGTTACAGCTTTGTGTAGAAACTATCCTCGCTGAAGTTCAGAGAGGCTAGGAGAAGCAATAATTAAAATGCTTATATTAGTTAAAGGGAGAATTTCAGCTCTTCAATTGCAATGTGTTTAAGTTATTCTGTAAGCATTTAGTTCTCCTTTACTGCAACTAAAAAGAGAGTTCTAAATTACTGAATTATATATATATATATATATATATAGTTACATTTTGCTTTCCCACTAAAGAGAGATGGGTGACCCCTCACAGAAGAGCACTGAAGTATCCCTGTGTCCTGATGTGGACAAAGGATCATTCCATGCTCTGGTAGGCATCCTCTAAGGAGGCCCTCAGTGTTCACCACCTCATGGCATTTACAGCCCTGTTTAACCGGCTCACATAGAGTGGGGCTTGGATTTAGGGGCCAGGTCATATGGTAACTCTATGTTTACCATTTTGAGGAACTGCCAAACTGTCACACCACAGTGGCTACAGCATTTGACATGCCAGATAAACTACTTTTTTTTCTCTAGAGCAAAGGGCAAATTATTTAACCTGAGTTTCCCATCATTTATAAGCAAGAAAGAAAGAAAGTGAAGTCGCTCAGTCGTGTCCAACTCTTTGTGACCCCATGGACTGTAGCCTACCAGGCTCCTCCCTCCATGGGATTCTCCAGGCAAGAGTACTGGAGTGGATTGCCATTTCCTTCTCCAGGGGATCTTCCCGACCCAGGGATCGAACCCAGGTCTCCCGCATTCCAGGCAGACGCTTTAACCGCTGAGCCACCAGGGAAGCCCATCATTTATAAAATGGGATAATTGCAGAAGTAAAGACTAACCTTTACTTAGCACTTACATGTACCTGTACTTTTCTATGTAATTTCTAAGATTTTACTATTTTAATCCCCTGTGTAGTGTTGTCAGATAAAGGATACCCCAGGAAATTCAGATAAAAAATAAATTTTTTTAGTATGATTCTGTCCTCTGCAATTTTGCCCAAGGTCTCATAGTAGTGTGTGCTATTATGTGCCAGGGTGGGAATCTAGGCAGTCTAACTCTGGAACAACTGCTGTTTATTTCCCATAACTTCAAGCAGTTCTTGCAAGGTGGATTAAGTACATTTAAAAACTTGGTACCCACAATAGTAAATTTCCAGTAAATGTTAGTTCTCTTTCAGGTTTCTTCCTTTGCTGGCCTTCTTTGCTGACAACTCCCAAGCCTTGGTGTGCCCATAGCACTTTGTTTATACTTTTTGGTAGTGTGTGTGTGTGTGTGTTAGTCGTTCAGTTGCATCTGACTCTTTGCGATCCCATAGACTGTAGCCCACCCGGCTCCTCTGAGCATGGAATTCTCCAGGCAAGAATACTGGAGTGGGTAGCCATGCCCTCCTCCAGGGGATCTTCCAGACCCAGGGATCAAACCCAGATCTCCCACACTGCAGGCTGATTCTTTACCATCAGAGCCACCAGGGAAGTCTCTTTCACAGTAATAGACTACAGAGAGGTTGTCATTGTTCAATGGTCATAATTTCTGAACCGAGACTTTAATGAAAAATTATTCAAATATCAGTTTACTATAGTAAGTTATGGTAAGGATACCAGTATCCTCAGGGGAAGCTTTAAGAAATAAACACTTATTTTATAAATGCAGAACAAAAAAGTGAAATTCTCTGTTCTCTCTAAATTGGCACCTCACTTCTGATTTTGTTCTGTAAAAGTAAGTCTTCAATTTAATCAGTGATCAAGAATATCAAATTTGATGAAATACTAAGCACATTAATCTAATCATATTCTTGTATTTCAAATGTCAATTGTTTAAATATATTAACAGCAATTTTTTATTTCTCAAACACATTAACCTCTAGAATTCACCCCAGAAGATCTGCAGAGATTTTTTAAAAAGTAGTTCTTTAGCTTTCTGCAGTAATGAATGTGCCTTTAATCAATCATTCAACACAAAAAAAGTCACACTTTTTTTCCCTCTATATCTCAGTGGTGTACAGAACAACCACATCCCTATGAGGAAGTGCTCTACACTTGTTCACTCTCTGGAATTTTTTCTGTTGTATTTGTAACTCAGTATACATTCATTCTTAGAAAATGTAATATGGCACAGAAGAGGAAACACTGGTATATATCCATTGTGATCCTGCGATAACGAAAAAAATGTCTGCATATAAAGCTGGATTCAATGTCATAGCAGTCATTTTGGTTACTGTGTTTCCTGTACCAACTGCTGTCTTTTTCCAGCTGAAAATTATGTTGGCTGAGAGCCATGCCACAGAACCTCCACCCTGAGGAATGACTCAGATAATTAGACAAAAGCATGTAAACATCTCCAGGATTTTTTCAGACTTCTCTCTTGACATTCCTTCCTCTTAGGCATAGATTTGGTGACTACACATTTTGTGTAGTTGAAAGGAAAAAACTACCACCATTCATAAATCTACAATGCCTGTTCTCAATCATCATCTTTGAAAAGGTATTAATACAACAAATAGTTGGCTCCACAGTATCTTGAGAAAGTCTTTGTTCACTGAATATTTTTTATGCACAGTATAATTTTTCAAACTTACTATGGATAAGTTCAAACATTCAATTGAACACCATTCACTCAACTTCAACAGTTAGCAACTCATAGTCCATATAATTTCACCTATAAGTTCAGTTCAGTTGCTGAGTAGTGTCTGACTCTTTGCGACCCCATGCCCCCCTGCCCATCACCAACTCCTGGAGTCCACCCAAACCCATGTCCATTGAGTTGGTGATGCCATCCAACCATCTCATCCTCTGTCATCCCCTTCTCCTCCTGCCCTCAATCTTTCCCAGCATCAGGGTCTTTTCATATGAGTCAGCTCTTCGCATCAGGTTGCCAAAATATTGTAAACCCACTCCTTATTTCCAGATTATTTTAGGACAAATCCAAGATACGTAATTTCATCATTAAGTACTTCAAGGCTAGCACAAGTCTTGAATTTTATTTCTGCTTTCATTTTTTTTTTATTATTAAGTTAGAGGGAAGAAAGAAAATAGAACTAACATCTACTGAGTGCTTCCCATGCCAGATGTTATGCAAGAGACTTTCTCCTAAATTACCACTTTTAATGATAAAACCCTGCTGGATGAACATTACCAGTCCCATGTTTAGAAAAGGAAGCAAAGAGAGAAATTTTCCAATGTCACTTAACTATTGAGTAGCAGGGCTTGGGTTCAAACCTAGGTCTGACTCAAAACATTATGCTGTTTCCCCAAATTCACCCTGTCAGGCAGGGTCCTAAAATGCTGGTGGAAAGGTAGGAGTTGTCTTAGACAACCTTTTTGAGGAGGAGGCACCTCTTCCGTCTTCAGCCCTCCCTCCATGCTATGAATGATATCCCAACATCATACACAGGATGTTTCCAGAGTCTAATTCTTTACTCTAGTATTTCTAACACTTATGCAGAAGTCACAGTTTGCTCAGTCACTATTTTGATGCTCAGGAAAGCGACATGGACTCTTGTGCACCAGTAGGCAACATACTTCAGGGTTTATTAGGAAGGGATGTGCACTGAGAAAAAAACACAAACAACAACAACAACAAAACCCTACAGCCTAGAAATCACCATAAGTGTAGAAAAATAAATATTAACATGTCTAAGCACATGGAAACAAAAACCCTGTCAACAATACTAGAAGGAAGATTAGTTACCCAGGATACAATTTGGAAAATTTTCCATGCTAGTCTAAAATCTATGCTCCAAAAAAAAAAATAAAACTTTAATTAATAAAACCTATACTCCAATGTGGAGAAGGCAATGGCAGCCCACTCCAGTACTCTTGCCTGGCAAATCCCATGGACGGAGGAGCCTGGTAGGCTGCAGTCCATTGGGTCGCTAAGAATCAGACACGACTGAGCGACTTCACTTTTACTTTTCACTTTCATGCATTGGAGAAGGAAATGGCAACCCACTCCAGTGTTCTTGCCTGGAGAATCCCAAGGACAGCAGAGCCTTGTGGGCTGCCGTCTATGGGGTTACACAGAGTCGGACACGACTGAAGCAACTTAGCAGCATACTCCAATGAGATTTCCAACAAATAATAAGAGTACCTGTTAGCATTTATGTAAAATATTTTCTCCAAGATGTCTCTATTATATTATTACACTAAGTAAAGAAAAAAAAAAGAACCAATATGTGATATTTTGTTGTATAACTTAAGTTTGTCTCAAGGACAAAAAAAAAATAAGATTCCTCAAAAAAGTTTCTAAATACTAGGTTCTTGTGTGAAATGCATTCACTATCTTAAATCAAGTATTATCTATGAATTTGAGAGAATAAAAAATATAAATTAATCTTATAAAAAGAATTCAAATCATAGATAGGCAATCAACCACAAAAGGCTAAGAATTTTTCATATACCAGTATTACTGTTTACTTTGTGATACTTACCTATCTTTATCCTCAAACTTGATAATTATAGTTCAGATTTTTTAAATTTCAAAAATAAGCCATAATACAATGTGTTCATTTCAGATATAGACTTAAGGTTCCTAAGGAACAATTCATGGTCTAGGAAAAACCTCGAGTGTATCAAATGAAAATACAATGTGTCAATAGTTACCAGTGTCTCAGGTTTGTCCTGTTAAGTCTACAAATGAGTCATTGGGTAGTAACCTCAAAAATCTTGCTTTAAAAGTAGTTTAAGAATCACTATTGGTTACCTTGAGCTAAATATAAATACAAAGATACTGACTGACTTAACACTACTACCAGATCACTACGTATTTTTTTTTAGTTTGAGGTATTAACTACTATTTTTGATACCAGTGAATGTGTTGGAAAAATGAATGAATCCCAAATACTAATATTAAAAGAGTTATTTTTTTAAAACTTCTATTTTAAATTTACTTATAGCATGGAAGAAGATTTTTTTAAATAATTTAACATGAAGCTCTCAAAGTCAAAGCCTCAGAAAAAGGAAAGTTATGGTTCATAGCCACTGACTCATTTCCTTAGATGATTCAACCTCCTGGCTTTAACTGTGCCTTGCCCTCCCCTCCCCCTTCCACTTTTAATTCAGTACTGAGGGAAATAAACCTCTACCACTAAACAGCTAGCTCTCTTGTGCTAACACATCATAATCTTTTAAGTAAACTAAGTCTCTCTACAAGCTTTTATATACTTTTGATATTAAAGTCCTATTATATAATTAACAGTGGCTCAAAGACGCTACGTGGATTTTTCCAAAAGTTATTGAAAAAATGCAGAGGTGTTTTTTCCACCTCTTAAATATGTCACTGGCACAAAGATGATTTCATTAAAATGTGCATCTTTCTGCTACCCTGCACAAACCCTTGAAAAGAAGCCTGGGCTTCATCTCACTTCTCTATGTATTCTTTAAATATTTATATACCTCAAATGTTGAGTTCCTGATGAATAACATGTTCATGAGCTTAGCTAATACAAAGTAGAGACCCACAAAGACAGATGAAGAGAATTAACACAAATACACCCAAGGCACGTCTACACACGCCCAGAACTCCTGGCCAAATTCATAGCAGAAACCAGTACATCTGGCTCCTCCCCAAGTAAGGGCAAGACTAGCCAGCCACACAGAGTTCAGAAACCATGTGTACTGATGCTGCTCCTGAAAAACAACAAACCACCCCCTAATCAGAGGCATATAGAGGTATGTAGTTCAAACCAAGTTGAAAGAAAAAGTGAAAGTCACTGTCACTCAGTCATGTCCTACTCTTTGGGACCCAGGATTTTCCAGATCAGAATACTGGAGTGGACAGCCTATCCCTTCTCCAGGGGATCTTCCTGACCTAGGAATCAAACCCAGGTCTCCCACATTGCAGGCGGATTCTTTATTAGCTGAGCCACAAGGGAAGCCCAAGAATACTGAAGTGGGTAGCCTATCCCTTTTCCAGGGGATCTTCCTGACCCAGGAATTGAATGGGGTCTCCTTCATTGCAGGCAGATTCTTTATCAACTGAGCTATCAGGGAAAACAAGTTGAGGTCACCTTATTTAACATAAGGTAGGAGAGAAGAAGGCCTCTTCCCCCTCACCATCTATGGCACCCCTCCCACCCCATACCTGCCCCCCTCATTTACCCCAAAGCCTTTCTTGTCAACCAGGCCCGCAGGTGATAGTGGATATATAAAGAAGAATGTTTGGGAGTTATTTAACATTGCCAACTTTTTCACTCTTTGGAGGGAAGTACCCTGCTCATACACTTCCAACAATCCCTGCCCTTCCAAAAGTTGTTTTACCTCCAGGAGCATCCACAAGTCCCTGATAAATTGGATTAATGGTGGACAGATCTCCTGGATGACTGACACCAGGTCTTACTGGATTCCATGTTGGGAAAAAAAAAAATAGAAAATTATTGCTGTTTGTTAGAACCTTCCCCTCCTAAAGCCTATTGCTTTGAAGTCAATAAGACCTGAGTGTGAATGTAGGCTCTCCCATTTAATAGCTGTGGTATCATGGGCAAATTACTTGAATTTTGTACAGTAAGTTTCTTACCTGTAAAATGAAAGATAACACCACTTACGTTGCTAGTCTGTTGTGAGGATAACATTTAAAGTCTGTTGCACACTGGCAGGCACACAATAACCATTCAATAAGGTGTAATTCAATAAAATTATTTAGTACTATACTCCACTTTTTCATCCTGTAGGATTTTTACCTCTAACTCCTAAATCATTGCAGAAGAAATACCATGAAATTCAGAACTGATTCTGACAGACAGTATTGTCAATTTGCAAATCTTTTTTTTTTAAATAATTTTATTTATGTTGGCTGTGCTGGGTCTTCGTTGCTGCTCTGGGTTTTCTCTAGTTGCAGGGAGCAGGGGCCCCTCATTGCAGTGGCTTCTCTTGCAGTGCACAGGCTCTAGGGCACATGAGCTTCAGTAGTTGTGGCGCACCGGCTTAGTTGCTCCAGAGCATGTGGGATCTTCCCAGACTAGGGATCGAACCTGTGTTTTCTGCATTGGCAGGCAGATTCTTCATCACTGAGTCACCAGGGAATCCTGCAAATCTTAAGCTTCCTAGTAAATTGGTAACTATATTTTAGTTAAACTGGGATTAGGTCAATCATGATGTCTACAAATTAGAAACTCTTAAATTTCACTCCATGGCCAGATAATTGCCAAATACAAATACATTTTGCACCTAGTCTCAGCTACATGACTAATTGCTATGGTTTCCTGGACAAGTCAGAGCCACCATGGCTTACTTTCCACATTTCTGAGATTGGGATACCACCATCACATTTGCAATTACAGTGGGACTAGAACTACTTGGGCATGGTCACTGCATTTCCAAGGAGAGAGCTCCAACTAAGCTAAAAAAAAAAAAAAAAAGTATCTTACAGGAGTTAAGGTTTTCCCTGATAGCTCAGTTGGTAAAAAATCTGCTTTCAATGCAGGATACCCTGGTTCAATTCCTGGGTCAGGAAGATCCCCTGGAGAAGGGATAGGCTATCCACTCCAGTATTCTGGCCTGGAGAATTCCATGGACTGTATAGTCCATGGGGTCACTAAAAATCAGACACAACTGATTGACTTTCACTTTCACAGGAATTAAGGTGAATGTTTTTCAAATGGTTTCTTTTTTCAATTTTACTTTCCCTCTAGGAAACAGGTGGTAGGGAGCGCATGTTCTCCATTCCCCACTTCACCGTTAATAATCAAGACCTGTTGCTGCTGCTGCTGCTGCTAAGGTGCTTCAGTCATGTCCGACTCTGTGTGACCCCATAGATAGCAGCCCACCAGGCTCCCCCGTCCCTGGGATTCTCCAGGCAAGAACACTGGAGTGGGTTGCCATTTCCTTCTCCAGTGCATGAAAGTGAAAAGTGAAAGTGAAGTCGCTCAGTTGAGTCTGACTCTTAGCGACCCCATGGACTGCAGCCCACCAGGCTCCTCTGTCCATGGGATTTTCCAGGCAAGAGTACTGGAGTGGGGTGCCATTGCCTTCTCCGAATCAAGACCTACCTACCTAAATAATGTTTTGAAAATTAAATGACCCTCTTGTATTAAAGTGTTATCATCCCTTCATCTCCAGCTTCTTGGAACACTTGTATTAGCAGCTTCTCTACTATCTCCTGTCTTTTTCATTGCAAACTAGTTTCTGACCACTTCACTCAAATTTATCTAAGGAAGATCTCAATGACTTTTAATGTCAATTCTAAAGAACTCATTCTGAATTTCAACATTCTTGATCTCCCTGTAGGATATGTTGTCATTGATATTCTGACCCATGTCTTCTAAGTCTTCTCTGTTAACACCCTCTTCTTCTAACCATCCCTTAAACATTGGTGGTCCCCAGGGAGGTGTTCTATTCTCTGCCCTTTATTCTTCTTACTCCAAGGAAATCTCACTAGCATCTTTGGCTTGAAAAATCACTTACAAGCTAATTCCTAAACTTCTATCTGTAATTTAGATGTCTCCTAACCTAGCTGGATGTAGACTGGACATTTCCATGTAAATGTCCATACCATCAGATCAGATCAGATCAGATCAGTCGCTCAGTCGTGTCCGACTCTTTGCGACCCCATGAATCGCAGCACGCCAGGCCTCCGGAGTTCACTCAGACTCACGTCCATCGAGTCAGTGATGCCATCCAGCCATCTCATCCTCTGTCGTCCCCTTCTCCTCTTGCCCCCAATCCCTCCCAGCGTCAGAGTCTTTTCCAATGAGTCAACTCTTCCCATGAGGTGGCCAAAGTACTGGAGTTTCAGTTTTAGCATCGTTCCTTCCAAAGAAAGCCCAGGGCTGATCTCCTTCAGAATGGACTGGTTGGATCTCCTTGCAGTCCAAGGGACTCTCAAGAGTCTTCTCCAACTTGCTGTCAAATCTGGGTATGTCATCTCCTTCCTCCCCTTAAACTTGTTCTTTTCCAGCTATACTTTTACAAATATAAAACTTTCATTAGCAGTCACTTATGCAAAATTTCCCTCTTCTTCCTCTCATTTGGTTGACTCAAACTCATTTATTCTGTCTCTAAAATAGGGTATCCCAAACTACAGTCCCTGGGACCCTTGTCTGTTTGCTGTGTGTGTGTGTGTGTGTGTGTGTGTGTTGTTTTTTTTTAATATTGGGGTGTGGGATCAAATGAGTTTGGGAAGTGCTGGGTTAAGGCAGGACTTCTAAGAATTTTCAATATACTGCTAAAGAGTCTTGTGAATCCCAAATGCAGATACAATCTGAAGCGTTTCCCAAATAACTTGGAAGCCTTTTTTTCCAAGGATTATCTTCTGTGGTCAGTGTACCAGAGAACATACTTTACCAAATGCCATTCAAGGATTTCTCAAATGGATCCTCTCCTCTACACCATCATAGCCACTGCTTCAACTAGGAAATTCTATCTCACCTAGTCTATACAGTAGATTTCTGGCCTAGGAGCTTTATTCCTCTTTTATACAGTATTTCATGAGCTCCCTACAGTGTAAATTTTAGGTAGTTTCATGCTTAAAAATCTCACAGCTTTTTCCTAGTACCCAAATTATAGAATCCAAAGTTCCTCAAAAAACCAAAGGCACTTCATGATCCAGCCCCTCATCATCTTTTCATCTTCATCTCACACCAGTCCACGCTATGCTCCAGGCCTAACAAACCATAAATTCCAGAGAGTGGTGGTAACACTTTTTGAGTTTTGCACATAACTATTCTGCCTAATATGTCAACCAGCTTTTGCTTAGCTGAGTAATTGCTATTTGTCCTTTAAAACTCACCTCAGATGGTCCTCTTCTTCTGAAGCCTCCCATTCCCCAGTCAGAGGAAGGTGCCTCACTGGTGTACAGTCAATGAGTCATCTACCATAACACATCTTTGTAATTTACTGTGTATATTTATTTTCAACTGAACTGTGACCTTCTTGAAGATTAAAGACATTTATTTATTCCAGCTACGGAGCCTAGTGCAGTGTCTGGAACCTAGTAGATGAACGCTTGGTTAATAAATGCATGAATATATACATTATCTTTTAGCTCTTTCAATATTATTTCTTTCTGAAAACTCATTTTAAATGTATAAAGTATGGGTTTTATCCTTGGAACTTTAGTTTGGGACCTAGAAAGATATTTGGCAACTTCGGTTAAGGGCCAGATAGTAAAGGCCTCGTGTGCCATATGGTCTCTGCCCTAACTACTCAACTCTGCTGTCGCTGTGCAAAAGCAGCCATAGACTGTACACAAATAAATGACCATGATTATGTTCCAATAAAACTTTATTTACAAAAGCAGGCAGTGGGCCAGATTTGACTTGTGGACATTGGTTGTCAGTCCCTGGCTGAGAGAGCTTATCATATCTCAATGATCCTTAACTGGTACCCTCTAATGAATTTATTGAAATTATAAGCATGGTATCAGGAAGAAATAACTACACTCTAAAAATGAACTGTCCAGTACAGTAGCCACTAACCATATGAGGTCATTGAGTAAAGGAATGTAGCTAGTCTTAAATGAAATGTGCTTTAAGTATACAGTATTGCATACTCTTGGATTTTGAGGATTTTGTGTGAAACAAAGGTGAAATTGTCTTAGTAACAATTATTTTATAGTAGTGACATTGAAATAATATATTTGATATATTTGAGTTAAATATAGTGCTAAAATTGATTTTACTGTTTTATTTTTTAAAATGTGACAACTAAAATATTTTAAATCATATATGCGGCTTGCAATATATTTATATTGGACAGCACTGCTCTAAGAGAGAATAATTATAAGAGTATGCCTAACAGATTCAACCTCTTTTCATTCAAATTATGAGACACTTTACCCAATTATCAAACTTTCTATTCAAAGCTGCTGTATATCCTGTTTTCTATCAATGATGCTATCATCTTTTACGTAAATTCTCCCTCCACATTAACATATGCGTAAAGTGGCAGATAAATAAATATAGGTCAGCCAGTTAAATTGGAGTTTCCGATAAACAACAATTTTTAGTATATAATTTTAGTATATGGTTTGGGATTATTTGTACTGAAAATTAATGTTTGTGTGAAATTGAAATTTAACTCAGTGTCCTGTATTTTTATTTGCTAAATCTGGCACTCCTAGTCAGACAAGTCTATTCTCTATCTCCCAAATACTATACATAGATTACTACCCTTGCTTACCTATTTTAACTGAGATAATCAATTCACTTACAACAGTGCTTAGCACACAATAAGCTTGAAGTAAGTACTAATATTGTTATTCCTCTGACTTTGTGGGTCCAGTACAAAATATAGCCTCTTTCCTAAATCTAGTATTTGATAAAGTATTTCATTACTTACTTTGAACATTTCATATATGTCTTATCTAGCCTTAAATTTCCATCTCATATAGAAATTACTGAGAAATAAAATAGGATTGTTAAATAAGGCATTTTGCAACTTTTTATCAACGTTTACTCTTAAGTTCAAGCTTAAATTCCTAAGTATATGAATAAAGTGCCCTTGATGACCCTGGACTCTAGGCTCTTGCTGTCAGAGGATACAGTGTTCAATAAACCTCACTTACAAAATGTGAGGTTACAAAAAGCAAGAAATTCATGTATTAGTACCTGAAATGTCCATAGTTATAAATTTATGAAGTAAAGACAATATAAATTGTACACTCTGAATTTTCTAAAACTTTCTTAAATCAGGAGTCTATATATAAATAATTGTACGATAATCAGCTCATTGAAATGTTTACCTATTTTTCACAATGATCTGTAAAATTCACAATCCAGCAAGTAGTCACGTTTTTACAGAAAAAATTTTTTTCTCAGTTGGAGTTTAATACAATACTATGTTCGCCACTATACAGAAGACTCAAATTATATAGGGACTGAAAATCTGTTGATGATCAAATAAAATTATGGGATATTCCTCAGAATAAGCGTTCTGTAAACACACAAAATTTTAGGTACATTATTAACCAGTGGTTCACCTCAGTTATATTCTCAGGATAGTATAGACGATCTGAGTCCAAAGTCTGCCTCTGCTACTGATTAACATATGCTATCTAGTTGGTGACGGACAGGGAGGCCTGGCATGGTGCAGTCCATGGGGTCGCAGAGTCGGACGCCACTGAGCGACTGAACTGAACTGAACTGATCTAATCCTCAGTTTTCTCAACTATAAAATGGGAGCTCTTTCTGCCAAGGCGTTGTGAGGATTAAGAAGATATGCATGAAATGCTTAGAACAGTGCCTGGCACATGGCAAACATTCAAAAAATGCTAACTCTTATTATTCTTAGAATGTTTTCCAATTTGATTTCTTCATGCCCCTCTAGCTCCAATTTAGGACTTATTCACAAAACTAATTTTAAGAAATAAAGATCTGGAGGAGAGAAAACACTTTGCTGTATTAGAACAAACTTCAAAAGTCCTGATCCTTGCTTCTATAACTCCTTTAACAAATTTGGCTTTTGCCCTTACATCCTATGACTTTCTGAGGCCAGTGTAATGGGAAACAGCTTTCATGCTTATGACTAGCCAGTTTCATAGACCCTTCTATGAACAAGAAGTATTTTTATTTGTTAAAGCTCCCTTGTAAATATCCTCCGTAAAACTTACTTCTGTAACTCCTAAATCATTTTAGGTTCTCTTTTAAGATAGTTAGGAATTCCCACATCCTACTATGTATATAGTATAGAACAATTTTTCTATGCAAGTAATAATTCACATGTAAATTATTTTTCCTAATTTATATTGATTAGAGGAATAGTGTTGTGGCCCGTGAACAGTACAATAAGAAACCAAATACCATGCATTATATTATTTTCCTTCCAAGTCCAAATAAAACACTTCCTCTTACAAAGTTTCATAATTAAAAATACTGGATTCAGGACTTGATTAAAATAATATCAACTGAATAAAAGCCACAGTTCAATGATGTTATCAAACTATTCCAAACTAATCCAGGTTACCTGGAGGAAAGGCACTTTGTACGAAAAGCATGCTTAACTTATATCCAAAGACCAGTAAAACGACCATAAAAATAAGAGGAATATTTTTTAATGAAATGATTCATGAAATTTTTAAGAATATGAAAACTGATACTGAAAAACTATGGATTTCACACACTCATCCAGCAAGAAAAAAGCCCCGGTTAGACTACTCAAATACAAGTCTCAAAGATCACTACATGTTCATATGTGGTAAATTACATGTGCCACTGTTTCCTAAAGTTTTGATTAGACTCATTTAACAATGGTCTTTTGAGGGATTTGCTTTATATTTTGGTAATGCTTTTAAAATTGGGCTTTAGGGAATTCCTTGGTGGTTCAGTGGTTAGGACTCCATGTTTTCACTGCCGAGGGCATGTGTTCAGTCCCTAGTTGGAGAACCAAGATCCCACAAGCCTCGAAGTGTGGTCAAAAAAAACAGGGCTTTAGATCTGGGGTCAACAAACATTCTCAATCAAGGGCCAGATAAGTAAATATTGCAGGCTTTTCAGGATACTGTCTCTGTCACATATTCTCATTTGGCTTTTTTGATCAGTCTTTTAAGATGCTTTAAAATATAAAACATTCTTAGCTCTTAGCTTAGTCTCTATAAAAACAAGAGTAACTACATTTGCCCTTGGCCAGTTTCCCCACCCTTGTTTTACACTATACATATTATCTTTTTGTTACTATGTCAATTTCATTGATATTAATTTTTCTGCCTTCAAATATTTGTTCAAATGTCACCTTCTCAATGAATACTTCTCTGGATACATGCCTACTTGTTCCCTATGTGTGTGTGTGTGTGTGTGTGTGTGTGTGTATATATATAAAACATACTATGTAATACATAGTATATCACCTAACATTTTTATCATTCCTACCTCCCAACACCAATATAAGTTCCATAAAGGAGATTTTTGTCCACTGATACATATTTTTTTCTTCATTGTCCCTAGAACAGTGCCAAGCACATCAGTGGGCTCTCAGTAAGTAAACTTACACACTTAGAAAAACCATGGAGGAAATACACAGTTGATCCTAGAACAAGTTGGAGGTTAGGAGCGCCATCTGTGCAATGGAAAATCCAAATCTTCGCATAATATTGTAGTTGCACAGTATCTGCTGATTCAACCAACTCCAGATTATGTAATACTGTAGTATTTACTATTGGAAAAAAAATCCATGTATAAGTGGACCCACTTATATCCAAACAGTTCAAATCTATGTTATTCAGGGCCAACTGTATATCCAAATGAAGACAAGAGAAAAGGTATCCAAGAAGACTGACAAATACTTTTTTAAACATTGTTTCAGGCAGTCATAAAACATTTTAAAATTCAAAAGTATTTTCTTACTGCCAAAGAAAGTACAGTTATTTCTAGACTAATTCCTGGAAGTTTACCATTACTTTGGCTTATTTAACAAATTTCAATTGTTATTTCTAAACCCCTCTATTCCGCCTCTTTGACTTCACCTCTATGTATTCCCTGCCCATTCAACTCACTTATCTAGTCTGGCAACTTAGAAGTTTAGCAAAGCAGGGAGAGAAAAGTTACTTTGCCTCATTTATCACTCCATCTCCCAACATTCCCTTTCTGTAAATTTCATAATATTGTAATCTTTCCTACTTTGTCTTTACCATTCAATATAAACAAAGCAAAAGGAGATTCTAGTGAATATTATATTCCAAACACATTATACTCAGTGATTAATTATTTCTAATTGCTGTATGTGGTTTTACAATTCTTACCTCTAAGGAAAAATCTGCCTTACCACCACCCATATATATACTCGGCAAGGTAAAAAGGAAATAACTTTGGGAATTCAGTAAACTTCACCACCATTCAGATTACAGCTATAATATTTCTAAGCTTATATTAAAACATAAAAACTAAGATAAAATATCCTCTACCACTATCTCTGATACTTGATAGCCATTAATAATATTAATGTGGGAGTTAAATTATACTAGAGATCAAAGATATTCTAAACAAACTACTAAGTTAATAGTAAAATACTACTATTCCTTGCTAAGAAGGAATGCCCACAAAAAAAAGATGTTTTTAAAAACCCTTTATACGTTATTCTTCATCTATTTTATTTTCTAAAGGGCTACAATTCTGCCATGCTTATAAGACATGCAGTCTTGGTTTTTAAAAGACAAACTTTCTAAAATCCAAGTCAACTGTCAAGGATTAAAACTATGCTGTAGGTCAATTCTTCGAGAGAGACAATTCTGTTCTAAAAAAAAAAAAAAAGCAGCATAATAAAAACTGCTATAGAACTTTCACTTTCTAAATTTTTCAACTGTTTTTGTGTCCTAAAAGTTATCATAAATTCAGATTAAATTTGGTGGAACTAAATCAGCACAAAATTTCCTTGATAGCCAGAATCACAAGAACCAAACTGATTCTTTTTCTTCTTACGAAGGCTAGGTGACTCCCAAATTAAGTCCCTTTGTACCATATATCCCTGGAGAAAAACATGGCCCAACACACCACACGTCCCACTTAATCTAGTTCAAACGAGTAACATAACGTGAGAAACTGCACTGTGTAATTCCTTTATTTTCTGCATATTAGTGCTTTACCAACACTACAACCATAAAGAACACAATTCCAAGTACTGTACTTTTTAGTTTGGGGAGATCACAGTCTACAGACTCATTTACTTATTATTAGACAAGATTAACCCATTCAACTTACTGCAGTTTTTAAATGCACATAAAATACAGAAATTGATGCAATTAAACAAAATCTTCAGGATCTTATTTCTTAAATTCTTAGATTGTAATTTTTTTCTGCAGGCTTAATTACCGGTCCCCATGACCACCAATGGTTATGGCTCAATTTAACTACACCAATTTATCAACCTTTTATATCCTTAAAGATAACGTAAGTGAAAATCACAGTTTCTTATCAAAAGATTTAGGGTTTTCCAAATTTCAGATATTTGCTTCCCCTCCTCCCCCCACCTTAAGACATTTCAAATAAACTAAAAAGAACCACATCTCACCTGCAACATTCCTTAGCAATCACTTGATGTATAAAATTTTAACTATGCCCCCAGTTATTTTAAGACACAAAAATGGCTGCCTACCAATCTGTCTTGTCACAGGTTAGAAATACTACATTTAAGAATTAACATGAGGGTTTCAAGTTTCCTCCAGTTTAGGCATTTATACCTTTGTGCTTGTCGCTTCAGGATGTTACTGTAACATTGATATTTGTATAACCCATGTTTATGTACCTTATATGTAATCATTTAACACACTAGTAATTAAATGTATGATGGAGCTTTGGGAATTTTAAAAGCAACGAAAATGTTCTTAGATGTGTGTCAGCTTCATTTCCAGAGATACTTCTACTAAAGTGAATCTGAGAACTTGATACTTTAGTTGCATTTTGAATTCAAAAATCCCTCTGCACCATTAGGAGCCTACAAAATAGCACCTTTTCTCATCTGCTTTAAGTAAAACGTTTGTCAAGAGTTTTACTTTGAAGAGTTAATTTTCTATAGCCTTGTATTTCTCATACATCTTTGGTAAAAGCTCCATTATACAATATGGCCAAAGCATGAAGGACCAATACTGTCCAATCATATACCATGATATCCCGTTCAATTTTTGTTTTCAGACACCCTCATAAACAAAACCCACTTCACCTTTTCCTGTAAACTGCATTTGCAGTCTACATTTCTGAAATTCCCTAAGTTTTAATTCCTTGAGGATCTCTACAATTAATCCTTAAGGCTATGTAAGAACCAGATGCTGCTACACTATTCTGTATCAAGCATTAACATTTGGTTCAAAGTATTATCATAGTGGTCTCAATAATCTAGTTACTGGTCCTAACCAGCTAAGCAAGTAATCTTGTTAAGATCTGGGTATCACCAGCACATTGCTTACACTTGAAGAAAAATAAGTTTACATTCATTGTCATCTGTAGGTTCTTCTTCTACATCCTACTTCCCCTTTGTCATTCCTCAAGTCTACACATCATTCATTCATCACATTTCCTTCCTTCAAGGAGATAGTGTATTTTTGAACCAACAGGATATCTATTTGCATGAGTTAATCCAACAGAATACTTTTTATAAAACATCTTTTCCAGTGTTCTAATTAATGGAGATATGGATCACTCATTTACTAAAAAAAAAAAAAAAAAAGACATCTTCAGGTTGCTATAATGTGGAAACAGATTTTTTTTTTTTCAACTAGGTAAAAGGTGCATATAATTTGAATTGTTAAACGATTTATTAATGAACAAAATAACCATTCCAGTAATTTAAAATCTACTGGTCTTAGATATTTGAAACATGGTAAAAGGATATATTCCAGTTTTGCCCAAAAGTCACTTAAAATATCTACAAATATTTCATCTGTGTCTGTTATACACCATTATTGCTCCATTTTCTGGAAGAGTATGTTTTAAAAGTTAACAAAGAGGGAAAACACAGCAAAGTTGCTAACTTTGCAGTGAAAAAAATCTGTGTCCTTGACAGGTTATATTTTCATAGTTTTATGCAGTGTAAGTTAGCTTTGCAATGGGGAACTTGAGTTTTATCCTTACTCATGCATGATGTATGTTTCAGAACTTAATAGCTGAAATTTCAAAGAACTTCTTACATTACCTGTTTAACATACTGATGTGGAATTGGAACATATTACAAGGATATTACTCATTATTTGCCACTGTGGGCTAAGTTTACTATACTGGTCTTAGATATAAAAGGTCACATTTGAATTTACTAAGTTAAAGTCAGTACTCATAAGGGGGAGAAAGGCCTTAAATATAAAAGACAAACGGCAGTTTGATTAAGCAATAATTTTCAGTTTACTAGATGAAACAGACTTGCAACATAGTCTGCATGAATGCAAAATAAGCCATCTACAGCAAGTGATAAGGAAACTGGGCAAAAAGGAAAAAAGCATACATTGGAAAAGAAGATTCTCTCGAGATAAAAAAATCAAACCATTATTATAAAGGAATTTACCAAGAACTGCTATATTTCCCCCATCCCATTTGCTGGAAGTCAACAAGAGCATCTAGCACTTTGTGTTCATGTCAAAAAGTCAGATCAGAGCATCCTAACGCAAAGCAAAAAAAGAAAAGAAAGAAAATCCCTAACCCCCTCCCCCAAACCGCAGAACTGTAACTCCAGAGTTCAAATTCAAAAGAGAAAGTGGCAATTGAAAGAGGTGATGGTGGCGATAATCCTATGAATGGGTTTTTTGATTTCTCTTTCCGGGGGATGGGTGGAGAATGCTCATTAGGATTTGTAGTTAGAGGTTAACCATGTGAGCCCCTCATAGAGTCCGTCCCCCGAGGTGGCACAGGAGGGCTGCACATACCAGTTCCTGTCCCGAATCCGGGTCAGGCCCAGTTTCTCCTGGATCTCGTGGGGTTTCATGGCATCGGGGAGGTCCTGCTTGTTGGCGAAGATGAGGATTATGGCGTCCCTCATCTCCCGGTCATTGATAATGCGGTGCAGCTCCTGGCGGGCCTCGTCGATGCGGTCGCGGTCGGCGCAGTCCACTACGAAGATCAGACCCTGGGTCCCGGTGTAGTAATGCCGCCAGAGCGGCCGGATCTTGTCCTGGCCGCCCACATCCCATACGTTGAACTTGACGTTTTTGTAAGTCACCGTCTCCACGTTGAAACCCACAGTGGGGATGGTGGTCACCGACTGGCCCAGCTTCAACTTGTACAGGATGGTTGTCTTGCCGGCCGCGTCCAGGCCCAACATGAGGATCCGCATTTCCTTGTTCCCGAAGATCTTAGATAGCACCTTCCCCATCGCGTCGGAAGAGCCGGGGCCGGGGGCATTCAGGTGTCCCGGGTCCCCTCCGCCAACAACGCCGCCGCCGCCGCGAAACAGAAACGGAGCCTCCCAGTCGCGAGGGCGCCCGTGCGGCCTGCGTGGGAGTCGCCTCCTCTGGGCAGAGGCCCGGGCCCGCCGCTCACTCGGGCATCACCCACCACACAACTTGATTCCTCCAGGCGCCGCGGCCGCCGGGGCGCTGAGTCTGCGCCGGGAGAGCCGCCGCCCTGCTGAGGCGCGGCCCGGCCCGGAACTGCCCTTCCCCCCGCAGGCGCCGCGCGAGCGCCGCCGCGGTTCCCGCTCCTCCGCCTTCTCCTGGCTCCGCCGCGGGAGACTGCGGCCCTTCGGCCCGGTCCCCGGTCCGCGAGCACCGCGCTCACCACCGACCCAGGCCACCCGAGAGGCAGCGTGGCTCCGGCGCCCGGTCAAGTCATGGATCCTCGCGGGAACTCGGTGCGCTGCCTGCGGAGACACAGAGAGGGAAAAGGGAGTTACTGCTGGAGCCCCAGAGGAGAGCGGAGGCCGAGGGGGCCCGCCTCGCCAGCTCAGCCCAGGAGGTTACCTCCAGCCGCCGCCCCGCGCGCGGGCTCCCTCCGGCCTCCACAGCCTCCTCCCAGTTCTGCCGCTGCCGCCGCCGGAAAAGGCGCCGAGGAAACCGCCTCACTTCCCCTCCCGACTACGCAGGCGCAACAGAGGGAGTCCGACCGTTCGGGCAAGAGCGACCTCTGTAAGGAGAGCGGCCCGCGCGCCAAGCGTCTGGGCGCCACGCGCGGGGGGCGGGGCTACGGCGGCCCGGAGGTCTCGCAGGTGCAGCCAACCCCCACCCCCGCGAACCTCGGACTCTGACTAGCTCCCACCTGTCGCTCCTTTAGCGACTCCTTCCTCTATGCATTCCTTCTTCTGCGCTCTCACTTACTCCACCCCCAACTCGATCCAGGGGAGCCGATCCTCTACGGAGCTCCAAGGGGTGGGGCTCATGAACCGCCCGCTCCCCCAACGAACGCCTTCCCAATGCTCCTTCCAGGCCTGTTGGCAGACCCCGGTGCCTGCCTGATGCTCCGCGAGGTCCCTCCAGCCTGCCGCAGCCTTCGGGAGCCCTCAGTCTCCCAGGGAAGCCCTAGCCACGGTTTTTATCTTTCCCCTGGCCCTCTTTGGCTTCCTTTTATCCTTCGTGTTCTGTGCGTTTCCTGAAAGACACGTGGGAGGCAAGTGGTTCGCGTGGAATCTGCCAGTCAGTGCGGCGGTTTTACTGAGCTTGGGTTTGTTCTGAAGCCCGTCTTTGGGGCATTTGAGCCCAATCTTAATACATCTCGGCAGGACCAGTTCACGTTTTTGTTTTGTGTTTTTTTTAATTACAGTATTATCAACAGTTTCCATGCTTTTTCAACTTTTTAGAAGGTGATAATTTTTCATGTGTAAATATTATCATCTTTTAGTGTAATTAGTAGTAACTTCTCACCCAGCCACTCATTCTCAACTTTAAGAATTAAAAAGACTACTTCTGTTGCCTCGATTTGAACATTTAATCTTACTGAGTTATCTCATGTTTAAACTGAGTGTACTACTGACTTTGCTGTCCACAAACCCTATTTGAGTATTAAGTAATAAATATAATGTTTGTAGAAAACTTCAGGAAACCTTTTTGTGTCAGATGTTTATTGGTAAAGTTAGACACAAAGTGAAAGCTGGAAATGAAGGAAAAACAGGAAGATAGTGTTTCGTTTTTTAAATAAAATGCTGTAATAACATAAGGTAACATACTTCTCATTTCACAATTCAAGAAAATATGATAGTGGTAGATGGGTTAAATGATAACCTCATAAACGTCAGCCTGAAGTAAATTTACTTACCAAAGTTGTTACTATTCTAGCAGTGATTTACTTACCATCAGCCTGAATATGCATTCACTGTCCTAAAACTGAAAGAAGGATTTAGAGTGAGAAGATTGGGGTTCAGAGTGTCACCCCTCCATTTCATAGATGTGAATCCTTTCCTCTAAACCTTTGTAAATTCCATCTTCTTTAAGCTGTTGAAACAGATGAAGAATGATATCATCTAGAATGAAAATAGTCACTATTTATTGTCATGATGAACACTGTATTACATACTTTAAATATTTTCCTTCAACCTGCACAGCAACCATGTGAGGTACCTTTGAGTATTAGTGGAAACTGAGGGTCAGAGAGGTTAAGTAAGTTTTTGAAGGTTCCAGAGTTGAGATCAAATGGTGAATCTATGGCTCATCCTCTTAACCCAAAATTATGCTATCTACCTGAGTACTTCACACGGTTGTTTGGAAGCTCGATTATGTTACAGTTGACTCTTGAACACCATGGGTTTGAACGGCACAGATCCACTGTATCATCAATACTTGGCTTTTTTTTTTTTTCCAATAGATTTGTAGTATGTTACTATACAGTCCGGGTTGGTTGAATCCACAGATGTGAAACCTGGAATATGGGGGGCTGACCTAGAAGTTATCCTCAGAATTTGGACTGTGTTGAGGTGAGACCTCCAATGTCCCTATTGTTCAAGGGTCAACTGTATTTCTTATAACTTATAATGCTTTATAACTATTGGGTTGGCCAAAAAGTTCATCCAGGTCTTTCTGTACGATGATATGGGAAAAAACCCGAACGAATTTTTTGGCCAAGCCAATATAAATAAGGTGCCATCAGTTCAGTTCAGTTGCTCAGTTGTGTCTGACTCTGTGACCCCATGGACTGCAGTACAACAGGCTTCCCTGTCCATCACCAACTCCCAGAGCTTGCTCAAACTCATGTCCAGTGAGTCAGTGATGCCATCCAACCATCTCATCCTCTGTCGTCTCCTTCTCTTGCCTTCAGTCTTTCCCAGCATCAAGGTCTTTTCCAATGAGTCAGTTCTTCACATCATGTGGCCAAAGTATTGGAACTTCAGCTTCAGCATCAGTCCTTCTGATGCCATATTAATTATTAAAGCTCCACGGTAATTATTGTTTGAGGAAGGAATTTTTTATATGAGGCAGTGACTATGTATCTTGCTTCATTCCAACACAATAGTTTTCTCAGAGCAGATTCCAGTTTTCCCAACTAGATGGAAGATTGATTTTCTGGGCTTTTACTTATTTTTCAGTGAAAGGTGTGATATAATTAAAAATTGAAGCAACTTGAAGCACTAGCATCTACCTGGCACTGGCACTGTGCTAGGGCTAAAACAGTTTATGTTTGAAAGCCAACTTTTGTTTATCTTCTAACAGAGTAAGTGAAGACAGAGACTTTGCATTCTCCACATAATGTCCTCAGTGACAGCATGTAGGTCTCAGGAGTTCAGTCATTATTTACTGAATGAATATCTTTTATACCACAGAGGAGGTAAAACAAAAAAGGAAGCACATACACAATTTTTATCTGTGGTTTGAAATAATAGGTTAGTCAAGATTTTCATACAGTAGCATATCTTACAATGGCTCTTCATATAACAAATTATACAACAGATTATTTTAAGTAATGATCATAAAAAAATAATAACCAGAATATACATACAGTGAAAAATTTTAACTCTGTATATGCACACTTTTTTTAAAAAAGTGAACTTCACTAAAACCAAAATATCTGCAAAAAGTAACAACTTAGAGAACTACTAAATCATCATATCACTGATGAAATTTTTTCTTGACACTTTCTTGAAACAATTTAAAATAAATTTCAATTTAAAAAATATTATTGTCATTCAGTGAAATATTTTATAAATAAACTAAAATTTACATTTATAAAATAAAGTATTAGATTTCTCATTTGCATTTTATTTCACTGTTTTAAGTTACAGACACAAACGTAAGCTAACTCCTATAGAAAAATGGATGTCTGCTTTTAACTCAGCTTGCAAATGAAGAGATTTCTCCAGCTTGCTTTCAAACAAGACTTCACTTTTAAATGCCATTTCATAATGTCTAATCTGTTCAATATCACGTTTATTGTATCCCTGACTAAAGCATCATCTTATAAGAAAAATATTTACTTTCATAAAATGACTTAGCTTTCCACTTTAAAATGAAATAAATGTCTTCTTTAACAATAGCACCTCATGCTATTTACCCTTATTTCTGAACTCCTGTAACTTTGAAAAATCACTCACTTTGTATCTCGGTCGTATCTTTCTTTCTATCCTATGCAGGATCAGGGAAATTCTGGCCACACATTGAGGGTGGAAACCAAAATGATAGTTCACTCCCTCTTCCCATGTCAGCTGAAGAACTGCTTTCTAGTTTTTCCTCTTTAACCATTAAAAAAAAAGTATATCCCAATCAAAACCTTGATAATTACTTTAGTTATCCCTGAGTATGAAGACTTTCTCTCATTTTCAGAAGTATTAAGAGTGGAAAAGATATAACTAAAAACAGAAGTTTGAACTACAGTTTTTGCTATTCAGTACCTTTGGACTATCAGTAAATTACTGTTTGTAGTTACTCCTACTTCTAATATAAAATTCTGAGCACAATGACCAAGATTTATGAGTGTGGAAATGGTTGTAAAATCCTAGCTAAATGTTGCACTATAACCAATTTAACAATGGCTTAACTGGGCAAATTTTATGAGTTTGTTTCCATTTCAAGTAAAAAAGATTTATATTCCAAAAGGCTTAGAAAGACACCTACTAGATTATATGTCCACAAATACTAATCAATATAAGCCTGCTGAGCTCAAGACTGGCTTCAGGGGTAACTTTACAGTTTTATAAACCAGAGTCAATGGTGTGGTGACTCTCTCCAGTAAACTAGGGGGACACTTCCTATACTCTCTTCACCATAGGGAAACCCTGGTCCCCTGTATGCTGACTTCCCAAATTAACTAGACTGATGCTGGAAAAGGAAAGTTCTGGAGCCTTTTGAAGCAGTTTCTGATGTTTGACTTCATTTCCAAATGTAAAAATGGGTCTTTCTGCTGCTTATTATATCTTTTAAACATTACAAGAAATATTAAGTCATGAATTCAACTTTCACAGTAGTGATGCTGGTTGTATAAGAAGGTAAACCTGTGACTTTATAACAGTTTCAATGTAGATACATTGTTAACCATGTATCAGAGATTCTAGGAATAGAACAAGATACCCAGTGTATTGAACACTTTTGGCTGTCTTTGGAAATGGCACCCCCACCCACAGGAACACAGGAGTAGACGTCTGTCACCCCTACTGGTTTTTCCATGTTCTACTTCCACACATAAACCTCACTCCATACCAAATAGACTACAGCTAGACTCATGATCCTAATTTGCTAATCGTACTCATTCCTGAGAATTTAAAATCAGATCACTGATTCAATGGACACAAGTTTGGTTAGACTCCAGGAGCTGGTGATGGACAGGGAGGCCTGGCATGCTGCAGTCCATGGGGTCAAAAAGACTCGGACATGACTAAGCAACTGAACTGAACTGAACTAAAGGAAGACCATTATCAGTCTGTCTCTTCCCAGTGGGTCCATATTCTCTTAACTAGGGACTGTGTCACAGCCATATTCTGGTGGCAGACAGAGTCTTTGGCAAGAAAGATAAAGCAGATGTACAGTGAGAAGGTGAGACAAAATATACCTTGGGCTCCACTGCACAGTTCCAGGCCCTTCCTGGAGTCTGTCTCCATACCAACCCTTGAGTTTCAGGAAGTACTTGCATCTTTATACAAAATGACCTTTCTTTTTGCTAAAGCAAGCTCCACAAGGCTTCCCTGGTAACTCAGATGGTAAAGAATCTGCCTGCAATGCAAGAAACCTGGTTTCGATCCCTGGGTCAGGAAAATTTCCTGGAGAAGGGAATGGCTACCCAATCCAGTATTCTTACCTGAAAAATTCCAAGGACAGAGGAGAGCTGCAGTCCATGGGATAGCAAAGAGTCAGACATGACTGAACGACTGACACTTTCACCTTCAGTTTTCTTTCAAGCTCCAGTAGGCTTCTGTTACTTAAAAATAAAAGTTACAGCTTTATAAAATGTATCAATGTAGTATGCAAGCAAAACAAATTTTAACAACATATCAAAGTTACAGACTTTAATGCTTCATTGAAAATTATATATGATATAATAATACCTAATATAAAATAATTGTATACTGTCACCACTATTATGTAATACAATCACCATTAGAACTGGAATAGGTAGGAACAGACTATTGACAAATCTAATAATTGATTTATAAAAAGCTATAAACCACTCTGTGACCTGGTCTTTTGACCTATCTCTGAATTGCTTTATTAGAGCTCTTAGAATACGTTAATGCATTCTCTTATGCTATAGCACGGAGAAGGCAACGGCACCCCACTCCAGTACTCTTGTCTGGAAAATCCCATGGACGGAGGAGCCTGGTAGGCTGCAGTCCATGCTAAGGACTGAGCGGACACAACTGAGCGACTTCACTTTCACTTTTCACTTTCCTGCATTGGAGAAGGAAATGGCAACCCACTCCAGTGTTCTTGCCTGGAGAATCCCAGGGACGGGGGAGCCTGGTGGGCTGCTGTCTATAGGGTCGCACAGAGTCGGACACGACTGAAGTGACTTAGCAGCAGCAGCATGCTATAGCAATAATTCTCTTAATGTAGGAGGAAAAGACATCATAGAATTTCTGGAGAACTTTTTCAATCAGTATCATTTGCTCTGATCAGAAGTTAATCAATAAAATTAATAAAATCTAGGGGAATCCCCTGGCAGTCCAGTGGTTAGGACTTGGTGCTTTCACTGCCGTGGCCAAGGTTCAGTCCCTGGTTGGGGAACTAAGATCCCACAAGCCACATGGTGCATCTAAAAAGAAAAAAGTTAACACAGCCTCTTCCAGGAAGTGGCGTAAACATACTTTTTTCAATTCCTCCTTCTAAGTACAACTAAGAACCCTGGATATTAGATAGAAAAGAAGCATAAGAAGACTGAAAGATGGAGAGAAGGCAGACTGACCAGGGACTTAAAGGCCCAAGGTATGACGTGGTGGTGAGTTCCCTGGGTTTTCTTTTTGCCTCATGTATCCCAGACTTGGAGCTTAAGAAGCTGGCAACCTGGAAATGCAAAAAAAACCTCCAGGGATATTCTCTCTTTAAAAAAGAATTAGGAAAGGGGCAACCTAGCAAGACAGAAAACTTTTCAAAAACAACCACTTTACTCCAGCCAAAACCCAAAGAAAAAAGCTGTAGCCCCACCTTCACCCATGGTGAAGGGCCAGGTGAGCAGCTTAGGCTTTCACCCTCGCCAGTCTCTTAACAAGGTGCCCTAATCTCCTGCCTCCTCACTAGGCAGAGTGGGGAAGAGGTCTTTCATCCCCATGTCGTGTTGATGAGCCCCATCCAAGCCCTTGGTGTCATTGGAAACTTCATGGGGAGCCTGCACTGCCACCTCAGCTAGGCAGTAAGGAGGTTGAATCAGTGGGGCTGGTATCAGCGAAGGCCTACTGGAAAGTCAGGATTTTCATCACGTACAGGCCAGGCCCCTCTTCCACCATTACCCTCTTGATCCTCAACACTGCTCACCGTTCATGGTGTGGTATCAGTGAAAACCATGTTGGGAGCAGTAAAGAGACACTTCTACCCCTTCCAGCCTGGAAGGTATCCCTGGAGGCTTAGTGGGGAGTCAATGATCCCACCCCCACCCAGAAGTAACAAGCCCCCCAGGCTGTCAACAGATTCTAGTGAGGAACCTGGACTTCTGTTTCAACTTGACAGTAGTGAGGTGATGTTCCACTTCCCTGTTGGAGAAGTGCTAGAGGAAGCCAGCTAAAACAGAAGGTTAAATAAAATTCAGAGTCTTATAATAGTCAAAATATTCAGATCTCAAACAAAAAGCACAGATTATTCTCCAAAAAAAAAAAAAAAACCATCAAATTCTCACACAACAATGTCAGAGTGAATGAAAAAGGGCAATCAATAAATGCCAATATCACTAAGGCAAAGATGTTAGGATTACCTGACAAAGATTTTATAGGAGCCATTGTAAAAATGCTTCAGTGAACAATTGTGAACACATTCGAAACAGCTGAAAAAATAGAAAGTCTCACCAAAGAAATAGGAAGTCTCAAAAAAGATATAGAAGATATAAAGAACTAAATTGAAATTTCAGAACTGAAAAAAATGTAATAACCAAAATTTTAAAACTCAACAGATGAACTCAACACAGAATAGAAGGGGTGGAGAAAACAATCAGTGGACTGCAAGATAAAACAATAGAAATGACCTGATTTGAACAACAGAGAACAAATAGAATTTTTTAAAAATTGAGAAGAGACTCAGAAACCTGTGCTACTATAACAAAATTTCTAATGTTTATATCACTGGACTCCTAGAAGGAAAGTATAGAGTGGGCTGAAAAAGTTCCCAAAGAAATAATGGCTAAAAATTTCCCAAATATGGCAAAAGACACAAACCTATAGATTTAAGAAGCTAAACAAACCTGAGGAGACCCACATCAAAATACATTATAATCAAGCTTCCTAAAATGAAAGCCAAAGAAAACATATTGAACAAAACCAGAGAAAAACAGCACCTTACCTACAAGGGAGAAAACTATTTAAATGACAGTGGATTTCTTATCCAAAACCATAGAGGCCAGGAGGAAGTGGTAGGACATTTTTTAAGTCCTGAAAGAAAAGAGCTGTCAACCTAGAATCCTATATCCAGTGAAAATACCTTTTAAGAATGAAGGAGAAATCAAGACATTCTCAGACAAAGGAAAATAAAGAGAATTTCACCAACAGATGTTTCCTAAAATATTACCAAAGGAAGCTGGAAGTTATCTGAACAGAAAGGAAAGAATTTTTTTAAAAAAAGAACCTTGGGGGTTTCCCAGGTGGCTCAGTGGTTAAGACTCTGTCTGCCAATGCAGGAGATGCGAGTTCAATCTGTGATCCAGGAAGATCCCATATGCTGCAGGGCAACTAAGTCCATGTATCACAGCTGTTGAGCCTGTGCTCTAGAGCACAGGAACCACAACTACTGAGCCTGTATACTGCAGCTGTTGAAGCCCACATGCCCTAGAGGTCGTGTTTTGCAACCAGAGAGGCCACGATGAGAAGCCTGAGCACTGCAACTAGAGAGTAGCCCCCGCTCTCTGAAACTAGAGAAAAGCCTGGATAGTAACAAAAACCCAGCATGGCCCAAAATAAATAAACAAAAATAAAATATTTTTAAAAAAGAATCTCGGAACATCAGGAAGGAAGAAAGAACATGGTAAGCAAAAATATGGGTAAATATAATAGATTTACCTTCTCTTCTTTCTAAATTATTTTTGATGATTGCAGTAAAAATTTATAACACTCTCTGATTTGGTTCTAAAGATTGTTGAGGAAGACTTATATATAATTATAAACAATAATAAAGGAATATAAATGTGTGAAGCAAAAACTGATAGAAATGAAAGAAGAAATAGATGAATCCACATAGTTGGAGGCCTCGGGTGCTGCTGTCCATCAGGTCACAAAGAGTCAGACATGCCTGAGCGACTGAACAACAACAACAACGTAGTTGGAGGCATCAGTCCCTCTTTTGCAAGAACCGATAGAACAAACTAGACAGAAAATCGACAAGGTTATAGAAAAACTCAACAATGGCATCAACCCAAAATAATTAAAATTAATAGAACATTTCACCTAACACCACAGCATATACACTCTTATCAAGTGTCATATCCTGGGCCAGAAAAGCAATACCAACAAAATTTAAAGACCTATAAATCATACAGACTATATTCTCCATCCACAGTGGAATCAAACTAGAAATTAATAACAGAAAGGTAACAGGAAAATCTCAAAATCCTTGGAGACTAAACAACACACTTCTGAATAATTCATGGGTCAAAGAGGAGGTCTTAAAGGGAAGGAAAATACACTGAAATGAATGAAAGTAAAAATACAGTGTATATAATTTTGAAGGACACAGCTAAAGCAGTGATGAAAAGGAAATTTATAGCACCATTTGCCAAACTTTTTCATCACCCCAAAACAGAAACTCTATATCCATTAAGCAACCCTCCCACCCACTCCGTTCTCTGTTCCCCTCAGCCTCTCTCTACTTTCTGTCTCTATGCATTTGCCTTTTCTAGATATTTCACATAAGTCGAATCTTACAATATATGTCCTTTAGTGTCTGGCAAATTTTTATTTAGCATGTTTTCAAAGATCATTTATGCTATAGCGTGCATCAGAACTTTTTTCCTCTTTATGGGTGAGTATTTTGTTCACATGGTTTTCTATTAGGACACTTGGGTTGTGTCCACCTTTTGGCTATTGTGAGTAATATTGCAGCAAGCGTCCATCTACAAGTAACTGATTCCTTGTTTTCAGTTCTTGTGGCTAGGAATAGAATCACTGGACTATATAGTAATCATATGCTTAACTTTTTGAGGAACTGCCAAACCATTTTTCACAGCACCATTTTTCATTCCCACCAACAATGTGCAAGAGCTCCCCATATTGTTGCCAACACTTATTATTATACAGTTTTTTTTAAATTATAGTGATCCTAGTAGGTATGACATGGTATCTCATTGTGGTTTTAATTGTATATCCCTAATGACTAATGACTTCCCTGTTGGCTCAGACAGTAAAAGCGTCTGCCTACAATGCGGGAGACCCCAGTTCGATCCCTGGGTCAGGAAGATCCCCTGGCGAAGGAGATGGCAACCTACTCCAGCATTCTTGCCTGGAAAATCCCATGGACGGAGGAGCCTGGTAGGCTCATGTAGTTCATGGGGTCGCTAAGAGTCGGACACGACTGAGTAACTTCACTTTCAATGATTAATGATAGAGTGAATGAATGAATAAATGCATCAACAGGCTTACTAGTTTAATAAATTTCTATCACAAAGGGTAAATCACTCTTTTAGTCTATATTATTATATTACTGTACAAGAGCACTAATATTTGTTTTAAAAACGATAAAGCATAACTCAGCATTCGTATTTATTTGTCTTGCTTATACAAATACTTTTTGTAATATGTAATATTGTTTATCCATATATCATGGTGACTATAGATTATCTCCTTTTACAGAATATTGCAACTAATACATAGTGATTTTGTCTGTCTTTGTTTCTTGCCACATGTTAGGCCATGGCCTCTTGGGAAATGAGTTGAACAAAATGAATTAGAGCTCTGCCATTGTACAGCAAGGGGGTTCATTTGAATAGGCACAAGCAGACTGTGCCTTTAATACTCTGTGTATAAATAGGACTTTTTACAGGGCACACCCTGAGGAAACTGTGAATCACTTTGATATTAAATTGTAATATAGAGAAAACTTGGTGTAACAATACATTTTAATTATTATCAATGTGACTTGTGATAAAATAATGTATTTATAAAACATCTCCTAGCAAGCACCACGGTGCTATATATTCAATCATCACATTATGAAATCTCAATAAGAAGCTGTCTAAACCACACTCCAGAAGTTTAAAATTTCCCTCTCCAAAATAAAAGTGAAAGTACATTGCCATTTTAACCTCAGAAGGCCTCAATGAGCTTCCACTGATTCAAGCTAAGGGGAGGAGTTCAAGGAGAAGGTATTACCCTCCTCACCACCTTTGTATAGGGAAAGCCCTAGGATTTTTATACTAGTCATAACCAGAGGCCAGCAGTCATGCCAGATTAGAACAATTCCAGTCATTCTTCTCTTAGAAATTATGCCCTTTTCTCAAGGTTCAAGCTGAATAGTCATAAGCCTGTATCTTAGACTATTTGTATCATGTCAAACAACTTCCTTGTTTCTCTGTTTACACTTTTAATCTAACTTTTATCCCCAATATTAATTAATAGTTAACATTTCAGGACACCTAGCACATAGCACGGAGAAGGCAATGGCACCCCACTCCAGTACTCTTGCCTGGAAAATCCCATGGACAGAGGAGCCTGGTGGGTTGCAGTCCATAGGGTCGCACAGAGTCGGACACGACTGAAGTGACTTAGCAGCTTAGCAGCACATAGCAGGCACTGGGTCAATAGTTAACTGTTGGATGAGTGAATGAATGATTTAAAGAACGTTATCTTGATCCTCTATCACCTTCGTCAGTATAAGCTGTATGCAGTTTAAAATATTTGTTTCTATACCAAAAGCCAGGCTGTTCAAATATACTAACCTCGATAAATAATTAACCTTGAGAATAGAAAGTTACAAAAAAGCAAATTAATTTGCCAATTATTCTGGCAGGGTGTGGCATTAGTCCGATTCTATGGTGTCCTCAAAGGAAGCATTGTTTCAAACTTAATCTGATGAAAGTGAAACGTTCTAAGGCATTCTAACACTTTCAAAATGAATAAATTAAATACAGTAGAAAGCTTTTGCCACATTGGTGTAAAGAGTTAGAATCAATAACTACGACAAAGTTTGCTAAATATCAGGATTTTAATGTATTGTTTTGGTTTGGGGACGTGATTTATTTCACCTCAGATCAAAAGCAATGTAACAAATAGCCATGTTGCAATGGAGTGCTACTGTCGCATAAAAGTCAAAGATATTTAAATTGAGGACAATAACCCCACAAGTTTAATTTATGAGTCTAGCAGCGTGATACCGTATAAGTAACTGTGTTTACTTAAGGATTTATTCTGATATTTGAAAACCTGCCACAAGAAATGAGCTTCTGATAGACACTGTGAGATACTGTGTATTAACTATACTAAAGGCTTTTCCTTCAGAGTGTGCCCAAGAAGTAAATGTTTATTACCTCTCGTTAATACATTGTTCCTTTATTAAATGTAACAGAATCGGGATTAGCCCATATGGGCGTGTCTCTGAAATGCAAATAACCTATCATAAAGAAAATCCTGTCCGCAGCAGCGAAACTGTCGCGCGGTTGCGAGGGGCCGCGGGGCCGGGAGGCTTTCTTGGGAGGAAGAAGCCCAGGACTGGACTGAGATCCGGAGACCGCGGAGATCCTCGCCCCCTGGCGGTACCCCTCTCTCCCCCTGCGCCTCCGGAGTCTCCGTCCTAGACAAGCCCCGCCTCACCTTCCCCTAGAGACCCAGCCTCTCGCCTTCTTCCCCCCCACCGAACCCTCCCTCGTGTCCCACCCCACCCTCCTCCGTGCCCCACCTTCGGCAGGCCCCCGGCTACTCTCCTCTTCAGCCCTGCGGGTCCCGCCTCTCACACCCCACGCGGCCCCGCCTCTCCCTGCCCAGGTGGCCCCACCTTCCCTTTCGGAGGCCCCGCCTCCTCCACTTCCTCATTCCTCAGTAGTGGGCTGGGCTGGACCGAGCTGGCGGTTGGCGCTGGAAGCAGTGCACTGGGCTCGTTCTGTATCTTGTTGGCGGGTGATCTTTCCGCCTTCTTTTCTTCAACCGCGTCAGCTCTCCTCTGGTGTTCTCTTCCGGCTATGCGGTCCAGGGTCTGGCCTTAGGCTAGTCCCCTGCTTGGTTGTTGCTGAGGCGGTAAGCCGGGACCCGGTTTACCCACAAGCCTTCTCTCCCGGCTGCCAGGGCAGAAACCCTGTGGGTCTGACCCCATTAACGTTCCCCTGAAGGACTGATTTATAAATGACTCGAGCGCAAGTGAATGGACGTGTGTATACAGGTTGAGACATTCCATTTGGAATGAATGCAGAATCGATTCTGACATTTAGTGCCTCAAAATTAACTGTCATTCAGGTTATGTTTGAAAGAGCAATGTTAATAAGTAAAGACTTAGATAAAAGCTGGCAAGGATGTGGCGAAAAGGGACACCTTGTGCATCGTTGGTGGGGTTGCAAACGAGTTTAGCTGCTATGGAAAACAGTATGGCTGTGTCTCAAGAAAGAGTAGAACGACCACATGATCCAGCAATTCCACTTCTGGATGTACAATTGAAATTTGCTAAGAAAATAAAACTTAAATGTCGCCCCCACAAAAAAGTAAACACGTGAGGTGATGGATGTGTTAACTTGATGGCAGGAATCCTTTTACAAAGGACACAATTCATTACATTGTACACGACCTTAAATATCTTACAATTTTACTTGAAAATTGTTCCTCAATAAAGCTGGAAGAAAAGTGACTGATGCAAATTTGTGCATAATTAACTTTGTACTGGGTATTATGTATATCACTAATTCATAAAATAATACAGGTGAAACATATAGAATGATGAAATAGTGGTTAGTGTAACTGATAGTGGTTCAATTTAAATCATCATCAATTATACATCAAGTTGAGAGACATACTGCCACTAAAAGTATAGTGACAAATTTGAAAAGCAGAACATAAAAGTTTTACTTATGATCTTAAAAAATGGATATGAGTATAAAAGGGTGATTGTAGAAGGATACAGAACGCAAAATAGAAAATCAGACTCCTTACAGGAGGTCAAGGCTGACTCATCCTTTTGGGGTGCCCTGGAGATGCCTGGAGCTTTTTCACTTCCTGCCCTTTCTGAGTTTTGGTTAGCCAGAGTTTCCTCTGTGAGCTTCCCTAAATTAGAGGACAGAGTATGCTGCAATAATAGACACCCAAAAATATAGTGATTTAAATGAAACAGGCGTGTTACCAAATCAAACTTGAGTCCACTTAACTGTGTGAAGTAAAGTCAATCTAATGACACTTAAGTTGTGGTGAAAGAAAATGCAGCTTTTATTGCAGACACCAAGCAAAGAGTCTAGGCCGCTAATCCTCAAAAGGCCCAGACTCCTCAGTGGCCTTCAGGGAAAGGTTTTTAAAGATAGGATGAGCAAGAAGGTTACAGGGTGTGTGATCAGCTCATGTGCATTCTTCTGATTGATTGGTGGTGAGGTAATTAGAAGTCAACATCATCACCCTTCTGATCCCAGCTGGTCTGCAGCCTACATTCTTGTGGGCAGCATACTGTTAACTTCTTCCACCTAGTGGGAGTTTCAGTATCTGCAAAGCAGCTCAAAGGACATGGCTCAGAACATTATCTATAGCCCTTGATGAGGCCCTAGAAGTCCTTGACTTTACTTAATGGCTAAACTCATTTTTCTTGCTTAACTGTTTTCCTTTGTTTTTACATTTTCTCACTTCTCAGATTAAATTTATTCTTTGGAACTCAGGGAAGGCTGACGATGCTAAAGTTTTTCTACAAAATAAAGACAGGCAGAGGATATGAGTCGCTTGGGAGGGTATGTCTTGGGAAAGCCACATAGGGTTCTGCTTGGTTACAGGAACTTACTTCTCATGTAACAGTCTGGAGGTAGAAGTGGCCCAGGCAAACAGGGTTGTTCAAGTCCAGTAAGTTATCCATGGGCTCTGGTTTCTTTCCTCTTAATGCTGCACCTCACCTCACCAGAGGTGAGGTCCGACTCTGCAACCCTGGGGACTGCAGCACCCCAGACTTCTCTGTCCTTCACCATCTCCCAGAGTTTGCTCAAACTCATGTCCATTGTGTTGATGATACCATCCAACCACCTCATCCTCTGTCGCCCCCTCCTCCTCCTGCCTTCAATCTTCCCCAGTATTATGATCTTTTCCAATGAGCCAGCTCTATATATCAAGTGGCCAAAGTATTGGAGCTTCAGCTTCAGCATCAGTCCTTCCAATGAATATTCAGGGTTGATTTCCTTTAGGATTGACTGGTTTGATCTCCTTGCTGTCCAAGGGACTTTCAAGAATCTTCTCCAGCACTACAATTCAAAAGCATCAGTTAATTCTTTGGCACTCAGCTTTTTTTGTGGTCCAACTCTCACATCCATACATGACTACTGGGAAAAAACCATAGCTTTGACTATATGGACCTTTGTTGGCAAAGATGTCTCTGCTTTTTAATATGCTGTCTAGGTTTTTCATAGCTTTTCTTTCAAGGAGCAAGCATCTTTTAATTTCACAGCTTCAGTCACTGTCTGCAGTGATTTAGAAGCCCAAGAAAATTAAGTCCATCACTGTTTCCACTTTTTCCCCATCTATTTGCCATGAAGTGATGGGACCAGATGCCATGATCTTGGTTTTCTGAATGTTGAGTTTTAAGCCAGCTTTTTCACTCTCCTATTTTATCCTCATAATGGCAACCCACTCCAGTATTCTTGCCTGGAGAATCCCAGGGACCGGGGAGCCTGGTGGGCTGCCGTCTATGGGGTCGCACAGAGTCGGACACGACTGAAGTGACTTAGCAGCAGCAGCAGCAAGAAGCTTTTCAATTGCTCTTCGTTTTCTGCCATTACAGTGGTATCTTTTTCCTTATTTGCATGATTAAAGCTGGGGCACTGCCAGAGGCTTGCATTGGCGCCATCTAGTGCTGGGGGAGAATTCCCTGGTGGCTCAGCCGGTAAAAGCAGCTGCCTATGATGAGGGAGATCCCGGTTTGATCCCTGGGTTGGGAAGATCCCCCGAAGAAGGAAATGGCAACCCACTCCAGTTTTCTTGCCTGGAAAATCCATGGACAGAGGAGCCTGGCAGGGTACAGTCCATGGGGTCGCAAAGAGTCGGACATGACTGAGCGACTTCACTTAAGTGCTGGGGTAAGGGCAAAAGAGCAGAATTGATTTATTTTTCAGCAAGTGATGCAGAAGTGGCACATATCACTTTTACTCATATTCTGTTGCTGAGAACTTGACCACACTTGGCCTTAAGAGAAACTAGGAAATGTGGTCTCTAGCTGGGGCTTCATGTGCTCAACTGAAAATTTATTAGTTTAGTAAAAGGAAAGAACAGACTTGGGGGGACAGCTATCATTCTGCCACATTTCTTCTGTTGACAAAAAAAATTAGTCAATCTAAGAATTGGAAAATTTTATTCCAGCCAAAGTTGAGGATTATAACTCAGGAAGCTCTGAGAATTATTGTAGAAGTATAGGCACAGTTATAAGGTTTTTTTAAGACATCAAATGACATATATTGACAGATTACATAATCCAGATCTAAACGCCATTGTGGTAGGTCATGTGACCCCTTTCTTACAAGATCAAGAAGAAATGTTATCTTTGAAGGAGTTGCCTTGTTGGTGCTAGGAGAATGTTGCTGTTTAAGGTTGGGGAGATGTTCCTGCTGATGGGGATGGTTTGGTTAATCCATGATGCAGATACACTATGCATGGTGGCAGGAGAGAGGAGGCCAAAAGGCAGAATTTTTTATATTTAAATTTTTCTTATCTTGCAATAAAACATACATTTTTATTTTTTTAATTTTTTTCATAAAATATAAATTTTATTTCACACTCCTCTTTCCTTCCAATTAATCCCTTCTTAAGTGGAGTTTGTTACTTCAGTTTACAGACAGTCCTTACTGCTTGCAATTGAGGTACCCTAACTGATGCCTCATTCTTCAGGTCTCAATTTAAATGACACCTCCTCAAGGAGGCTTATCTAGCTGTTACCCAAATACTCTGTTCTCTTGGTGGGTGTTGATCCAAGCCAAAGATTGAAAGAAGGAAGGATTTATTTCTTGCAGCAGAAAAGGAGAATACCAGGAATCTTTCCCAAGCAGTGAGCTCAGAACTACAAAACTTTAAGCTAAGGGTAAATGCAGAATCATGAAGGGGCTTGGGCAGAGGAGAAGCCAGCACAGAATCGCCACAAAGATAAGCAGAGTCTAAGCTTGGCAAAATGATAGGATACTGAAAGAGAAACTCCCCAGGTCAGTAGGTGCCCAATATGCTGCTGGAGATCAGTGGAGAAATAACTCCAGAAAGAATGAAGGGATGGAGCCAAAGCAAAAAGAATACTCAGCTGTGGATGTGACTGGTGATAGAAGCAAGGTCCGATGTTGTAAAGAGCAATATTGCATAGGAACCTGGAATGTCAGGTCCATGAATCAAGGCAAATTGGAAGCGGTCAAACAAGAGATGGCAAGAGTGAATGTCGACATTCTAAGAATCAGCTAACTCAAATGGACTGGAATGGGTGAATTTAACTCAGGTGACCATTATATCTACTACTGCGGACAGGTATCCCTCAGAAGAAATGGAGTAGCCATCATGGTCAATAAAAGAGTCTGTAATGCAGTACTTGGATGCAATCTCAAAAACGACAGAATGATCTCTGTTCGTTTCCAAGGAAAACCATTCAATATCACAGTAATCCAAGTCTATGCCCCAACCAGTAACGCTGAAGAAGCTGAAGGTGAACGGTTCTATGAAGACCTACAAGACCTTTTAGAACTAACACCCAAAAAAGATGTCCTTTTCATTATAGGGGACTGGAATGCAAAAGTAGGAAGTCAAGAAACACCTGGAGTAACTGCCGGGAGCCGGCATATTGCATATTGAGTGCATATTGAATATTGAGTGCAGCACTTTCCACAGCATCATCTTTCAGGATCTGGAATAGCTCAACTGGAATCCTATCACTGCCGAGAGCCAGCGTGAGGCACTCCGCCCATGACAAAGGTCATGAGGAAGGAGGCTCGGCATACGCAAAGGCGGGATCGAGCCTCAGGAGTCCCCCTGGAAATTCTCGAGCATCTACCCCCAAAACCAGAGTCTGCCTACTTTCTGCTTTGTGCTTTCACCTACACCTCTGACTTTACGGGGGGCTGTCCCCCACTACCTCTCTCTGAAAAGAGAGTTAGCTTACAGCTCCAGTTAATAATTCTTGGATGTGACAGTGTTTCAACCTACAAACTCCTTTGAAAATCCTCTAGCCTGCCTGAATGGGTTTTTCTGGCCACATGTGATTGTTCAGAGCCTCCCAATTGTGAGAGGCAGGAGATGTTCTAAACTGCCTAAACACAGATTCCTTTGAGTAGTTAAAAGATTGATTAGAAATTGTATTGGTGAAGGGTTTTTCACTTGTTGGGCCAATGTTTGCTGCTAAGTCTCCATACTCCTTACCTACTGTGTCCTTGGCAGTGTATTGATTGATATAATGGGTGTATAGAAATGTAAAATGCAGCTTTGTTCAATGCTTTTTGGAAGGCTGGCGCCTGACTTTGGAATAATCACCTTTAGAGAAAGATAAGTTTCTTAAAATGTTAACAGGCCTCCGGGCCAGAAGATGATGTCTATCACCTGAACTTTTGCATATGATAAGTTTGCAGGAAGAAAGCCTGGCTTGCTGCATGACTCTACCCCTTCCCCCATTATCCTCTATGCATACCTTAAGGTATAAAAACTACTTTGGAAAATAAAGTGCGGGCCTTGTTCACTGAAACTTGGTCTCCCCATGTCACTCTCTCTCCCAAATTCCAGCTGAGTGTCCATCTGGAGCGTGGATGTCCTCTGCGACCATTTATTTGCCTGGGCTTCTAAGACCCACTCGAGAAGGTGTCTAAGGTGGGGCACCTTCCGCTATTCGAGAGGGCGCCTGCGGCCTCCGTGGTCAGAGCTAACCTGGTGTCACGGGTTATATTGATTTTCCGCGTAAACCAAGCCACTCAGCTTCTTTTCTCCACTGAATTTTCCTACTGAGCTATCCTTATTTCAGCCGCTTTTCTCCACTGAATTTTCCTACTGAGCTATCCTTATTTCAGCCGCTTTTCTCCACTGAATTTCCTCACTGAGCTATCCTCATTCTATTCCTCTTTATTATATCTAATTAACATTTGAATAGGCCGCCTAGCCGTCTCTCCTTCGAAGACCCTGGATCAGCCGGGGCTGGACCCCGGCAGGTGGCGCCCGAACAGGGACATTCGAAGGTAGGTCCCCAACCCTTTCCCCCAGTGTTGAATTTTAGGGACGGATAGGACCCCACTCAGGGTGCCGCGGACCCCCCTGTAGGATAGACAGGGCGAGTAGGAGTGGGAAGTGTTGAAAGTGTTAAAGAGTTAGAGAGAAAAAACAGTTTCTGAAGTTAAAAGGCCAAAGAAAAGCCTGATCTTTTAAAAGCTAAAAGCTTTATCTTCTATTATACTTAATTTTCTGACATGGGTAACACTGAAACTAAGAATGGCAACTCTTTATACAAATAATCTTCAAACTGATAAAGAGGCTACTGTTAATTTAGATACTTGGGTGAAGGTAAAAAACAACTAAAAACTTATCCTATAAATATGATTAAAAATGTTCTGGACCCTCCTCATGAGGCTGTGGGATAGCCTATGGGAGAAGCTATAGCGGTGGATGGTAGTGGGTCTCCACCTTCTGCGCAGATCATATTTTCTGCCATTGACAAAGGAAAGGAGGGAGACTGTGCTCTACCTCCCGAGGACGGAGAGGGCTTACAGGACGCTGCGGCCGGGCGCCCTGGCGAGCCCCCTCCCCCTCTACACAAACCTTTAAAAATTTATCCAACAATTTCTGATTTAAGGCAACTACCCCACCTCTGCTTGCACCTCCCAGGGCCTAACAATTCCCCAGTTTACATCCAAAGTCTCCCAGAACATTGCCTAAAGCTGAAAAAGATAAAAAAGATTTTTTTTTAAAACAAAGGAGCTTTTAAAGAATACACAATATACAGAGCCTGCTCATTACAGAAAAACCCCTCGGGGGGCCTCACCCAAACAACAACAACAACAAAAAAGAGTAAAATAAAAAAAAAATAAATAAAAAGAAAAAAAAAAGGTGAAAAAAAAAAAAGTAAAGAAAATAGAAAAAGATGTAAAGATAGAGAAAGAGCTAAAGAGTGAAAAAGAGAAGAACAGAAAAGAATTAGGGAACGCAACAAGATAGAAAAAGGAAGTTAAAAAAGGAGATACAGAGAAAAAGATAGAAAAAAAAATTAAGGAAGAGAAGAGGGTAAAAAAAAAAAAAAAAAAAAAAAACGAAGGAAAGAAGGGTAGCGAAAAAGGAAGGGTGAGAAAAAAGTGAAAAAGGCAGGGAGAGAGAGAGAAAGACAGTAAGAGACGCTGTGACCAGGTGCCCTGGCGAGCTCCCTCCCGCTCTGCGCAAACCTTTAAAAAACAAAAAACTTATCCACCACTTTCTGATTTAAGGCCATCGCCGCCGCCTCCGTTTGCGCCTTCCAGGGCCCAAGAGTTCCCCACTTTGCCCCCAAAGCCTCTCAAAGTGTTGCCTAAGCCTGAAAAAGATAAAAAGTTTTTTAAACAGTGGAGCTTTTAAAACAAGACTGCATGCACAATATGCAGAGCGTGCTCCTTGGAGAAAACCCCCTCAGGGGGGTCTCACCCAGGCTAAGAGAAAAACCGTAAGGGGATTTAGCAACAATATTAACCCTTGACTAGCTGGTTACTCCAATTCCAATGGGAGTGGCTGGCCCCCTGCCTGAGGGCATTGTAAGACTTGTGCTAGGGAGTAGCTCGCTTTCTTAAAAAAAAAAAAAAAAAAAAAAAAAAAAAAATTCGGTGGTACATGGTGTAGTAGATTTCGATTATATTGGAAAAATTAAAGTTTTGATCCCGCTGCTTACCAAAACTGTGCAAATTAATAAAAGTCAAAAAATAACACAGTTTTTGCTTTTACCTTATCAGACAGAAAAAAATTTGACTTCTCAAGCTAAGAGCCACAGAGCGTTTAGATTTAGTGATCTAGCTTTTGGCGTGCAGGAAATTACAGCTCCAAGGCCTTTAAAAGATCTTTTAATTCAAGAAAGTAAAATGTCAGGGCTATTAAAAGCAGGAACAGAGGTCTCTTAACATTGCTGGGAAAGACTGGCCCAGCTCCTGGCCAACATATACTACTGAAAATGAGTTGGTGAGATTAGAAAGAGTGGTATACAGGGTGGGAATGCTGTAAAAAAAAAAGGTGAGGGAGTGTTTAAAACCTTGAAGAGTAGTGAGTTCCCCATTGCTGAAAATATTCAAGCAAAGATTAGATGGTTACTTGTCATCTAAAAAGCTATAGACCAGATTTAGTTTACAAAACGATAACTGGAGAAGCTTATAAAGATGTTGTACAACACCTCTTTACTTGCTTCTCATATTTAGGTGCCAAAAGTTTTAAAAATTGATAATGCCCATTTGAAGATTGTTTACTAACTTTAAATGATTTCCAAAAATTATTAGGGGTTATTAGGGGACAGTAATTGGATACACCCACATTTAAAACTGACTACTGCAGATTTAAAGCCTTTGTTTGATTACTTAAAAAGCGATCCTAATTCCAGTTCTAAGAGAAAGTTGACTAAATGAGACAGAGTCAGCTCTTGTTAAAGTAGATGAGACTTTAAATGATCAGTTAATTACGATTAATATTACTAAAAGATGAGATTAAATTATTCTTGCCAAAAAACATATACCTACAGGGTGCTTGTGACAAAAAGGCCCATTGGTTCCATCTACCAGTGACTCCAAGAAAAATAGTTTTATCTTATCCCAGCTCGGTGGCACAATTAATTATAAAAAGAGGGAAAAAGTGTGAAACTTTTTAGAAAACAAGTAGCAAATATAGTAATTCCATTTAATAAGGATCAACTGCAAGTCTTTTACAAAATAGTGATGATTGGCAAGTTGCCCTGATAGATTTCAGGAGTCAAATTTTGTTTCATTTGCCCTCAAGCCCCCACAGTAGTTAAAAGTTCAAAAATGTTAGATTAGAAGTTTGAAGATACCTGTGGAACTTTTCAACCCTATGTAGTTCCTATGCTCCCCTTTACCCTATGGGGGAGGGACGTGCTGTCTCAAATAAGAGATATTCAGAGAAAGAGTTTTCTCAATTTCTTAGTTATCAACAGGAGATACAATTAACAATACTTTATATGTTATAAATACATAATATAAATATATTTACATAATTACAGTTTGCCTAGTTAGGTATGGGTATAAATAAAATATAATAAAGATATACCTAATTCTATTTATGGATCTATACTTGATTAATTTGTATATAAATTAATATGTATACTATATATGCATATTATATATATACTATATAATTAAATATGTATTGCAGTAATATAATGTGTGAGTGGCTGATATTAATTGATATAGATTGATGTGCTGTGATATATGTTCTATATACTGTATTATTATATATGTGTGACATGTATTATCGCAGTGCATTGGTTTGTGTTGGTTGGTATTAGCTGTGTATATGTTGTATTGCTGTAATATATATTAATTAACATATTAATTATAAAGATTAATTCAAGTATATTGATTATGTCAATAAGTTTATACTTGTTGCCATATATAAATACATATATAAATACATCTTACATTTAGGTATATCTGTATACTAAAATGAGATAAGGAGGTTATACATTTATTATTTAAATTTATACAGAGACCTAAACTAAACATTAGACCTAAATTAACATATCTCTAAATTTATGTTGTTAAAATGTAAATTTTAAAAATTAAAAAATTAAATTGACAACTGCTTGACAATTCCTTTGCCATAAAACCCCCATAGGTGTAATTGGGGAAGCCAGACAAAAAATTGGTTTTCTGACAAAACGGCCCCCTAGAGTGGGTCCATCTTCCCGCTCAAACTAAAAAAGTAGCGGCTTCTTATCCAGGATTGATAGCTACTTTGATATTAAAGAAAAAAGGCGGAACATTGAATTATTTGGTAAAGAGCCATCAGAAATTGTAATTCCATATAATAAAGAACAACTTGATGTGCTTCTAATGTTTGATGAAAATTGACAGATTGCTATAGGAAACTATTTTGGTCAAAATTTTTGCATCATTTACCTTCACATGCTTTGCTGAATTTTATATCCAGACATCCAGTTAATTTTCCTGTCAGATATAAACAGTCTCCTATTCCAAATGCTCAGATAGCCTTTACTGATGGGTCAACAAATGGTAAAGCCTTCATAGTTACTAAAAATCACCAAAAAGTTTTAAAAACACAAAAATTTCAGCTAAAAGAGCTAAAATAACAACAGTCATAGAGGCTTTTGCTATGTTTGCAGATGAGGAATTTAATCTTTACTCTGATTCTCAATATGTGGTCAGGCTGATTCCACACATTGAAACTGCGGTTTTGCCTAAAAATAAAACTACCATATTTCATTTGTTAACTAAATTACAACAACAAATTTAAAAAAGAAATAAAATATTTTTTATTGGACACATTCGGGCTCATTCCAGATTGCCTGGCCCTTTAAATGCCTTTAATGATTTGGCTGACTTGTTAACCAGAAATACAGTGGCTACTGTGATTGAGGAGGCCAGAGCCTCTCACTCACTTCATCAATACGCTACTGCCTTAAGATATCAATTCCAAATTCCCAGAGAGACTGCTCGAGAGACTGTGCATTCTTACTTACACTGCCCCACTGTTTATAATAATATACCTATGGGAGTTAATCCTCATGGTCTCAAACCTAACGTACTCTGGCAGACGGATGTAACTCATGTCTCTTCATTTGGAAAACTGTCTTTTGTTCATGTAACTGTAGATACTTTTTCTCACGTTATTATTGCAACTGCTCGCACAGGAGAGGCAGGTAAAGATGTGATACAACATCTCTTTACTTGTTTTTCATATTTGGGCCTGCCAAAAGCTCTGAAAACTGACAATGCTCCTGCTTACACTTCTAAGTCTTTTCAGAAATTTTGTATAAAGTTTCAAATTAAACATAATACAGACATCCCTTATTACCCACAGGGACAAGCCATTGTAAAAAAAACACATCAAACATTAAAAATCCAAATTCAAAAACTAAAAGAAGGGGAGTTTAAGTATAGTTCTCCCCATCAAATCTTGCAACATGCTCTTTTCGTAATAAATATTTCAAATACTGATTTCAGCCAGAACTATTGCAATGCTTCGTCATTGGTGCCTGGAGCAATTAAATGCAAAACCATTAGTCAAATGGAAGGCCCTCTCAGGACAATGGAAGGGTCCTGACCCATTATTAACTAGCGGTCGAGGATGTGCGTGTATTTTTCCACAGAATGCAGATTCTTCAATTTAGACAGGCTGATTCGCCATGTTGCAGACCCCCAGACATCCAGTTCACCCATTGCTTCGATCACAAAAGAGGAGCCCGCCAGAAGGGGAGGCAAGATAAACATCGAGATCCCGGCGGGACCGACGGGGCTGCTGCAGCGCGAACTCCAACCAGAAAATAATTCTACTTATTCTGTTTTGGCTTGTCTACCCTCTTCTTATGTTTTTTCCCTTTACCAATGATTCTGGAAAACTTAATGTACATGTGACTTTAAACTGGTGGACCCAATGTAGTGACCTGTGAATGATGTATCCTCTCATCTTATTTAAACCCTCAATATAATGTTTGCTCCTTTGTAGTGTTACAACGTCCACCTTATCTTATAATGTAACCACTTATTGATATAACTATAGTCTTGCTGTATTACAACAACTTCAGGATTTAATGCGATTGCGACGATTTGTGGGCTTACTTATTTTAGGAATATCAGCTTTAATAACCGCAATTACTTCTGTTACTGTGGCAACAATATCATTGACTCAACAAGTGCATACTGCCCAATATGTTGATACCATGTCTAAAAATGTTTCACTAACTCTAACAACACAGGAAGCTATAGATAGGAAATTAGAGATGAGAGTAGATGCCTTAGAAGAGGCAATAATACATATTGAGACTGATTTACAGACTTTAAAAGTGAAAATGGCTCTGTCTTGCCATGCTGATTACCGGTGGATATGCGTGACATCTTTAAAGGTAAACGGGACAGACTATGAATGGGAAAAAATCAAAAATCATATCTCAGGTGTTTGGAACAGCTCTGACATTGGCCTGGACTTAGGGAAACTTCATAATCAAATACAGACCCTGAAACACTCTTGACTGGATTTTACTGCCGCTGGGGCAGTTAATGACTTTTTTCACACTTTCTCTAACTTCATTTCAGAAAAAAACATTCTGTCTAATATCCTTGGATACATCGCTGCTGGTGCTTTAATTTTGCTTCTCATATTCATTCTTCCTTGTATTGTCAGGATTCTTCGGCAGAACATTCAGAAGCTCGCGACTGAGCTGCATCTGGCTGTTTTAAGAAATAAAAAAGGGGGAGATGCCGGGAGCCGGCATATTGCATATTGAGTGCATATTGAATATTGAGTGCAGCACTTTCCACAGCATCATCTTTCAGGATCTGGAATAGCTCAACTGGAATCCTATCACTGCCGAGAGCCAGCGTGAGGCACTCCGCCCATGACAAAGGTCATGAGGAAGGAGGCTCGGCATACGCAAAGGCGGGATCGAGCCTCAGGAGTCCCCCTGGAAATTCTCGAGCATCTACCCCCAAAACCAGAGTCTGCCTACTTTCTGCTTTGTGCTTTCACCTACACCTCTGACTTTACGGGGGGCTGTCCCCCACTACCTCTCTCTGAAAAGAGAGTTAGCTTACAGCTCCAGTTAATAATTCTTGGATGTGACAGTGTTTCAACCTACAAACTCCTTTGAAAATCCTCTAGCCTGCCTGAATGGGTTTTTCTGGCCACATGTGATTGTTCAGAGCCTCCCAATTGTGAGAGGCAGGAGATGTTCTAAACTGCCTAAACACAGATTCCTTTGAGTAGTTAAAAGATTGATTAGAAATTGTATTGGTGAAGGGTTTTTCACTTGTTGGGCCAATGTTTGCTGCTAAGTCTCCATACTCCTTACCTACTGTGTCCTTGGCAGTGTATTGATTGATATAATGGGTGTATAGAAATGTAAAATGCAGCTTTGTTCAATGCTTTTTGGAAGGCTGGCGCCTGACTTTGGAATAATCACCTTTAGAGAAAGATAAGTTTCTTAAAATGTTAACAGGCCTCCGGGCCAGAAGATGATGTCTATCACCTGAACTTTTGCATATGATAAGTTTGCAGGAAGAAAGCCTGGCTTGCTGCATGACTCTACCCCTTCCCCCATTATCCTCTATGCATACCTTAAGGTATAAAAACTACTTTGGAAAATAAAGTGCGGGCCTTGTTCACTGAAACTTGGTCTCCCCATGTCACTCTCTCTCCCAAATTCCAGCTGAGTGTCCATCTGGAGCGTGGATGTCCTCTGCGACCATTTATTTGCCTGGGCTTCTAAGACCCACTCGAGAAGGTGTCTAAGGTGGGGCACCTTCCGCTATTCGAGAGGGCGCCTGCGGCCTCCGTGGTCAGAGCTAACCTGGTGTCACGGGTTATATTGATTTTCCGCGTAAACCAAGCCACTCAGCTTCTTTTCTCCACTGAATTTTCCTACTGAGCTATCCTTATTTCAGCCGCTTTTCTCCACTGAATTTTCCTACTGAGCTATCCTTATTTCAGCCGCTTTTCTCCACTGAATTTCCTCACTGAGCTATCCTCATTCTATTATTCTTTAAATCTTTGATAAATATTTATAAATAAATAAGTCGCCGACGCCGTCCCCGCTTCGAATACCCTGGATCAGCCGGGGCTGGACCCCGGCAAGTAACAGGCAAATTTGGCCTTGGAATATGGAATGAAGCAGGGCAAAGACTAATAAGAGTTTTGCCAAGAAAATCCACTGGTCATAGCAAACACCCTCTTCCAACAACACAAGAGAAGACTCTACACGTGGACATCACCAGATGGTCAACACCAAAATCAGATTGATTATATTCTTAACAGCCAAAGATGGAGAAGCTCTATACAGTCAACAAAAACAAGACCAGGAGCTGACTGTGGCTCAGACCATGAACTCCTTATTGCCAAATTCAGACTGAAATTGAAGAAAGTAGGGAAAACCACTAGACCATTCAGGTATGACCTAAATCAAATCCCTTATGATTATACAGTGGAAGTGAGAAATAGATTTAAGGGCCTAGATCTGATAGATAGAGTGCCTGATGAACTATGGACGGAGGTTCGTGACATTGTACAGGAGACAGGGATCAAGACCATCCCCATGGAAAAGAGATGCAAAAAAGCAAAATGGCTGTCTGGGGAGGCCTTACAAATAGCTGTGAAAAGAAGAGAAGTGAAAAGCAAAGGAGAAAAGGAAAGATATAAACATCTGAAAGCAGAGTTCCAAAGAATAGCAAGAAGAGATGAGAAAGCCTTCCTCAGCGATCAATGCAAAGAAATAGAGGAAAACAACAGAATGGGAAAGACTAGGGATCTCTTCAAGAAAATCAGAGATACCAAAGGAACATTTCATGCAAAGATGGGCTCGATAAAGGACAGAAATGGTATGGACCTAACAGAAGCAGAAGATATTAAGAGGTGGCAAGAATACACAGAAGAACTGTACAAAAAAGATCTTCACGACCCAGAGAATCACGATGGTGTGATCAGTGACCTAGAGCCAGACATCCTGGAATGTGAAGTCAAGTGGGCCTTAGAAATCATCACTACGAACAAAGCTAGTGGAGGTGATGGAATTCCAGTTGAGCTATTCCAAATCCTGAAAGATGATGCTGTGAAAGTGCTGCACTCCATATGCCAGCAAATTTGGAAAACTCAGCAGTGGCCACAGGACTGGAAAAGGTCAGTTTTCATTCCAATCCCAAAGAAAGGCAATGCCAAAGAATGCTCAAACTACCGCACAATTGCACTCATCTCACACGCTAGTAAAGTCATGCTCAAAATTCTCCAAGCCAGGTTTCAGCAATATGTGAACCGTGAACTTCCTAATGTTCAAGCTGGATTTAGAAAAGGCAGAAGAACCAGAGATCAAGTTGCCAACATCTGCTGGATCATGGAAAAAGCAAGAGAGTTCCAGAAAAACATGTATTTCTGCTTTATTGACTATGCCAAAGCCTTTGACTGTGTGGATTACCATAAACTGTGGAAAATTCTGAAAGAGATGGGAATACCAGACCACCTGACCTGCCTCTTGAGAAATTTGTATGCAGGTCAGGAAGCAACAGTTAGAACTGGACATGGAACAACAGACTGGTTCCAAATAGGAAAAGGAGTTCATCAAGGCTGTTTATTGTCACCCTGTTTATTTAACTTATATGCAGAGTACATAATGAGAAACGCTGGACTAGAAGAAACACAAGCTGGAATCAAGATTGCCGGGAGAAATATCAATAACCTCAGATATGCAGATGACACCACCCTTATGGCAGAAAGTGAAGAGGAACTAAAAAGCCTCTTGATGAAAGTGCAAGTGGAGAGTGAAAAAGTTGGCTTAGAGCTCAACATTTAGAAAACAAAGATCATGGCATCTGGTCCCATCACTTCATGGGAAATAGGTGGGGAAACAGTGGAAACAGTGTCAGACTTTATTTTTCTGGGCTCCAAAATCACTACAGATGGTGACTGCAGCCATGAAATTAAAAGATGCTTACTCCTTGGAAGGAAAGTTATGACCAACCTAGATAGCATATTCAAAAGCAGAGACATTACTTTGCCAACAAAGGTCCGTCTAGTCAAGGCTATGGTTTTTCCAGTGGTCATGTATGGATGTGAGAGTTGGACTGTGAAGAAGGCTGAGCGCCGAAGAATTGATGCTTTTGAACTGTGGTGTTGGAGAAGACTCTTGAGAGTCCCTTGGACTGCAAGGAGATCCAACCAGTCCATTCTGAAGATCAGCCCTGGGATTTCTTTGGAAGGAATGCTGCTAAAGCTGAAACTCCAGTACTTTGGCCACCTCATGCGAAGAGTTGACTCATTGGAAAAGACTCTGATGCTGGGAGGGATTGGGGGCAGGAGGAGAAGACAACAGAGGATGAGATGGCTGGATGGCATCACTGACTCGATGGTCGTGAGTCTGAGTGAACTCCGGGAGTTGGTGATGGACAGGGAGGCCTGGCGTGCTGCAATTGATGGGGTCGAAAAGAGTCGACACGACTGAGCGACTGATCTGATCTGATTTGAATCTTTAATTGATTAAAGTCATCATGGTCTGACCAATGGTCAACATCATCATCCCTTAGGTTCCAGTTGATCTGGGAGTTAAGCACTTCAGGCTAATCTTTACTCCTGAAACAGAACTGAAAGTCTTTATAAATGATTTATTATCTTTGCTTTTGTTACTTCTCTTGCCTCATAACAGTCACTTGTTGCTGCATTCTTTTTTTCCCTTAAGATCATTCATTAGAGACTTGTTCAAGGATAAGCATTGTGACGAAGGTTGGATCACAGAATGACTTAGGCTAAAATGCCTTCTCTTATGTCAGGAAAGTTATGCATGGTTCTCTCTTTCCAGAGATATCCTACAGCCCCCCTCCCCCACATCTGCTTACATGATTACTTTCTCTAACCTAGGTCCTCTCCCCTTTTCCTGTCATTATTGTTTTTATCTCAGCACTTTGTTTACTTTATGGCACTTAACACAACTTGTAACTTTTTTTTTGTGCTATGTTCTGTCTCCCCACCGTGTCCCTTTTCTTCACCACTATATTTCCATTACCTAGCACACTGCTCATTATTAGATATACAAAAAATAAATTTTACCTGGTGTTAAATGAATCAAACAGTGGTCAAGAATGACTCAGAGAGTTCTGAAGTGACCAACTAGATATATTGGTAGAAAGTGAGAATATAGGAAGTTAGAAACCGTTTGGAGGAAGGGACCAGAAAGAAGATGATCAGTTTTGTTTGCACATGTTGAATTTGAAGTTTTGAATAATTTCAATATAACACCTAGTAGGCAGCTTGAAATACAGATTTAGAGCTCTGGAAAGACCATCACATTGGAGCTACAGATTTAAGAACCTTGAGAACTGGTGAGATCATGAAGAGCTACAGAGAAGGTTTAGGAGGATCTACAAAGAATAACATTTATACAGTGGGCAGAAAGAGCAGCAAAACTTTAGAGGACCCAGCAGGGGCTGTCAGCAAGAACCAGGGAGAAACCTTCAGGGAGCAGGTAGTGGTCACAAGTAGTTCAGATGGTTGAGCAGGGCGTAAATTATGTCACATAGTCTGAAAGAGTCCCTTAGAACTGCCAATTAGGAGGCTTAGATACGGGAACCTTATAATAATTTCAGTGGGTAGTGGGCTGTGGTCTGAAGACAGAATGTTAGGAAGTGAATGTAGTAACTGTAGAACATGCTTTCAGGAAGGGCAACCATGAAAACAGATTTTATTTGGAAAGAGAGGCAAGGTCAAAGGAGACTTGAAAGAAAGCTTAGAGTCTCTATATAAGAGGGGAGGGGAGAGAGGGAGCGAAGATGGATGTGGAAATAACTGATGGAAGAATTTGATAGGAGTAATTGACAGGAAGAGACAACAAAGAGTTGCCCTTCTTTGAAAATGTGAAGATAGTGCTCTCTTTAGCAGCACATATACTAAAATTGGATCAATACAAATAGCATGGCCCTTCCACAAGGATGACACGAAAATTCGTGAAGTGTTCCATATTTTTTAATTAAAACTACAATGAGGTATCACCTCACACCAATCAGAATGGCTATCACCAAAAATCTATCAACAGTAAATGCTGGAAAGGGTGTGGAGAAAAGAGAACCCTCTTGCACTGTTAGTGGGAATGTAAATTGATAGAATCACTATGGAGAGCAGTATGGAGATTCCTTTAAAAACTAGGAATAAAACTACCATATGACCCAGCAATCCCACTACTGGGCATATAACCTGAGAAAACAATAATTGAAAGAGATGCATGTACCCCAGTGTTCTTTGCAGCACTGTTTACAATAGCTAGGACATGAAAGCAACCTAGATGCCCATGGACAGATGAAAGAATAAAGAAGCTGTGGTACATATATAAAATCGAATATTATTCATCCATAAAAAAGAACACATCTGAGTCAGTCTTAATGAGGTGGATGAACCTAAAGCCTGTTATAGGAGTGAAGTAAGTCAGAAAGAGAGAAACAAATATCATATATTAATGCATATATATGGAATCTAGAAAGATGGTACTGATAAACCTATCTGCAGAGCAGCAATTGAGATGAAGATGTAGAGAACAGATTTGTGGACACAGAAAGGGAAGAAGAGGGTGGGATGAAAGGAGAGAGTAGCATGGAAACATATACATTACCATCTGTAAAATAGATAGCCAGTGGAAATTTGCTGTATGAAGTAGGGAGCTCAAATCAGGTGCTCTGTGACAACCTAGATGGCTGGGATGGAAAGGGAGGTGGGAGGGAGATTCAAGAGGGAGAGGATGGATATATGTATGTGCTATGCAGTGCTCAGTCACTCAGCCGTGTCCAGCTCTTTGGACACATGCAGACCCCATGGACTGCAGCCCACCAGGCTCCTCTGTCTGTGGGGATTCTCCAGGCAAGAATATTGGAGTGGGTTGCCATGCCCTCCTCCAGGGCTATATGTATATCTATGGCTGATTCATGTTGATATATGGCAGAGACGAATACAATACTGTAAAGCAATTATCCTCCAATTAAAAATAAATTTTAAAAACGCAAAAATAGATAAATTTAAATATGTATATAAAAGAAAATGTAAAGATAAATTTTAGAGGAGAGCGGAGTAACAAGGAGTTGAGATGTTTCTGACGGCCTTTAAATTATCTATGAAGAGGGAGCAAAATAATGTGTTGCAAGGGAGGAAATGGAGGGGGGATTTGGACTAGTTTTTAAGAGAAAAAGATGGTAAAGATTGTATAAAACAGAAAAGGTCTGCTGATTGCAGATCTACCATGGCTGGAAATTCTTTTTTCCTCCTTCCTCTTTATGCTTTCCTGCCTGGAAAATCCCATGGACGGAGGAGCCTGGTAGGCTGCAGTCCATGGGGTCGCTAAGAGTCGGACACGACTGAGCGACTTCACTTTCATTTTCACTTTCATGCATTGGAGAAGGAAATGGCAACCCACTCCGGTGTTCTTGCCTGGAGAATCCCAGGGACTGCGGAGCCTGGTTGGCTGCCGTCTATGGGGTCGCACGGAGTCGGACACGACTGAAGCGACTTAGCAGCAGCAGCAGCAACCTAGTCTTGCTCCTAAAAGACTTCAGGTCGCCAAATACTAATTCTTGCACAGTCTACTCCAATACTAGATTTTTTTCCCCCAACAATAACGGGCAATGAACGGACGGCTCCCCCACCTCCCTTCAACAGTGAACGTTGAGCTGGCCTCCAGCACTTCTGCGGACCCCAACCCCCGCTACTATGGATCACATTCTTTGGTACAGCGAAGGCACCTCCTAAATGCTTGCTGTGGACAATGGTAGATTTAGGGACAGAAGTTCCGGTTCCTTGGTAAATAACTTCTTCACAGAGCGCAGCACATGTTTCAGATCTGCTGAAGAAAGGGAAAGCTGAGGGACCGAGCACTGCATTTCCTTTTGTGCTACCTGCGTGTCCGAACACAACACATATGAGCATTAAGAGCCAACCGACCAACTTTTCTTAAATGAAAATACAGTTGCTGCTGCTGCTGCTAAGTCGCTTCAGTCGTGTCCGACTCTGTGCGACCCCATAGACGGCAACCCACCAGGCTCCGCCGTCCCTGGGATTCTCCAGGCAAGAACACTGGAATGGGCTGCCATTTCCTTCTCCAGAAAATACAGTAGTCCAAGCAAAACACCAGGAGCCGAAGCTGGAACTGGAAAAGGTGCGAGTTCCAAGCTCGCAAACTGACCGGGGCGAGACGGTATCTCCGCCCCATGACGTCACATGGCCTCAGCCTCCCGGCCCACCCTGCGCCGGGCGTGTCTTATGCCTGGCACCGCCTCTGCTTCGCCCCACCCCCAGATGACGTCACCACACCGCAACCTCTAGTATCTCTCTGCCGAGGTGTTTCGTCGCCGGGCGCGGTGGCGCGCGCCTGTAGTCCCAGCTACTCGGGAGGCTGAGGCTGGAGGATCGCTTGAGCTCAGGAGTTCTGGGCTGCAGTGCGCTATGCCGATCGGGTGTCCGCACTAAGTTCGGCATCAATATGGTGACCTCCCGGGAGCGGGGGACCACCAGGTTGCCTAAGGAGGGGTGAACCGGCCCAGGTCGGAAACGGAGCAGGTCAAAACTCCCGTGCTGATCAGTAGTGGGATCGCGCCTGTGAATAGCCACTGTACTCCAGCCTGGGCAACATAGCGAGACCCCGTCTCTTTTGTTTATTTACATCACCCTGATTTTAAGGGAACCTAAATTTTCTGTACAACTAACGGATTCAAATTTTGTGTAAACAAACAACAAACGTTTACCTTTTTCCAGATACTTTTTACGTGTTCAGTAGTTCACTAATGTGTGCATTAAAAACAGACGAGATATAACTGGACTTTTTATGTCTCCTTTACAGTTAAAACGCACTGGGTAACTAGGATATTCGAGGGATTGCATCTACCTCATCACTGACCCCTACTGGAGAATCAGCAGAACGTCTTTCCTAAAAGCTGTTAATCACCCTCGAAACCAACAGGGGTTGCTCGTTTCCTCACAACCTATTGGAGAAAAGGGTTGCTCCGCATTAGTGGAAAAATGCACCTCCGAGGCCAGATTTCCTATATTCTTCCCGTGACGGTTAGGTTTGCTAATTTTTATCGCCGTTTCCCTTACTTAACCGACCTCTCCTCCCCACCCTCCTGCCACTGGATGTCAACTCATTCACCACTAGACTATCAAGGTTTTTGCTTTTAAAGGTTTCTGGCGGAGTATCTATCCCTTTTGCCAAGCCTTACTTAGTGCGGGTTTACAGGTAGGGCTGACCTTCCAAATACTCCCTCCTATTAGGGGAACAAGCAACCTATAAAAGGAACCCAGACGTTCCTGTCATAACCAAGGTAACCGGAACAATGTGGCAAAATGCTGTCAGCCTGTCTCACCTTCTCGGATTGCCCATAGCTAACCTTAGATGGCTTAAAATTCAACATTTAAAAAACGAAGATCATGGCATCCGGTCCCATCGTTTCATGGCAAATAGATGGGGGGAAATGGAAACAGTGGCAGATTTTATTTTCTTGGGCTCCAAAATCACTGCAGATGGTGACTGCAGCCATGAAATTAAAAGACTCTTGCTCCTTGGAAGAAAAGCTGTGACGAACCTAGACAGCATATTAAAAAGCAGAGACTGTATATAGTCAAAGCAATGGTTTTTCCAAGTAGTCATGTATGGATGTGAGGGTTGAACCATAAAGAAGGCTGAGCACTGAAGAACTGAAGCTTTCAAAATGTGCTGCTGGAGAAGACTCTTGAGAGTCCCTTGGACTGCAAGGAGATCAAACCAGTCAATCCTGAAGGAAATCAACCCCGAATATTCATTGGAAGGACTGATGCTGAAACTGAAGCTCCAGTACTTTGGCCACTTGATGTGAAGAGCCTTCTCATTGAAAAAGACCCTGATGCTGGGAAAGATTGAGGGCAGGAGGAGAAGGGGGCGACAGAGGATGAGTTGATTGGATGGCATCACCAACTCAGTGGACATGAGTTTGAGGAAACTCCTGGAGATAGTGAAGGACAGGGAAGCCTGTGTGCTGCAGTCCATGGGGTCACAAAGAGTCAGACATGACTTAGCAACTGAACAACCACCTTAGAGATAGAATTGAAGTGCAGGGAACTTCGAGCACTATATGGGGATGGATCTGGAACTCAATTGGTTAGAGCAATGCCTCAGAGCCCTCCACTGAGCTATGTAGAACAACTGTTGTATCTTTGTCTCATTTTTAAAAGAAGTAAGTGAGTAAGGTATGAAAGAAGAGACTCTTTAAAACTGTCAGAAGTTTTTGGTGGTCTGTAATAGTAATTTTATCTTTATGAAAGAGCTGTCTCAGAGCTTCCCCCTTTAAATTTAGGCATTTTAGGGACAGAACTTCTTAGTTTTGTGGAACTGAGGTGTGGTAGGTAGGATAATGCCCCACAAAAAAGTGAACTTCCTGATGTTATGTTATGAGTTCATAGAGTGAATTTCCTCTATGTTATTTTATGAGGTAAGAGATATTTCACACATGTGAGTAACTTAAAAATTTTGAGATGGAGAGATTATTCTGGATTATACCTTTGGGCCCAATGTAATTACAAGGATTATTACAATTATATAAGGGAGGAAGGAAGATCAGAGTCAGAGAGATGTGAACTGGAAGCAGAGATTGGAGTCATGCAGGGTCACCAACCAAGGAATGTGAACAGCCTCTGGAAACTGCAGCCCTGCTGACCTGTTTGGGACTTCTGACTTTCAGAACTGTCAGATAAAAAAGTTGTGTTGGTTAAGCCACTCAATTTGTGGTAATTTGTTACAGCAGCAATAGAAACCAAATAGAAGGTCAGTTTGTACCTGAAAAAACTTGTGAGGTCAGAAAGGAATCATTCCAGTATCTGTCTTCTTTAAAAGGCTTGTACTTTTTGTTTAAAAAACTTTTCATGTTCAATAAGTTTTCAGGGTTAATCTTTTTCTAAGGTGTGTGTGTGTGTATATTTCTTTAAAGCATAATATTTTAACAGTCCATCCATTTATTCATCTATCCATTCATCTATCCATCTATCCATTTTTTAAAAGTTTACATGCCAAATATTTACCAGACGCTAGGTAATCAGGTACTAGATACTGATACTAGATAATCAGAAAGAGGAGAGACAAGCCATTGCCTTTGTAGAGCTTCAGGTCTAATGAAAGGTGGGGCAGGGGTCAATGTGCTCAGTCACTCAGTTGTGTACAACTCTTTACAACCTCATGAAATATAGTCCACCATGGTCCTCTGTCCATGGGCTTTTACAAGCGGGGTGGGGAGGGGGGAGGGGCAACAGTCATTTAAAAATAGGCCCTTTTTAAAGTGATTTGGGTTATCATGATCCCTGCCAAAATATCTAATTTATTCAGTTCAGTTCAGATCAGTTGCTCAGTCGTGTCCGACTCTTTTCGACCCCATGAATCGCAGCATGCCAGGCCTCCCTGTCCATCACCAACTCCCGGAGTTCACTCAGACTCACGTCCATCCAGTCAGTGATGCCATCCAGCCATCTCATCCTCTGTCGTCCCCTTCTCCTCCTGCCCTCAATCTCTCCCAGCATCAGAGTCTTTTCCAATGAGTCAGCTCTTCGCATGAGGTGGCCAAAGTACTGGAGTTTCAGCTTTAGCAGCATTCCTTCCAAAGAAATCCCAGGGCTGATCTCCTTCAGAATGGATTGGTTGGATCTCCTTGCAGTCCAAGGGACTCTCAAGAGTCTTCTCCAACACCACAGTTCAAAAGCATCAATTCTTTGGCGCTCAGCCTTCTTCACAGTCCAACTCTCACATCCATACATGACCACTGGAAAAACCATAGCCTTGACTAGACAGACCTTTGTTGGCAAAGTAATGTCTCTGCTTTTGAATATGCTATCTAGGTTGGTCATAACTTTCCTTCTAAGGAGTAAGTGTCTTTTAATTTCATGGCTGCAGTCACCATCTGCAGTGATTTTGGAGCCCCCCAAAATAAAGTCTGACACTGTTTCCACTGTTTCCCCATCTATTTCCCATGAAGTGATGGGACCAAATGCCATGATCTTCCTTTTCTGAATGTTGAGTTTTAAGCCAACTTTTTCACTCTCCATTTTCATTTTCATCAAGAGGCTTTTTAGTTCCTCTTCACGTTCTGCCATAAGGGTGGTGTCATCTGCATATCTGAGGTTATTGATATTTCTCCCGGCAATCTTGATTCCAGCTTGTGCTTCTTCCAGCCCAGCATTTCTCATGATGTGCTCTTCATAAAAGTTAAATAAGCAGGGTGACAATATACAGCCTTGACGTACTCCTTTTCCTATTTGGAACCAGTCTGTTGTTCCATGTCCAGTTCTAACTGTTGCTTCCTGACCTGCATACAAATTTCTCAAGAGGCAGGTCAGGTGGTCTGGTATTCCCATCTCTTTCAGAATTTTCCACAGTTTATGGTGATCCACACAGTCAAAGGCTTTGGCATAGTCAATAAAGCAGAAATAGATGCTTTTCTGGAACTCTCTTGCTTTTTCCATGATCCAGTGGATGTTGGCAATTTGGTCTCTGGTTCCTCTGCCTTTTCTAAATCCAGCTTGAACATTAGGAAGTTCACGGTTCACATATTGCTGAAACCTGGCTTGGAGAATTTTGAGCATGACTTTACTCGCGTGTGAGATGAGTGCAATTGTGCGGTAGTTTGAGCATTCTTTGGCATTGCCTTTCTTTGGGATTGGAATGAAAACTGACCTTTTCCAGTCCTGTGGCCACTGCTGAGTTTTCCAAATTTGCTGGCATATGGAGTGCAGCACTTTCACAGCATCATCTTTCAGGATTTGGAATAGCTCAACTGGAATTCCATCACCTCCACTAGCTTTGTTTGTAGTGATGCTTTCTAAGGCCCACTTGACTTCACATTCCAGGATGTCGGGCTCTAGGTCACTGATCACACCATCGTGATTCTCTGGGTCGTGAAGATCTTTTTTGTACAGTTCTTCTGTGTAATCTTGCTACCTCTTAATATCTTCTGCTTCTGTTAGGTCCATACCATTTCTGTCCTTATCGAGCCCATCTTTGCATGAAATGTTCCCTTGGTATCTCTAATTTTCTTGAAGAGATCTCTAGTCTTTCCCATTCTGTTGTTTTCCTCTATTTCTTTGCATTGATCGCTGAGGAAGGCTTTCTTATCTCTTCTTGCTATTCTTTGGAACTCTGCTTTCAGATGTTTATATCTTTCCTTTTCTCCTTTGCTTTTCACTTCTCTTCTTTTCACAGCTATTTGTAAGGCCTCCCCAGACAGCCATTTTGCTTTTTTGCATCTCTTTTCCATGGGGATGGTCTTGATCCCTGTCTCCTGTACAATGTCATGAACCTCCGTCCATAGTTCATCAGGCACTCTATCTATCAGATCTAGGCCCTTAAATCTATTTCTCACTTCCACTGTATAATCATAAGGGATTTGATTTAGGTCATACCTGAATGGTCTAGTGGTTTTCCCTACTTTCTTCAATTTCAGTCTGAATTTGGCAATAAGGAGTTCATGGTCTGAGCCACAGTCAGCTCCTGGTCTTGTTTTTGTTGACTGTATAGAGCTTCTCCATCTTTGGCTGTTAAGAATATAATCAATCTGATTTTGGTGTTGACCATCTGGTGATGTCCACGTGTAGAGTCTTCTCTTGTGTTGTTGGAAGAGGGTGTTTGCTATGACCAGTGGATTTTCTTGGCAAAACTCTATTAGTCTTTGCCCTGCTTCATTCCATATTCCAAGGCCAAATTTGCCTGTTACTCCAGGTGTTTCTTGACTTCCTACTTTTGCATTCCAGTCCCCTATAATGAAAAGGACATCTTTTTTTGGGTGTTAGTTCTAAAAGGTCTTGTAGGTCTTCATAGAACCGTTCACCTTCAGCTTCTTCAGCGTTACTGGTTGGGGCATAGACTTGGATTACTGTGATACTAAATGGTTTTCCTTGGAAAGAACAGAGATCATTCTGTCGTTTTTGAGATTGCATCCAAGTACTGCATTTCGAACTTTTTTGTTGACCACGATGGCTACTCCATTTCTTCTGAGGGATTCCTGTCTGCAGTAGTAGATATAATGATCATCTGAGTTAAATTCACCCATTCCAGCCCATTTTAGTTCGCTGATTCCTAGAATGTCGACGTTCACTCTTGCCATCTCTTGTTTGACCATTTCCAATTTGCTTTGATTCATGGACCTGACATTCCAGGTTCCTATGCAATATTGCTCTTTACAACATCAGACCTTGCTTCTATCACCAGTCACATCCACATCTGGGTATTCTTTTTGCTTTGGCTCCATCCCTTCATTCTTTCTGGAGTTATTTCTCCACTGATCTCCAGTAGCATATTGGGCACCTATGAACCTGGGGAGTTCCTCTTTCAGTATCCTATCATTTTGCCTTTTCATACTGTTCATGGGGTTGTCAAGGCAAGAATACTGAAGTGGTTTGCCATTCCCTTCTCCAGTGGACCACATTCTGTCAGAACTCTCCACCATGACCGCCAGTTTTGGGTGGCCTCACGGGCATGGCTTAGTTTCATTGAGTTAGACAAGGCTGTGGTCCTAGTGTGATTAGATTGACTAGTTTTCTGTGAGTATGGTTTCAATGTGTCTGCCCTCTGATGCCCTCTTGCAACACCTACCGTCTTACTTGGGTTTCTCTTACCTTGGACGTGGGGTGTCTCTTCACGGCTGCTCCAGCAAAGCGCAGCCGCTGCTCCTCACCTTGGACGAGTCTGAATGCCTAAAATATCCAATACCAAAAAAACTTTCTGGGTTAAAAATGGTTTTCAGAAGGTCATTGTCACAAATGCACTTTGTTTGGCATTTACTCAACACCATTACTAAATATGTAATTTAACTCTCTATCCAATACTTAGTAATACTCTACAATATCCATGAAAGAAGTTCAGTATATCATGCAGTTTACCATACTTTTTTCTAAGCCTTTAATTTTGTTAACAGAGGAATATTTTAGATATTCAGCAACTTTAAGGTTTTATGTTTTCAAACCTACTAAGCCTTATCCTTTATGGTTTCTGTTTTTGGTGTTTGCTTTGAAGGGTCTCACCATTCCAAGAACATATACATAATGACGTTAATGTTTTAGGACTGTCTTATCTTCAGAGCACACACATACCTGATTAAAAAATAATGTTTTGTCCCTCCAAAACAATGCATTTTGTTCTTAAGCCTGCTTTGCTTTACTATTAATATTAGAACACTTATTTTCTTAAAACATTTTTTGCTTATTTGCCTTGTGTGTGTTATCTATAGGGTATACTGTAGATCGAATGTTTGTGCCCCCTCAAAATTCCATATGTTGAAACCAACCCACAAGGTCATAGTATTTGGACGTGGTGTCTTTGGGAGGTGATTAGGTTATGGAGGTGAAGTCCTCATGAATGGGATTAAGTGCCCTTGTGAAAGAAACCCTAGAGAGCTCCTTTGCTGCTTCCACCACATGAGGGCACAACAAGAAGATGCCTATCTATGAACCAGGAAGCAGTTCTTCACCAGATCTTCTACTTCCCAGTCTTCAGAACTGTGAGAAAAAAAGTAACGGATCCATGTGATATCTGGTGGAAGGGAAAGGTGATCAAGGTCCTGGCAAATTAAATTATGATGTAGGACTGGAGAGCTGATACTCCTGAAGTAGCACAGTAAAGGTGTATTTCTGGCCTTGCCAGCTGAAAGTAAACTGCTTCTTGTGGTCTTTCTAATAGAGACAAAGACATAAGTAGATCTAATAGCTGCATACAAGGTGCTGGGGCTGTGTTAATTTGCTCAAGCAATGAAACCTCATCTGGTATAGCAACTCCAACAGGAGTCCCCACCAGGTTAATCTTACAACATGCACTGTTATTCTGCAGGGTCCATCCATCTTCTGCACAGGCTGGTTAGGTGAGTTAAATGGGATGTCATGGGAATGGCCATCCCAGCATCTTTAGGTCCTGATAGTGGTAGTAATCTCTGCAATCCCTCCAGGAAAGCAGTATTGCTTTTGGTTTACTATTTTCCTACATAGAGACAGTTTTAGTGGCTTCCACTTGGCCTTCTCCCCATAATTGCCCTCACAGGTCAGGAAACCTGTGTGGGGATTCTGCTAGTTGTTGAGAATGTGTATTCCCATCATACTTTCCAGCACTGGAGAAATACCCGCATGGGGCATTTGAGGACACACTGGGCCCACTGTGAGACAGACCTGAGCTGAAACTTCACTGACTACCTGACCTCCATAAACCCCTACTCTGAGTGGACCACAGCCATGTTTTGAGTCTCCTGGAATTACTGTGAGTTCAGAGCTAGTGTCCAGGAATCCCCCACAAAGCCTGACCATTTCCTTTTCCCCAATGCACAGTTACCATGGTAAAAAGATGTAGATCTCTTTGGGGAAGTCTGGGAGAAAGATGAGCAGTATGCATTTTTGGCAGTGTCCTTCCTCAAGGGCACCCAGATTTCCTCTCAAACAAGAGGTTCTGGGTCTGTGAACTGGCTGGAGTCTGAGAATTGACTGAAAGACTATGACTCGGTTTTTATCATTTTTGTTCACTTAAGTTACAACTCTTTTGCTTACAGAGACCAAGTAAGAATTTAGTAAGCTTCCTATACATTTCAGTTCTAGGAATACCGTGCTCAAATAGCCAACACCATCAGTCTCCCTAGTCAGACTATTCTGATTGCTGCTTTGACTCTGCTGTTCACTATGATCATCACACCCACCTGGCCTCTGCACATGATTGCTGCCATTGCTCTCTGCCACTCAGGCTGCAGTTACTCCCCTTGCATTCAGGTTTCCTGAATCAGTGGCACCTGCTCCCACTTTAAGTTCTGGCCTACAGAGAAACGTGATTACTGATACCTTCAAGGGTGCGCAGGACCTCCTCAAAAATTTATTTCTCACTGTTGTGGGGCAAGAAGTGTCCTCTGGTCCAGTGTAGGCCACCCCAAATTGTGCCTGAATGGCACATTGACTACTTTGAATTAAAGTTACTTAAGAAATGGCCAACATGAGAGAGACACTCTCATCCTCCTTTCTCTTATTCTGAAAGCAGGAAATAATCTCTCATATGAAAGGTACACTCCTGCCTCCAGAGGTAGGACACCCTTAACCCCAGAGTCAGGGAACTCAGGCTGAGAAGCCTGTATAAATGAACCTCATTACTTCATTACCCAAGTCTATATTCAGTTTAGATTCTTCAGTACTTGAGTGCCTGAAAACCTGTTTTTTTTTGTTCTGTCTGTTCCTTACAAATTTATTAATTTATTTAAAAAGTATAAAGGCTGCCTGCTTTGGCCACTTCGTAGGTCCCATTTCTATGAAACCTCCATGTGCATTAATTAAAATTTATTTTTCTTTCTCCTCTTATGTTGTCTTGCATCACTTCTATTATTAATCCAGCCAGAAGAACTGAAGAGGGATAAAAGTGGAGATTTTTCCCTTGCTGACACTACACATTGACTATTTCTATGAGTTGAATGGAAAGTAAAATTAATAAATTATATAAATATAATTATATGGTAAAAATAAGACAAGATTAAAATAGTTTTGATAATTATATAATAAAATTGGCTTTAATAATTATATGATAAAAGTAAGAAACATTAAAATAAATAGACTTTCTTCCCACATATATATCTCAATAAGAAGTACCATGTTTATATTATTGCAAGACTGATTTCCTGCTGTATCGTGAATCCTCTTTGGTGAGGCAATCTTGTCTTATAAGACTATAAATTATTCTGAAGTGAAACTCTGTTGGTTCTCAATGATTACCACTTCATCTTTCTGAGATCAGTAAACTTCCAAGTACGGGCTACAGGCCCTATTCATCTTGGCAGTTACAAATGCAGATACCTTGAGCCAAAGTTAATTCAAAATCTCTGGTGTCATGTTCAGGAATTTGCTTCGATTATCACCACAGTGATGAGTGAATCACACCAAAGCTTGAGAATCACAGCTCTAGATGATCCTACTGCTGCTGCTAAGTTGCTTCAGTCATCCATAAATAACTACCTCTAAATTTTCAGTTGGGACAAATGCCAATAAAATCTGTTAGTGATTTCAGATATTCACCTTTATCTTCTCTTTGAAAATGGGAAGATTTATCCATTTACTCTTACCTCTAGTTTTTCTCACAAGTCTCTACGTATCCCTGATTCAGGAGTTTTTCAAAATCAAGAAATTATTCCAAAACCCAGAAATGATAGAATTCCATAGTAAATGATAGTTTCTTTATAATTATAACTTATCTTTATCTTCTTTTTCCCCTTATGTGTTTTCTTGTATTTTCCTTCTGTCGCTCATTTTCCTTGATAGACAAAGCATAAGCTATGTATAAGTTAGTAGAGTGGTTGTCTTATGTATAACTTAAATTAGTATCCTGTTCCTATCTCATGAGTCTAGGTCTAAGGGCCCTAAAGTGGGTGTTTTGCCATAACGTATTTCAGTTTTTGTTTGTAAAGAAGATCTGAGTGTTGTCCCTTTCTATGTGGATTGCTTTTATGTAAAATATTTAGGCATTATTCGGGAAATGCCTGAAAGAGCCAACATAAGAACCTTAGTATTATTTATGTCCAGTTAGACCTCTCACTTTTACTGTTTGTACTACAGTTAATGGGGTTCCCCGTCTTTCCTAAAACCTTTAAGTGGCTTATTCCATATTTTGATCTATTTTGCATGATTTACTGTGCCATCTGATGCAGTAATGCTGCGCTGTACGTGCTAAAGCTACCCACTGGGGCATCAATTCCCGGTTTCTTCTGAAATTATCCACCGAGCCGTTTTTTACTTGGAGTCGCCTTCTACTGGTGGGAATTCGGCTTGCCACGACTTGGAGCCGGTAAGCCCTAGAATTCTGGTAGGCCTGGATTCCTCGCCGGGCGCTGTGGCGCGCGCCTGTAATCCTAGCTACTCGGGAGGCTGAGGCTGGAGGATCGCTTGAGCTCAGGAGTTCTGGGCTGCAGTGCGCTATGCCGATCGGGTGTCCGCACTAAGTTCGGCATCAATATGGTGACCTCCCGGGAGCGGGGGACCACCAGGTTGCCTAAGGAGGGGTGAACCGGCCCAGGTCGGAAACGGAGCAGGTCAAAACTCCCGTGCTGATCAGTAGTGGGATCGCGCCTGTGAATAGCCACTGTACTCCAGCCTGGGCAACATAGCGAGACCCCGTCTCTTTTGAGTTCTTACCTTAAAAAAGGCTTTCTTATTTTTTTAATATCTTTTCATTTTTAATCTTACTTCACCATTATCTAGCGAAACAACTGAATATTAAGGTTGCCAAGTATTTATGGAGCCCCTATTGTATATCACGGAGAAGGCGATGGCACCCCACTCCAGTACTCTTGCCTGGAAAATCCCATGGACGGAGGAGCCTGGTAGGCTGCAGTCCATGGGGTCGCGAAGAGTCGGACACGACTGAGCGACTTCACTTTCACTTTTCACTTTCCTGCATTGGAGAAGGAAATGGCAACCCACTCCAGTGTTCTTGCCTGGAGAATCCCGGGGACGGGGGAGCCTGGTTGGCTGCCGTCTATGGGGTCGCACAGAGTCGGACACGACTGAAGCGACTTAGCAGCAGCAGCAGCAGCAGCATTGTGTATCAGGTACTATGCTGAGCCCAGGTTCTCCCAATACCTAGAATGGATAAGAATCTCACAGTAAAACGCAAAATGCTCTTCGGAGAGCAAGACTTATCAGAATAGGAATTTTTTTTTTTTTTAAGAGTTGGTTTGCCTTGATCATTGAGGGTAATTGTAGGGCGAATCAAATAGTCCACTGCGTTAAATTTCAACAGTGTACGCCCCAGGGAAAGTGGTAGTTCCTCAGGTACACAAAGCGGTACCTGGGTCCTAGTACGTTGCTCATAAATTGTTATGACCAGTAGGGGTCACTATGGGGGCTGGCTTGAATCCCGAGAGGCAAGGGAGCAAAGTAACCGGACAAGTTTGTAAGCTTTCCAGGAAGGAATGCAGTTTCAAGAGAATAATTTGTATCTATTTCGAATTGTTTTGGTACGACGAAAAGCTAATCGACGACGACTTGACTGCCGAACGCCTCACAAAATGTGACGCAAAGACGTTCGCTTCGAGGAGTATTGGATCTTCTGCGCGGCCGTAGATCCGCCTAGTGCGCCTGCGCATAAGAGGAGCGGCGTTGAGTCAGGCCGGCAGTGGAGGAAACTGCGGTAGCGATCCTCGAGGCTCGCCATGAAGACCCGCTTTAGCACCGTTGACCTCCGTGCGGTACTTGCGGAGCTGAATGCCAGGTACCGTATGTCGGGTGACCAAGCTTGTGCGGGGGGTGCAGGAGGCAGAGACCATGGCCCTACCGTAGAAATAAGCAGGGCCTTGTGTTTTCCCTCCCCCCCCCCCCCCCACCCCCGGGTGCTGTTCTCCTATAGACCTGCCTAGGCCTGAGTGGGCGAGCGCGTGACATCTTTCCGTGGCCCTGAGGATACCGGGGGACCCTGGCGGCCACGTGCGCCACCCCCCGGCTCTCGTGGGCTGCTGGTCTCGCCAGGTCTTGCGTCCCACTTTGGCAGGGCTCTCGGCTTGCCGGCCTGAGTCGCCCCGGTCTGGCAGGAAACGTTTACTAAAAGAAGTCAGGTGGACGCCAGGACACCAGTTAAGTCATTAGTTCCAGAGGTTTCCAGACCAGAGGCTTGGTTTGGTAGACTCTCTTCCTCACCCCAAAGAGTTTTAGCTGGAGGTAATAGATTCGGCCGGAGATCTGCATTCTAGTTCGGTTTTTATTAATATTTTATTATTATTATTTAGCTGTGTGAGCTTTGTCATATTTCTCAGGGCTTCGTTTACATTTTTTCTTCTGTAATTAGTTGAGTTAGATTTTAGCTGTATTTCCTAATGTATGTATTGGATCACTTTAAAAAACTCTTTAAAGCATTGTATCATCCTGGAGCTGGTCTATCACTTTTTTTAAAGTTACATTCGAGGTTTAGGCAGAAGGTTGCTGGCCTTCAGCCTCTGCACTCTGGTTGACCCCCTATCTTTAAAGATTCCCTCTTTGGCAGGCTGTGTTTGCGCCTACGCTTTAAATTGTGGGAAGTTTTATGTTTCAAATGGTAGTATGATTTATTATTTGTTTCTTTTCTCTTTGCAGCTTGCTAGGAATGAGAGTAAACAATGTTTACGATGTGGATAATAAAACGTATCTTATTCGTCTTCAAAAGTAAGAGCATTTTATAGGCTTGTTTTATCTTATGTAATTAATTTTTTTTTAAAGCAACCTACTGTTAGTGCTGGTAGGACCCTAAAGACATTTTGACTTTTTTCTTCTACAGACCAGACTTTAAAGCTACACTTTTACTCGAATCTGGCATACGAATTCACACAACAGAATTTGAGTGGCCTAAGAATATGATGCCGTCTAGTTTTGCCATGAAGGTAAACCTTATTATACTTGAAGCTTAATGTTAAGGCCCTGAGAGTGGTTACTAACAATTGAAGTTATAAACTGGTTTTTCTTTGTTGGTATAAATAAAAGAGATAAATACAGAGTAGTTGAGACATACCGGATGAATAAAGGAGATGTTTATTAACTTCTCCCTTTTACCCATCACACCACTTTGTGTTCCAGATCTTTCCTTCCCAAAGTTACCATTCTGATTGAAGCTTTTATAGAGCTGGACATTATAGCCTTCTAACTCTGTGCTTCTCACTATCAAAAAAATTTTGTTTCAGACCAACAGTGATCTTACTACAGCATCATTTTGATTAGTTACCCCACCTTTTACAATTGTCTGATATCTGAGTCTGTATCCTGCACCCCAGCACTCTTGGCTTTCTGTGTTCTGCCCTTCTTCCCTAGCCTTGTCTTCCACGGTTCACTTTTCAGCTGCCAGTATGTATTTTGTTGGAATACTCAATGACATTAGTATGCTACCAGCCATATCTTTTTACTTTTCACTTCTCTCTGTTTTACTGTTAAAACTGAGATCCTGCATCTGTGAATGTATTACCCATTTGCTTATTGACATAACAGGTATACTGAGAGCTCATGGTACAGAGGAAAGACGTTAGACTGAGATATACATAACTTCGAATTAATGGTTTTGCTGCTGAATACTTTTATAACTTGGAAATTTTACTTAACCTCTTGGGACTTGTTTCTTTAAATGTAAAATATAGATAATGCCTCTGTTATGGGGTTATTGGTGAGGATTGATTGAAGTTAAATGTAAAGCACCTAACACAATGCCTGACACATAGTAGGGCTCCATATGTATTAATTTCCTTCTTCCTCTCCTCCTCACTTTCCTTCAGAAATTTATTTGTTTTGGCATTGTGTTATTTCATTAGAGGCTTTACAGAGAAGATCCTTATCCCCAGCAACTTAGAATCTGTTTTGGATTACACGTTAGGTAAGTGTTTCCCAAATCGCAAGGCCTGTCACAAAATTATCAAATTCTTAAAAGTTTCATTTACTTAATAGTAAGCCAAAATGTTTCTTTTGGAAATTGTCCTTAATAATAATGACACTTTATATTTGTATAGCACTCTTCAAGGAATAATACTTCATTTGAGTTGTTTAGCAACTCAGTGGATATGAAGAACAAATATCATTTCAGTTTTACAGATGATATAACAGATAATAAGCTATATGCTTTTGGGATTGTGTAAACATCCCCAAATAAGGCTATATCAATAGGAGATCAGACACTCAAAAAAAAAACAAACAAACAAAAAAACCTTTTATGAGTTAGGTATACATGTCAATCTAAATATGTATACAAATTCCCTCCAGTGGCGTAGACAACATTAAGCACTTTATAAAAACCTACAGCTGTTACTGTTGTATGTCAGGCAGGATCATGTTTAGTATGTGGTAAATCAGTGACTTTTCCTGATTCTCACATTTGGGAATGCCAGATACAGCTTTGTGGCACTGACAGAAGCTTGTTTTCACCAAGATGCTAGTAGAAAAAGAGAAAACAGGTTTTACATATGTATTATATGTCTGCCTATACTCATGATAATTTTCCCTTTTTTACCATTCCATGGTGTGGACTTCTATTCCATTCAAAGATGCCTTTTATTTTCATTTTAACTTTATTTTTCTCATAAAAATATTACTGATTTTCACCTGGGGATTTAAAGATAGCCCTGAATGTAGGTCACTGTTTAAATCAAAATTAATGTAGGCCACTTCTAAATGAAAACTGTTAAATTTAGGAGGGGGAGATTATTTATTCTGTGAAGGTTGAAAAGTCTCATATCTGCCTGAATATAATGTGAGTATAAATTTCTGCCTGAATACATAAAATGAGAATTTTAGTCAGTTTAAACTGTAGCTCTGGAGAACTCTTCTTAGTTATGAAAGAATTGGCATTGATTTGAAGAATGACCCTGGATATTTCTTCTTTTTTTCTTTTTTTTAAGATGGTTTTAGATGAACTTACCTGTAAAATTTGTCTTGGAGTTGAGTCTTGAGGAAAAGAAAGCATCCTTTCTTTCTGGTCTTGACTAAGAGGTCTTTCAAATTCAAAAATGAGAAACAATTGTTAAAAATTTTTTAAGGAGCCACAGCGTAGTTTTGTTTTTGGTTGATGTCATACGTAAGATATTTATACTAAAGAGTAGTATGGGTTTCCCTCATAGTTCAGTTGGTAAAGAATCTGCCTGCAATGCAGGAGACTCAGGTTCAATTCCTGGGTTGGGAATATCCCCTGGAGAAGGAAATGGCAACCCACTCCAGTATTCTTGCCTGGAGAATCCCATGGACAGAGGAGCCGGGGGGCTATAGTCCATGGGATTGCAAGAGTCGGACACGACTGAGTGACTTTCACTTCGAAGGGTAGTACATGTAATATAAAACAGTAGGTATTTACCAAGTAAGTTGCCTTTGGGTTTAATATGTTCATTTTATTTTAATTGCTGATAAGAACAAGAACCTTACGACTAGGGATAGAAATGGGATTTGATAAAAGATAGGAGTTGCTGTATTTGGAGTTGAGCTAAGTTGTTCAAAAACTTGGAGATAGTACCAGAAAAATTCTACTTGGGCTTTATTAATAAAGTTTGTGAGAATAGGTTATTAGTTGTAAGTTGGAGGACTGATTTACAGTATTTCAGTAAGCTCATGGTTCAGAATTTGTATTTGAACTGAAAGATTAGTGGAAGTCATTAATCTTGGACACAAACACACTAAAAGGAATTTGGGATATTTAAAAAAGTGGAGTAGAAAGAGGCTTTAAAAAAAGGTTACAGTTTTGTGTGTGGTCTTCAGGACAAGAACAGGAATTTATTTAGCAGTGTGTAAAGCAAAAAAGTAAATTTCATTATCTGTTATTGTCTACTTAAAAATTGAATATGAAATACTGTTTCAGAGTTAGCAGAGTGGTCTGAAATAAAATGTATTTCTTCTGATTATCATTCTGTAAGTTTTGATTTTAAGACTATACTGTTTTATCTACTAGTCTTAAGATATTATTCCTAATGAAAATTAGAAGAAGAAACTTACTTATAAACCAATACTGAATGATTAGAAATTCACTTTTACTATTTAAATGCCTTTTTCTTCTCTTTCTTGCTAGTGCCGAAAACATTTGAAGAGTCGGAGATTAGTCAGCGCAAAGCAGCTTGGTGTGGATAGAATTGTAGATTTTCAGTTTGGAAGTGATGAAGCTGCTTATCACTTAATCATTGAGCTCTATGACAGGGTAAGTTAAATTTGGGGGTGGGGTGAGGAGAATTCACTGTATTGTCGATTATTCATGTAATAGTGCCATCAGACATGAGCAGGGAACATTTTTTCTTGTGAAAGGCCATTGATACACTAGGATAATGTAGTGCAATGCAAGTAAAATGTAATCTTCCATTAATCTTCATTTTATCTGGAGGCCAGAATTTAGGCAGACCATAGCCATTTAAAATAGTATTTGAGGGACTTCCTTGGTGGTTTGTGGTTAAGACTGTGCTTCCACTGGGAACTAAGATCCCATATGCCATGTGTGCAGCCAGAAAAACAAAAAATAATAACATTTAAATGTGGTAGATGAAGATCTGAGAATTGAAGATATTATCTGGTACTTTAAATTTCAGGACTAATGTGATAGAGCCAGCAAATTGTCAAATAGTTTTGTCATAAACAGCATTTGAGACCTAGGGACATTGCCACATTTTCAATGTCATCAGTTATAAGAGGAAGACTGCTGATGGCCTCACCATTGTTCTTGCCTCTTAATCCTTCTCTTAGTTACCTGTTCTATCTTGGAAATGTTTTTTCATTAACTGTCAACAGCAAAATAAATTCCATTTGCATGAAAAATTTAAGTATAAGAAGTGAGACCATAGAAATGCTAGGTGAAAATATGGATTAAGATGGATGAATTTGGGATGAAAAAGACTTTTAAGCTTAACAGTGAAAATAATAAATATTACTACTTAACCTACCAGTAAGACAGTTTAAAAACTGAGTAAAGCAGAAAACACCATGAACTACATATGAAGTGAAAAACTAGGGAGAAGTATTTTTAACTCACAGGATAAATAAAGTGTTCATAACCCTCAATATGTAGTTTTCACAAACCATTCAAGTGGAAAAATGGGTAAAGTACTTGATTACACAATTCAGAAAAGAATAATACAAATGGCTTATGAAAGCATGAAAACGTATAAATTCACAAATTACTGAAAGATAAAAATGAGATATTTTTCTTTCTCCTCTTATTCTTTTTTTTTTCATCAGCATATAAATGATTGGAATGTTTGAGGACAACCAATATTATCAAGAATGTACAGGGAGTTCCCTGGTGGCCTAGTGGTTAGGACTCTGAGCTTTCAGTGCCATGGCCCAGGTTTAATCCATGGCCAGAAAAAAGACGAATTAAAAAGTTGTGCAGGAACAAGGGCAGATTAGAACATTATTTTCGAGGATTATTTGACAGATTATAACATGATTTTTAAAGTTTATGTGCCTAAACCTTTGACCCAGGAATTCCACTTCTAGGAATTTATTAAAAGCGTTTGAGGCAAGTGCTCAGAAAGGACCATGTCAGGGATATTCTTATAGTGTTTATAATAGTTAAACTTGGAAAGAACCTGAATGTCTTTGTTTTTTGCTTTTTCTCCTTTTCTCTGTGATTATCATCTCCTGAATGGTCCCATTTATTTCTTGCATGAGTCATTTGGCCTGGACTTAACTACAGCTCTTCGGTGGAAATTGGTCCCTATTTGTTCCTTATATGTGAGATAGAAGAGAATTTTTGTCTTCTTTCTAGACTCCAAGCAACTCCAGTATTCAAAGCTAAATTTCTTCGAATAAGAAATTAGTTAAATAATTAAGGGAGACCCAAATAATAGAATACTGTGTAATTTTTAAAAATAATATTGAGACTTTTTTCTTATGTTTTCACAAGATACTTTTAAGAATTTTCAAATTTTTGTTAGATAAATGTGCACTTAGTGAATCATCACAAGTGAACTTACCTGTGTTAGTTATTGACCTGAATGTGGGACAGGGATAGCAAGACCAGCTGCTGATCCCTGCACTTTCTCTAACTGTCTGTGCACTTCCCTTTGCCAGTGATCCTTTCCCCTTCTGCCCCCTCCTCCCCTGCAGGCAAGAGCAGCTACAGCTGTAGCCCTCCTGGAATTGATTTTTGTATGTGGTCTCAGGTAGTGGTCCGTTTTTAAAAATTTGTATGATAACTTTTTAAAAACTTTTGTTTTGAAATGATCATAGATTCAGAGGAAGTTGCAAAGATAGAGAGGTCTGGTGTAACTTTCACCCAGTTTCCCTTAGTTGTACATCTTATATAATCGTATTACAGTGTCAACCAGGAAATCAATATTGGTACATAGAGCCCTGTGCATTTTACCATGTTTGTAGATTAATGTAACCACCACTGCAATCAAGATACAGAAGTCTTCCATTACCACAGAGATCTTCCTTGGGATAACCCTTTGTAGTAACACCCACCTCACTCCCTCCCATCCCAGCACCCTGGCAACAATTAATTTGTTTCATCTTCATAATTTTGTCATTATAAATTGAATCTTTAACAAAGAAAGCGGCCTCAAAACCTTGGTTAAAAGGACGTACCGGATACTCTTAAATAGGAGTTGATAAACTATATAACCTATAGCCTCTTTTTGTAAAGGCTGTGTTTAAGAATGGCTTTTACATTTTGAAAGAGCCCTTTAAAATGAAAGAAGAATATGCAACAGAAACCATATGTGGCCCACAAACCCTAAAATATTTATCATCTTGCCTTTTATGGGAAAAGTTTGTTTACCCCTGCTCTTAAATAATAGACTCATATGTCAGCTAATATTGGACAGATACCAGTCTGTATCAAGGATGCCAAGTTAGAATTTTTAAGACTCTTTTTAGTCTAGAAGCAGATGTTTTCATGAAAATAGAGTGTTAACCTATGATCTGGGACAACTAGAATTGATTATATAGGACTGAGTAAATTGGAGAGTAATTGGAGACTGAGTAAATCTGATTGTGGTTATTTTTTTCAGAATATCGTTGATTTTATTTTTGTGATAGTTACATGATAAAGCTCTTTACCTTTCTCTGACCTGTAATTTGGTAGACTATACTAGTGCAAATCTGAGTGATATATTCTTTAAATGGTAGTTTGCTCTCTTTGATCCCTTAGAATTTAGGTACAGTTGCCTTTTACTGAGATTGTTTTACTGCCCATTGACAATGTGTATATTTACATAGGTTCAGTAAGAATTTTTCCTTTTTACCAGGTTACAATTAGGCAGATTTGAGGATAAATCTCATTTAATTAGATGTGAAAAGCTCACCATTAAGGAATAAACGTAACACTTCGTGAGTGGAGCCTGTGTCCACAAAGTCCTCCTGAGAACCTAACCTTGGACCTCTTGTGTGGCATATAGGATCCTAGCCTGCAGTAAGTGAGGAAGGTCACTTCTTGTAGATCTGCATGACTTCAGGTAGAGAAGAATTTACTTATATTTGTAGGTGTACCACAGATGAAGCCAGTGGTGTTTTGTTTTTTTTTCTTTTTTGGCTTCTGTGGCTTTGAGTTAGAAGCAAATAGTAATTTTTAAGTCTCTGGAATAATAGAGGCTATTGAAAATAAAATTCCAAATTTCTTGTGAATTCTTCAGGCAGCAGTGATTATTATGGCTTTGTAACTCTTGATACCATGTGGCTCTAGATTTGCTTTCTATAGTACAAGGAGGTTTATGTAGTATATGTTAGTATTAACATTTCTTACTTTACCTGTGTAAATCAGTCCAAGAAGCAGAGTAGCTTGTATATGTGTAATCAAGAATAATTTTAAATGTTGTGATTGTAAGAGGAGACTTAAAAATTATCCAAAATTTGAAGAGACAAAAAAGCATAAAATGTTGTTTGAATATCCTGCCAGGTGTTGTCTGGCCAGTACTCCTGGGGATTCTAGGGATGTATATCTTTGATTTGCTACCCCTTCTGAAAATTTTTATTAGTGTATTTTTTTCGCTATCCTGGGTCTTCGTTGCTGCACTTAGGCTTTCTCTGATTGGCAGCGAGTGGAGGCTACTCTCTAGCTGTGGTGCGTGGCTTCCCGTTGTAGTGGCTTCATTGGTTGTGGAGCATGGGCTCCAGATGTGCAGGCTTCAGTAGCTGTGGTTTGTGGGTCCTAGAGCTCAGGCACAGTAGTTGTGGCACTCGGGCTTAGTTGCCTGGCAGCATGTGGAATCTTCCTGGACAAGGGATCAAACCTGCATTGGCAGGCAGATTCTCAACCTCTGGCCCACCAGAGAAGTCCCTGCTACTTTTGATTAGGCTTTTTTACAATTTGTTAAACGTGGGCTTTAACTTGTAGAAAACTGACAGTGCAAACAATTCTTGTCTGATGGCAATGAAAATTAATTTCATGTAATAAGATATTCAGATTATTCCTGTCAGGAGAAAAGATATCCCCGGAGGTTGCAGTTTTATTGCCCTCAGTTGGCAGTCTTACACAGCCACTCTTTTCTCAGCCATGCTAAGTACTTTACTAACTTCATTTCTTTTAGTGCCAGTTTTGTCATCTAGTTGTCTCATTAATTAGTTAAATAACTTTTGGCAGTTACTAAAATTGTATTTTGTCTTATGGTGACCACTGTTTCTGTTGTTTTCTGTTTTTGTCTTTGGTTTTCAGTGGTTTTGCTATGATGTGCATAGTTGATTTTCCTTTGTACCTTCTGGGGTTCATAGTGCTTTTCTAGAACCTGTGATTTGGTGTTTTTCATCAGTTTGGAAAGTTCAGTCATATTTTCTTTTGACCTGTCTTCCAATTTACTAATATTATTGCTCTCAGACAAGAATCATTTGGAATTGTTGTGTTACCTGATTCCTCTGATGTCTGTTTTTATAGTCTGTTGTTTTGATTTTAATACTTTGTCTTTTCTCCTCACATGCCTGATTATTTTATTGTGTTCATGCATTGAATAGGAAAAGTAATAGATACGCTATGATACCTGAATGATGTTACCCTCCTTTAGAAAGGGTACTTGCTTTTGACAGGTAGCTAAGGACACAGATAATCCAATCAAGAATTGAATTGATTAGGAGTTGGGCCTGGGAAAGCTGGATAATTTCCAATTCACTCCTTCTTCTGGGATGCAGCCTTTCAGGGTCACTATTCATATCTGAACTTATAAGGGATAACCCCTGCTAGCTCCCACACCTTTTACTTGAACCCTGAACTCAAATTTTTATTCTCCTTAGTTGTCCTGTGACTCTAAATTCATGCTCAGCTTGCCAGCCTGTCAGCTGCTTCTTAACTATTAAATACATGATCCTAAAGTAGCTCCAAGTATGGTGCTCACCTTTCTGAGCTTTCCTCTCCTAGACTTTTATCCTGTAAATGTTTACTACCTACCTTGTTTGCATTTTTTGTTTCTGAAAAGACTTGCTTTGTGTATTTTGTCCAGTTTTTCTCAATAGTTAGAATTATCTAGACTACCATAATAGAATTATCTAATCTACCATTTAAATTTAAAATATTTATACAATTAGTACATGAATACATACTCAGTATATAGAGAAGTTCATAGAATTAAAATTGAAGGTCTTTCTTATCACTCTTGGCCCAACCAGTTCCTCATCCCAGAGTAACCACTATGTTTGATGTCCTATTTATGATCACTTCCCTTCCTCCCCTTCCAATTAAAAAGGAGAAGGGTTTTGTTTTGTTTTTTTTTTTCATTGAGAGGAAAAATCTCTAGAATTTAAATAACTACAGAGTGCCTTAGGTTTAACTCAATATGAAGTTTAAGCTTATATATCAGACACGGCCTTTTTCTTTTTTTTCCTTTTTTCAGTTTAACTTAGCACTTGACAATGCAAAACTTTTTTCCATAGAATAAATCTTTTTTATCATTTAAAGATCTAAAGAATTTTTCAATTTTATAATAATTTTAGATTTGTAGAAAATTTGCAAAGATAATAAAGAAAATTCCTGTATACCCCTCACTTAGTTTCTCTTAATGTTAACATCTTACATAACCGTGGTACATTTGTCAAAACTTAGAAATTCACATTGGTATATTACTGCTAATTAAACTATAGGTTTTATTTAGGTTTCACCAGTTTTTCTACTCATGTTCTTTTTTTTGTTCCAGGATTCAATCCAAGATACCCCCTTGCATTTAGGGCCTTTTCTGTTTTGAAGTCTCTGTACAATTGACATGTATGCTGTCTAGATTCCAGAGACCCAGTTAGTGATAAGTTTAGAATAGGTAGTCAAGATTTATATATGAGAGTAAGTGCTTAGGAATTTTCACTGTGTTATCTAAGAGAAATATGTTGGTTGATTCTTAGAGTGGATTTTGAAGATTGCTCTCTTGTCTCTTTATAGCAGGATCTGAACGTCTAGTCTTCATGTCTGGAATTTCGATGTATGGTTTATTTAAAATTGATCAGTGTAAAGAGACTATTGCCACTCAAACTGTCAAAGTCAGTTTATTAATTTGTGATATGAAGGTTCCAGTAGGAAAGACTCTGGAGAAAATAAGATTAGGAAGTAGATTTTTTAAGTACATTAGAATCTAGTGCAGTGTTTACCCAAATAAGTTCCTTGACACCACTTCTGTAAGATAATAGCTAAGAAAAATGGGTCCCCAATAAGGTAAAGAAAAATTTTTTAACTCTAGGACTTACCACTGCCTTTAATATGATAGTATGATGTGTATGTGCCCTAGGGAAGGGTATGTTACACAGAATTTCCAAAACTTACTACATCACATAATTTTTTTTTTTTTTTTAATGGGAAGTAGTGGGAGCCATCTTAACAGAAAACTTTTGGGAAACCTTGGTTTAAAGAAGGCCCTTTTGGGGAAGTAACTACCTTACTTGAATCTTCCAGATGCTCTTGATAACTGAACAGTTTGATTCAGCAAACATTTATTGAGGACTTTCTACATGCCAGGCCCTATGGCTAAGTCTGTTTTTCAGGTCACATCTTTATGAACTAATTAGACACTATATGGACTTCTGTCCAAGTCTCCTACTTTCCTTCTGCAGTTAACATTTCTGTTCTTTTGAGTTAAATAAATATTTAAATTTCTAAATGCATGGTTTCTTTGAAGTTAGAACCTTTAGCAGTAGGTCCTACTCTTTCAACACCAGAAACTTCAGATTATCTATAGGCATACATCATTTTACTGAGCTTTATTTTATTGTGCTTCTCATATGCTGCATTTTTTTCTTTTCTTTTCTTTCTTTCTTTTTTTTTTTTTTTTTACAAATTGAAGGTTTGTGGCAGCCCTGCATCAAGTAACTTTTTGCTTGATGTGCCATTTTTCAACAGCCTTTGCTCACTTTGTATCTCTTTCATTTTGTTAATTCTCACAATATTTCAGACTTTTTCATTACTATTTTTATAGTAATCTGTGGTCAGTGATCTTTAATGTTACTACAGAACAGCTTGGTGAAAGCTCAGATGATGGTTAGGAGTTCCTAGCAATAAAGTATTTTTAAGTTAAGATATGTACATTGTTTTTACAGTATACTATTTATACACTGTTATATGTTTTGTTATATATTATATATCACATATTATTACACAGTATAGTGTAAACATTACTTTTATATGCACCGAGAAATCAAAAAATTAATGTGACTTGCTTTATTGCGATATTTGCTTAATTTCAGTGGTCTGAAACCAAACCTATAATACCTTCAAGGTACACCTGTGTATCTGTGATCAAGGTGAATCATGGCCCCATCTAGTGAAATTGATGTTATTCCTCATCAGATTGAAGACTATTCCCACCATCTTTGATGACACCTTCTGAGTACTTGCTAAGGCATTTGTGACTGCTTCATGAATGCTTTTTTGTATTTTAATTACACAACAACCTGTAGCTTCACTATCTATAATAAATTTGGAAGGTTGTGTTCTTTGGGCAGTTTATTTTCATTAGGCTTCTCCCCCTCTTTTTTATTAAAAAGATTATGTTAAATTCTAAAAAGATTTTTTAAATCCTCACTTTTTAATGGGAAAAAAAAAAAAAGTTGAAGTGTTAGTCACTCAGTCATGTCCAATTCTTTGCAACCCCATTGACTGTAGCCCACCAGGCTCCTCTATCCATGGGATTTCCCAGGCAAGAATACTGGAGTGAGTTGCCGTTCCCTTTTCCAGTGGATCTTCCCAACCCAGGGATCGAACCTGGGCTTCCCCATTGCAGGCAGATTCTTTACTTGTCTGAGCAAATAAGTATTTTAATTTTTCCCTGTATTTGCCTTCTGCATGCCGGGATACAGGATTTTTTGTCTTCCAATTTTTTTTTTATTATAAAACATTTTTCTACTTTTTAAACATAGTCTTAACAGGTTTTAAATATCTTGTCATATTGATATAATTTATTTAACACTTTCCCCAATTTTTACATTTAGGCTGTTTGCATTTTTTTTCTGTTTTAAATAAGCTGCAATTTAAGCATGTAGCTTTTGGTTTTATTGAGTTACTACATTAGGCCACATAAATAACCAATTGTGGAATTCCTTGGTCAGAGGGTATTATGACCTTTATTGATTTTGCCACATAACTGCTATTAAAAGACAAATTGCAAGTGAAAATATAAATAAATAGCTTTGTGTTTGGCTTCTGAAATATATGTGGTTTTTCTTAATAAGTCACAGTGTGTGTAGATTTGCCTCAACCAGGTGCAAATTAAGTTCAACCGGTGGTCATCAGGGTGTTAATTGATTACTTTAATAATGCCCTCTGCAGAACCATCAGACAGAGTTTAAAGTTGTTCCAGATCCCTTCATTGTGTTTCAGACTTGGAGTGTTTAGATTTATTTATTTCATAGTCTATGCTGGGTCAGTGTAAGGAGCATTGTTGAGATGTGACTCAAATGCTTTTTGTTTGTAACTTCCTTTCTGTAGCCTTCATTGGGGTTTTAAGAGACATTTCCTTTCTCAATTTTTAAGAAAATTTAAGAATGACTTCGGAAAAACATTAAATTATATTTTATTCTATTACAGGGGAACATTGTTCTTACAGATTATGAGTACCTAATTTTAAATATCCTAAGATTTCGAACTGATGAGTCTGATGATGTTAAATTTGCTGTTCGTGAACGCTATCCAGTTGATCATGCTAGAGCTGCTGAACCGTTGCTTACCTTGGAAAGGTAACATGTTTTGTTTATTAACTCATTTCATACTGTATTAGATAGTAAAATAGATTATACGTCAGGATATGAAAGAACTGTCACATAAGGAAATAATGTGTTTACTTGCATAAAATAAATTTGGACAGCTTGAATTATACAAATGTGCACTTGAATGTAAGCAGTTAAGCCTTATTTGGGAGTAGCAAGTGTATATTTTTTTAATCTTAAGTTTGTTGTTATGTCAGATGTTTATAATTTCTTGGTGAAGTGAGGGGACTTATTAGCTATTCTTTAAGAAGACAGTGGCTATCTTGGCAGAGTGCGAAAGGAGATAGAAATTCTGGTTTAGTTAAAAGAAATAGGAATATGGTGAGATAAGGTTCTGACTGTAGCTGTAATCTTCTGACTGGAAGACTTTGCTGACTAAGAGGCTACAACAGTGGTTTTCAAAGTTTAGCGTGCATCAGGATCAACTAGAGGGCTTGGTAAAATACAGACTCCATGCACCACTCCCCCTCTAGTTTTTGATTAAGTAGTTCTGGTGTAGGTCCTTGGAATTTACATTTCTAAGACGTTTGTAGATGAAGTTGATGCTGATTAGGGGGTTGTAATGGCCCACAGCATCCTTGAGTTCTTTCTAAATGCTTAATTAGGTAAAGCCATTTCAGGTGTTAAGGTATATTACCAGGGAGGGATAAATTGGGAGATTGGAATTGACATGTACACACTACTGTGTACAAAATAGATAACTAGTAACATGCAAAAAGCACAGGGCATTCTACTCTACTGTGTAGTGACCTATATGGGAAAAGAATCTAAGAGAAAGAGTATCCACTGTGTAGGTATAACTGATTCACTTTACACCTGAAACTAACATTATAAATCAACTATACTTCAATACAATTTTTTTAAGAAAGATGGTAACACCAATCTCCACAAACTACGTTTAACAGTTGCATAAAAATGTGTCTTTTCATGTCATATGAGCACACTGATGACAAGCAGTATGACTTAGTTGAAAAAGTATTGGGTTTCTTTGGAAAACTTGGTTTCGAGTCCCAGCCTGCTGATCAGGAACCTAGTAACCTTAGATAAATTACTTTTATGACTCCACCCCTCCCCCCCCCAACCTTTTTGTTTTTAACCTATAGAGTAAACTAACTCTTCTTATGTTTTAGGATATTTTGAAGATCAGGTAAATAGATGCATGTCAAAGTATTGTGAAGATTTCTGTAAGATCTGTTAAATATAAGATAGTAAGGGGTGTGTTAATTTTGTTTCACAGATTGACTGAAATACTAGGCGGTGCACCCAAGGGTGAACTATTGAAGAGAGTTCTTAACCCATTACTTCGTGAGTAATCCTACATAGAGCAACAAAGTATTTGTAAAATAATAATGGTTTTCAGGAATATATTTAACACATTCAGATCTAGTTCTAGTAGAAATTTAAATCTAGTAGAAAATTAGAACAACTTGATAAGTGTAGAAAGGAGTTTAAAATGATCTTTAGAATAAATAGAGGTTTATTTTCAAAGAAAGAGAAATTTATAGTACTGTATGAACTTTGACCATTACCTTTTAGATCTTATTTAATAGCAATACAGTTATATAAACTAATAGTATGTTATCTAGTACTTGATTGCTAGCTGTAGTTTTCTAAGAAATCAGTTGGTATTTTTCAGTGTCATAAGCTTTTTGGTTTAATAACCCACTTAGCTTGTTTGGGTTTTCTTTGTTTTTGCTTTTTGATTTTTATTGGTGAGTCTCAGAGGATTCCAGGATCTGCCTGGTACTGTTGATAACCAACATAAAGATTTTCCAATAAACTTTTATACTTGAGAAAAGTCATCACTTATCCCTGTATTAAGGAATCTGAAAAGGACATATGAGAAGACAGGTACCATTGATTACTAAAGGAGTTACTCTTCCTCTCCTGTGAAATTAGAATGCATTAAGAAGTTATCTTTAAAACTTTCCATTAGTTAGTATAACATGTGAAATTTGTAAGTTTGGATTTTTCAATAGAAAAATGTTTATTCTGTTTTTATTCTGTTAATGTGGTATATTACATTAACCAGTTTTTGGACGCTAAACCAACCTTGCATCCCTGGTTTATAATCCTTTTATATATGGCTAAATTACATTAAATTCTTGTAACTTCGCACCGACTTCCACAGGTTTATTGTCTCAAATTTTTATAAGTAATTTCTAGTAACTCATTTCTGATAACAGTTCAAAATAAGTAAACTAATTGTTATTTTTACTGGTTACTGCTATTGAGTAGATGACTTATACTGGGATATACGTATTATATTTTGAATGTGAAATTTTATAGGAAAATACTACAAATAATATCCTTTGCTTTTATAGCGTATGGGCCAGCTCTCATTGAGCACTGTCTCATAGAAAATGGATTCCCTGCCAATGTCAAAGTGGATGAAAAATTTGAAAGTAAAGGTATATGCGCATGTTACAAGTTTTGCACATTTTTATTTATTTCATTTTTTTAAACCTATGAAAATTATTTCTGGGAAAAGTAATCAGTGAATGCATAGTTTCAGACTTAAAAAGAATTTGACCTATGAATATTCTGTCCATATGATATTCCTGACTTTGTACTCTAATGTGACATTTTATCCCTAGTAACATGCAGTTTAATTTTTTGATCTACCCTATTACCTTTCAATTATGAAATATTCTCCCTCCCTCCCCCTAAATTTTGGAAGGGGTTACTGCACTTGGGACAATCTCTGGAGGCTTGAAGGAGTAGAATTATTCACCTTCAGACTCAGCACCTGAGGTGTTTCTAGAAGTAGCATTATTTATGCATTTTAACTCTGTAAGTGTTGTGCTGTGACTACATAATGAATTAGGCTTTTGTAACTACTTAAATTCACTTTCTAGATTAATTAAACCTAAATTAACTTCCAGATTAGGATAATAAAAAATTATAGGAAATATAAGGAAAATGGAAGATTTGGTCTTTGACAAATTTTTATCTGCAGATTATCATGTAAAATGTAAAAAAAATCATTTTTGCTATTTATGTTTTGGGATTATATATTATTTCTTAAGGTTTAGGGATCATTTTTATGCTGTCAAATTTTTTTGTGAGTTTAAAAATACAAACAATGTTTGAAATGAATGATTTAGTTTCTGAAATATATGAACTCAGTGCAGTCCAGTTCAAAATGCTAACAGGTGGTATTGCTAATTTTGGTATTACACTTCCTTTTTAAAATCTATATGTGCAATAAAAAGCATATAAAAATGTTCAGGAAAACTCTGGAAAATAATAGTTATTATGATAGAGAATAATCTTTTCATAGATTAAAATGCATTATGAAACTGTAATAATTAAGTTTTGGGAGAAGGAATACACAGCATAAAGAATTCAGAAACAAGCCCAAATATATGTGAGACTTTAGCATATGAACAGAAGTACCTTTCAGATCATGTGGGGAAAGATGGATTCAATAAAAGCTGTTGGGACAACAAGTGACCAAGATATTTTCTTATTTAATACATTGATTATAAGCATGAAATAACTAATTTTCTTAAATAACTTTATTATTTCATAAGCACTTTCTATTTTTTGCATAGATGTTTAGTAATAGCTAATGGACAGTTGATTGGTACTCATTCTTTCCTTTCTTATTTCCCTATTAGATATTGAAAAAGTACTTGTTTGTCTACAGAAAGCAGAAGAGTACATGAAAACAACATCCAGCTTCAATGGAAAGGTAGTACCACGTAATACTTGCTATATATTGTTGTGGCTTAGATATTAGAATTTTCATTGAAGGATCAGCATATGTAAATTTTTTGTTGTAATTTGGAAATTTAACACCTATAATATGCTTATTCTAGGGTAGTTTTTTTTTTTTTTTTTTTAATTGCTGTTGGTTTCTGATTTTTGTTCTGTTTCTTAAATCTTCTACAAAGTACTGGGTCAGTATCAGCACTCCCAGAAATTTGAGGAATTTGAAGATATTTCATCTTAGGTTGATTTTTAGATAGAAAAGCACATTTTAATTTGCCATCGCTTTCTAAAAATTTACTAACATCTTTTTAATTATTAAATATCTGCTGAATTACCTCATATCTTGTTTTTCTTTCCTATTCCACGTATAACTTCACTTTCAAAAAGGTTTAGGAAAAGTTCTGATTAATTATAGCTAAATCAGTCCAAATGTACCCTTCACCCAGTTATTAAAATGAACTAAAATTTCCTACCAGCAGTGTGAACCAAAGACTTTTTCTGCTGGAAGTAAAGTGCTTTTGGCTCTTTAAAATTGCAGAACATCTGAAAAATGGAAGAAAAAAGCAAAATGCACATGTATAATCCTACTACTTTATCAAATCATTAATATTCATTTTCTTTATTCCCTGATTTTCTCTTGTCCATGTGAATTAGTAGGTTCTAATGATTCTTACTGATCTTTAAAAACATCATTTTGAGAAGTGATACAATCAATATAGACAAATCCTACTGATTATTTTTAACTAGAATAATTTTATAAGCTAATAAAGTCAGTATCATTCAAGGAAAGTAAATCTTTGTTAATTATAAAGAGAAATTAGTTTTAATGTTGGATTTTTGTAGGGGTATATCATTCAGAAAAGAGAAATAAAACCAAGCCTGGAAGTAGACAAGCCAACTGAAGACATACTCACGTAAGTATGTAGGCATGGGTCTGTTTGCTTTGGGTGTTCATTAATGTTCTTGAATGTGATATAGTAAATATGTTTTACAGGTATGAGGAATTTCATCCTTTCTTGTTTTCTCAACATTCACAATGTCCATATATAGAATTTGAATCATTTGACAAGGTGGGTTTTCTGATTCTGTTTTTTGACCAGTTAGCATGATATGAATTAGATTAATCCAGCTTCTTTTGAGAAATTGAAAATATTTTTGCTCTACAATCACTATTAATCTGGACATTAAAAATCAGTGAGGTCACAGATACAGACTGTTGGAAAAGTTTGTTGCCACTTTATTTTAAGATGAAGGACCAAAGATCTGAACTTAATTTGATTCTTCACTGTTTAACTGTATAATAACATTTACTGGAAATCTGCTCAAGTTCATCAAGTGGTTTTATGAAACAAAATGGACTCTAAAATTCTGTGTGTGAAAGTTGATGCAGAGACTATATTTTTCGGGGTTTTTTTTCAGCTGGTTGATTGTCTTTTTCTTTTTTTCTTGATAAGGCCGTAGATGAATTTTATTCCAAGATAGAAGGTCAGAAAATAGATTTAAAAGCTTTACAGCAGGTATGGTATTATTAAAAACATTTATATTAAACCTTAAGTGTGGTTTATATAAAACCACACTTTAATATAAATAACATTATATTTAATATAATTTATTATATTAAATTTATTTAATATAAATTGGACTTAAGTGTGGTTTGCTGGGTAGGTGATGCTCTCATACAGGAATGGGTACTTTTTAGAAGTAGTATGAGAATGCCCTGATCTCTTGGGATACTGATAAAGGTCCAGGGGAACCGGTGTTAAACAGACAAAAACCCCACTCATTTGCTCTATCAGAGTATAAGATAACTCTTTAAACCAGAAAATACAGTGACAAGGAGGCTTGTTATTTATTCCCTAGTATGATTTGCTTTATTACAACTACCCAGAGCTTCTCAAACTTTGCTGTAAAAGGAATAGTGTTTCAAGGAGGAGATTTTTAAATGGGCCAAAGGAGTGAAAATGAAGTGAAAGTTGCTCAGTGATGACCAACTCTTTGCGACTCCATGGACTGTAGCCTGCCAGGCTCCTCTGTCCATGGAATTCTCTAGGCAGGAATACTGGAATGGGTTGCCATGCCCTTCTCCAGGGCGTCTTCCCAACCCAAAGATCAAACCCAGGTCTCCTGCATTGCAGGCATATTCTTTACCATCTGAACTACCAGGGAAGCCCTGGACCAAAGCAGAGGGAAGTTTTTTCAATACATATGTTAAAGTGGGCTTTTTTACTAGACCTTTAATATGCTTTGTGTGCATCATGACTCCGCAAGGAAGGTTTAATATGCTGTGTTTTCCCAGCACATCTGACCATGTTTAAGGGGCTTTCACTGCAGAGAAGTTTTAGAAAATGACCACAGTCACTCGAGTTCAAGGAGATTTGATTTTTAAAAATATTCATAAGATCTTAAAATACGTGTGCAAAAACTTTACGTGAATGCCTGTGTCCTCCCCACCCTCAGTTGTTTTTTTAAAAAAATTAGTAAAAATCAGAATTTCAAAGCAGGTGGGTTACCAGTTACATAGTATGATTGCCATATGGTGGCAGCACTTTAGCAAGTAAACATGTTTAAGGGTAACATTGAACCCGTATTTTTATGTGTATCAGAATACACATGGATTATTTTAGCATTTGTTGTGCAAATTCTTTTAATAGTCACCATTCTTACAATTTAAGTATTTTTAATATTATATCCAGCATGCAAATATTCATTAATTGGTGATGCTGTGACTATTGTGTAAAATAAGCTCCCATATCAGTAAGTTGTGTGGAACTTAAAATGTAAGTTCCAGGTGATAAAATGGTACACAGTCATCCCTTACTGCCTGCAGTGGATTGTTCCAGGAGCCTCTGTGGGTACCAAAATCCAAGGATTTTACAAAATGGTATAGTACAATGAATACAGTCGGCCTCCCATATCTGTAGGTTTTATATCTGCAGAAACTGAGTACTGACTATATTAAAGGTCAGATAACTACCATCAACCTTTGTGTAGTAAATTTAGGAAAAAGAATAGATACAAATAAGAGAAATTAAAAACAGCAATAAAATAAAAAGAAGCTATTTTAGGAACTCATGCTAAGGATGCATTCCCCCAAATTTTACATTTATGTCATAGGGAAAAATATCTTGAATTCTGCCTTGAATAACGCAAGGACATTAGGGACATATCTTAAATATACATTCCTATATAGCGAATGGGAGGTAGATGGTCAGGAGAGGTAATTTTGGAGCATGAAACACTTTGCAGTAGGATAGACCTGGGGAGGTGGACTACAGGGAGCTCCAGTTGGCTGGTAACAACATTGAGGAGGCAGAAGTAGGGGTGGGAGAGTGAGTCTCAGGAGGTAAGAGAGAGAAGGTACAAATGGCAGAAGAAATCTGATTTTTAAAAATTCTGTTTTGTCAACAAAAGGAAAAACAAGCATTGAAGAAATTAGATAATGTGCGAAAGGATCACGAAAACAGATTAGAAGCTCTTCAGCAGGCACAGGTACCTTGTTTAGCTTTCTTTCAGATACTTTTTAAAAAATGGGAACCTTAACTGGCATTGAAACAAATTTTTTTTGGCTTATTTCTTAAGGAAATAGACAAACTTAAAGGAGAACTTATAGAAATGAACTTACAAATAGTTGACAGAGCCATTCAGGTTGTTCGAAGTGCTTTAGCCAACCAGATAGATTGGACGGAAATCGGGTTAATTGTGAAAGAAGCCCAGGCTCAAGGAGACCCTGTTGCAAATGCAATCAAAGAATTAAAACTACAAACCAACCATGTAACAATGCTGCTAAGGTGAGTTTGATTCTTAGTTAAGCAGTTAATGTTTATTTTGCTATTTAATTTTTCACTGTATTCATTAAAAATTTATTTGAAAAATTTCCTTTGAAAATACTGGGAAACATTAATTTACATTAAAATAATGCAACTTTTTAAGTACTGTAGACCATTTATAATTTCATTGAGAAAAAAACTGAAAATAAGAAAGTGATGTCATTGACGTTAGTGAAATACTATTGAATATTTTTAATAGAAATCCATACTTGTTATCAGAGGAGGAAGATGACGATGTTGATGGTGACATCAGTACTGAGAAAAATGAAACTGAACCACCAAAAGGAAAAAAGAAAAAGCAAAAGAATAAGCAACTGCAGAAGCCTCAGAAAAACAGGCCATTGCTTGTTGATGTTGATCTCAGCTTGTCAGCATATGCCAATGCCAAAAAGTAAGTCACAAATTTAAGTATAAATTAAATTTATTTTTTGGCTGTGTTGTAAGGCATGTGAAAGTCTAGTTCCCTGACCATCAGGGATCAAACCTGTGTCCCCTGCAGTGAAAACATGGATTCCTAACCACTGGACTGCCAGGGAATTCCCATAAGTTTTAGGTACAATATTATCTGCAATAAATCTATTAGGATATTAAGGATAAGAAGTATTATTTTGACTATATATACTCTGGGAGAAATACTTTTCAGAAAATATTTTAAAACCTTGTGCATTATTTAACTTTTTCATATACAGCATACAAAACAAAGTTAACATAATGTGCAAAACGTGTTCTTAATTGTTTGAGAGTCTGTAAAATTAAGAATAATGTAAATGGAAAACTAAAGTGTAAAGATTTTATCTAAAATTAAGAGATCTATTTTTCTAGGTATTATGATCACAAGAGATATGCTGCTAAGAAAACGCAGAAGACTGTTGAAGCTGCTGAGAAGGTACTTAATATGTCTTAGAGTAAACGTTCATTGTTTTTCTCTGCCTTATTAATTTAATGGACTTAATTATTTTTTGGCAATCTCAAAAATGACAGAATGATCTCTGTCAAATCCCTTATGACTATACAGTGGAAGTAAGAAATAGATTTAAGGGACTAGATCTGATAGAGTGCCTGATGAACTGTGGATGGAGGTTCGTGACATTGTACAGGAGATAGGGAGCAAGACCATCCCCAAGAAAAAGAAATGCAAAAAAGGAAAGTGGCTGTCTGAGGAGGACTTACAAATAACTGTGAAAAGAAGAGAGGCAAAAGATATGCCCATCTGAATGCAGAGTTCCAAAGAATAGCAAGGAGAGATAAAAAAAAGCCTGCCTCAGCGATCAATGCAAAGAAATAGAGGAAAACAATAGAATGGGAAAGACTAGAGATCTCTTCAAGAAAATTAAGAGATACCAAGGGAACATTTCATGCAAAGATGGGCTCAATAAAGGACAGAAATGGTATGGACCTAACAGAAGCAGAAGATATTAAGAAGAGGTGGCAAGAATACACAGAAGAACTATACAAAAAAGATCTTCAGGACCCAGATAATCACGAGAGCTGGACATCCTGGAATGTGAAGTCAGGTGGGCCTTAGGAAGCATCACTATGAACAAAGCTAGTGGAGGTGATGGAATTCCAGTTGAGCTATTTCAAATCCTAACAGATGATGCTGTGAAAGTACTGCACTCAATGTGTCAGCAAATCTGGAAAACTCAGCAGTGGCCACAGGGCTGGAAAAAGTCAGTTTTCATTCCAATCCCAAAGAAAGGCAATGCCAAAGAATGCTCAAACTACTGCACAATTGCACTCATCTCACACGCTAGTAAAGTCATGCTCAAAATTCTCCAAGCCAGGCTTTAACAGTACGTGAACCGTGAACTTCCAGATGTTCAAGCTGGTTTTAGAAAAGGCAGAGGAACCAGAGATCAAATTGCCAACATCTTCTGGATCATGGAAAAAGCAAGAGAGTTCCAGAAAAACATGTATTTCTGCTTTATTGACTATGCCAAAGCCTTTGACTGTGTGGATCACAACAAACTGTGTAAAATTCTGAAAGAGATGGGAATACCAGACCACCTGACCTGCCTCTTGAGAAACCTGTATGCAGATCAGGAAGCAACAGTTAGAACTGGACATGGAACAACAGACTGGTTCCAAATAGGAAAAGGAGTACGTCAAGGCTGTATATTGTCACCCTGCTTATTTAACTTCTATGCAGAGTACATCATGAGAAATGCTGGGTGGAAGAAGCAGAAGCTGGAATCAAGATTGCCAGGAGAAATATCAATAACCTCAGATATGCAGATGACAGACACCACCCTTATGGCAGAAAGTGAAGAACTAAAGAGCCTCTTGATGAAAGTGAAAGAGGAGAGTGAAAAAGTTGGCTTAAATTAAGCTCAACATTTCAGAAAAACTAAGATCATGGCATCCAGTCCCATCACTTCATGGGAAATAGATGGGGAAACTGTGGAAACAGTGGCTGACTATTTTTCTGGGCTCCAAAATCACTACAGATGGAGATTGAAGCCATGAAATTAAAAGACGCTTGCTCCTTGGAATGAAAGTTATGGCCAACCTAGACAGCATATTAAAAAGCAGAGACATTACTTTGCCAACAAAGGTCCGTCTGGTCAAGGCTATGGTTTTTCCTGTGGTCATGTATGGATGTGAGAGTTGGACCATGAAGAAAGCTGAGTGCCGAAGAATTGATGCTTTTGAACTGTGGTGTTGGAGAAGACTCTTGAGAGTCCCTTGGACTGCAAGGAGATCCAACCAGTCCATTCTGAAGGAGATCAGCCCTGGGATTTCTTTGGAAGGAATGATGCTAAAGCTGAAACTCGAGTATACTTTGGCCACCTCATGGGAAGAGTTGACTCATTGGAAAAGACTCTGATGCTGGGAGGGATTAGGGGCAGGAGGAAAAGGGGACGACAGAGGATGAGACGGCTGGATGGCATCACTGACTTGATAGATGTGAGTCTGAGTGAACTCTGGGAGTTGGTGATGGACAGGGATGCCTGGCCTGCTGTGATTCATGGGGTTGCGAAGAGTCGGACACGACTGAGTGAGTGAACTGAACTGAACTGAAAGCCCTTCTGGCCCATCAGGTCCTACACGATCTACTTCCCTTTGATCACATCACCTATCCTGTTACAACGGGGCTTCCCTGGTGGCTCAGTCAGTGAAGACTCCACCTGCAGTGCTCGAGACTGGAGTTTGATCCCTGGTTGGAAAGATCCCCTGGAGAAAGAAATGGCAGCACACTTCAGTATTCTCGCCTGAAGAATCGCATAGACAAAAGAGCCTCGTGGTCTGTAGTCCATGGGGTCTACAAGAGTTGGACATGATTTGGTAACTACAGCACACAGTTACATACTCTTTCCAACTACAGTGGGATCTTAAGGTGTTCCTACAACAGTGGCCCATACTACTTTCTCAGGGCCTTTGCACTTGATACTCTTTCTGCCAAGAATGTTCTTCCCTCAGATTTTTCGTGGTTGGATCCCCCTCTTCATTCATATGTACTTAAATAAGCCTTTATCAGAAAGGCCTTTTTGGACCACTCTCAGTAAAAATACGACTGCCCTCAATTTCTCTTTGCTCTTTGTTTTTCTTGTTTAAAAACATACACCCCAACATATGATTATCTATCTTCCCTCTAGAATAGAGATTGCATGAACGTGGAATCTTGATCTGTTTTCCTCATTGCTGTGTCCCAGTCCCTAGAATATTGCCTGGAACCTAGTCACACTAAAATCTGTTAAACGAATGGCCTTCATGACTTAGTTCTATCTTCCTCTCCAAGCTCATTTTTTGACATTTTCCCCTGTGATCATACTTTTCTGATCAAGCTGCCCTTTTCCTTATCTTTTTATTCTTTGCGTTGGTAATTCCATTAATCCTTCAGGCTTTAGCCTAAGTGCCATTTCCTCAGAAATACCTTTGACCATAATCAATTATAAATCGAGATTCCCTTGTTACACTCTTGTAGCATCCTTTGTAGCATTTACCATGTTTATTTGAATAATTATGTATTTATATATCTCTTCTCCTAGACACCAGTGACTTATTAATTGTTGTGTCTCTGACATCTAGCCCCAAACCTCCTGTATGGTTGCACTGATTATCTGGCAAACAAATGAACTGATTGAACCCCGCCCCCCTCCTTTTTTTTGTAGGTCTTGAGCAGATATTTGTTTAAAATCATTTTAATATTTAAGGCAGAGTTTTTTTCATTACTTTTATGTGCTTGTTGTGTGTGTTAATATATAGATTGTGTCATTTTGTGACATTTAAACTACTACTTGCCCTATCATTTACTTGGTATTATTTAAATAAAATTTTCAGCAAACTACTTAACAACTCTTTTCTTATAAATAGGCATTCAAATCAGCAGAAAAGAAAACAAAGCAAACCTTAAAAGAAGTCCAAACAGTTACCTCTATTCAGAAAGCAAGAAAAGTATATTGGTAAGTGTTCGTTTTTAAAATATATTTTGTTTTTCTCAAACTTCTACATGGACATTGTTTAGAAAATCAAGCAGTTCTACAAAGCTTGTTAAAAACCACTAACCCTGCAAACTTTTGTAGCTAGCAGTCTGAGTTGTGGCATGTGGGCTCCCGAGAGGGCAGGCTCTAATAGTGTGGCATATGGCCTCTCGAGTCGTCACCCGTGGACTTAGTTGCTCTGTGGCTTGTGGGATCTTAGTTCCCTGACCAGTGATTAAAACCATGTCACCGACATTGCAAGGTGGATTCTTTATTGCTGGACCACCAGGGACTTCTCTGCCTGCTCCTGTTGCCTCCTCTCCCAAGGAAACTTTTAGTTCTTTTAGCTGATTCTTTTGCTATGTACTTCCATTTCTCTTAGTAATATATTGCTGCCTAATTTTTCTGCTTTACACTCTATTAATAACTTCCCATTATGGAAAGATGAAGATTTTATTCTTTTCATTTGTGTTCCATTACATACACACACATCACCTAGCTTCTCAATATAGTTACAGCATAATTTTGTCAAGATTGATATTTTGCATTAAGAGTATTATGGGTATTTAAATTGTAGTCACAGCTGGATCATACAGTATTCTGCTTTCTTTTCCTTTCCTGCTCAGCATTTTATCTTCCCTGAAGTTAATAATTGTCTTGTTTCATTTACTTTCTTTTTCTTTTGTTCTTATTAGTAATCATGTTCAAATTCTCTTCCAAGTATGTTCAAACAATTGGAATCTTATCAGTATCATCTCCTTGCAGAAGTCTTCACTGGAGCTTTTTGATCTACTTTGTTATAGATGGTTTCTCTAAGCATTTTAAATTCTCCTTTTATTATTATTCTGCAAGTTCTGTTTAACCTCTCTCTCCTGAATCTCAAACTTCCATTTTCTTTTTTGATGGATTGTGTGGTCTGGAAACTTCATGAAAACGGGTATGTAAGAGGTAAAGTTTTGAGGTCTCTAATGTATAAAAAAATTATTTTACTCTTAACAGTGTCTGTGGGTAAAATTCTGATTTGAAAATGTTTTCCTCAGAGTTTTGAAAAGGCATTTTCCATTGTATTAACTTCCAGATTTGATCTTGAAGTTTGATGTCATTTGACAGTTGAATTTTAATAGGAAACTTGTTTTTGCCTCTCTGTAAGCTTCTGGATCTTTTTTTTTTTTTTCCTCTTAATTTTCCAAAATTTCACAAGAATATAGGTTGGTAAGGATGTTTTTATCCTTATGATGGATAATTTGTGAGCCTTTTTCGTTTGGAAACTGAGAATTCTTGAACTGTTTCTTAGAAAATCGCCTGCCCTCTGTTTGTTTTTTGTTTTGTGTTCTTTTTCTTTCTAAAAGTCTTATTTTGTACATATGGGACCCCCTCAACAGTTCTCCAGTTTCATTGCATTTTTTTTTTTTCATTCTCTCTCTTTTTGTTCTGTATTCTGAGATTTTTTTTCAACTTTATCTTCAATCCTTCCATTGAATTTTTTGATCTTCTATTTCTTCCTATCATGTTTAAATTTTGAGCTATTTTTGGTTATTTCAATGTTACTTAAAAAACTTACTGTTTTTTAACAGTATATTTCTTTATAACTGAGAATAGTTTTGCTGTATTACATTTTATGTAGTACTCTTTTCTTAATAGGTCTGTCTTCTCCAAGTTTCTTTTTTCTATTTTTTGGTTTTGTCTCCAGTGTTCACTTGTGTTAATGTCTGGTGATCCTTGACTGTCTGCTCATGTTTTCTAGTAGAACTGTAAAATGCTGATTGGAAGTTCTTTGTGGTTTGTTGGACTTGTAAAATAATATGTGTGGTCTGTTTTCTGTGCAACTCAGTGTCTTTTTGCCACTTCTTTTTGCCTCTTCAGCTGGTCTCATTTCCTAGAAAAGCTTCTTTTGCTTATGCTTGTAAAGTGAAGACTTGGCTGTCTCTGTTTTAGGAGCCCCGTAGAAATAATAAGCCAAAGAGTCTTAGTATTCAGTATTTCATACATTTACTTAATTGCCCTATTTTTACGTATTCATGTATGTAATCTGTGATTTATTTCCCCTAGTCCAGTGATCCTCTTTGTACCCTTTTTATAGATTTAATTTCTGGCTTTTCTGTTAGAATGTTGAAGGGGTAGTTACCACCATGTTCAAAGCTGGAAAGATCTAGGGAAGTTGTTACTTCTTAATCAGATTTTTAGCCAGCCTTTCTGTTTTAAACTTCATCTTAAACCTATTTCTAGCAGTACCTTGTGCTTTTTATGGGTCACACAAGTATAAGTTGATTTGTTTCTTGACTTTTTTGCACCATCATCTTAGGATCCAGCTTCTTGAGTTAGCTCACTTGTCCATTTATTTTCCACATTTCAAAATTTTTTTTCTTTTTACTTTTCTAATATCTCTTGAATATCATTGACCTGTAATTTTCATTTCTCATAATGCTTTTATTAGCTATTGATACAAGATTATATTATCTCATAAAATAACTGAGAAGTGTTCCTTTGTCAACTGTCCTTGATGGAAGTCATCTGAGATTTTCTTTATGGGAAAGTTTTTTATTACAGATTCAAATTCTTTAGTAAATAATAGGACCACTCTGATTTTCTAGTTTTGGTTAGCAGTGCTTTTCTAAGATGTTGTCTGTTTTGTCCAAAGTTTGAAATTTATTCGCAAAAAGTTTATAATATCCAACTTAACTTTCTTTTCTTTTTTTGGCTGTACCATGTGGCATGTGGGATCTTAGTTCTCTGGCCAGGGATCAGACCTGTGCCCCCTCTAGTGGAAGCGTGGAGTTTTAACCACTAGTTCATCAGGGGAGTCCCTCCACTTAACTTTTTAACATCCCTAGAATCTTTAATTACTTCTCTGCTTTCATTCAAGAATTATTTGTGCCTTCTCTTTTTCTTAATTAATCTGACCAGAGGATTTTCGGTAGTATTAGGATCCTTAAAAAACTAGTTTTTAACTATTGATCTCCATATTGTGTATGTGCTATTTTAATAATTATTTTCATCTTTGTGCTTTTCTTTGGGTTTTGTTTTTGCATTTCCCTTTCTGATTTCTGGAAACAGAAGCTTAGTTCATTGATTTTTTTTCCCCCCTTCCTCAGCTTCTTTTCTAATAAATTTAAGCAATAAATTTATATCAGCGTGGCTTTATCTGCATCTAAAGCATTTTGTTGTTTAGTATTTTCATTATCTTTCATGTCAAGATATATTCTCATTTCCAGTGTGATTTCTCCACCCGTGCATTATTTAGAAGTATATGTCTTACTTTCTGAACATATTGAGAGGGGGATTGGTTATATTTTTGTTACTGATTTTTAGCTTAATTTGTATAATAGAGATGATATTCTGTATCTCAGATATTTGATGTTCATTGAAACGTTCTTTCTGGTCCAGTCTATTTATAGACAGCTTTATTTATAAATGTTTCATGTATAATTGAAAAGAATGTCTTTTTTATTGAGTACCTTTCTTTAAATACCAAGTCAGGTTTATTAATCATGTTCAAATTTTTGGCACCTTTGATTCTTTTTAATGATTGTTTTTCTAATTACTGAGAGAGATGTGTTGAATATCATATGATTATGGATTGTCGCTCCTTTTGCATTTTTGCTTCATATATGTTAAGGCTAAAATACCAATATAGAACTGTTTTTATCTTTTCAGTGAATTGAGCCTTTTATTAATTTTAATGAAATGTCCTTTTAACTTACATCTATTTTATATGCGAGATGTTCAGACTGTTTCAACTGGTTTTGGTTAGTGTTTGCATGGTATTATCTTTTGCCATCATTGTATTTCAACATTTTTATATCCTTATGTTTTAAAGGATATATATATATCGTTTTTTTCCCAGTCTGACAGTCTTTGCATTTTACCTGGAAAAATGACTGTGTGTGTGTGTGTTAGTCACTCAGTCATGTCCAACTCTTTGTGACCACATGGACTGTAGCCCACCAGGCTCTTCTGTCCATGAATTCTACAGGCAAGAATACTGGAGTGGATTGCCATTCCTTTCTCCAGGGGATCTTCCCAACCTGGGGATCGAACCCAGGTCTCTCTCATTGAAGGCAGATTCTTGACCATCTGAGCCACCAGGGAAGCTCCAAGAGAATTGACTATGTTTATATTTAATACAGTTTCTGATATATTTTGGTTTAAATCTACTGTCTTACTGTTTGCTTTCTATGTGTCCCATTCTATGTTCTTTTTTGTCTTCCTTGTTGCTTTCTTTTGATTAGTTGACTTTTTTTTTGGGCCTGTTAGTTATGTATTCCTTTGTTAGGATGATTACAAAATACATCCTTAATTTACCTTTCTCATTCTTTTTGTCCTTATTGGGTATATGTCATTTTACAGACCTTTTTATTGTCAGTAGGGAAGTGGTTAAATCCATAGTACATCCATTCAGCAATGAGGAAAATATATTTTTAAGTAAAAAGAGAAAAAAAGATGCAGAACAGTGTGTTGTGTCTAAAAAAAGAAAAGGATATAGTCTTAAATTTGAACCATGTATATGTATTACTTAATAAAAAATCATTTTAGAAAATAAGAATAGAATCCTTCTGCTGTTATATTTGATATAAGAGAGTTTCATTTAATGCCTGTGCTCAACCTGTCATTTTTTTTTTTTTTTTTTAATATTTATTTGGCTATGCCAAGTCCCTTAGTTGCAGCATGAGGGGTCTAGTTCCTTGACCAGGGATCGAACCCGGTCCCCCTGCATTGGGAGTACAAAGTCTTAGCCACTGGACCACCAGGGAAGTCTCCAATCTATCATATTTAGCCAGAAATTTTTAAATTGTAGATTAAATCATAAAAAGATTATCTTACTAGTCATAGGTAGCATAGAAATATTTATGTTCATCTAATTTTCTAAATATCATACAAATATACACTCTTCACTTTAAAAAAAATAAACAAACCTTGTTTTGTATAGGGGTGTATAGCCGGTTGACAGTGTTGTGGGAGTTTCAGGTGAATAGGGAAAGGGCTCAGCCATACATATGCATGTATCCGTTCTCCCCCAATCCCGCCTCCCATCCAGGCTGGCATGTAACATTGAGCTGAGTTCCATGTGCTACACAATAGATCTTTGTTGGTTATCCATTTTAAATATAACAGTTACACTCTTTTTATCAGTGGTGGTGTGTATTAACCATGAAAACCCAAGTTAATTTGCTTCTTCAGAAAAGTAATTTTATACTTCTGATGACAGTTTTTGCTTTTACGTATTTTAAGTGTAAAGAATGTCGTGTATGTAAACATTAAGTTGATTGATTGAGGACAAAGAATGTCATATATGTAAACATTGAGTTGATTGAGGACAGAATGGGAAAACAATTTTTCTTTCTTACCTGCAGTCCCAAAGAATATCCAGTGCCCCACTGAAAGAGAGCTAAACCTAGGGACCAGGTGACATTTTATGTTTTTTGTAATTCATTATTACAACTTCAATCTAAGACTGTCTATATGGGAAGGAGATAAAGAGAGAACTTTTTTTTAAACATAATATTAAATTGCTTTCTATTAAGACTGTCTTAAGAATATCCTAAGGCAATTTATTACAAGTTTTCAGTAAAATTCAGCTTGATATCTTAAAAGAAATTAAGCCATCAAGTTGTCTTAACCTACACGTAGGAGAGCCTTCTGGTTCATTTTGTTGATTAAAAGGATCTGAATTCAGGCAACTATGAAGGGGAAAAAATGTTAACTTTTTTCTTTAAAATTTGGTAGGTTTGAGAAATTCCTCTGGTTCATTAGCTCAGAGAACTATCTAATTATTGGTGGACGAGATCAGCAACAGAATGAAATAATTGTGAAAAGATACTTGACACCAGGTAAGTAAGATTAAAATTCCAAAGAATTTTCTCTTAAGTAATTGGATTGGTTATCTCAATATTAAGTGTAGATTTTCATCTTGTACTCCTTTGTTTGACAGATTTAATTGGTAGAGTTTCATGTTTTATGGTTGAATATGTGCTTTGATACTTCTCATTTTAAGTGAATATTCCTAAAGGATTAATGCTGAGCTAATCTGTAGTATTAGATGTCTGATTTTCTGCTACATTAACAAAATAGCTTTTAATTCTCCAAAGTGGCTGGACATCAAATTTTTTAAAGCTTAATTTTTAAATGCTGAAGTTTGTAAACATTTTACGCATTTAGAAACAGGGCTTCACCCCTGTGTTGTAAGGCCTCCCATTTGTTTTTGTTTGCTGATAACCATCCCTTCACTGTGGCTGAACCCTCAGTATGGGTATCAGAAATCAATAATCAATATCAGAGCTAATCTTATGTCCTTTGAGGATCCAGAGGCAGGAAAGAAAACAGGGTTCAGGTTACATGGTGCCCAGGGCTTGCTCTCTGTCTTCTCTAACTTTCTTCATTGTGAGCTGAGCCTTTCATGGAACTGTATGGGCTTTGCTCTTCTTTGAGTTTCAAATCTCAGATGAACTATCCATGGCAAACAGTGGCTGCTCATTTTTTCTGTTAGAAACCAGGCACTTTACTTTTCCCTAGTTGACCATCATCCATGCATTCATCTATTTCCTCATTTATTTATTTGTCATCACACATTTCAGAATAAAACCAGAAGTCCTTATTGTGGCTTACAAGGTTCCTGGCTTCTTCTCTAGTCTCATTTCTTACTTATCTTCAGTCTGGCTTCATGATTGTTTGTCACATTTGTCAACCATCTGTGGTCCTCAGGACCTTTGTTTGCATTTGCTAGGATGACTCATTCATCACCAGGTGTCTCTCACCAATCAGCAGGCTAGCCTGGGCTCGCTTATATGGTAACTCAGCAAATTTCTGAGAGGAAAAAGAGGAAGCATACAAGGCCTGTCTAGGCCTAGACTGGGAACTGGCATTTGGTCATGTCTGCCACATTCTCTTCGTCAAGGGGTAGACCCATATTTGAGTGACAGGGAAGTGGACTCCACCTCTTGATGCAGCTTCAGGCTCATAGAGCAGAGAGGTGTGGATAGAGGGAGGGAGAAGAACTATGACCATTTTATCTGTCTTATTAGCATGGCTTTCCTCTGAGGAGGCCTATGAGAAATCCTCCCACGGTGGGAGACGGTCTTTTCTTTATTTATTTTCTTATACTTTTTGGGTTTTGAACCCTTTAAACAATAAATAAACAATTTCAACTTAAACAGAAATAAGACTTACAGTAGTATTTATTTGTTTTAAAGGGGACATTTATGTCCATGCTGACCTTCATGGAGCAACTAGCTGTGTAATTAAGAATCCAACAGGTAATGTAATTCATTCTGTTATTCAGAACTTTAATTCTTTTGTTTAAACTACTTTTAATATAAGAGAAAAAACACTAATAGAGATAAGGGACACTTTATAATGATGTTTTAGTCCATCAGTAAGATATAGAGTAGAAATAAAACTTTCAGAAAGACTGTAGAGAAAATCAATAAAACCAAAGTTCTTTGAAAAGATCAATAAAATTGATAAACCTTTAACTATACTAACTAAAAAAATAAGATTCAAATTCCTAAAATCTATAGGACTTTTAAAGAAGACTGAACATCAATCCTTCATAAACTCTTCCAAAAGACAGAAGAGGCAGGAACTTTCTAACTCATTCTATGGGACTAGTATTACCCTAAAAAACCAGACAAAGACGTCACAGTGAAGGAAACCACTGACCAATATCATTTATGAATAGAGACACAAAAATCCTCAACAGACTATTAGGAAATTGAATCTAGCAGTATATTATAAGGATTATACATATGATAAAGTGGGATTTATTCCCAGGAATGCAAGGTTAATTTAACATATGAAAATTAATCAGTGTAATACAGTATATTAGTAGAATAGATGACAAAAACCACATGATAATCTCAACTAATGCAAAAAAGCCTTAAAGCCTTTGGTGGTAATCTAGTACTCATTTGTGATAAAAATACTCAACAAACTAAGAATAGATGGACATGTCCTCAAGTTGGTAAATAACATCTATAAAAAATCCACAGCTAAAAATCATGCTTAATTGGGAAAGACTGAGAGCTTTTCCCCCAAGATCAGGAGTAAGATGAGCACATCTGTTCTTGCCACGCTTCTACTCAACATCGTATGGAGGCTCTGAGTAGGCCATTAGGCAGTGAAAAGTTTAAAATATCCAAATTGGTAAGGAATAGATAAAAGAGTCTGTTTGCAAATGGCATAATCTTATATATTTAAAACCTTAAGGAATCCACCAAAAGTTATTAGTTAACAAGTTCAGCAGTATCTAGGATATAAGGTCAATATATAAAATGTCAGTTATGTTTTTATATACTAGTAATGAGCAATATTAAGAGGAAATTAATAAAACATCCACTTATAACAGCATTGAAGAAGAATAAAATATTTAGTAACAAACTTACCGAAAAGTAAGACATATACGCCAAACTACAAAACATCATTGAAAGAAATTAAGGAAGATCTAAATAAATGGGAAGATTTCCAATGTTTATAAATTGGAAGTCTTAATATTGTTCTCATGGCAGTATTTCCCACACTAATCAACAAATGTGGTGCCGTCTCTCTCACCACTGCCTGTTTGTGCAGAGATAGACAAAATTCATCCTAAAATTCATGTGGAAATGCAGAGAAACCAGATTAGCCAAATCATTCTTGAAAATGGAGAACAAAATTGGAGTCCTCACAATTCCTCAAAACCTCCTACAAAACAGCTATCAGTGTGGTATCAAGACAGTGTGGTATTGGTATGAGAATGAACTGATAGATTAATAAAGAGAATGGAGATTCCTTGTTTACGGTCAGTTGATTTTTAGCAAGGGTGCCAAGGCCATTCAGTAAGGATAGAATAATCTTTTCAGCAAATAGGGCTGGGGCAATGTGCCAAAGAATGAAGTTAGAAATAGGAACTTCTTACCACTTATAAAAATGAACTCAAATACATCATAGACCTAAATTTAAGAGCTAAAACTCTAAGACTGTTAGAAAAAAATGAGGTGTAAATCTTCATAATGTTGGCTCTGTAAGTCATTGGCTTTGGTGTCATTTTAGACACCAAAAGCATAAGCACCCAAAGAAAAAAACGTAAATTAGAGTTATGCAAAAACAAACTTAAATTCAAAGGACTCGATCAAGAAAATTAAAAGACACTCCACAGAAATGGGAGAAAATATTTGCAAATCATTTATCTGATAAAGGACCAATATCCAAAAAACTCGAGAACTGTTTTGACTCAACAGTAGAAAGGCAATTTTAAAATGAACAGTTTTTAAAATGTCAAATAGATGTTTCTCTAAAGATATACAAGTAGCCCACAAGCACATGATAAGATGCTCAGCATCATTCATCCATTAAGGAAATGCAAATCAAAACCACGGTGAAATGCCACTTAACACCCACAAGAAGAGTTGAAAAACACAGTGGAAATTCCTAGCGGTCCAGTTATTAGAACTCCAAGCTGTCGTGCTGAGGGCTTGGGTTCGGTCACTGGTTAGGGAAGAAAATTCCACAAGCCACATAGGGTGGGGAAAAATCCAAATAAAAAAGCCAAAAACAGTAATGAGTTGGTGAGGTTGTGGAGAGACTGGACTCTTTATACACTGCTGGTGGGAATGGACAATGATCTAGCTGCAATAGGAAATAGTTTGATAGTTTCTGAAAAAGTTAAACATAGAATTTACCATGTGACCCACTCCTAGATATATACCCAAGATAGTTAAAAATGTGTCCAAACTTGTTTGCAAATATTTATGATAGCCAAGAAATGGAAATACCCTGTATCTCTGTTGTTATTGTTGTTTAGTCACTAAGTTGTGTCCCATTCATTGTGACCCCATAGCCCACCAGGCTCCTCTGTCCGTGGGATTTCCCAAGCAAGAATATTGGAGTGGGTTGCCATTTCCTTCTCCAGGAGATTTTCCAATACAGGGATCAGATCTGAGTCTTCTGCATTGGCAAGTGGTTTCTTGACCACTGAGCAACCAGGGAATCTCCAACCTGTATCTCTGTCAATTGATTAATAGATACAATGTGGTATATCCATAAAATACAATATTAGTCTTAAAAGGAAATGAAGTATTGACAAATGCTCTAACATGAACGAACTTTGAAAACAAGTGAAAGAAGCCAGGTATATATGATTCCATTTATATGAAATTCCAAAATAGGAAAATCCATAGAGACAGAAAGTAGATTAGTGATTGCCAGTGGCTGGTAAAAATGAAAAGTGACTGTTAATAGATACAGAATTTCTTTTGCAGATGATGAAAATGTTCTGGAATTAATGATTGTATAGCTTTATGAATATATCAAAACTCAGAATTGTATACTTTAAAAGTGAATTTTATAGTATGTGAATATATCCCAGTTTTAAAATATTTGAATTCCTAGGGATCTGTTAATATGCTCTTGATTTTTACTTTTTAGGCAATATAGTAATTCTGGCAGTCTTTAACCTTTAAATAGGTTTTTCTAAATTATCCTTTCTAGAATGAGGTTAGAATTACTGATAAAAGTGAAAGGATATTTTCTGAACTTATTTACTTAGACCATTTAAAAACCTGCTGTATAAATACATTTTTAAAATAAAAATAGTAGCTTCATACACTACTGAAGTTAAAGTGTGATATTGTTATTTAAATACAAGAGAAATTAACCTGTCATCCTGTATATGGTTTTCATGTCTTGCTCTAGAGAGTCCATACTTTGGTACTGATACATTGTAGTGTCATTATTACAGGAGAACCGATTCCCCCTCGGACCTTGACTGAAGCTGGCACAATGGCTCTTTGCTACAGTGCTGCTTGGGACGCTCGAGTTATCACTAGTGCTTGGTGGGTGTACCATCATCAGGTAATAAGGGCTGTGGTCCTGTTTCTTAATTTAGTGAGAAGGGTAACTGTTCCAAATTTTGAGGGTATGGAATTGAACAAGGCAGACAAAGTACCTTGTGATAGAGTTGACATTTTGATATTGAAGAATAATATATAGTGGCAGGTAACAAAGTGTTTTTAAAGCATAGTAAGGGGATAGAGAGTGATACAGGGTACCATTTTGAATATAGTGTCAGGGAAAGCCTTTCTGGAAGGATAAGATTTGAGCAAAGACTTAGAGTGATCCATGCAGTTATATGGGATAGACTGTTCCAGTTATGACTGGCACACTGACCTAAAAGGTCTTTCACCTGTTCACCTTTGTTGAAATTTTCTGAATTCTCTTTGGCTTTTCCGGTAAAGTGGATTATCAGTGGTGGTGGTGGTGGGTTTTTTTTTTTATTATACCCTTGGTTTTAGTAATTGCCATTTTTTTGTGGTTAATGCTATTTTCTTGATGGTACTTCATTCCATATATGATTTCACATTGCTTTTCAAAGTCTTAAAGTTATACAGCAAGATTAAAAAAGTTCAATACTATTATCCTCCCTTAGATTTAGTTTCATTTTATATTTGTTTATATTTGTTTTCTGTTGTGCTGTAATACTGTGTTCTTAGGAAATTAATATCACTTCTGGGGTTATTTTTTATGCCTTGTTGCAGTGTAATAAAAATGGTTTTGATTCTTTTATGAATAGGTTTTTTTAGTGTGCTTAAATTTACTCCCTTGCATACCTATTACTAGTAAAGATACTCTCAGATTTGGGTGTTTCACAGATGTGTAAAATTTTTTTAAATTGTGGAATTATATTGCTCACTTCCTATTTTGCCAAGTTAGAATATATTTTTAAAAATAAGCTATTATCCTTATTTACTAAAATGAAAGGTTATTTCATTAACCACCCCACCCCCCCAAATAAATAAGATGAAAGATTATTTCTTCCTCCCCCACCCAGGCCAGGAAAAATATCTCAGAAAAGGATTTAATGTAATAAATAGAGTTAATATAGTTTTATACCTTTATGTTAAGCTTTTTAAACTATCCTTATTTTTCTTGTTTTATCTCACATGAGAGGCAATGTGGGTCAGTTGTGGCTCTGGTCCACGGCATTTGAAAATGATTGATGTAGTATATCCTTGGTTATTTCTTCTGTTACTGACAAAGTTACACCTATCTTTGAAGAGATATTTATCCTTTCAGTGTTAAGAATTTTTGCTAAATTATAAACTTTTCAGGACATACTGCTGTTTACTTTAATATGGCTTTACTTTCTCAGGTGAAAATCTTAGAAATGTGTTTAAGACAAGAGTATAATGTATCATTGTGTTTCTCAGGTATCTAAAACAGCACCAACTGGGGAGTATTTGACCACAGGAAGCTTCATGATAAGAGGTAATGACTTGTCAGTGGATTGTGGAGACAGGTTTGAAGACCATCTGCTAACATTCTCAGAACAGAAACTATTCTGATTTCATATATGAAGTATGTTATTAAATAAGATTTTACTGTGGTTTGGCAAATTTAGCATTTGACATGCTCATGCCATATATATTTTTTATTAATGACAGTGTTCTTTCACATAGTTTACGTTTATAAGGGTAAGAAAGTAAATAGTGTGACCTTTTTCTAAAAATAGATTATTCAGGATCTGACTAACCCAGAAGATGAGAGCAAGCATTCATAATTTTTCTTTCTTAATTCTTATTCCTATACATAATGCCAAAGTCTGTTAATGGAAAATGTTGCTTGATGACAGCAAAAAAAAAAAAAAACAGATTTGACTACTATGTCAGATATCTTAAAATCATAAAATGCAGAAAATGGAATTTTAAAAATGTACACTATCTTTGCAGGAAAAAAGAATTTCCTTCCTCCTTCACATCTAATGATGGGGTTTAGCTTCCTATTTAAGGTATTCTTCAGCTTCTTCTTTTTTTTTTTTCCCCCTGATTTTCACTAGTCTTACCTAAAGTTCCACCAATGAAAAGAACTGTTTCTGTAGGTAGATGAGTCTTGTGTTTGGAGACATCGGGGTGAACGAAAAGTCAGAGTGCAGGATGAAGACATGGAGACACTGGCAAGTTGTACAAGTGAACTCATATCAGAAGAAATGGAACAGCTAGGTAGTATACAGATTTTAATAAAGTAGCTTATAATGTTTTCCATTGTCTAGTTTTGCTTGTGAATTTTTAGAAGATCATTTCTTTGGGGATAATTAAAATTTCAAAAATACCCAACTTGTTATCAACTTTATTGAATTTTCATTTTTTGAAATGTTCAGTATACTTACTCCAGTGAATTATAAGTGTTTAATTGAATCCATAACCAATACTTGAATGTATGTTTATATTATAAAACTTCAATATTTAATGCATGCATGTATGGTAGGTCGCTTCAGTTGTGTCCAACTCTTTGCAGCCCTGTAAACTGTAGCCTGCCATGATCTCCTGTCCATGGGATTCTCCAGGCAGGAATACTGGAGTGGGTTGCTGTGCTCCCAGAGGATCTTCCCAACCCAGGGTTTGAACCCGGGTCTCTTAGGTCTCCTGCATTGACAGGAGAGTTCTTCACCACTAGTGCCACCTGGGAAACCCAGTATTAATGAGTAATACAAAAATGTGTTCATTAGAGATAGACTCAGGTGTATATAAATTAGTATTTACTTTTGGATTTAGAATTTGGAAGCAATACAAAGATGAGTTATTATACATGCAGTTTCTTATGAGAATTTACCTTGATTTAATAATATATTTGCTTCAAGTAGAGAGCAGCTATGGTTGCTGGAATAAATTAACCTGCCTACCTAAAGGAACTAGGGAATATATGCCCTTGAAGTTATTTTTACATATTCTGCAGTCATTGCTTCTTAAGAATAAAATCTCATTGTTTCACTTAACAACTACTGTTGTACATGATTCTGTTTTATTGAATTTTCACCATGTTCCTGACATGAATACTTTATTTACATTATTTTTTATTGAATTCTCACAACCATCCTTGGTTGGTGGCATCTCATTTTTATAGGTGAGGTAACTGGAGAAGATGCGGGAAACACGAGTTTGATCCTTGGTTCAGGAAGATCCCCTGGAGGAGGGCATGGCAACCCACTCCAGTATTCTTGTCTGGAGAATCTATGGACAGAGGAGCCTGGTGGGCCTCAGTCCATAGGGTTGCAGAGAATTGGACGTGACTGAAGCAACTGAGCACGCACACACGCACAACTGAACCATATTATTACCACTAGATGGTGTTCCTTTTGCAAAAGTGTGAACACTTTCTGTGTGCCAGTTACATAACTTGTTTTATTTCATTTCAGTTCTCATGTGCAAATTATGATAAAATTGGCAGAATTTCTATACCTGCTTCTATTTTTCTTGTTTCGGAAATAACAAAGACAAGATACAGTTTTCATTGCAGAAATGATTGTAATGTCTAAGAAATTTATTGTGGTATAGGATCTTGGAGATCATTTATTCCAGTCAGTTCCTGATACCGAGTTTCCTTTTATCTAAGTCAGAGTAACCTTTGGGGATGATCCAGTATTTTTCTGGTGATGTTTTGGAGAACGAGGGAGTGAATAGAATATTTTTATGAAGTTTTCAAGGAAATCATCTAACTTGGTTGTGATGATAGCATTCTGACTTTCCTCATTGTAATTTAGCAGATGGGGGTGAAAGTAGCAGTGAAGAAGATAAAGACGAATTACATGAAACTCCTGTGGAAGTGGAGCTCGTGACTCAGGTTGACCAAGAGGATGTTACTATTCAGAGTGGTGGCAATGAACTAAATGAACTAATTCAGGAAGAAAGCTCTGAAGATGAAGGGGAATCTGAGGGGGTGGTAAAAGATCAGGAACCTGTTGGTGAAATGAAGGATGAAGGAGAAGAGACATTAAATTATCCTGATACTTCCATTGACTTGTCCCACCTTCAGTCCCAAAGGTAATTTCAAAGCCATAATTTTCAGTCTTATTTTGTAAGCTGGGAGTGATGACCTTATAAAAATAATGCTAAGATTGACTTCAGTGCTTTTACCCTCCATTGTCCTACAATCTTACTGTCCACCATTTGATAAGGGGGTAGAACTCTCTCAAAATCTCAGGACCCAGGGTAGAAAAATACAGTAAATATGAAAGTTGCCAAACTAGATGAAAATAGAAACAAGTTAATGTTTATAAATTCTAATAATAAAAAGGCAATTACACTTTTTTTTAAAAGGGTGTCTTAGTCTTTAATGTCTCACAGATCACTAGGTAAACACCATAGCTATAAAAAGTTTATTATTTGAGTAGTTAGGAAAGGCTTAGAAGTCAGACCAGTATTGAGTCTTAAAGTGGGTCCTTGGGCAAGTGACTGAGTCTAAGCTTCAGTTTCGTTCTTCGTGAAAAGAGAATGGTACCACCTTTCATAGGGTTTTTGTGAAGGTTATATGCATGTAAAGCATCTCGCAGTGTCCAATACATGTCAGCTATTTAAGAATATAAAGTGAGACTAAGCAGGTTTTTTTTTAGGATTAGCAATTTGATTATACTTTTTCTAATTTTACCAAATTTGAAAATGTATAGCATTGCCAATAATTAATTAGGAGAGTGATATGGGAATGTTTGGGGACTTTGTAACTGAATGCCTGTAAAGACTTGTGGACTCCTCTTTCTGTTTGTTTCCGTAGGTCCCTTCAGAAATTGTCTACAAAAGAGGAATCTTCTAATATGGTAACATTTTTCTTCAAAGTGTTTTGAAGAACATCATGTCATTCTCAATAAATAATAATTTTCTACTTTTTAATTTTGGCTTTTGAAAAATTAACATTAGTGATGTTATTGTTTGTATTTGCTTGTGTTTTTCTTTTAATTTTAATAGAGTGACAGTAAATTGCAGAGCCGAAGGCATTTGTCAGCCAAGGAAAGAAGGTAAATATACTTGTGTTATTTAACTGAAAAGCATCTATTTTTTATAATTGACAGTTCGGTTATGACAGATCACTTGGCTGTTATAAAGATCTCATTAAAATTACCAAGATTTAGCATAAATTTTGTTTTGTTTTTTACATTCAGCTCTAACAGGTTTTTGTTTTTTAAGGGCCCAGTCTGCCACTGTAATCAGATAGGTCAAGTGACACAAAACAGACCTTTTATTACATAAATGTGTACGGTAATAATTGCAGTATATTAAATAGGCTGATTCTATGATACTATTGACAAAAGTGAAGAGGAATACAGGCATACCACATTTTATTGTGCTTTGCAGATTTTTAATTTTAACAAATTGAAGGTTTATGGTAACCCTGTATGGAGCAAATCTATTGCCATCATTTTCCAACATCATTTTTTTACTTCATGTCTCTGGATCATATTTTGAAAATTCTTGCAATGTTTAAGCTTTTTATTATTAATTGTTCAGGTGATCTGTGATCAGTGAACTTTGTTTCTATTGTAAAGCGATTATGAGCCACTGAAAGCTCAGGTGGTGGTATTTTTTTTTAGCAATAAAGTATTGATTAAGGTATATACAATTGCTTTTTAAAGACATAATGCTTTGCACACTTGATAGACTACAGGGTAGTATAAGCATAAATTTATATGCACTGGGAAACCAAAAAAGTCATGACTTGCTTTACTGCAATATTCACTTTATTGCAATGGTCTGGAACAGAAATTGTAATATTTCTGAGGCATGCCTGTACTGAAATTAGGCAATTTTTATGTAAGAGGAAGACTTGGGGGTTTTTTCCCCTTTTTTTTTTTCCCTTTAACATAATAGGGCTTAGAGGGCAAACAGAAAAAGATAAAGAGTGAAAGGGATAACTGGGACAACTACTGGAGGGTGAAAAGACTACAACCGGTAAAGCACTCCAGAAAGAGGCCCTAGATTGGAATGGATAATAAACCCTTTTGTTTGATCATCTTTATAAATTACAGAAAACTGAGTGCTGGTATTTATGAGTATGGTATTATGCTAGATACTATGGTAGTATACAAAGAGGGAAAATATAAAGTTTGTGCCTTCAAGAAGCTTTTGAGTCCTGGATCCAATAAATAGCCATAAGTCTGTAAATAGTGTTATCTGAAAGTGATACAGCATTTCAGGAATAAGAATTTTTTGTGCACTGAAGTGTTTTGGGAAATACCATCAGAAGTTTTTACCTTGAAGATAATAGTTGCATCTTAGATAATGCAAGTTAAGGTCAGAAACTTCAAGGAGAATAAGTATGATCAAAGACAGGGAGGTGATAGGTATTTGGAAGTAATGTTGAGAGTGCTTTGGGGAAATGGACAAGTAGATTGAGGCGGAAGGAACAAAATGTTCATGTTTGTGAATTGATGATAAAATTGGCAACGTGAAATTGAATCAAAAGTGGAGAACCTAGAATAACAAGCTAAGTGTTCTAGACTTACCTTAAAAGTGATGTGAGGAGGACTTTTGGAAGATTTTGAAGGGGAATGTGACATAGGTAAACAATAACGGAAAATTAATGTGAAAGTTCATGTAGAACAGATTATGGGGGAAATATGGAGGAAGTCTGGGTGGTAAGTGATAAGGACTTGGACTAGAGCAGAGGCATTGGGAATGTGATTGCACAGTAATAGGATTTTCCTTTCCTCTTTATTTTCTAAGATCCATTTATTCCACTGACAGACCCACAAATGTTTTACTGAATATTTAACATCTGCCAAGGACAAAGACTACAAATTCCTTTGCCTGGCCATCAAGGTGTTGAGGGACTGAATGTGGCTACTGAATCAGGATAAGTCAAGGATGACTGTGTTGAGCCTGGATTCCAGGAAGAATCATAAATGCATGAGAGGAAATTTTTTAGCTTTTCTAGTGTGATGACTTGCATTCCTTTTATACTGTAGCCTGGTGATGACAAGTTAAGCAGAAGGCACGATCTCATACACGTTCCCTTCCACGTGTCATTTTTTTAGGGTATTAAGAATTTGAAATTCTAAGATTAAGATATTTTCCATTTCATTTATATTTAGGGAAATGAAGAAAAAGAAGCTTCCAAATGACTCAGGGGATTTAGAAATGACAGAAGCAAAGGACAAAGAAAAAGAAAATGCTCTACACATTGAAACTCATCAGAATACAAGCAAAAATGTCCCGGTTGTTCAGCCAATGAAACGAGGACAAAAGGTAATATTTAGCACTATATGATTCACAAGTGAAGTTGTGAGGTTCCTTAAGGTTTAAGTGAAACAGAAGAATAATCTTGTGTGACTTCTTTTGAAAATTAGTTGAAAAGATAGTGTTAGGGAGCATAGAGATCACTTTCTGTTCTTTTAAGATCATCTATACAGAAACTCTCAAGTTATGTAGAAGAGGAGTAGGAGATTGATTTATTTGCCAGAGACGCTCAGCTAAAAACTGGCAGTGCTGATCTGATAATTTAACTTAGTCGTTTCTTTTTCAATTATTAATGCAATTTTGGTTACAGTTCTTACATATTTTATAAAGGTAGGAGATGAAGAAAGAGGAGGTAGTGGATATTGACTATACTTTAAAAAATGTAGCTGTGTAGAGATTGTGAACTGATGTATAGGTGTATCTTTAAGAAAATTAAAGTCCTTTGAAAAAAATTTTTTTTAATTTAGTTTTCTTCAGCTATGGAGTTTTTTATTTTTGGTTGTGCTGGGACTTCACTGCTGCTTGGGCTTTTCTCTAGTTGAGGAAGCAGGGGCTGCTCTCTAGTTGCAGTGCACAGACTTCTGATTTCAGTGGCTTCTCTTGTAGAGTGCAGGCTCCAGGCATGCAGGCTTCACAGGTTGTGGTGCATGGACTCAGTTCAATTCCTGGACCAGGGATGAAAGGCGGGGGAAATCAATTCTCCCTGTATTACTATGCAAATTCAACATGAAATCATTCAAAAAAGAATTGAGATTTTTAATTAACATTTGAAAGTTCATTTGAGAGAATACATACCAGAGAATAGTTAAGGCAGTCTTGAAAAAGAAGATGAAGGATGGATCTCCCTACTAGGTAGTAAAACATTTACTGTTAAGACTTTCTAAAACAGAATGGTATTAATGAACAGCCAGGTAGAAAAGTGAAGCAGAATAAAATCTAGACACAGAATGATAAATTGTGTTTTAAAGGGTATGAAGCATTCAAAATTAGTGGCTAGTAATGTTTTAAAAAATACTAAAGTAAATATCTGGGGAAACAGTGTCAGACTTTATTTTTTTGGGCTCCAAAATCACTGCAGATCGTGACTGCAGCCATGAAATTAAAAGATGCCTACTCCTTGGAAGGAAAGTTATGTCCAACCTAGATAGCATATTCAAAAGCAGAGACATTACTTTGCCAACTAAGGTCCGTCTAGTCAAGGCTATGGTTTTTCCTGTGGTCATGTATGGATGTGAGAGTTGGACTGTGAAGAAGGCTGAGCACAGAAGAATTGATGCTTTTGACCTGTGGTGTTGGAGAAGACTCTGGAGAGTCCCTTGGACTGCAAGGAGATCCAACCAGTCCATTCTGAAGGAGATCAGCCCTGGGATTTCTTTGGAAGGAATGATGCTGAAGCTGAAACTCCAGTACTTTGGCCACCTCATGCGAAGAGTTGACTCATTGGAAAAGACTCTGATGCTGGGAGGGATTGGGGGCAGAAGGAGAAGGGGACAACAGAGGATGAGATGGCTGGATGGCATCACTGACTCGATGGACATGAGTCTGGGTGAACTCCGGGAGTTGGTGATGCACAGGGAGGCCTGGCGTGCTGCGATTCATGGGGTCGCAAAGAGTCGGACACGACTGACCGACTGAACGGAACTGAAAGTAAATATCTGGTGGAGAAAAGAACCGTCAATATAATTCAATATAATTGATAGGGCAAATTGCAGGGTAGGGGGTAGATCAGAGAAATGTTTATGTAAACAAGGGGAATTTTTTCACCCATCAAATTAATAGATAATGTGTATTCAGTCATTCAGTACAAGTTTGAATATATACCATGGGAATTCTAATCAAGAGTCCTAACAGTGCATTTACCCTCTGACTCAGCAATTCTTATTTTTAGTCATTATCTTAAAAAAAGTCATATGTATGCACTAAGGGTATTTGTCCAGTTGATAGTATTAAGCAGTCTTACTGAGTATTTAACATTTCATCTACAGATGAAGGAGAAGGCAATGGCAACCCACTCCAGTACTCTTGCCTGAAAAATCCCATGGACGGAGGAGCCTGGTGGGCTGCAGTCCATGGGGTCGCAAAGAGTCGGACACGACTGAGCGACTTCACTTTCACTTTTCACCTTCATTCATTGGAGAAGGAAATGGCAGTCCACTCCAGTGTTCTTGTGTGGAGAATCCCAAGCACGGTGGAGCCTGGTGGGCTGCTATGGGGTCACACAGAGTCGGACACGACTGAAGTGACTTAGCAGCAGCAGCAGCAGCAGCTACAGATGAAATTTAGGCAGTCTGCAAATGATGGCTTTGCTTTTCTTTCTCATGTTTCTTGTACTGACTCAAACATCAGTACAGTGTGGCATAAAAGTAAGAATAGCATGCCTCTTTGTTATAGTAATACATTAAAGGGACTAATTCTAAGATTATTAACATTGTAGTATGTTTCTTGTGGGTTGTTGGTAGATATCCTTTACAAAGGGCTAGTTTTAATAATCATGAGTTAAATTTTATTGAATGCTTTTTCTGCATCTATTTTTCTTCCTCAATGAGTTCATGTGGTATAAATTACATAATAAAACCCCCTAATATTGTCCTTGCCTTGTTTGGGTATCTAGGTGATACCAGCTTCATAAAGTGAATTTGGTACTTTTCCTTTTTTATGCTCTCTAGTACTTTGTATTGGAGAAGGCGATGGCACCCCACTCCAGTACTCTCGCCTGGAAAATCCCATGGACGGGGGAGCCTGGTGGGCTGCGGTCTATGGGGTGACTGAAGTGACTTAGCAGCAGCAGTACTTTGTATAAAATGGAGATCATTTGTTCCTTGAAATTTTTTTTTAGCAATTGGGCCTGATGTTTAGGGATATCTGGCTTCCCTGGTGGCTTAGGTGGTAAAGAATCTGCGTATAATGCAGGAGACCCAAGTTCCATCCCTGGGTTGGGAAGATCCCCTGGAGAAGGAAATGGCAATCCACTCCAGTATTCTTGCCTGGAGAACTCCATGGACAAAAGAGCCTGGCTGGCTACAGTCCATGGGGTCACAAAAAGTTGGACACAATTGAGCAAGTAACACTTTCAGGGTAGGTTTTTAAGTACTTAATTTCTTTAGCAATCATAACTCCATTCAGGTTTTTTTTTTTTTTTTCCCAAAGTTGGTTTTCCTAAGTTATATTTTGCTAAGAAACTATTCTTTTTGTTGAGTTTTCCATTTCTTGGTTCAGTTTATTGGTAATACTGTTCATTTTATTCTCAAGGTTTTTTGTTTTTTTTGTGGTGTAATGTACATATAGTGGGCTTCCCAGGTAGCACAGTGGTAAAGAATCTGCCTGCCTGTGCAGGAGACGCGGTGGACCCAGGTTTGATCCCTGGGTTGGGAAGAGTCCCTGGAGGAAATGGCAACCTACTCCAGTATTCTTGCCTGGAAAAATTCCATGGACAGAGAAGTCTGGCAGGCTGCAGTCCATGGGGTCTCCAAGAGTCAGACATGATTCAGTACACATGCTACATATGTATAGTAATATGCAGATATTTTGCTTTTAGCTTAGTTTTTATATCCACATATATCTGTGAAACCAATACCCAGAACAAGACCCTTGAATGTTTATATTACTCCAGAAAGCTCACTCTTGCCCCTTTCTAAATAGTATTCCCACCAGAGAAAAACATGTCTTAATCACAGTAGATTATTTTGCCTGTTTTTGAGCTTTATGTAAAAAAGCAATCATCCTTTATATATTCCTGTCTTACATCTTTCACTCAACCTTGTGAATCATCCATGTTGTTCTAACAGTTCATTTGCATTGCTCAATAGCATCTGCCACTTTCTGTCTACTATATTGTTCATTATTGAAGACCTGTATCTTTTAGATTCACAAATATGCATTTCTGTCCTGTATAGCTATGAGTGGAAATGCTGGGTTATAGTGCACATGCTGTGTTTGGCTTAGTAGGTATTATCAGTTTTTCGGAGTACTTGTACCAATTTCCCACCAAGCTGTGTATCTGAGTTCCAGTTGCTTTACATTGTCACTTTCATTTGGTATTGTTGGGGTTTTTCAAGTCATTCAAATGTGTACATACTGAAATCTTAATTTAGCTTTTAAAAGTTGGGTTGTCCAACTTTCTCACTGATTTATAGGAGTTCTTTGAAATCCTAAATACATGTCTTTTCTTGGTTATCTGTACTAAAATTTTTTTCAAGTTCTGAGACTTGCTTTTTCACTTCTGTAGTATTTTGATGAGCAGCATTTGTCAGTTTTAATTAAGTCTGATTTGTCAATCTTGTATAGTGTTTTTTGTGTGTCTTATTAAATCTTTACGATTTTATAAATTTGTTATTTGGGTCCTAGCTAAGACTAGTCAAGATGAAAGCCTTTGGAGGTGAAGCTTGTATGTCTGTGGTTTTAAAAACTGGTTGAGTGATTTGGATGTGTACCCAGAATAAAGAATCAGTAGTTTAATTGATGAAATACAAGGTATTAAGAGTCTCTGCAATAAATACCCAGCTAAACTTTGCTGCCCCGTTTCCTGTTCTTATGTGTATCCTGATGGCAACCATGTGTGATGACTTAGCTGTTACTACTCTGTTCTGTCTTTATGTTATAATCTTGCCTTTCCTGTATTCCCAGATGCAATGAATCTTTCAGTTCTTGCTCAAGCTAAAAAAAAGTCTCCTTTCTCTAAATTATCTTAGATATAAACTTGTTTGCATTTAGAATATTTTGCATTAATTTACTCTTATTCTGTGTATCTTTTTTCCACAAGATGATCAGTTGTTTGAGGGTGAGGACTATGGTTTTATCCATCTTCAAAGACTCCATATTGTTTGTTAAAGTGGTGCCTTACTGAATAAGCATTTTGACAGAATTAAAGAAGTGGCTTTTCTTTATATATATGTCTTAACATTTTCTTACTGCTAAATTTTTCCAAAATGTTTTTTATTTTGTAGAGTAAAATGAAAAAAATGAAGGAAAAATACAAGGACCAAGATGAAGAAGAACGTGAGCTCATCATGAAATTGCTGGGAGTAAGTAACATTTAATAATATTTTCATTTGTTTTTCAAGGGGCATCCAGACCACTGCCTATCATACGCTGTGCATTTAGTACTTTGTTAAAGAACTGACAACACTGAAAATACTGTCAACATTAACTGTTTTTCCCTCTATGAAGTCTGCAGGTTCGAACAAAGAAGAAAAAGGGAAAAAGGGAAAGAAAGGCAAAATAAAGGATGAACCAGTGAAGAAACAGCCCCAGAAACCTAGAGGTGGACCAAGAGTTTCAGACAGCATAAAGAAAGAAACTCCATCCCTTGAAGTTACCACTCATGAGTTACAAGACTTGGCTGTAGATGAACCACATGATGACAAGGTAAGGCTGCCACACACATGGGCTTTTGCTCCTTAATTAGGGTGACCAATGATCTCAAGGTTCCCCGGACATGGGATTTACAGTGCTAAAATAAAACCAGGGTGAGTGGTAACCCTCTTCTTAATGGGGAAGTTACCTTAGAAATATAGCCTAAAAGACCTAAATTTTAATTGCTGTATATAAAAATGGCAGTGTTGGTTAGCTCCTAAAAAGTTTATCATAAGCCATTAGAAAATTTTATGGAGAAACTAGATTCTGGTGGAAACTTAGTTAAAACAGATAATTAGGATTATGTTGACCATGAATGAGAAATGAATGTGCAGTCTTCTAGTTTTTTCTATAAGAATATATACTGTGTTACATGATGTCAAATGTGACTACAGTGTGAAATGTTGACATTTTTCCAGTTAAGATAGTTGCCTAGTTGTTCCATCAGCTGAGTACGAAAGTCTGGCCTTAATGTATATCTTCTTGCATGAATATATCTTTTTGAAATTCTGAACAAAGGATTTATTGTTTTATAAATTGGTAAAAAAAATTTTTGTTTCACCTTTGTATTTTTATTCATAGCAGTTAAACTTTGGTTGTATTGTGTGCTCCATTCAGTGCAGGTAGTGCTTACAGGGATCCTAAATGTATTACTGTTTTCTTGGTTCCCCGAACAGTGTTGTTTAGTAATATTAAAACTCACTTTGTCTTCAGATTTTTATATTACTTACTCTGTAAACCTTACACTCAAATATTCATAACTGTTAGAATATTCATAATTATTAATGGGCTTCCCTGGCAGCTGAGATGGTAAAGAATCTGCCTGCAGTGCAAGGAGACCTGGGTTCAACCCCTGTGTGGGGAAGATCCCCTGGAGAAGGAATGGCAAGCCCTCTCCAGTATTCTTGACTGGAGAATCCCATGGACAGAGGAGCCTGGTGAGCTGTACAGTCCATGGGGTTGCAAAGAGTTGGACCCTACTGAGTGACTAACACTTTCATTAGCATATATTCTGTGGAAGTCTTTTTTTTAACTTTAGGGCACATCCTTTTTCTCTTTGGATGGCATTGCTTTCTCATGTATTAGACACATGTATTAACTTAGTCTATCTATTTATCAGTTTTTCTCTTCATAGATTTCAATGGTATAGAGTTTCAATGTAAGTTACAACTGACTTTTAAAATTTTATATATTTGAAACAGGAAGAACAAGATCTAGACCAGCAGGGAAATGAGGTATGATTTTCTGATGGGGTTCATACTACAACATTGACTGCAATCCAGGTCCCACAATATCTGGCACACAACTTCTAGTTAGAACTTAAAAGGGTTAAAAAAAAAAGACTACAAGCTCTGGAGTAACACATTCTTGGGTTTGAATCCTAACTCTATTACATATAACTACAACCTTGGAAACATTTTTCTTTGTGCCTCAGTTTCCTCATCTGAAAAACAGGGATATAATTGCCTCTACCGGGAGAGTTGTGTGAGAACTAAGATAGTATACATAAAGCATTTAGAAAAGTTCATGGCATATAGTAAGCACTACGTGTACCAAGTGTTTTGTCCTAAATCTGAATTTACTCAAGTTGTTAGATAAATACAGGCAATCTTCTAGGCAGCCGACAAAATGGGAACTCTAAGCAGCCCTAGAATTTCTCCTTAAGAACAGGCACGAGAGATGACTGTTCTAATCCAGTTTCCCGACTTTGACATCTTTAACATTTGGGGATGGATAACTCTTTTTTTGTGGGGAGTTGTCCCATCCCTGGCATCTACCCACTAATAGATGTCAATAATATTGTTTCTGCTCCCAATACTGCTTCAGTTATGACAACCAAAAATGCCTCCCTTTTTCTTAAATATATCTAAGTGTCATTTTGAAAATTGTCATTAAGCTCTGCTTTATATATAGCCCCAAAGGGTAAAAGATTATATATCTATCAGAAAATGATAAAATGTATTGATTGTTTTATTAGAATTTTCCTAGTTTAGGGCTGGTATAAATAGCTTTTTAATTGTTTTTGTTTTCCCTTTTTAGGAAAATCTGTTTGACTCTTTGACAGGGCAGCCACATTCTGAAGATGTACTGCTGTTTGCCATTCCAATATGTGCCCCATATACCACCATGACAAACTATAAGTAAGTCATTATGAGTTTACTCAAACAGCTGCCACAGTATTGACTTAGGAATCATTTTGTAATCTGTTTAGTAACACATGCAATTCCTTTTTAAAGATACAAAGTGAAACTTACTCCTGGAGTTCAGAAAAAGGGAAAAGGTATTTAAAATCTTTTTGTGAATTATGATTTTAAATATTTCTTGGCTGAACAGAAGTAGATTCTTCTATTTTCTGCTTACAGCTGCGAAAACAGCCTTGAATAGTTTCATGCATTCCAAAGAAGCAACAGCAAGAGAAAAAGACTTATTCCGCAGTGTAAAGGTAAAGTATTCCTGTAGAAAATCTCTAGAGATTGGTGGTACAATTAAATGTGAGCAGTTATAATTCTTTTATTTTTGTTTTTGCATTGTTAGCAGATGGAAGCTGCAGCTATCATTTTGGTAGAAACTGCTGTCTTGCTAGAAGCAATATAAAATAAGTAAAATAATTTCAGATGAAAATTTTAGAAATGCCATTCTTTTGGCATCAGAGGACATAATAAAGATCATAAAAATATGATTGTGAAAATATTCAGCGCCCCCCCCCCCCCCCACTTTTTTTTTTAGGACACGGATTTATCAAGAAACATTCCTGGCAAAGTTAAAGTGTCTGCACCCAATCTTCTGAATGTAAAAAGAAAATAGCTGAAATGAAATCCTAAAATATTTGAGAAGAGTCTGTTTTATAGTCTTTTGGAAGTTCAGAGATGAAAACATCATGTAACAAGACTTCCGCATTTAAAAAGTGAACTAAGATTGCCTTGCTGTATTCGCCAAAACGACTTGGTTTTTTTCCAGTTTTATAGAGAGGAAACACTATGATAGGATTTCCTAAAATATTTGTGAACAGCAAATGCTAATTGTAAACAACTGCAATTATTCTACATTTTCTTGAAATTTGGAAGGTTAATAGTAAGTATTCATTTCATGTTGTAAAGAAATGGAATAGTGAAGTGGCTCAACTGGCTAGACTATTGACTTGGTAGTCTACTGTACATAACATCTAATATATCTATTACAGGCCAATCACAAGTTTTGTTTTTCCTGGTGGGGGTTGGGGTGGTTATACATTTAAGTCTTGAGGAAGTAGACTTCTTCTGCCTTTACTCATATTAGACCAGATTTTAAATACAAATCATTCCCATGACTTGGCTTAAGATAACACCTAGAAGAAATTGGTGTTGATAATTTCCATGCATTTATATAATACCTTTACTTTTCATCTTAATTTCTTTCTTGCAATCTCATTCAGCTCTGTGCCATTTTATTTTCCACCTCTAGTAATTATCAGTAGCATGTTACAGAGTATATTAACCTATAATATTATAAGTGCACTTTGAGGTTTACCACTAAAGACTCCTGACCCAGCTTTTTTCTGTCTCCTAACAATGGAGAATAAAGTCATACATTATTTCCATTCTTTTATGAGCTGTAAAAGCTGTTAACTTTAAAACAAGTGAACAGGCTGCCTAGAGTCAACATGAGCAACTCCACTTGCCCCGACCCTTACACCAAAGCACTGGGGTCGAGGACTGGACGGCCGTTGGTCCTTCCAAGGTTTCTTTTACCAGCTTAGTCCTATCAACAACCACTTTATGTAGCCTAATGTTTTAAATTCAACATAACAGACTACTCAAGAAACAGCTAAAATATTAATGTCTTTAAAAAGTAACTTCACCATTTTGATACTGGTAGGAATAATACAGTGTTTCTACAGATATAGACCCTGTTGTTACCAAATAGGAAATAATCAATCATTCCTTTGGGTAAAAAGCCCAAGTATTAACTTCTGCTGTTAAATACATTTATTGTAAACTTTAGACACAAAAATAGGTTCTCTAGGCCATTCACATGCACATTAAAACTAAAAAGCTGCAAACTACAACAGTGTATATAATTATACAAATGATTTCACTCTGATGTTTACAGAATTGATGTCCATGCAAGTGATCAGAGGCATTATCTATGAAGCCTTAAGATCCAGAAGTGTTGTTACTACCAAACCTCTGATTAACACTGTGAAGTAAGTGTTTTGGAAGGCAGTTCCATGAGTTGGCTAACATTTCTTTAAAGCAGATGACAGCTTCTAAACTTAGCCTGAAAGTGGACAAAGAAAAATAATTTCACTTTAGAAGTATATTAAAACTACCAAAAAAGAAAAAGCACTTTAAAGATTTTCATAGGAACTGGATAGTTTTATCAGTGAAAGCTTATTATTGCCCTTAAATTATCCACAAACCTATTTTTTTTTCAAGAACACTAATTCAAAGTGTTTAAGAAACAATTTAAAATAAGTACCAAGTAAAGTTACTTACCTTACAAGAGATTTTGGTTGAACTGAAAATATAAGTATTTCATTACTGTGTGCCTGAAAAATAGACAAGAATACATTAAAAGTACTTCACAAGAAAGTTTTAGCAATAATATGAAGTGTCCTTTAATAAAGGGTGGTGTACTTACAGCTCTGTGATGGACAAGAAGGTTATTGGCACACCCTCCAAACACAATAACTTCTCCTTCATCACTGGCACAAGCTGTATGCCATAATCTACATTTAAAACAAGAACTTGTTTGAAGTCAACCCAAACACCAAATTGGTAATTTATACTAGAGAATAGAGATGATGAAATAAAGACTAAAGGTCTTTAGCACAGACCAAAACATAAAGTTGAGACACAGTTATCTCAAGGAAAAGAACAAAAAGCTAGAAAAATCAGTGTCTTTTATCTAGATATCATTATCTCTCTGGTCCATTCCTAATTTATGCAATGAGGAGTCTGAAATGAACAATCTGTTCTCTAGGTTTTTATGAGTTTTTATAAGTCTTTGGGAGATGAGTGGTATATGCCCTCTCCTTTTCATAGGCAGGGTCAGCTATCCTTACACAAAACATCTGAGGAATGTTTTACTCTGCCTGAGTGAAACAGAGCATCTTCAGGCCTGACTCTCTGGAAAGAGTATTTGTGCTGAAAGGCATCTTAATGGCATGACTGTACTACTAAGGTTAGAGGCGTGGATAAAAATGCAAGCTGCTGCTGCTGCTAAGTCACTTCAATCATGTCTGACTCTCTGCGACCCCATAGATAGCAGCCCAACAGGCTCCCCCGTCCCTGGGATTCTCCAGGCAAGAACACTGGAGTGGGTTGCCATTTCCTTCTCCAGTGCATGAAAGTGAAAAGTGAAAGTGAAGTCGCTCAGTTGTGTCCGACCCTCAGCGACCCCATGGACTGCAGCCTTCCAGGCTCCTCCATCCATGGGATTTTCCAGGCAAGAGTACTGGAGTGGGGTGCCATTGCCTTCTCCAAAATGCAAGCTAACATTAAACAAATGTGCTTTGAACAACAATTCTGACTACATCATTTCCTTTTAGCAGTCTCTGTAACAATTCTGAGATAAGAAAAGTAGCAGTGTTCTAACAGGCTCTTTTTGGACAATTCAACTTCCTAGTATTTGTTATATAGCATAACTGTAAATTTGATTGAAAGTTCTTGATTCCCTCACCCTCAAACATTGTTTAGGGTTTTGAATTCTCTCCTAGAAGAGAACTAGAATTTCCTTTTTCAGATGACAAATCTAGAAGCAGTTCTACTCTGGTAAAGAGCTTTAGTATAAATTTTAACGATGTCATTATTCTAATGAAGCAAAAAGCAAAATCCAGCCCTGTTTTTCATGCACAGATGATGAAAAAGAAAGCACTAATACTAAGAACCTTGGTTTTCTTTCAAATTAAACCTTAGTGAATGCTAGGGTTTTTATGAGGAAGTGAATGCAGCCAACTGAATTTTCTCATTCATTACCAGTCTTATACATCTCTAAGGACCTCACTCAACATAAGAACTACCTTTTAAATAGTTCATACCTTGGTTTTTCAGTATGGGGATGATTAAACTTTATCCATTCATTTTTACTGATGCAGTATGTCCAGGCATCACCTGATTAAAGCAAAGAAAAAAGCATTAAGTATGTTATTCTGTCAATGTGACACTGATACTTAAAGAGTGCAGCTTTAGTAAAAGCAGTAATAAATCAGATTTTGAGTAGATACAGAAAGTGTATTTCCTTTTTTTCCCTGCAGTTAGGCATGTAAGCCCTTTTCATGTTACAGCCATTTATTCAGCAGGGCAAAGAGCTCTAGGTAATTTTCTTTTTTTACTGGACAGATTGATGTGTCATATGAAAACAATTGTATGTATATTATAGGATCAAAATTAATACCAAACCTTCTAACCATCCCTATAGCCCTCTGATACACCTAAAATACTGATTTTTTTCCAGCTATTTATATTACTTACAAATGATGTATAATAACTTATAAAAATATTTTAAAAGTACTTACTTAGTGGCTGTTTATCAGTGGTAAATCCTCCAAAGAGAAAGAGATGATCTGAAGAAACTGGTGTTAGTGAGTGCCAAGATCGGCCAACTGGGCATATGCCTTGTGGAATTCTGAAAATGATAGCTAAGTTAAAATATCTGCATTTAAAAGCTGCTACTGTATTTAAAGCAGAGAAATACTAAAATTTTATATGGAATTTTGAAGAGATTTTAAAAAAGGCTTCTAGATATTAACAACTACATGCTTTTCAGTGAACTGTTTCCTTGGAAGGAAGGTCAACTTTAGATCTTTTCAACAAACACTGAGCACATGCTATGTGCTAGACATAGTTATGGGCACTGAAAATTTAAAGATTCCTTAAGGATTTAGTGATCATGTTTACTTAAGATTCACTGTTACAGAAAAGGAAAGCAGGTACATTATGTACTAGTAATAGAGAGTAAGGGGAAAATCCATTGGAATTTTTTTGAAAAACTTTCCTAAATAATCATCTAGATGATACCTACAGTTCATTCCACTCCCATGTATCCAGATTAAGATAGTGAAGGTCATTCATTCTAGCATCCTAAAAAAGGATAAATTAGTTATCATTCTGAGTAACTGAAAAGCACATCTTTGAAACTATTTTATATACTCACGCGGTATCTGCCTCCAAACACAAAGCCTTTGTTTCCAACAGTCGCACAGGCATGGGCAGCACGAGGTGAAGGTGGTTTACCCTAGTTAAGTCGTAAAAACAATTTAATGAATAAGTGCACGTTTTATAAATACCAGAAAGAAGTCTTTTCTGGAAGTGGGATAGAATGTGCAGAACACTTGAGCTCTTAAGCTTAAGTGCAAACTTGTAGTAAACAGCAGTACTGAAGGCTGACTACCAAAACTGGGAGCTTTTGAGAAACATTACTGAATGGGCTAGTTAATAGAATGCTTACTTGCTTTACTTTTCTTTAAAAATAAAAGCTAGAACATTATATGACACTGTGTCAGAGGAAAAAGACATCTAACATTTGAGTAATTTAAATCCCAATCCAGCACTAGGTCATTTATTTAATTACAAACTATACCACTTTTAACAGCTATTAGATGATAGATACTGGGCTAGCCTATACATTCATTAACTTTTTAGTTTTAGACTCCTTGGAGAATAATGAACTGTCAATTTTACACCACTTGCCAACTGCCCTTCTCGTTGAAGGGCAACTAGTTGGCAACTGCCCTTGCTTTAATAATTCATTCATTATTCTTCAGTAACTCACAGTAGTTATAGGCTGGCTCCAGATAAACGTTTCAGTGTCTAAAATATGTACATGATCGTTCCATCCTCTTGGATGACTTGAATTCTACAGAAAATAAGTAAGAATCTGAGTTAGTTTTTACAAATAATGTTTGTAAAACAACCTTTGGTTTATTAACAGGGCAAAATGAACAAAGCTAATAGCAAACGAAGTATATATTGTATCAATAGACTAAGTAGGCCACATAGGCAAATATGAAACTTCATTTACCCAGAAAGATGTTTCATCAAATTCAAAAGTTCCCAATACTTTGTCTTCAGGTAAATATCCATACCCTCCAAAAAATATTAACCTGTTTGATAAAAAACCAAGAAATGAATAATTCAAACATCCACAGGATACAAGAGATTTTTTTTTTGTTTTGTAATATTTCATGAGCTGAGAAGGCACACTGGAGTATATAAAAATACTTAAATAATAATGGCTAATATGGCTAACAATGATGTCTTAGGTGCTTTGCCACTAATTAATCTTTATGGGCCTTCATAGGCATGTTACATGATTACAATGGTTATTAGCAAAGGATACGTGAATGGTAAAGTACTTTCCACATAAAAACCCAAACCTACAGTGCAGCTCACTCACTTGTTTTTATATACCCAGACACCGAGTTTGTCCTTTGATGATGGAGGAACTCCTTGGCAGTCAATTCTTTCCCAGTGTAATACTCGGTCCGTAGACCTTGAATCCAGCATGTAGAACTGCCAGAAGCAATGTTAGATTTTGTTACATGAAGGAAATTCAACCTTGGTGTTTAATGTTATTGCATTTATGCCGATAAGAATGTCATCTAATTCAGTACTACTAAAAGTATAATTGCAAACTGGTTGCCATTCTGTAAAATGTTACCTAGTCTGAGTCTAGGGAAGAAATTTCTGCCAGAATGTAAATTACCTAAGTCACTGTGCACCTTGTTTGTGTTCAGCCTATTTTTTTTCCCCCATACCACTTTTTGGCTGAAGGACTAGAAAGCGTGTTAATTTACTACGTTCTTTGCCTGAGATAGGCACTTTAAATTGTACCGATCTAATTTATGTATTGTGGGATGGTATTACAAAAAAAAACAAACTTAGCAATTCATCTTCAATTTAACAAACATGTCTTAAGTGCCCACTTAACTCTAGGAGCTAAGGATAAATCTTAAAAGATTAAATATTCATTTGTCTTTCAGAGGGTTCACATCCAGGTACTTACATTTAAATAGTCAATAAGTTAACTTCTTTTTTTTAGGCTCCTAAGGCTTCTTTTCCTCAACCGTACTGATTTAACTATTAACCATTTCTCTGACCACTCCCCTTTACTAAAGCCACAACTAGTCTTTTCCCCAAGTTTCCTCATGTTGTGTCAAAGTTAGTTTTCTCCCCCTTGACCCTGAAAAATAGATGGCTCAACAACAGCCTACAGCAGTACCTCACAAAACCTTTTAGGCACAAAACCCTTTCTTCCAACAAAATCTTAAGCAAACGCCTAAATATAAAAATAAGCCGAAGAAATGGCTTCTCTGTTTACAACATACCCAACAGAAATCTGGGTTCACTGTGACAAAGGGGCAAGACTTGTGGCCTTCCTATGAAGAAACAGAAAACACAGACTCCCCTGCACCTCCACATGCTGCTGGGCAGGACCAGTGTGACAGGGCTCAACACGGAAAGAAAAGGTACAGCATTTAGTGGGGAAGTTTGCCACTGACAGCATGTCAGGTCCATGCATGGGTGAGCCATGAGTGATGTTATAAAGGCTTTTCTTTGGATGGCAAAGAAAAGAAAAATAGATTCCAACTATATGCCATCTGGAAAAGGCAAAACTATGGAGACAATAAAAAGACTGATAGTTAGCAGGAGTTTAGGGGGAGAGAGGAGATGTATACACAAGTTCAGAAGTTTTTAAGAACAGTGAAATACTGTGTGTGACATTATAATAATGGATATATGTCATTATCAGATCAGTCGCTCAGTCGTGTCCGACTCTCTGCGACCCCATGAATCGCAGCATGCCAGGCTTCCCTGTCCATCACCAACTCCCAGAGTTCACTCAGACTCACGTCCATCGAGTCAGTGATGCCATCCAGCCATCTCATCCTCTGTCGTCCTCTTCTCCTTCTGCCCCCAATCCCTCCCAGCATCAGAGTCTTTTCCAATGAGTCAACTCTTTGCATGAGGTGGCCAAAGGACTGGCGTTTCAGCCTTAGCATCATTCCCTCCAAAGAAATCCCAGGGCTGATCTCCTTCAGAATGGACTGGTTGGATCTCCTTGCAGTCCAAGGGACTCTCAAGAGTCTTCTCCAACACCACAGTTCAAAAGCATCAATTCTTCGGCGCTCAGCCTTCTTCACAGTCCAACTCTCACAACCATACATGACCACAGGAAAAATCATAGCCTTGACTCGATGAACCTTTGTTGGCAAAGTAATGTCTCTGCTTTTGAATATGCTATCTAGGTTGGTCATAACTTTCCTTCCAAGGAGTAAGCATCTTTTAATTTCATGGCTGCAGTCACCATCTGTAGTGATTTTGGAGCCCAGAAAAATAAAGTCTGACACTGTTTCCACTGTTTCCCCATCTATTTCCTATGAAGTGGTGGGACCGGATGCCATGATCTTCCTTTTCTGAATGTTGAGCTTCAAGCCAACTTTTTCACTCTCCACTTTCACTTTCATCAAGAGGCTTTTGAGTTTCTCTTCACTTTCTGCCATAAGGGTGGTGTCATCTGCATATCTGAGGTTATTGATATTTCTCCCGGCAATCTTGATTCCAACTTGTGTATCTCCCAGTCCAGCAGCGTTTCTCATGATGTACTCTGCATATAAATTAAATAAACAGGGTGACAATATACAGCCTTGACGAACTCCTTTTCCTATTTGGAACCAGTCTGTTGTTCCACATCCAGTTCTAACTGTTGCTTCCTGACCTGCATACAAATTTCTCAAGAGGCAGATTAGGTGGTCTGGTATTCCCATCTCTTTCAGAATTTTCCACAATTTATTGTGATCCACACAGTCAAAGGCTTTGGCATAGTCAATAAAGCAGAAATAGATGTTTTTCTGGAACTCTCTTGCTTTTTCCATGATCCAGCGGATGTTGGCAATTTGATCTCTGGTTCCTCTGCCTTTTCTAAAACCAGCTTGAACATCAGGAAGTTCACGGTTCACATATTGCTGAAGCCTGGCTTGGAGAATTTTGAGCATGACTTGACTAGTGTGTGAGATGAGTGCAACTGTGCGGTAGTTTGAGCATTCTTTGGCATTGCCTTTCTTTAGGATTGGAATGAAAACTGACCTTTTCCAGTCCTGTGGCCAGTGCTGAGTTTTCCAAATTTGCTGGCATATTGAGTGCAGCACTTGCACAGCATCATCTTTCAGGATTTGGAATAGCTCTTTTGTCCAAACCCAAAGAGCATGCAACACTATTCACTTAATTAAAGTGAACTGTGATTTACCTTAGGGTGAACTGTGAATAAATAAATAGGTGGAGCTACAATTGTTAAAAGGAAGGAAGAAAAGGGTGGTGTGGAGCCTGTCTAACCCCATATACTTCTCTCACAGGTGTCCCAAAGCATCCCCCCCCCAAATCCCTAGAGTTCCTAGGAGCACAGTTTGAAATCTGAAACCAGTTCAACCCACATGCTTCGTCTTCACCAAGTCACTTGGCATTTCCATAAACCAGACATATCTGCGTGTAACTCTGCATCTTGGTACCTATATATCTTGCATAATACTCCTTCCAACTATACTATGTGATTCCACTCAAGCATCACCTCTTGGGTTAACAGTTTTTGTTTTCTGTTCCTCTGTCCTGCCAAACACAATGGTAAGGAAGTCAAGAAACACCTGGAGTACCAGGCAAATTTGGCCTTGGAGTACAGAAAGAAGCAAGGCAAAGGCTAACAGAGTTTTGCCAAGAGAATGCATTGGTCATAGCAAATACCCTTTGCCAACAATACAAGAGACGACTACACATAGACAGCACCAGATGGTCAACACCGAAATCAGACTGATTATATTCTTTGCAACCAAAGATGGAGAAACTCTATACAATCAGCAAAAACAAGACTGTGGCTCAGATAATGAACTCCTTATTGCCAAATTCAGACTTAAATTGAAGAAAGTAGGGAAAACCACAAGACCGTTCAGGTATAACCAAAATCAAATCCTTTACGATTATACAGTAGAAGTGACAAATAGATTCAAGGGATTAGATCTGATACGAGTGCCTGAAGAACTATGGACGGAGGTTCATGGCACTGTACGGGAGTCAGTGATCAAGACAATCCCCAAGAAAAAGAAATGTAAAAAGGCAAACTGGTTGTCTAAGGAGGCCTTACAAATAGCTGTAAAAAGAAGAGATGTGAAAGACAAAGGAGAAAAGGAAAGATATATCCATTTGAATGCAGAGTTCCAAAGATTAGCAAGGAGATCTAAGAAAGCCTTCCTCAGTGATCAATGCAAAGAAATAGAGGAAAACAATAGAATGGGACAGTAGAACAACAGAGATCTATACAAGAAAATTAGAGATACCAAGGGAACAGTTCATGCCAAGGATGGGCTTGATAAAGGACAGAAACGGTATGGACCTAACAGAACCAGAAGATACTAAGAAGAGGTGGCAAGAATACACAGAAAAACTGTACAAAAAAGGTCTTCACGACCCAGATAATCACAATGGTGTGATATCCTGGAAATGTGAAGTCAGGTGGGCCTTAGGAAGCATCACTTCGAACAAAGCTAGTGGAGGTGATGGAATTCCAGTTGAGCTATTCCAAATCCTGGAAGATGATGCTGTGAAAGTGCTGCACTCCATATGCCAGCAAATTTGGAAAACTCAACAGTGGCCACAGGACTGGAAAAGGTCAGTTTTCATTCCAATCCTAAAGAAAGGCAATGCCAAAGAATGCTCAAACTACTGCACAATTGCACTCATCTCACATGCTAGAAAAGTAATGTTCAAAATTCTCCAAGCCAGGCTTCAACAGTACGTGAACGGTGAACGTCCAGATGTTCAAGCTGGATTTAGAAAAGGCAGAGGAACCAGAGATCAAATTGCCTACATCTGCCGGATCATGGAAAAAGCAAGAGAGTTCCAGAAAAACATGTATTTCTGCTTTATTGACTATGCCAAAGCCTTTGACTGTGTGGATCACAACAAACTGTGGAAAATTCTGAAAGAGATGGGAATACCAGACCACCTGACTTGCCTCTTGAGAAACCTGTATGCAGGTCAGGAAGCAACAGTTAGAACTGGACATGGAACAACAGACTGGTTCTACATCAGGAAAGGAGTACATCAAGGCTGTATATTGCCACCCTGCTTATTTAACTTATATGCAGAGTACCTCATGAGAAACACTGGGCTGGAGGAAGCACAAGCTGGAATCAAGATTGCTGGGAGAAATATCAATAACCTCAGATATGCAGATGACACCACCCTTATGGAAGAAAGCGAAGAACAAAAGAGCCTCTTGAAAGAGGAGAGTGAAAAAGTTGGCTTAAAACTCAACATTCAGAAAACTAAGATCATGGCATCTGGTCCCATCACTTCATGGGAAATAGATGGGGAAACAGTGGAAACAGTGACAGACTTTATTTTTTTGGGCTCCAAAATCACTGCAGATGGTGACTGCAGCCATGAAATTAAAAGACGCTTACTCCTTGGAAGGAAAGTTATGACCAGCCTAGACAGCATATTAAAAAGCAGAGACATTACTTTGCCAACAAAGGTCCGTCTAGTCAAAGCTAGTAGTATGGTTTTTCCAGTGGTCATGTATGGATGTGAAAGTTGGACTATAAAGAAAGCTGAGCTCCAAAGACTTGATGCTTTTGACCTGTGGTGTTGGAGAAGACTCTTGAGAGTCCCTTGGACTGCAAGGAGATCCAACCAGTCCATCCTAAAGGAGACCAGTCCTCAATATTCATTGGAAGGACTGATGCTGAAGCTGAAACTCCAATCCTTTGGCCACCTGATGTGAAGAACCGACTCATTGGAAAAGACCCTGATGCTGGAAAGATTGAAGGCAGGAGGAGAAGGGGACAACAGAGGATGAGATGGCTGGATGGCATCACCAATGTAATGGACATAGGTTTGGGTAAACTTTGGGAGTTGGTGATGGACAGGGAGGGCTGGCGTGCTGCAGTCCATGGGGTCTCAAAGAGCTGGACATGACTGCAACTGAACTGAACGTACATTACATGCACCTTTTGACTGCATCTGTCTCGTACGGGCCTGAGAAAAACATGCCTTTTCCCTATTTGGGCAAAACATAGACAAAGTCTGAACAACAATATCTTATAGTGGCATGTTATAGGAATATTAGTATATGAAATTTTGTCAGTGTTAATTTCTCCTTACAGCTTTTTGAGTTGTAGCCTGTTAAATTTTACTGTGTGTATTAGTTGCTCAGTTGTGTGCAACTCACTGTAATTCCATGGACTGTAGCCCGCCAGGCTCCTGTCCATGGAATTCTCCAGGCAAGAATACTGCAGTGAATAGCCATTCCTTTCTCCAGGGGATCTTCCCAACCCAGGGACTGAACCCGAGTCTCGTGCATTGCAGGCAGATTCTTTACTATCTGAGCCACCAATACCCCACCCTGCCCCCCAAACTGCATCTTTTTTTTAGTTTACTAATATTCATCTAATATACAGCATTTTATTAATAAGAGAATAAGTAGCTGCAAAGAACATACCACAATCAAGTACACATGTTTTTGAACTTGAACAGGAATAAACTGGGCTAACCTTAGAACTCTAAAGTGGTCTGAAAAAGGACAAAGTTACCTTAAACCATCCTTACACACACTAACCTTATTTGTATTGCCTCTTGAATGGTGTCCTCCAAACAAGTACAGCACCCTGTCCACACACACGGCACAGCTTCCTGACATAGAAGGAGGAACATCACCCTCAGTGTTAATTTTTTTCCTGAGAGGGAAAAAACTGAATGTAAATAAATTTCCCCAAGAAGAAATGCAACAATGTATCCAGTCTTCTGATTCTATCCCCACAATAAAAGGAAAAAATAAGGGGTGAGTAGCTATACTGAGATCTCTTCTAACTCTAAAATTAATTAGAAGAATGACCTTGTCCCTTTCACCCACTCCACAGGCTGCACCAGCAGGCACTAACGTGATAGCATGGGAGGTTCTGAACGCCTACATGTCATATATCACTCTAGGAGCAAACCATCTCAACATTTCTCTAACTAAATTGTTTGCTTTTTCTAGTTACTTGACCATAAATGATGGTTTTGTTTTTTTGAGTGGGCCAAGAACCCAAAGGAAGAAAACTTCAATATCTCAGTCCTGACGGATTAATAAGTTTTTTAATTCAGTCACCTTTAGCCATTCGAATTAGTCTGATTCTGACCTTATGTAATACTACAGACACTCAGGTAGTGTCTACTATAGGCCAACCATTCCTCTGAGTGCTCTTTACCTGTTTTAACTCATTCTAAATCTAAAAGTGAATCTGAATCAAAAAGTTAATTCTAAGATTCAGGATATTAATATCACATTCAAGGGCTTCTACTCCTAATATCGCTTCATCTATGTTAAGCATTATGTTTGTTTGTTTGTTTGTTTCTGGCTGTGCTGTGGGACATGTAGGAGCTTAGTTCCTCGACCTGGAACTGAATCTGTGCTCCCTGCAGTGGAAGTGTGGAGTCTTAACCACTGGACCACTAGGGAATTCCCAATTTTTAAGTTTTGATAGGCTTATTTTGTAAAAATTCTTCATGGGATTGAATTTCTTTTTTAAGTTTCCCCATTAAAGGAATACAATTATAAATGTCCAGTTCTCTAGAAAAAGAGTGTTAAACAGCTAGATTAACACTAGCTATATGCAAAAATAATCCTGGTTTATTTTTAGTTGAACTCTTAAGTGCAACTAGTATTCTCCTAGTTCTGAGATCTCAAATATGCTAAAATATATAACAGACCAAGTTTTCACAAAGCAACCCATGGGGAAAACTACTTTCTAATTCCTCAAACACAGCCAACCCAGCATTTTGAGAATTTATTAATTCTGCTAAGAACGTATGAGTATTACTGGTATGAAACTAGCAAAAAGTCCTTTCAGAATAACTCATTTGCATGGATGGCAAATTTAATTTTGTTTTTAAGGCAAAACATGCTAAATCAAAGAAATCTGCATAGAAATTTTAATATTAGAGCTCATTAAAATATAATACTACCTTTATTTCTAGCAAATATAGTCTACAAATTCTTCTCTCATTCAAAATACATAACAGAAGACATAACATATTGAATATATATATGGAACTTTTATGTATTTCCATTCCAGGATCTGAAGCTTCTACCTCTTTAATATTGCTATAATACTTGACACACTTCTGAATAGAAATTTCTTCAAAGGTCATAAAAGCATCTAGTAACTACTGAAGAAATACAAAAGTATTTAAGCTCAGGAGCTAAGCTAAACTAGTAGAACAGTTTTCAAAATATACAGCTAGGTTAGTATCTTTAATTAAAGTGTTTTTATTCAGTAGTATGGGTTTTACAGAGTATGTTTTTGTTTGCAACCACATTTGGATGTTCTAGTCCCCCTCTTAATATCCACAGTTACCATCTTCCAGTCTCCATGTTGTAGATCCAGAGTTCTTCTCTAGGCAGATAAAAGTCATATAATCCTCTGACTTGATTACTCTAAAACAACAACAAAAAGTTGCAAATACAAAAAATAACTTGTATTCTAAAGAGGCACTATTGTATATTTTTTCACATCTATCTCACTTGAGATACTGAGAGTTACAAGAAGTTAAACAGGTTTTAACAATTCTATTACATGTACAGTTCTCCCTACCCCATACCTCATACTTAAAGTAATGATTAATATAGAGAGGCCTCAATTCAAATTCTTGATATAGCAGTTGCAATGATGCATGAAGTAAGATCTCCAGCTAATCTCTAAGGCCACTTTATCCATAACACTCCACGCACCAAATCTGAGTTACATGACCTCATGGAAGATTATGTGTGTCATGTTGGCAGGCTAAAGAAAGTTCTACCTTGAAAGCACCTGATCCACACTAACAGGTCAGACGTTCTTCCCTTTTAGCCATTCATTCTCTGCCAAGAAGCAGGGAGGGCAGAACTGCAAATATTAAGTCCTTGTACAAAATCTTAAGTTCCTTGTTCTGCTCCATTTCCCTTCAGATAGAGCTTACTATATGCCAGAACTAATGAAGTGCTATCCATGGAGTGCTATATTGAATCTTCACAACAACCATAAGAAATAGCTGGTATAGATTTCTCCAAGAAGTTGCCCAAGGCTACTCAGCAAGGAATGGTGGAAGCAGGATTCCAGCCTCCTTTCCCTGAATTTGCAACTTCAACCACTTTGCCTGACCTCTCCAGACTTTGAACCACCCTGGCCACTTTCCGAACAATATTGACATACAGCAAACAGTTGCAGTTCACTAAGAATGGGTGTCAGAGTCATAAGCTTGAAAAACAGAACAGAACATCTGGGCATGTAAACATTTCTCTTTCCACTCCACCACTTATGAAACAAAAAGGCTGGCAGCAAGATAGCAGGTTGACCCAGAGTACGTCAGTTTGGCAGGAGGAGGAAAACTGACTTCTGTGTATGAAGCTAAGGTTTATTGAAATCAAAACAATCTTCCAAGGGCCTCCGGTGTGTGGTACTCTTAGGGTTGTAGCCAGAATGTGGAGGAAGGCCTGTTTGAGAACTACAAACTTACTTCACTAGTCACGCTTCTCCACCCCGCCTCAGCCCTGGGCGTCCAGGCCCTCCACAACTCACCTTCAGAATCTGCCACCCGCACAACCCTTCTCCCCTCCCCCCTCACCTTCCCTCTTCCTACTGAAGATTAACAGTTTTACCTTTCTCCAAGGCAATTATTTACATTTTAATAAAAGTCACCCGGTACCAGCCACCTTGCTCCTACCAAATACCCTCTTTTCTGAACACCTATTCATTGGAGGCTGGGGAAAACATTTCAGATTAATTAGGATTAGGAGAAAGGAACCAAAGGAAGTAATCAAGACAGCTTTTTCCCAGCTATCATTTCAGAGTCAGCTCAAAAATGGTCACATCAACTGTAGCATAAGCTAAAATCTATTACCAGAATCACCTAGTGCTTCCAAGTCAGGGAAGGCATTGGTGTACAGGACTCGATTTCTAGCAAATTGGAGCGGGGGCAGATCATTTTTTTTTAAAAGGGACAAAAATATTTTTGGTAAGAACAGATCCGAACCACTCCAGCAAATGAAATAAGACGATTCTAGAATGCAGAGTGTTATTAAGAAGCTCTAAAAGCAAAAGGGCAAGAGAACTAGTGAGAAGGTTTAAATAGGAGGCACTTGGGCAGGATTTCCAGACAGAGGAAAAGAGAAGAAACTCAACTACATGCTCTCAACTGGTAACTAATCATACTGGTTCATGACTAAGGGTCAAAGGGCTGCATTCTGTAGGTAAAAGCTGTTACTCTTAATCTTTTTTTTTCGGTTATTGATATAAATTTTCCATTAATTTTCTTTATAGGAGTTTGATGTGAAAAATCTCAACCCTTTCTCAGCTGAAACCAAAAGGAAAATAGCCCCGAAACATTGGAATAACACTAGGATGGCAGGTGCACAGGTGTAGCTGGGACTCCTGAACCGGCGGGAAGGTTCAACAAGCCAATTCTTGCGGCCTTGGGGAATTCCGATGCATTTTCCCTAGGAGGCCGTCTCCCCGTAAGTGGGCCACGGCATCAGCGGGCACCGGACCCCGGCTCGATGCCCAATAACAAGAGTGACCTCACACACCGTCACTTCTTACACACCAACCCTGTAAATAAAAACGTTCCGCGGTCTCGCACCACCCGCCGCGCCCTCCGCAGGTAAAGCTCGGACATGGGCAAGCGCTGGCAGGGAGAGGGGAGCAGGGAGCAGGCTTTGTAAGCAGAAGGCGGGCGTGACAACAGCCCAGGAGCCCTGGGACGGGTGGGGAGACCCGTGGGAAGATTCCCACACTCGCAAGAGAATGAACCAACCGGCGGAGTCGCGGCGCGGGGGCGCTGAAGGTGCCCGGGGCGGCCACCCTGGCCCTCCCGCCGCCCCCGACCGGTAACTGGCGGCCGACGCCCGCGCGACCCGGCCGCCCACTGACCTTGTAACCGCCCCAGACGAACATGTGGCGCCCGTCGCTGACGGCTACGTGGCCGCTGCGCTCGGCGGGGCAGGCGAGCTCCGAGGATTCGTAGCCTTCGTAGGCTGGCCCTGGGAGCTCGTCCTCCCGCAGGTCCTCGTAGCCATCGGCCATCTTGAGGCTGCACTTCGGTTCACCAGGAATCCCCGCACCCGCGGAGGAGAAAAAGACAAAGGAAAAGAACGAGACGTGCGGCGGCGGCGAAAGGTTTGGTGTTACGGCCGCGCCCCGCCGCCCGGGATTCTGTCCTCCCGGCCCGTCTCTGCGAGGACGGCCTCTGGCCGCTTGAGTAGGGGTTGCGGGCTAGAGGCAGCGAGGGCGCAGGGACGCGAGCAGGGCGGGCAAGGGTCCGCCTCGGGCTGATACCAGCTTCCAGCCCGTCAGCCCCGCCTCCAGCTCGCTTCTCGCCGCGGAGGGCCCTTGTTTACGACGCGCTGGGAGCCGCCCGTTCCGCTGACGCCGCTCGCCGGGATCCGGAAGCGCGGCTGGCGCTGAGCGCCCCCAGCGCCGGGTCCTCCCGCAGCCTGCGCCTGCCGGACCGGGGCCCAGAAGCTAAGGGCATTTCCAAGCACCTCCGAGCTTCCGTTCAGGAGGTTGCTGAATTCAGGAGATGCTGCATTAGCCAGACTCTGTCAAAAAAGAAGGTCTTGTTTGACTGAAGGATGTTCACAGCCCAGAAAGGGCTAGCAAATTGCTCAGCTAGTAAGTTTCAGGTTTCAGGGTCTCCAGAGTCGGTGCCCTGTCTTTCCCAGGACAATGGATGGGGGTGGCATCACTACCCTCACGCATGGTCCCAGGTGGCCCCAGCCGCAATTGCTGGGCGGCTTCCGGGCGGAGGCGCCGCTGTGTGTGCGAGCCAGCTCCGGGACTGCGTGGCACCCCGATGTGCCTGCCGAGCGGTTCATGACGTCTCTTCTCGATAAGCTCTTTTGGTCCAGCATAAATTTTAATTCAGTGGTGCATCCTCCACCCAGTTTGGAAAACTGTGCTTAAAAAGTGTTTCAGAAATCTTCACCTCCCAGGCCTTCAGGGAGGAAAGTGAATCCTGTTCACAGACACTATTTTAGCTTACATTTTATATGACACTTTTCAATTAGATCAAGAGAAAATTAAGAATTATCGTGATCTAAATTTGATTCCTCACTTGTAAAACACTGAGACAATGGAATATTATTCAGTACTGGAAAATGAGCCATTTTTTTTCAAGCCGTGAGAAGACATGGAGGAAACTTAAGTGCATATTGTCCTGTCTGACGCTTTGCAACCCCGTGGACCGTAGCCTGCCAGGCTCCTCTGTCCATGGGATTTTCCAGGCAAGAATACTGGAGTGGGTTGCCATTTCCTTCTCCAGGGGATCTTCCCGACTCAGATTGAACACGGATCTCCCACATTGCAGGCAGATTCTTTACCATCTGAGCTACCAGGGAAGCCCAAATGCATATTACTAATGAAATAAGTCAATCTAAAAAGGGTACATACTGTATAATTCTAACTGTATAACATGAAAAAGGCAAAAATATGAAAACAGTAAGATATCTATGGCTGCCAGGGCTTAGTGGGGAGGGAGGAATAAATGGGCAGAACACAGAGGATTTTTAGAGCAGTGTTTAGTTTCTATGTTACTATAAAGGCAGATACATGTTACTACACATTTGTCTAAGCCTATAAAACATACACCACCAAGAATGAACCCTGAGGTAAACTGTGGACTTCAGGTTTGTCTTAGCTCAGGCAACCATAACAAAATACCACAGACTGGATGGCTTAAACAACATTTATTTCTCACAGTTCTAGAAGCTAGGAAGTCTAAGATCAAGGTACAGACAGACTTGGTACTTAGTGAGGGCCCTCTTCCTGCCTTGCAGTGGGCTGCCTTCTCATAGGGAAGGGACATAGAAGGAGAGCTCTGGTCTCTTCCACTAATCCATCACCAGTCCCCACCCTTATGACCTCATCTTAACCTAATTACCTCCCAAATACCCCACCTCCAAAAACCATCACACTGGGGTTTAGGGTTTCAATATATGAATTTTGTGGGGATATAAACATTCAGTCCATTACGTGGGTGATTTAGAAAATGTTCTTGCTGTACCCACATGATGGACCACATGGTAACTTCATCAAGCTGGAAATTCCAATAGAATCACAATATTAATACAATGGAAAAACAGGCACCAAAAAATGGGAATTCTTAAAATTGTTTCTTTTCAAGTGTTCTGAAATCAAAATTTTACTTTTTCAAACAATATGTACTTCCATGAAAATCATTCTACTTTATTGAGTTTATATTATTTCTCTCACACACATACATACATATAAATAATGTATTTGTGAAAACATCACTTTGTTTCTGGGTTGGCAGTATGAAGTTCTAAAGAATATTTTTAAGCTATCAAGAGGCTAATAATTTTTAAAGGTGTTTTTGCAAAGATACTACTTGGAAAAGATACTAATTTTGATATGCCATTTACTGTATCATTCTAAAAATGATAATACCTCAAAAGAATCCTTCCTGACAACTGGAAGAATATTCTGATATACATAATAAAGATGGCCAGAAATTCTTTTTCCTTGAAAATCAGACTGGAAACCTATTTTGTGAACCACCTGGAAAAAGAAAAAGTCAACCTTCTAGACCCATCTTTCAAACAGAGAATCCATAAGGGAGGGTTTAAAGTTATGAGGCTGATGTTGCCTTGGGCTCCTATACAGGTCAACAACACAAGAGTTGACTGTAAACCGTAAGAGGTAAGAATGAGGAATGAATACTGCTTGACTAGGGATTTTCAAAACTGGTTTTGCCAGCTCTCAGAATTTCTATATCTCTTAGTAGCAGGGAAGCCCTGCTTTAAGGCAAGTTTTGGAAACTGAAGATCAGATTAGAATTCCCTACCACTCGTACAATGGGGCTACCTCAGAACATAACTTTTTGAAGTAGTACAGCATAATCAGTCAAGTAAGAAGAGCACCAGTTTTGTGTGCCAAAGATAATATATAGATTTTCATCCTCTTAACACAAGTGTGTGTGTTTTGAGGGGCTAATCTAACAACACAAGTGTGTGTGTTTTTGTGTGTGTTTTGCGGGGCTAATCTAACTTTTAATGTTTAGGTAAACCATTTATAAACAGAAGTGCTTTTCTAAGAGGCTAGAGAAGGTATTGAAATAATTCAGAAACCATTTAAGAGGTCATCCCACTCAGTGTCATTTATCACTATCTAATAGATTTAGATAGTTTTTCCTTATAGACTGCTGATATTAAAGTTCATAGTAATAAAATAATTACTTCTAAGACCTGTATTACCTGTGAGACTCACTTTCTAAATCTGTTATTCAGCCTAAAAATAGTAAGCAGAAATGAAAACTTATGCTGAAGTATTGTTTGCACAATTAATTCTAATGACTGGTTCACACTAACAAAACTAGGGAAATAGTAATTCTGTATAGTTTGTATAATAAATAAAATGCAAACACAAAATATTTCAATACATAAATAGAAGTTTTACACATCCAAAATACAGTACATATATATATAAAATATATCTCTAAAATTTAAGATCTACAAACTACTGTAATTTTCATTATAAATTACACATATACTTCAATATAGAAATACATTTAACATTTTAAATTGCAGAGCCAACTTGCATGGTAGTACGGTAGAGAGTAATTTTATACACTGAGTTTTCAGTAATTCCTTGTTATTAGTAATGCAATGGATGGATATGACTGTAATATATGAAGAACTTCTTAATTATGGCAAAAGTACTATTTTAAGGACTACAAAGATAAATATTCATGTTCCATTTCTTTATAGGGAGTTAATACTGAAAAGAAATGGGAAGACAAGGTATTTTGAATATCCTGGGTCTTGAGCACCAACTCTGTAGAATGGTGTGGGCCAAAATGAGTTTCTAGAAAGATAAACTACTAGATTATCATCCCCTTTCATAATTTACTGAAGGTTACTTTTTATAAGTATGTCCCCAAGACAAAATGTATTTTAAGGTGTATCAAAAGTTAATAACTATACTGCCTCTCAATATGTCAAACCCTGTATGATAAATCTCTACTGTAACACTTTCAAACATTGTCTTTATATATACAGAAAAAATGGGACCATCAAACAACTTAGAGGTGGCAAAAAGACAATTGAAGACGTTCATTTCCCTACTCAAATAAAGACGACCAAGAATACTTTACTAGATAAATGCTCAAAGGAGTTCAGTATTTAATCCCATACCAGTGCCTGCCTATTTTCTTCTTTTGGCCAGTTACATTAGTTATTTAAGGAGAAGTTCTTTAAATAACTGAATTACTTAATGGGAAACTTTAGGTGACTTTAAAGTGACTTGAGAAAAATCTATTCTTTCTGAAAGCTGACATGAGGTGTTTTTATATATCTATTTGTCTTTATATTGGAGAATCCCTAAGTCCTTGGGGGTAATTTCTTATTCTTCTCAAATTTGTATAATCTTTCCTGTAAAGAGGACACAGTGAGTTAAAGTCTCTGACAATTGTACTTATTTTTAGAAAGTAGATTTTTTTCCTGCAACTTACAATTAAATTAATTTACAAATATAAATTAATCTGCCATTAACATCTTCTTCCCATATATCTCATGCCATACAATCACTTTAACATAGAATTTCTGTTTCAGATTTTATCTTCTAAATAAAGCCTCCAATTTGGGGGGTAAATATACAGTCTGATTAAAATGTTTAAACATATTAAACATAAAGCATATATAACAACTTAATTGCTACTGATCCACTGATATTTATTTTCTGTTTCTTCTTTTTGGGCTCTTTGTTCTTCCCGGTGATTAGCTGCAGTCCAAAATGTTATTTTTTTGAGTACTTGTTGGAGAAGTTTAGGAGGTAATAAAGATATCTGACTTTCTAAAATTATAGCATTTTTACCAATGCAGTCAAGGCATGACCTGTAAGCCAAACATAACAGAATTATTACTTTTTGAACCTGAACTTATAAAATATTTATAGGCAAGTATTATAAAAATAAAATTATAAAAATCTCACAGGATTATGTACTCCCTTTGTACTGTTTGGAACGTGACAGGATCTATGTTCTTTCCAGAGCACCACATTACTTGTGTATTTTTATAGCACCGTGCCTGTCTCTGACCAAAATCCAGTTACAACTTACCGTGCATACTGTTCTTTAAGTAAAAAAGATTCAGACTTAATTTCGAAGCAAGTTAGTCTGAAGCAGACCCCGTTTCATGTATTCTTCCAGCCAATAACCATTTACTCTTCTCTGAGAACTGTCTTCTCCATCACCCTGAGATGCAACACTTTGCATCCATTTCATTCACTGTAACCCGATCCTCCCTGCAGCCTGCACCCACCTCCAGAAATGACTTCACTGGCCTGACTAACAGCCAAGCTGAGTCTCAGCCTCAAAGGCAGGCACATCCAGTGTCCGATACTGCTTCATCTTCCCCATCACTGCTTATCTCCCCTTACAAAGCTTTCCTTTGTGCTTTTTGGAACACCGGTTGTGTCCACAAACACTCCTGCTTCCTCTGACTTTTTGTCCTTGTTTTAAGTGAAATCTAAGAAAACTGCCTTCTGCGCAGCCTTCTTGAGAAAAGGGGAACAAATGTCCCCTCATCTCCATTTTTATAGCGGATACAAGTATGCATTCTCCGTGCTCCTCCCTCCTGCTTCCAGGCTGCAATCATTTCACCCTCTGGTGCTGCCATCTGTTAACCTCCTGCTCATTTCCCCCCACTGCTGAGGACTTTGGCCCTGGGCTCATCACAGTCTTGTCCCTAGACTGATTTTAACATCTCTGTGGAAAACCCTTTTTACTCTTATGACTTCACTCTGGACAGTTCACCTCTGAAATCTTAAACTTCTCTCCTCCTCTTGGACCACAACCTTATATTCTTTTAACTTTTATACACCTTTCCTCCTTTGACTCTTTCCAGATCTCCAAATAATAACACCCGTCCGGTTGTAACTTTCTTCCCTAACAAGCCTGTCCATATTCATTTCACAGTTTATCCATATGCATTTTCCCGTCCAGATGCACTTCATTCTTCATTTTCTTGCCAACAATCTCTTTCTTTCTCCACTGTCCCTCTGTTTATACCATCCTGGCTAAACTCAGCCAGCCATCTCCTTTCTGCACTTACAACCTGGCTGCTTCATGCTGGAGAAAACCACGTTTCTGTGGATGTGGCATACAGATTCTGCTCCATCTCAGCTGAGCCCCCTGAGTGCTCAGCAGGACAATGTTGTGTTAATACATCCCTCGTCAGCATCTGCTCACCGTCTCCTCAGCAGCTGTGGCACACCTTCACCACTCTTAAGTTCATAGCCTTGCCTCTCCTCCTCCTCCTCAGACAACCTCGCTGTCAGCCAAAACCTCCTCCGTGCCCTGCCCCAACCAACAAAGCCACCTATTTTTATAGCTATATTTCCTCCTTTCCCCATTATTTTAAAAGTACTCTTCCTCCAGTCAAGGGATAATTCTATTACCTCTTGCTAAAATCTCCTCAAGATCCTGCTCCATTCATTTGCCCTTCATTTATTGTGTTTCCAATAGCTGACTCTCTGATGGCTTCTCCCATAAGCATGGAAACAAATACTCTCACTCCTCTGGTCGTGGTGCTCACCCCCAGAAGTTATCCTGGCTTCCCCCTACGGTACCAACGACGTCTTAGTACCGCCACACTCCACGGCACTTGCCGACCCAGATGCTCCGTGACCTCCTCACAGTGGGCAGATGCTCCATCTGCAGTGATCCCCCCCTCAGTTCTGCGCTCCGTTACCTCCGGCTTCATCTTTAACTCTGCTCACTCTCTTGTGCCTCGTCCTCTGCCTCAAATGTTATGAGTTCTTAATGCTCCGTTGTTGGCCCCCTGCTTACTCTCTCTCTTCCTGGGCAGAGCTGACCCACAAAGTCACACCAATAACTAAACAACAACTTTGGGGTTAAAAGAGAAATTCTATATACTAACCGAGACGCACATATATGTGTCTAGTATTAGACACACTCTGATTTCAGAAAAGTTAAAATATGAAAAAGTTGGGCCTAGAATCAAGGAAATACACTATGTTTAACACTCCTACATGAACTAAATTCAATTTTAGAAACAAAAATGTGACTACACTGTATATTTTAATTTTTAGAAATTACACTGGCGTATGGTTCATCATTACAAATTTGGTTATACTCTTAGGCAGCTGTAAACTTAAATTCAAGCAATAAACTACTTGAAAAATATTGTAACACTTCCCAAAAAGGAAGAAGAAAGAAATGATCATATATTAATAATATATATATTTTAAAGTAATGAATTTTCTTACCTGAGTAATGAATAAGGCTGTGTTTGAAAGATCAATAAATCATTACAATGACCCTAATCAACATAAAAAAGGAGTTATCAAGACTTTTAATAAAAACAATAACATTAATAACTGAGTATTTTTATTTTATAAATGTAGAAGAAATTATGTAAAGCAGCAAATAAATCTCTAGTCACACACACACAAATATATACATACCTGCCTAGCTATACAAACTCTGGGTGTATGGTTACAATTTTTTCAGTGACCCAACTTTTAACTAAGCACAGCCTATATTAACTGCAAATGTTTTTTTCTTAGAACAGTGGTTTCAAAATGAGAATGGTAGTGGTCTTCAAGTTTTTTGTCTTTTAAGCAGAACTTTTTCTTCCACATGACTCATCTTAAAATCTCTGTATTCTGTCTCCCTTTTCCAGGTGATAGATTCCCTGGGAATTCCTAATTTGAAAATCACAGATTTGGATGATTTTTTGGATAATGACTCTCTCATCTAAAAGTTAATGGGGAGGAGTCAGCAAACATTTTTCTTATCCTTTCAAATAGGTCTTTAGAATTTCACAATTTATGATCATGATTTTAATCAGAATTCATATGTTAATGATAAAGTTTGTATCCTAAATAAATAGAGATTTCTAGTGCCAAGAAAACAAAGACAAACCAAAAAATTTGCTTTTTAAATAAAGGTAAAGTTGTGGTTTTAATCTTTTATTAAAGCACTGAGTTCTTAGCCAAAGAAAGTTCTAAAACTTTCACTATACCTAACATTTGATTTGGAGGCCCCAGAACCTTACAGTAAACCAAATTCCCAGGAGAAAAGCCATCTTATTTCAGGGCTTGCCACTCTGTGGGAGCAACTCTGGAGAAAACAATGCCTGAAGAGGTGAGAGGGCACTGGGGCTCTTGGGGGTGGGCTCTGGCTCAAGAGTAGCCCACCCCTGCCAGCTCCCAGCGTCAGCCATTCCCCAGCGCCTGATGCAAACCAGAGCAAGCAATCCTGAGCTCCTGGTCCATTATGTACAGACTGTGCCCATCTCTCTGAATTTCCCAGGGTGCTAGGAGGGAAAGAAAAATACTTTCCAAAGTGAAAAGTGAAAGTCATGTCCAACTCTTTCCGACCCCATGGACTACACAGTCCATGGAATTCTCCAGGCCAGAATACTTGGGTGGGTAGCCTTTCCCTTCTCCAGGGGATCCTCCCAACCCAGGGATCGAACCCAAGTCTCGCACATTGCAGGCAGATTCTTTAACAGCTGAGCCACACAAACTACAAAATCTACTCATTTATTCCTTTGACTTTAGTTTTATCAGATTTTAAAATAAGAATGCTTTAACTAAACTCAATTGTAAAACAGGGGTGGATAAAGCAGTGGCAAAGGGAACATAAAATAGAAATAAAATATACTTTAAACATTTCAAAGTAGTTTCCTCATGAAGGGAAAAGCTAGCGTTGATAATGTTCCAGTTATTAAGTTAGGTAGCAAATTTCAAGAGTACTATACTTAGTAGTTTACATATACATTATATGTATTCTTTTCATGTTTACAAATATTTTTAAAATATTTTAATTTGATAAAATTATAAATACCCAGACTATGGGAAGGGTCAAAGAGAAAAAGGAAGAGTCATCTTTTTAAAGCTCTTCTTAATAACTTGACTAATGTTAATAGACCTATTTTGATTTATCAACTCCAAATATCCTGAAATGCTTCACAAAAGTCACTCATTCTGGAGATTAATCATACAACAGTATAACATTTTGTGCCCTTCCATGTTTTTCAATGTGAGAATATCAATAATCTTTTTGAACAGCCATTTAGCTTCAATAAAACAATTACTCAGAGAAAATATTTAGATATGAAAATTTCTTACTGTATCCAAGGAAAGTAAATCATCTTTGCTCCCGCCAAATACCATTATTTCATTTTCTTTTCCCAAACAGGCTGTGTGCCATAACCTGTGATTGAAAATTATAAACAGTGACATACTATCAAGGAAGAAGCTGTACATCACATATAAATCAATTTTAAAGTGAACGCTCTAAAACTGAATCTATTTCAAAAGAGGCATGATTGAATGTAGGCCTGTGCCATATCCTCAAAGAGGTTAGATTTTAAAGATTCCTCTAGAATCATTAGAGACTTAAGTTCTAGGGTTCATTAAATCACATTATTTCAATGAAAGAGATGACTCCCAATAACTCTTTCATATTATATCCTTCAACTTTTTTCTAACCTCTTTATCTCATAAATAGTATCACAAAATAAAACAATTTTAAAAAGAACTGACCAGCCTATTCCATACACAGTTTTCTTATTGCTATCTGCCATGGCGCTGTTCTCATCATTCTCTTTACGTTGTCACATTAATCACTTTGGGTACAGAATACCATAACATGCTCCTCATTTGTCTGGCTCTAATCTCTTCCAGCTACATAGAGCTGATAAATAATATATTTCAAATATTTATTGTTTTTAAACATGGATATTTCCTGATCAGGAAGCATCTGTGCCATTGTTCTTAGCCTAAAATTTATGATCAACAGCTATTTCTTTTTCTGATAAATTGTAATTCCTTTCTTTTCACAAATGACCCCTCCCTCCAACTTCAGCCAAGTTCATTCATTTGTGTCCCCTAAGAGAAAAGCTTATATCTCTTTCTAGGCTTTGGTTCACCCTGTATCTTAGGTTTAGAATGAGAAGTCATTCTCTCAGAGCCTAAAAACAGGCTCAAAATCCCCAGGAAGCATTCCAAAGACCACCCAAATTGGGTCTGTTACCCTCTCTGCTCAGCACCTTTCAACATTTATGTGCTTATTTTATAATATCTTAACTTACATTTGAAGACAAACTGCTCTATCTACTACTTCAATTGTTTGATGTAATTTGTTTTCTAACTCCCAACAAAAACTCTATAAAGTCTTTAAGGTCAAAAATGGCCCCAGTAGTGTGCTGGAACCATGGGTAAATCCAGTGGTGCCTGTCAACTCCGTGTTCAATGATATGTTGGCCACAGTGGAAATCAGCAAATTAGGATTTTTTTTGGTTTTGTTTTTCTTAGAGAGCAGTTGTTAACTATGTACCAGCACACCACTGGAATTTGGGTAATCTAATTTTATGTTCTCCTTAAAAATGCTTAATAAGGTTTTCTGCATCCAGTAGGTGCTCAAAAACTTCTAACTAACAAAAGCAAACACAAAATATGAGCATAATTAACTCAATACACAAATTATTTCAGAAAGAGCTAGAGCATCTAATGTTGTTTTGGAAATGGCTTGATAGCTCATATTCATGTATGATTTCATATTATTTACCAAAAGCAATGTTACGGTTTTATAAAATTCAATGTTTCTGGGGGTCTAACTCTCAGAAAACAGTACACATAATTTCCCACTTTTAGAAAATAAATGAAAAGTTTCACAAAGTCATTGCTTTGTTTCTGAGAGTAATTGATTGCTTTCCTTAACAGACCAAATTGCTGAAGCAACAGATGCCTCCCAAATTCCGTATTACCATGTCTTTTATTACCACACAACTATTTTTAGTACATTAATTCTTTTTATTTAATTTCCACAAGTGCAAACAGTGGGATTGTGCACAATTTGTTAAAATAGTTTTCTCAAACAATCATGACACATTTAAGGACTAATGCACTTGGAACTCAGAATAGAACTGAGTCATTAGAAATTTTGTTTGGGAAATACTCAGCCCAATTCTCCAACTTGTATGTTAGAATATAAATTGTATAGATCTTCAGCAACACGCAGATTATGTTGTAGGATTGGGGACAGGGTTTTGAGGAGGGACTGAGCAAAGGAGACAGCCCTCACAGGAAGGAACAGCTTAATTTTGAGAAGAGAAAGCCATGTGTAAACTTGGCAATACTCATGGGATCCAACAGTGCCCAAGGCTCTACATATCAACACTTTATTGGACATCTTTTACAGAAACAGAAAAGGGACCTTGCTGATAGCCACCTATATAGATGATCTGATATGATTATATAGATGGCTATTAAGCATAGTTTATCTAAAGTGAGACCTAGTGAAGAGAGTGCTAGACTGTAGGACAGTGGTTCTCAACCAGGGTCAATTTTGCCCCCAAGGGGACATCTGACAATATCTGGAGATATTTGATTGTTATAAATACCAGGTGTGTGTGGCAAGAGGGAGTGGGTGCAACACCACTGGCATCTATTACATAAAGGCCAGAGATGCTTCTAAATATCCTAAAATGCACAGGACACCCCTAACAACAAAGAATAATTTGGTCCGAAACGTCAGTAATACCAAAGTTAAGAAACCTTTCTGTAGCATTACAAGAGGAGGATTAGGCAGCTTACCTTTCAAATTATAACTTGGAAAAGTTTACACAAAATACATTTTGATGTTAAGTACATTCTTACTTTCATAAAAACAATTAGTATATATACACTTATGTATGTTCTCCTTACAATAAACTGTATCCCACCTGTTCTCCTCCTCACCTTGTAACCTGAAGATAGATCTGCCTCTGTCTTATCTGCCTGAGGGGAACTCTGGCCTGGACTTCATCATCTCGGAATACTGGAAAGCCTTTCCTGCCTTGATTTTGGTGACATCTAGCTTGCAACCTGATGTTTTTTCCATAGACTGATAGTTTCTGTCCTCTCACAGCTGCTCTAAACTTATCACCTAAACATTCTAATAAAGCATATGATTTACATGACACATCAGTTGAGTTCAAAGAAATCTCTTTACATAGCTCAGTTCTAACTAGTATTTTATTGATAACAGTTGTATGGCTCTAATTTTTCATTAAGGATTTAAATATTAAACAGGAGCAATAAAAACTTAAACATATTCTTACTACCACCTTGGTCTGTAAGTAATGCAGTCACACAGACAACTGGAAGAGAACTAAGAGCTCATCTAGTCCAACTCACTCATTTCATAGATGAAGAAACTGATGCTCAGCTTCTTCAAAGTGACTTTCCCAAGCCAACAAACTAAGTGTTAGCTGAGCAAGGACTAGAACACTGGGTTCCTGGATTTTAATATAAAACTCTTCAAATTAAACAATATATTTCAAAAGACCCAGAACTGCTAATACATTCCACTGAATTTTTATACATAAGAATATAATAATCACATATGAAGTTATGATAAGCTCTAAATGTAGTGTGCATATTAATATGTACACAATGTATATATATTTTCTCAGGCCTTTTTCTCAAGTATGTTACTTGTTATTTCTTAAATTTCTGAAATACATAACATTAGGTTATGCATTAATATATCATTAATTAGCTTCACATTAATATAAATAATCTATAGTAAAAAATTCTGGAATACATGACATGAAAAGGAATAAAACTACTTGAATCTCCTATGAATATATCTTCATTACATTCAATCAAATTAGAAAAAATAAGAATTACAATATGAATGTGATTTTCTTTGCAGTCTAATAATGGTATATTTTTCTACAATTTTTTACTCTATAATATACCACAAGTAACTAATACATTTTCAAGAAATTTACATTAATGAGTACATCAGTTAATAAACAAAATAATAATCTGTCATCTACTTGATAAACATGAAAGCAACTTCCTCATTAAATTTCTATAAACCACTTCAAAACCCAACTACTAATAAAGCCAACCTCATTTTCATCTACTTATTAAAAATATTAACATTATATGAGACTTTCAATTTCTTAGCCTTTTCATATTTATCAGGCAAGATTATGCAGTTAGCTAAAAGAGTAATACTTTCAAATATACAAATATGGATAGAAACTGAATATATCCTTTCTACTATCTATTATTTGGGTAATATGAAGTTTATTTGAAATATATCCTTCCAAATGGTTTCTTGCTTTAATGACAAACACTATAAATTTACTGCTATATTTTAATACTTTAAAATTCTTAACTATTTCAATATTTGCCAACTTTTGGACTTACCTGGGTTTTGTTTTAGGTAAATGTGTAAGCTGTTTCCAACAATTTGTTACGACATTATGAATCCAACCATCACCTGCAATATTATGACAGTTTAGAAATTAAGATCAGGTCTTTGGGATAAAATTTTAATTTTTTGCCCCAAATTTATCATGCTACATTTATATGACTATCTTTTGTGTGTGTGCATATTTTATCATAAAAATTCTCAAACAGGGACAAAAGTCAGGTGAACATGACAATGAACTTTCACATAACCCAGATTCAACAACTATTGAGATTTCGCCACATGTGCTCCATTTATCTCTTTTTGTTATTCTTGCTGCTGAATTATTCTAAAGCAAATCCTAGCTCTCTTATTACTTTCCCCATACATAGTTCAGTGAGCATCACTAAAAAAAAAAACAACAAAAAACTGGACATTTTGTAAATAGCCACAATGCTGTTATCATTTAACCACAATGCTACAGTCACAGCCAGGAAAGCTACAAGTGGTTTTTTGGGATCATCTGATACCCACGTGACTGTATCTTAAGCTGAATCTCTAAGGGAAGAAACTGACTGGACTAGGAGTTAGGACATTTAGTTCTCCATAGTTCAATGACAAAAACCAGCATATAGGGATCTGAAGCACTAGAGCTCATGAAGATATATTAAATAAACCCTAGTGTAATGGGTAAATGTTAATTTTTTTCTTCCAGTTTTATTATTGACATATAAGTGACACACAATACTGTATCTAAGATGTAGCGATATTAGTTTTTAAATTAGATTCCCTCTTTTAATTAAAAACCCCACAAATTAGACAAGTATAAAAATCTACAAAAACTGGCTGCTCCTCCAACCAGCATCTGGAGTTTCCTGGCCAGCAGACTGCCAGGTACACAGCTGATGCTCAAGAGAAATTTTTGTTGGAAAACAAGTAATTGTTTTTACAGCCTATATAAAAGGTCTTAATGGTATATAAAGTATCTTAAGGAAACTGTCTCTAGCTATAGACAACTCTGAAGTAAATAACAAAACGCTTAATATGTCAAACTAAGTGAATAATTCTTGGCCATTTGTCTATCTTGATGCCACAATTTTTACTGCTGAAGAAAAACTGGGATACAAACTCACAGCCGTTGGAATCAGTCGTGTCAGGGTTAAAAACACTCTAGCTAAGCACTTTCTTTATACTTCTGGAACAAAAAGAGAAGCAACTGGCATTCCCATCTTGCTTTTCAGAGCCTTCTGGGAAAGGCTCTTCTTCTAATCCCTATTCTAGACTACAGCATAAGCATCTGGGTCAAAAATTAGGAGGACACAAAATCACAGAATACTATAGTTGAAAGGGGCTTTAATTCCCCTAGGTTCAATTACTTCCTTTCCCTACACCCAGGAAACAGGAGACCCTAAAGAGAGGTAAGGGTACAAAAGCAAAGGGGCCTTCTAATTCTTGATGTGACCACATAGTTGGGGATAAAGGTAAACTATAAAATCAGAAAAAAAGATACCATAGTATCAAATACAATCAGGTAAAAAGAATAAGATATTAATTGTAGGCTAAACTTCAGCTTACTTAATGGAATATTGTCTGCACTTAGTCCACCAAACAGGAAAAGCGTATCATCAGCTATTGGTGTTAAAGTATGCCATGACCGATGTTTAGGGTTTTCTCCATTAATAGGAATCCTGTGGTGAGGGAAAAAGAAGAAAAGTCTAGTCAAAATAAAAGGTTTTTGATCATCTCAGATCTCAAAAGAAAAAACAGCCCTTTCCAGTTTAAAAAAATTTGATTCTACTAATCCCACCAACAAGAATATTTTAAAACATTCTTAAATTCTTAGACAAATTTACGCAATTTCTTCCTTGTAACATCCATCCCTCTTGGCCACAGAATACAGACTGAAAATTTAAAAAGTTAATTCCTAGTTATTCACAATGCATACTGAGCATCATTCCTACAGCAACCGAGCTGGATCCTGTGGGCCTCCTAGGCACAAAAGCCTTTCTGTGTCCCCTTCTCTGAGTTCCAAAAGGCAGGTTCAGTTCGGCTCAGTCGTGTCCCACTCTTTGCGATCCCATGAATCGCAGCACGCCAGGCTTCCCTGTCCATCACCAACTCCCAGAGCTCACTCAGACTCACGTCCATCGAGTCAGTGATGCCATCCAGCCATCTCATCCTCTGTCATCCCCTTCTCCTCCTGCCCCCAATCCCTCCCAGCATCAGGGTCTTTTCCAATGAGTCAACTCTTCGCATGAGGTGGGCAAAGTATTGGACTTTCAGCCTCAGAATCAGTCCTTCCAATGAACACCCAGGACTGATCTCCTTTAGAATGGACTGGTTGGATCTCCTTTAAGTCCAAGGGACTCTCAAGAGTCTTCTCCAACACCACAGGTCAAAAGCATCAATTCTTCGGTACTCAGCTTTCTTCACAATCCAACTCTCACATCCATACATGACCACTGGAAAAACAATAGCCTTGACTAGACGGACCTTTGTTGGCAAAGTAATGTCTCTGCTTTTGAATATGCTATCTAGGTTGGTCATAACTTTGCTTCCAAGGAGTAAGCATCTTTTAATTTCATGGCTGCAGTCACCATCTGTAGTGATTTTGGAGCCCAGAAAAATAGTCTGACACTGTTTCCACTGTTTCCCCATCTATTTCCCATGAAGTGGTGGGACCAGATGCCATGATCTTCCTTTTCTGAATGTTGAGCTTCAAGCCAACTTTTTCACTCTCCACTTTCACTTTCATCAAGAGGCTTTTGAGTTCCTCTTCACTTTCTGCCATAAGGGTGGTGTCATCTGCATAGCTGAGGTTATTGATATTTCTCCCGGCAATCTTGATTCCAACTTGTGTTTCTCCCAGTCCAGCAGCGTTTCTCATGATGTACTCTGCATATAAGTTAAATAAACAGGGTGACAATATACAGCCTTGACGAACTCCTTTTCCTATTTGGAACCAGTCTGTTGTTCCATGTCCAGTTCTAACTGTTGCTTCCTGACCTGCATACAAATTTCTCAAGAGGCAGGTCAGGTGGTCTGGTATTCCTATCTCTTTCAGAATTTTCCACAGTTTATTGTGATCCACACAGTCAAAACCTTTGGCATTGTCAATAAAGCAGAAATAGATGTTTTTCTGGAAATCTCTTGCTTTTTCCATGATCCAGCAGATGTTGGCAACTTGATCTCTGGTTCCTCTGCCTTTTCTAAAACCAGCTTGAACATTAGGAAGTTCACGGTTCACATATTGCTGAAGCCTGGCTTGGAGAATTTTGAGCATTACTTTACTAGCGTGTGAGATGAGTGCAATTGTGCAGTAGTTTGAGCATTCTTTGGCATTGCCTTTCTTTGGGATTGGAATGAAAACTGACCTTTTCCAGTCCTGTGGCCACTGCTGAGTTTTCCAAATTTGCTGGCATATGGAGTGCAGCACTTTCACAGCATCATCTTCCAGGATTTGGAATAGCTCAACTGGAATTCCATCACCTCCACTAGCTTTGTTCGTAGTGATGCTTTCTAAGGCCCACTTGACTTCACATTCCAGGATGTCTGGCTCTAGGCCAGGGATCGCACCATCGTGATTATCTAGGTCATTAAGATCTTTTTTGTACAGTTCTTCTGTGTATTCTTGCCATCTCTTCTTAATATCTTCTGCTTCTGTTAGGTCCATACCATTTCTGTCCTTTATCGAGCCCATCTTTGCATGAAATGTTCCTTTGGTATCTCTGATTTTCTTGAAGAGATCCCTAGTCTTTCCCATTCTGTTGTTTTCCTCCATTTCTTTGCATTGATCACTGAAGAAGGCTTATCTCTTCTTGCTATTCTTTGGAACTCTGCATTCAGATGCTTATATCTTTCCTTTTCTCCTTTGCTTTTCGCTTCTCTTCTTTTCACAGCTATTTGTAAGGCCTCCCCAGACAGCCATTTTGCTTTTTTGCATTTCTTTTCTATGGGAATGGTCTTGATCCCTGTCGCCTATAGAATGTCATGAACCTCATTCCATAGTTCATCAGGCCCTCTATCTATCAGATCTAGGCCCTTAAATCTATTTCTCACTTCCACTGTATAAAGATAAGGGATTTGATTTAGGTCATACCTGAACGGTCTAGTGGTTTTCCCTATTCAATTTAAGTCTGAATTTGGCAATAAGGAGTTCATGGTCTGAGCCACAGTCAGCTCCTGGTCTTGTTTTTGCTGACTGTATAGAGCTTCTCCATCATTGGCTGCTGGAGCCCCCCAAAATAAAGTTTGACACTGTTTCCACTGTTTCCCCATCCATTTCCCATGAAGTGGTGGGACCAGATGCCATGATCTTCGTTTTCTGAATTTTGAGCTTCAAGCCAACTTTTTCACTCTCCACTTTCATCAAGAGGCTTTTGAGTTCCTCTTCACTTTCTGCCATAAGGGTGGTATCATCTGCATATCTGAGGTTATTGATATTTCTCCCATCTTGATTCCAGCTTGTGCTTCATCCAGCCCAGCATTTCTCATGATGTACTCTGCATAGAAGTTAAATAAACAGGGTGACAATATACAGCCTTGATGAACTCCTTTTCCTATTTGGAACCAGTCTGTTGTTCCATGTCCAGTTCTAACTGTTGCTTCCTGATCTGCATACAGGTTTCTCAAGAGGCAGGTCAGGTGGTCTGGTATTCCCATCTCTTTCAGAATTTTCCACAGTTTGTTGTGATCCACACAATCAAAGGCTTTGGCATTGTCAATAAAGCAGAAATAGATGTTTTTCTGGAACTCTCTTGCTTTTTCCATGATCCAGTGGATGTAGGCAATTTGATCTCTGGTTCCTCTGCCTTTTCTAAAACCAGGGCAGGTTGAAATAGTTGCTAATCAGGGAAAGGAGTGGGTGTCGAAACAAGGGAAGAGTAGTGAAGAATCAAAAGTGCATTCTTGGGGCAGGGTCCTGGTTCCCGCCTCAAGGGATGTAGCACTGAAACCCTCACCAAATGGAAGATGTTAACTACTGGATGAAGCATTCATCATGGCAGAGAAGGTCACAGTTTGCCCGTCATCATCTGACGTCTCTGGACTGAAGGAATGTGGACCCTGCACAAACCCTGATCCTTATCAGCAGCCCTGTTCCTGGACTGTGAGACTCCTCACAAGCTGCCTTGGGTGGGGACACACAGTTTTGAGGGCATCAGCCCACTGTGGCCCCATTTGCCTGACACAGCAATAGAGCTATTCTTTTTTACTTCACCCAAAACTCTATCTTTGGGATTTAATTCGGTGTCAGTGTACAGAGGCCAGATTCAGCTTCCCTGTTGGTAAATGAGTAAAAACTTCTTCAGGTTTTCAATGTAATTATTTTCATGTCTATCATTTTTGACTGTTGTTTCATGTTTAATTTTGTATTTTCAGCTGACTACGGGATTTTGTTGTTTTTTACTTTGGTCTTTTTATTATGGAATTTCCTGAAAATACTAGCTACTCTTAACTGCAAAATAAAAGCATGCAAGCCATTCCAGATCCAGGATAAACCTCTCAAGACTTCAAACAAATATTGTCATATTCTTAAAATAAAAACATAAGCGCAAGGACTTCCTGGTGCATAGGACACAGGTTCAAACCTTGGTCAGGGAACTAAGATCCATTGAGGCCCCAAAAAAACCACACAAAAAGACCATAAGTGCAAAAGTTTAAGTAATTTAGGAAGTGAGAATAACATGGGCCCGTGGTAGAAGATGTAATTTGTTTTTTCCAAAATGGAAATGTTTTTACTGCTTTTATAACTATTACAAAATATTTGGGTTACAAAATGTTCAACCACAAAATTATTTTTTATAAAGGAGAGTTCTGTAATCCTGTTCTCCAGCAATAAGAAATCATAATTTGGTATATATCTTTCCTGACTTTTAAGCACATTTAAACATATTTATTAAAAATATACAAATAGGATCACATATTCTGTTCTGTAAATTTTTTCACTCAATTAATATGTTGCAGAATATTTCCATGAAGCATAGTTTCCTTTGGTAATGGAAGCATGGCAGTTCACTGGGCAAATGTACCATGATTTAACAGACCCCACTTATGGACATGAGGGTTGATGTCATGTTTTTGCTTTTATAAATAATGTTGCCATAAACATTTTTGTTGTGTATGCACACACATATACACATATGTGCACACATATAAACACTTGTCCAATTTTTGTCTTAGGAGGAATTTTGGATCAAAGTAGAAATTCCATATTTTAAACACATTGCCAGATCACCTTCCAGAAAACTGTACCAATTTAAACACCCACTAATTGTGTTGTTACAACCTAGCATACACTGGTCATTTGTACTTATTCTTCCTGGTAAGTGAAAATTATGATTTTTATTTCAATTTCTTTAATAATTTATGAAGTTGAACATTTAAAAAATAATTTATAAATATTTGTATTTCTTCTATGAGTTGCTCATTCACGTTCCTTGTTCAGTTTTACTGTATTGTCTTTTTCTTTTTACTGATTTTCTGAGTTCTTGTGAATCACAGCCCTTTCTGTTAGAATTACAGTAAATATTACTTCTAGTTTGCTTTTTGCTTGCATTTTCCAACTTGCCTCTTAACTTTTTATGGTATATATTTCTACACAGAAATATTTAATTTCTACACAGAAACATTTAGTTCTTAAGTGGTCTTATCAGTCTTTTCATTTATGAATTCTGGGTTTATATCATCTTTAGAAAAGCTTTTTCCACGCCAAGATTTTAAAGATAAATTGTTATATTTCCTTCTAGTACTTCTGTGGTTTCATTTTTTAATAGTATTTGTACTTTGGCATAATGTGTTGGCTTGAAGCTCAACATTCAGAAACTAAGATCATGGCATCTGGTCCCATCACTTCATGGGAAATAGATGGGGAAACAGTGGCTGACTTTGAGGGGCTCCAAAATCACTGCAGATGGTGATTGCAGCCATGACATTAAAAGACGCTTACTCCTTGGAAGGAAATTTATGACCAACCTAGACAGCATATTAAAAAGCAGAGACATTACTTTGCCAACAAAGGTCAATTTAGTCAAGGCTATGGTTTTTCCAGTGGTCATGTATGGATGTGAGAGTTGGACTGTGAAGAAAGCTGAGCGCCGAAGAATTGATGCTTTTGACTTGTGGTGTTGAAGAAGACTCTTGAGAGTCCCTTGGACTTCAAGGAGATCCAACCAGTCCATCCTAAAGGAGATCAGTCCTGGGTGTTCATTGGAAGGATGATGCTAAGGCTGAAATTCCAATACTTTGGCCACCTCACGCGAAGAGTTGACTCATTGGAAAAGACTCTGATGCTGGGAGGGATTGGGGGCAGGAGGAGAAGGGGATGACAGAGGATGAGATGGCTAGATGGTATCATCGACTTGATGGACATGAGTTTGGGTAAACTCCCGGAGCTGGTGATGGACAGGGAGGCCTGGCGTGCTGCGATTCACGGGGTGGCAAAGAGTTGGACACGACTGAACTGAACTGAACTGATGGCTCTGATTCTATCTCATTATGTGAACAGCTGAATTGATAGCTAAATATATTATTCTATTTCTAAATATATATTAGGAGCAATAAAATCTGATTTTGACTCGCTTGATTATTTGTTTGTTATGTGACTCCATAAAACTTCATTATTTCTTAAAGACCCTTAAGAATTTGTAATATAAAACCAGTAACTTCAAAAAAAACCAAGTACTTCCACATAATCAATTTTTAACTGTTAGTGTTCTCATGTTTTAGGTAGCCTGATTAAAGAACAAATTCTATATTTATATCTATATATTCCTTGCTTAGGCAAACAATCAGAAGGGGAAGAAAACATCTGTTCAGTTTTCCAGACCCAAATTTGGATTATAGCATGCATGTGCAGACACACACACATAGAAATGCCTATCGGTTAAAACAATACTTAGGATTTCGAACTTACCTTCCAGACCAGGTCCAGGTATCTAAGTTTAGATAGTGCAAATCATTCATCCTAGTTTGCTAAAATAAAAATGTATGAAATTGGTGTTTTACATATTTAATGGACTTAAATTTTGGCTTTAAAATAGTCATATTAAAAATAGATCAACTCTATTTTACTTAATATCAGAAGTTTACATATTGGGAAACAATGCTAAGCATTAATAAAATTAGCATAGAGCTACCAAATTAATGTGTCAAGGGAGAAAGGAAAAAATGAGTATAAACTAATAAGATTTAGATAATAAGAGGTAAAGTTTTTCTGATAAATCACTTAAGTGAAGGATTCTCCCCATTAAAATATGATTTATAATCATCTGTGATTACTCAGATACGGTCTGTTCAGGTAATAAGAGATTTTTAGAAATTATTATTGAATGGTATTTTAATCTCCAGACTATCTGAATGTTCAGCTATTCCACAAAATCAAAGGATAAATTTTTATAGGAAACATCAAACAAAAAAAGACCATTTCCATAAAAAACACTAACCAAAACACGTCCGCCAAAGATATAGCCCTTATTTCCAAGAACTGCACACGTATGCGCGGCTCGTGGCTGTGGTGGAATGCCACCCTGCAAGCAGAGATCAGAAAACACAGCACAAAGGCTTAAAACATCTGTAAGTTACATTCCTATGCTCAGTATGCAAAATACTTGCTGCTAAGTTACAATTATGTATGTAACTTAATTAAAAACCCTAATGCAAAAGTTTGTTCAAGGTAGTAAGCAATTATAGACAAATACTACTCTTAAGGAATTAATTCACTCAGATCTTTACTTTTTTTTTAATGTTTTCCTTAAATACCTGACACTATTTGGCAGCATGAGATTTCACATTAATTTTAGCTCAAAATGTAAAGATATAAAAATTAAATTTAAAGACATTCTCTTTGTGTCTCTGACACACCCCACCCCTTCTTTCCTCTCTTTTCTCTCTCTCTCTCTCTCACACACACACACACAGAGTTAATAATATGAATGAGCAGTACACAGAGTGGTAATCTCAGAGACTCTAATAAAAAAATTAAATCTGTCCCTGAAGACTCTTGGTGCTTCAAATTCCACAATAAGAACTTTACTCTTGGCTTAAGCCAGTGTTTTATTTCTTACTAAAACTCTTGACATTACTGATAATACACCTTTATCCTTTACTTTGAATAAATATAGCAGATCTGTTCTTCAGAGAAGTTTTAGATTGGTGGGAAAAAAGTATAATGAGTAGATGAATGAATAAAATATAAATAATATTCTGCATAATTTCCACGTGTTCATGATGAGTACTTTTCTGTTTGTATTTTTTATTCCAAATTCTGAAGGAGTCCAGTATTTTCAGCTCGTTGGCTACCAAATGTGGGCATACAAAATTTAATTTCTGCATCAAAGATCATAACTTTCTACACTTTTCAGGTTTACTTGAATAACTATAAGGTCAACACGGTAAGAAGTAATTCTGATATTGCCTATAAGTGTGTGTTAGTTGCTCAGTTATGTCTGACTCTGCAACCATATCGACTATACCTCACCAGGCTCCAAAGTCCATGGGATTCTCCAAGGCAAGAATACTGGAGTGGGTGGCCATGTCCTTCTCCAGGGGATCTTCCTGACCGAGAGATCGAACCTGGGTCTCCTGCATTGCAGGCAGATTCTTTACCATCTGAGCCACCAGGGAAGCCCCATTACCTATATATATATATACCTATATATATATATATATATATACACCTATATATAAGACTTTTAAATAAATGAGAGGGAACCATTTGTGTTGCGGTTCCCAATACTTTAAGCAAAACAAGTTTTAGTAGGCAGTCTCTGATGTGAAATTTTAGAAAAATTCTTCTACTACATACATGTTCATTATGAAATAAATGTTGACTTTCTCCTTTTTTATTTATGAAATACATTTAATAGCCAATCAAAGCTTCTGAATAAACTGGGTTCATATCAGTCCAAACAAAAACAAAGTAATGGCATATGCATTACTATGTGAATGTGTAAACTGTGCAAATGATGCACGGTGCTTATTCAGTTGTTTGAAATACTCAAAATAACACAGTTCTGTTCTCATAGGGTTAAGAATCCTGTGTAGGAAAACTCTTTCAACCTTCCACTTTATGGATGACACACTATGTGTGTGTGCTAAGTCGCTTCAGTCATGTCTGACTCTGACTCTCTGTGATCCTACGGGCTGTAGCCCACCAGGCTCCTCTGTCCATGGAATTCTCCAGGCAAGAATACTGGAGTGGGTTGCCATGCCATCCTCCAGGGGATCTTCCTGACCTAGGGATCGAACCTGGGTCTCTGGCATTGCAGGCAGATTCTTTAAGTATTAATAACCAATGCATCTCCTCCATTGGCAGGTGGGTTCTTTACCACTAGGGTCACCTGGGAAGCCTATGTCACACTCTATGGCTTATCTAAAAGTACACAGCTCTTTCATGACACAATTAGAATGCAAATCCAATTTCTTCAACTTCAAAACAAGTAACTGTTACACTGTACCAAGTTACCTTGCACTTTGATGCAGGTATTTAGGAACAATGAATTAATTTAAGCAAGTCTCTAGAAAATAAAACAGATTCTAGCTGCAACCATATCAGAAAAACTTTCAGATAGAATATAAACAATGTAAGAGTTCTTTGTTGGAGTACATTTGTTGGAGAAGACTCTTGAGAGTCCCTTGGACTGCAAGGAGATCCAACCAGTCCATCCTAAAGGAAATTAGTCCTGAATATTCATTGGAAGGACTGATGCTGAAGCTGAAACTCCAATACTTTGGCCACCTGATGCGAAGAGCTGACTCATTGGAAAAGACTCTGATGCTGAGAAAGATTGAAGGCGGGAGGAGGAGGGGACAACAGAGGATGAGATGATTGTATGGCATCACCAAGCTCTGGGAGTTGGTGATGGACAGGGAAGTCTGGCGTGGTACAGTCCATGGGGTCAAAAAGAGTCAGACATAACTGAGCGACTGAACTGAACCGAAGAACATATCTGAAGAAATGATCAGAGAGGTCACAGTGAAAATATTGTCAAACATTAACTAAAAGTGTCCCGTGCCTGTTAGGCTGTTGGCACAGAAGGGTGGGAGAGATACGAACTACGGTAAGGAGAGACAGTCACAGAAAGACCTGAAGTCCCAAATAACTCCTTATAAGCTACCTCAGCTCATTGATCCCAAGGACACATTCTAAAACTGTGTGTGCAGTAGCTCCAGATTCTTGCTTATTCTCTAAGGAAGCAAAGGGTTAAGAAGCCTGAAAGAGATCTAGGATGAGTTTTAGTAGATCCAGTGGCAATAAAATTTCTTTCCACTTGCTTACTGATATGAAATTATTTTAAGAGAGACAAGATGCTTTTATTTCATTAACACATAAATCTTACTTATTTTATTTTTTAACTTTACAATATTGTATTGGTTTTGCCATATATCAACATGAATCCGCCACAGGTATACACGTGTTCCCCATCCTGAACCCTCCTCGCTCCCTGTTAACATTCAAATACTGACTGCAGGAAACTTCCATCAACAAATATGATTGACAGATAGTTGATCAGTTCCAAAATTAGAATAGAACAGAAGAACACTGGAAATGTGAAAGCCACTGTTAGGAAAAAGAGGATGCTGAGATGTGTCAAGCCTTGTAACACTTTTTATTTTGCATAGAACTTCCCTCACTTCCATTTACAGAAGCTGAACTGCAAGAAATTTTATGCATATATGCGTGTTGTGCTTTATTCATTAAGTTGTGTCCAACTCTTTTGCAACCCCAGGGACTAGAGCCCACCAGGCTCCTTTGTCCATGGGATTTTCCAGGCAAGAATACTGCAGTGGGTTGCCATTTCCTTCTCCAGGGGATCTTTCCAAACCAGAGATCAAACTCGTATCTCCTGCTTTGTCAGTGGATTCTTTACTGCTGAGCCAACAGGGAAGCCCACGTGCATGTTAGTGGACAAAAATTTGGTCTTTCCCTAGGCTATAGCAGCATCACCTAGCAACTGTTTTCTTCATAGCATTGCTTGCATGACTCATAACTGTACTTGCTGACAATCCTCCAATTCTCTCAAGTCCTCTCTCCTCTCTTTTAAAATTGCAGAGAATAGAATTTGAACAAAATTTTTGGTTTTGTTCAAAAATTTGAACAAAAATTTTGTTCAGTATTTTATTCTGCACAGTTCCAATGATCTGACCAATCACAATACCTTGCTCCCCTAGGGACAGGTCTCAGACTCAGGCCTGGCCAATCATACCCTTGGCAACGGGGATTGATATAGAGGAGGAACACACCTAAGTAGAGCCAGAGTCCTTTTTCTAGGGTGAAGATACAGACATTGAGAAAATACAGCACCAACAGAAAGAACTGCTGGTAGATGCAGGGCCATATTCCCTCATAAATGAGCTGGCCAGTCTGCAGCAGACAGAATAAGCTAGCACACAGAGAAGCAGGGAGAAGACAATAGAAAGATGGAAATATTGTGATGAGGTTGGGTAACTTGCTCCAGTTCCTAAGGCCCTGGTCCCTGCAGCTTTTCCACTGTGTGAGCCACTTCAAAATATACCTCCCAGCTATGCAAGAATTCTTTATGGCTTAAACTAATGTGAATTTGTGTTTGCTCACTAGCACGTGAAAGAGTATTAGGATTTCATGAGTTTATGAAACATGGGCTTTTCAAAATCATGAACTTTGTTACAAAAGGACTTTTAAAAAGAGCCTTCATTAAATCAGGGCATTATACTTGTGGGTAAAGAATGATGATGGCACCTCTCTAGATTTTTCTAGAAAACCTTAACCTGAAGAAAAATATATGATAAAAAAACAGTAAAAGTGACTGCACTCAAGAGAACCCCTTTGTATATGATTACAAACTCAATTACTAACAGCCAATAACTTAGTAAAAGAAATTCACTTTAAAAGTGTTCATGAATATAAAAACATAAAGGTAACTTTTCACAATACTTACTTTAATTTCGGGTTGAAGCCAACTGTGTGTCTTTGTGTCAAATATGTGAACATCATTATGCCATCCCCAGAATATTTGCTCTTCCTAAAACATAAATTTTTTAAATATTTTAAAAGTTTTTAATGACTTTTAGGTTTGTATGATAGTTTCACTGCATACTTACTGGTGAAATAATAGACATTTTTACAGAAATAGAGTCAAGTGTGATGACGGTTATAAACGTAACGCGTCTCACCAGGGGCACAAAGTGCGATCCCTAGGCTACGGCAGCATCACCTAGCAACTGTTCTTCTCATGGCATTGCTTGCGTGGTTCATCACTGTACTTGTTGACAATCCTCCAATCCTCTCAAAGGATTATCTCTTTGAAAATTGCAGAGGATAGAATGATATTTAGATTTGAAAATCTGTTTTCCTAAAGTACATGTGCCAAATTTCTAATCTTTGCTGTTAGAAACTTCAGGGAACAGTGGTTCTGTTTGTAAAAGAATTCTAATCACTTAATTAAGCAGCTTATTCTTATACATTAAATGTATGCTTACTCTCCTTTGTCTTCTAGGAAGACTTGGCAAGGCACAGATTTAGCAGTTAGACTGTATTTAGTGTCTTCCGCATTGTTGAAATCTTCTACCGCGACTCAAGCTTACCTCTGCAGCAGTTTTGTGTCATACATCAGGACTATATCATTCATTTTCATCAGGACTTGTCAAACAAGTCAAATAAACTGAATAATTTACCTAGTTCAGAATCTAAGAGAAAAAAAATCTACCTGTACACCATAAACTTCAGGACATGATCATTAGCCTAACTATACTAGTTGAGAAAAAAAAATGAGAGCTTTCACTGATGAGTAAAAATAATTAGACATAATTAGTAGGAAGTTATATTACTAAAAATTATCAGTAATACTGTAAGTAGCAAAACTTAAAAGATACTTCATTTTAAAAACTCAAAAACCATGTAAACCACTTTTATCACTTAAAACCATTCAATTTTATTAACATATATTAATTTCACACATAGTCTAAGTAAAGCCTATGGAGAAAATTTAAATACCCATATACAAAGAGATATGCATGAAATATACATATATCTTTACATTAATAATGTACAATAATAAAATACACTAGTAGAAGGTAAAAGTGAGGTTACTGTGTATCTTGGTGGGAAGATCAATGGCTTTTAAAGTTATCTTTTAAAAGATTTCATTTTTGTAAGTCATGACTTCTTTCATTAATATAATAGTTTATTCTCTAGCCAATAAGAATAAGTAGAAAAAAGCAGTATCACTACCAACTTACTCACTGTCATACAGAAGCCAGTCTGAGCTATGAATAGTTCTGGCGGACGTACCTAAAAGGAGGTGTATGTCAGCAACAGCCACTGTGGTTACCTATGAACAAAGTTTTTCAAGTTGTGCTAAAGCCACTACTTGTCTACTAGAAGCATCTTTAAGTGATTTATGACATCAGAAAAGAAATTACTCTGCCAGTAGCAATGAAGGCTGATACCATTAGGGGAGAGAATCTCTTGCAACTGAACCCAAATTCAAAAGAGAGAAAAGACACTTTTTTTTATAGCATCAATTACAGCAAATTAAAATGAGAAGGACTGGGCTCATTATTTCTAAAAACTTTAAGGAGACACTAAATTAGAGGAAAATGTAAACAGTGATTACTCTCTTACCCAAGATGCATCATGAACATCAAAACAATCTTGGAGTTCATTATGTCTCCTACACCCATAGCCACCAAAATATATTAATCTGAAAAACAAAACAAAAGACACACTTTGGGGTTCTGCTTTCAGCTTGTTCACAGAAAGGTGAAAGACATCATTTCTCTCACAACCTCAACAAGCCATATAAACTACAAAACCATAATTAAAAAAAAAAAATCAAACCACTATGGGAACAAAGAGACCTAAGTGAACTAATTCCAGAAAGTGATGAGCCTGCAGTAGGAGAGAGAAACCCATTGTTGCTTTCATCCTTGATGCAACAGCAGGAGGAGGAAGAACCTGGCACACACAGGGTTTGGATAAGAAGACAGCCAAAATTTTAATAGTCACATGTAGGCTAGCACAGCAAATTAGAACCTTAAGAGACTCAGTCATCTAGGGGGTTTGAATCTATTCAGAAAGTATTCACATAATCTTCAGAGAGGACTTAGGGTTAGTCACCAAAAGTATGAAGCAGCACAGAGCAGAGCAACTCTTCTTGAGGCAATCTAAGCTATCAACTCTAAAGTTTGGGATCAGGACAGGAAATCAGAAGGAAACACCTCAGAGTGCTGCCCGCAAAAGGTCAGGGAGGACATCCAATGCTTAAAGAGATCACTCAAGGTACAGAAAGTATAAAGTGGGATTGGGGAGCAAAGAGAACTCCCTAGCAACCTAAATACCTACCAATTAGGCTATGAAACAAGGAGGGATCTCTCACAGTTCTGAGAAGTAGGAACATGGCTGTGAAGCCCAGCTCAAAATCTCTACGTAATCCCTAGTGCTCAAAATGTGGGGCAAAGAAAAGTCTTGATCTTGCATCAGAATATTTGAAGCCAGTGCTAAAACTGAAAGAAACTAAAGCTGCAACAAAGCCTAAGCACAGGCCAACTGCAGGTTAGACTGACTTAAAGTCCACTCCAGCAGCCTGAAAAAGAAAGAAAGGGCATGTCCATTTCTGGAGAGATGCATTGTTTACTACAACCCTTACTGTTCTTTCAAACAGAATGTCTGTCATATGATGTAAAATTAGAAGGTATATGAAAAGGCAAAAAAAAAAAAAAAAAAAGTGACCCATGATCAAGAGAGGAAAGAGTCAATATAAGCTGACTTCAAGGTGGCCCAGATATTGGAATTAGTAGACCTGGCCTGGAGAAGGAAATGGCAACCCACTCCAGTGTTCTTGCCTGGAGAATCCCAGGGATGGGGGAGCCTGGTGGGCTGCCGTCTATGGGGTCGCACAGAGTCGGACACGACTGAAGCGACTTAGCAGCAGCAACAGCAGACCTGGCCTTTAAAGTAATTCTAACAGAAATAGTAACAGACCAATTTGTAAAAGGCGGACAAAGTTCAGGAAGAACAAGGTAATTTTGGCAGAGACATGAGGACCCCTATTATAGAGGCAATCAAGTTAAGATGAAGTGATTAGGGTAGGCACTAATTCAATATAACTGGTATTCTTACAAAAGGGGGAAATTTGGAGGAAGAAAAGCAAGTACGGAGAGAATGCTACGTGACTATGAAGGCAGAGATCTGAGTGATGCTTCTACACACCAAAGATTACCAACAAGTCACTAGAAGCTAGGGAGAGGCATGAAGTAGCGTCTTCCTGAAAATCCAGAGAATGAACCAACCTTGCTGACAGTTTGATCTCAGACTTCTCGTCTCCAAAACTATGTGACAATACATTTTTTGACACACCCCATGGCATGCAGGATCCTAGTTCCCTGACCAGGCTGCACACCTGTGCCCCTTGCAGTGGAAGTGCAGAGTCTTAACCACTGACAACCAGGGAAATACATTTCTGTTGTTTAAATCATTCAATTTATAGAACTCTGTTACATCAGCCAGAGCAAAATAAACATTTACCACAATTATAAATGTATTATTGTTTGATCCAGAAATCAAATTGTGAAATTTTATCCAACAAATAGATCTGCAATTATATGTATATAAACACAAAGATATTCATTAAAGCATAGTTTGTAATGGCATGGGAATTGAAATAATCTAAGTGTTGCTTCATCTATCGGGAAAAAGTTAAATAATCCTCATGGGAGATTACTATGCAGCTGTAAAAACAAAACAAAAACAAAAAAACAAGCTTTCCAACTAGAGATACAGAAAAATGAAAGTTCTCCATGGTGCAGTGTAGACTAAAGAAGCAGTAGGGCGCAGAATAGTAGAGTATACAGATGTTTGTGTAAAGAGGAGGCAGAAGAGATACAGATAAATATACAGAGAGATATATACATACATACATATATACATACATATGTATTTGCTTCTATTTGCTTAAAGTAACAGAGGACAATTGTTCCCAAACGTGTCTGCACCTTGGAATTACTTGAGGAGCTTAAAAAAAATCATACTCCCATTGATTATAATTTAGTTAGTCTAGGCTATCACCTGGGCTTCACAGCATTAAAAAACAATATCCATGTATTATTCCTATGGCAGACAAATTTGAGAACCACTGCTATAAAAATACAAAATATGTTGATAAAAGTAGCTATTTGTGCATCTGGAGGGGTCAGAACAGGATGGATGGGAGCAACAATGGGAGCCAGACTTTTGAATATGGTTTTGATTTTTAAACTGCGTGACTATATTAACTATCCAGAAAACTAATAAAATAATTAATTTTAAAAAACAAATAGTTGCTTCCACCATATTTATTCTTATGACCTGGCTCTTATCTAGGATTCAAAACTGCCTTTACCATCGGTGTCAAAACAGTTTGTAATTATATCTTGAAAAAAATTCAGAGTTTCAAGTTTTCTCTGTTTTGGACACAAGCTATAAATCCTTACTTGAATGCAGTTAATGAGGTGGTTTTGCTGCATTACCTGTCTTTATATACCCAGCAGGAAAGTTTATCACGTGGTGTGGGTGGTTGCCCTTCAAAGTTGGTGATTTTTTCCCAAACGTAGGTTCCATCTCTTGTTCGCAAATTAACAAAATAAAGCTTTTAAAAGAGGAGAATACTATTAACAGACAGGGCATCGGAAAATTAAATATATGTCACAGGGATAGGTGATCCAAAATTAATAATATTACTTTTTATTTTTAAAATGTAAAAATTTTAATTGTAGAGTTCATGAAAATGGGACTATGTTTTAGAAGCAAAAATGGTATATGAAACACATGGAAATGAATCTTTACCCTTCTTGTTCTTGCCCTATGGATATCAACCAAGTAAGCAGTTAATTCTGAAGCAGAAGGATCTGGGACCAGAGAGGAGCAGGTATGCTGCATTTTCACTCTATCTTTTAAAATCTTATCAGTTAGCTCAAGCTTTTCTACATGTCTTCTTTGCAAAATACTTGTAAACTTGTGAGATGAAGTGACACATTAAACATTACATTTTTCTGCACTCCTGAATTGAAAAAAAAAAAAATTACTCGATTGCTGTATCCTTTGTCATCATATCCTCCAAAAACGTACAGCTTTCCATTAATGCAAGCACCGCAACTTCCTGACATGGAGGTAGGGAGTTCTCCTTCCATGAGGTGCATTGTCCTGCAGCAAGAATAACGTGGAATTCCGTAACTTTCCAGAAAGGCAAATTAAATTCCCTTTGAACTCCATCAGTACTTTTTCAATGAAAATTGTCACTAACAATTACAATTAAGATATCACGGTAGCCAATACTCTAAAAACTGTTAAGAAGATCCATGGTAAAGATTTTTCAACCTACTGAAGAAAAAAGTTACAAAATCTTCTCATGTCACCAGAATTGGGAAAGAGTAGAACAAAACAGTCTTCAGAATGGTAAAGGACAATGAATGAAGAGGGGAAGGGATTTGGGGAGAGAAACATCCAGAGGGAATAAAGCACTGAAAGAAAAGGAAAGGGAGACAACAGAATATTGCAGTGTGTTCTGAGTATGGGCTCAAATCTCCTGTTGTCTATGACAACAGTTATAACAGATACTAGGATGGGACATTACGCAATGTAAAATTACTTACCACAACCCACTATCAATATCATAGGTCCAAATCTCATCATTAGGCAAATATACTTCATTGTCTTCAATAGACTAAAAACACAGAATACATAAAATTATGTTTATTATTTACAAAGTAACAACTAAATAGTTGCTCAGGATGGGAAAACCACAATGAAAATAGTGAAAAAGACAAAAGCAATAAACAGCCTCAAAGATGGTTTTTTCAATAGAAACTAAGATAGATCAAAAGAGAAGGGGAAGAGAGACATTTTCTAAGAGAAAGTAGGCAAATACAAAATAGCAAGTACATGAGTCTCAGAAAAAGACTGAGGGCCATTAAACTTTCCAAGGAAGTTCAAGAAAGAGAAAACAGCAAAACAGTAACATTAGAGCAGAATACTGAAGACTATGAATCCAGAAAGAAAAGGAATATCGAAAAAGAGCTATAGGGAGGAGTTAAGAAAGGAAACTTTTATGAAGTATAATTAAGAGCTGCTGCTAAGTCGCTTCAGTCGTGTCCAACTCTGTGCGACCCCATGGACTGCAGCCCACCAGGCTTCTCCGCCCATGGGATTCTCCAGGCAAGAACACTGGAGTGGGTTGCCATTGCCTTCTCCAATGCATGAAAGTGGAAAGTGAAAGTGAAGTTGCTTAGTCGTGTCTGACTCTTAGCGACCCCATGGACTGCAGCCTACCAGGCTCCTCCATCCATGGGATTTTCCGGGCAACAGTACTGAAGTGGGGTGCCATTGCCTTCTCCCATAATTAAGAGCACGATATTATATACCTTGATTCACTGGACATGTTTTTTGAGTGCCTACTATGTGCAAGGCATAGTGTTAGATGTTGATTAAATATAGAATCTAAGGATCAAGATAAATTTAGCTAGTCAAAATGCCAACTCCGAATATGAATAATCTCTACAGAAGCTGATAACATATACGGTACATTCTGATATTTATAATGAAAAGAGAAATAAGAATAAAATAACAATTTTCTTTATGTTAAGGTTAAAAACCTAGGGATTAAAACAAATCCTTACATAAATCTGTCAGGATTACTTAAAAGTTATAAAATAACTCAAAAATAGCTAGTTGCAAAAGATGTTTAAGAATATCTAAGAATTAAATGTATAACAATTTAAGAATTTCTGTATGATGTATAAATTATTAACATGCTAAGTAGAATTAGTTAATATCCTCCTTGCTCTATTAGTTAAATTTTTAAAATAGTATCCTGACTACTAGGTCTACGTCTCTAACTCCATCTCTGTTTCTGTCCGTCTGTATCTCTCCCCCGCCCCCACTCTCATACACATACACTCAGAGCAGAAAAACATCATAATATTTCCAAGGAAACTTCCACTCTGACTGAGGAAACCATGTCTGACTGATGGACAGGTAAATAATTATTAAGAAAGGGAGTTAACTGTATGACTCTAAGGTTTAATGGCATCCAGCTCTAGTAGCCACATGAGCGCACCTTTGCAAGAGAAAAAGGATGAAAATGGCTTCTGTCACTTTTCTGCTGAAGTCCCTTCAGTGCTTCCCTGTTGGTCTCAGGATGGTCTAAAATTCTTATGATTCTGTGCAGTATGGCACCTGCTATCCCTCCAAAGTTCTTGCCTTTAGTCATTAAGTTCCAGTCTTCCTTCCATTCCTAAACCCATGCAAGTTTCTAACTGGACCTTCACCTATGCTCTTCTCTCTTTTTGCAATCTCTCCCAGAATTTGTTTGGCTAATTACTCTTTCTTTGGGAATCATTTTGTTGCTTCTTTAATCTTCTAGAATAAGGTTAAGAGATTAAGGTCCCTGTTAAATGCTCTCATAAATCCTGTACTTTCCCTTCCAAGTCCTTTGTCTGTATCATATCCACACAGCACTGCCACTGCCATGATACAAGCTTCATGAGTACATAGATCATGTTTATTTTGTTGTTCCCAGAGTCTCACAGTGACTTGGACATACAGGACAAATAGAATATTTGTGGCTTAAGAGAATGGCTACATGAATGATACTTATTAAACTGACTGTATGCTCATCTCATGAATAAAAAGAGAAGTCCGTTTAATCTTTAAACGCGGTGTTGCAAAAAACCAAATGGAGCACAGAATTGAACAATTTGGCCCTAGTTCCTTATTTTCTCAGTGATTTCACTCCTAAATTATCCCTTTTCTTTTACATCATCAAATTTTGCTTCTGTGGTAGATCACCCCTATTGATACTCAAACATGCCTTAGTATTGCTCATCTTAAAACAAAACTCTTCCACAACTCCTCTTATTTCTCGGCTACCTTCATAACAAAGGTTCCATACTGAGTTATAGTGCAACTCTCCATTGCTTCACTGCTCATTACAGCATCAACCCAGATTAATCAATTCAGACTTACTCCACTAAAACTGCTTTTGTCAAGGTTACCCTAAAAAAAAAAGAATTAGTGCACTTATTAATCCAGAAACATAGCCCAGAGAGATGGAATATATAAAAAAGAAGTTAAGAGACATGGAGGAAGATAGAGAATGAGAATGAGGAAACTTGACTCAAGAAAAAATGGAAAATATGAATAATCTCATAGTTTTGATTGAATCAGAGATTTACAATCTCCCCCCACAAAGTACCAAACCCAGATGGCTTTACAGATGAGTTCTTCCAAACACTCACAGAACAAATAATTAAATCTTCCAAAAAATCTACTCCAGGATATAAAAGAAGGAATACTACCCAAACCACTTTTGAACATAGATGTAAAACTGCTTTAAAAAGTAATGAGTAAATAGGATCCAGTTGATGTATATAAAAGGTAACATATGATACTAACTTGTACTTAATCCAAGGAATGGAACATTGATTTAATATTACAAATATTACTACTATTTTTTATAAGTCATCACATTTGGCGAGTAAAGAAGAAAAAACATAATTATCTCAGTATAATGCAAAAATCACTCTTGGAAACTGAACATTAATAAATTGAAAATTGGGTAGAAGGGCACCTGATTCATTTGAAAAGGGCCATTAATTTGAAAAATGACATCTACAAACAAACAAACAAAACCCTAAGCAATCATCAAACTTAATGGTTAATAGTTTAAAACAATCCCTCTGAGATTAGGAGCAAGGAAAAAAAGCTTTCGTTTTACACTGTACTTTAGGTCCACCAGTGTAGTAAAAAAATAAATAGGAATAAAGATTAGGATCAGATCAGATCAGTCGCTCAGTTGTGTCCGACTCTTTGCGACCCCACGAATCGCAGCACGCCAGGCCTCCCTGTCCATCACCAACTCCCGGAATTTACTCAAACTCATGTCCATTGAGTCGGTGATGCCATCCAGCCATCTGATCCTCTGTCGTCCCCTTCTCCTCCTGCCCCCAATCCCTCCCAGCATCAGAGTCTTTTCCAATGAGTCAACTCTTCGCATGAGATTAGGATAGAAGAAACAAAACTGTCATCAGGTGTAGATGCCACATAGAAAATAAAGACAATTAACAGACGGATTCTGAGAATGAATGTATGTTTAGAAAGTTTGCCAGAGTAAAAAATATTAAAGTTAGTTGTTATTTCAAAATACCAGTGATAATCAAGAAATTTACTTTTAAAGAAACTAACAACAAAAAATACAAAGAAGCCAAGAGTAAACCCAACAAAAGATATATAAGATATTGAAGATACTACAAAACTTTATTGAAAGACATCAAAAAGTCTTGAATAGAGATATACTACATACTTGGACCTGAAGTCTCAATTTCATAACATGTCTATCACTCTCAAATGATCTAAAGATTGAGTACAGTAACATAAAATCTTAATAGAGTACTTTGACAACCTGATTCTAAAGTTTATACAAATGAGGAAGTATGGTGGAAAGCAAGTTGGCAGTTCTTCTAAAAGTTAAATGTAGAATAACCACATGACCCACGAATTCCACTCCTATGTATCCAAAAGAATTGAAAATAGGGGCTCAGATACTTGTAATGCCAATCTTCATATCAGAACTATTTACAATACACAAAAGATGGCAACAACCCAAGTGTCCCAAAAACAGATGAATGGATAAACAAAATGTGGCATATGCATACAATATAATCCTATTCTCCATAAAAGGAATGAAGTTCTGATACATACAGCAACATAGGTGAACCATGAATGTAATATGCTAAATAAAAGAAACCAGACTCACAAATATAAACAGTGTTAAGATCTCATCTACATGAAATATCTAGAAAAAGGCAAATGTATAAAGATAGAGTGATTAGAAGTTAGCAGGGACTGGGGTAAAAAGGGAGGGAGGCAGAACTTCTGTTTGGAATAAGAGTTTTGGAACTAGACAGTGGTGCATGCTAAGTCGCTTCAGTCAGGCCCAACTCTGTGAGACCCTATGGACTGTAGCCAGCCAGGCTCCTCTGTCCATGGGATTTTCCAGGCAAGAATATTAGCGTCCGTTGCCATGCCCTTCTCCAGGGAATCTTCCCAACCTAGAGACTGAACCCGTTTCTCTTACATCTCAAGCATTGGCGGGCAATTTCGTTACCCCTAGCACCATCTGGGAAGCAGATAGTGGCAACACTGTAAACCCTGAATATAATGCCACCAACTGTACACTAACTTGGTGAAGATGACAAATTAAATGTTTTATATATTTTACTATAATAAAAGTAGTAAAGAAAATGTATATGAAACAACAAACGTCCCTAAATAACCAAAATATTCCTCAAGAACAAGATGGAGTGAGAGTACCATCCAACATTCAGACTTCTAGTAAAGCTGTTATAATTTAGATACTGAGGGAGGTTCTGTCACAAGAATAAACAGCAAACTTCACAGAATAAAGAACCTAGAAACAGATGACACAAACATGGCACGTGACAGAGTTTGCATGTTAGTAGGGAAAGAAGGGACTATTTAATATATGACACAAGAATAACTGATTATCCATATTGAATATATAATAAAATTGGATCCCTACCTTAAACCAACCAACCAAACAAAAAATTCAGATTAAAAAAAATTAAATGTGGAAGGCAAAGCCAAAAATTGTTTAGAAGACAAAATAGGAGACTTTATGATCTCCACGGTGGGAAAGATTTAAGATGCAGAAAGTACAAAGCATTAATGTCATTAATTAAAAGCCTCTGTTGAACAAAATATAATCATCAAGAAAATACAAAGATAAGCTGCAAACTGAGAAAAGTGAAAGTTGCTCAGTCGTGTCCAACTCTGCAACCCTAAGGACTACAGTCCATGGTATTCTTCAGGCCAGACTACTGGAGTGGGTAGGCTTTCCCTTCTCTAGGGTATCTTCCCAACCCAGGGATCGAACCCTGGTCTCCCGCATTGCGGGCGGATTCTTTACCAACTGAGCTACCAGGGAAGCCTCAAACTGAAAAGACATAGTAAACTCATACAACTATATAATTAAAGAATTCCTATAAATCAGTAAAAGAGAACTCAATAGACAAGTGAGCAAAAGACATGAACCAGTGTTTTTACAGAAAACACAAATAGTTCATAAAGCTATGAAAAGACACTCCACTGTATTGTAATCATGGAAAGCAAATAAAAACCACAATGAAATATGTCGTCACACTCACTGGATTGGCAAATTTGAAGGCCAGATGGTACCAAATGTTGTCAAGGATGTGGAACAAGGAGGAAGTTGGTGAGGGTGGTGTAAATTGATACAAATATTTTGGTAACACTGATGTTTCCAATTTAATTTGGAAGTGTGTGACCAGGCAACCCAGCATTCCATCCCTTGGTGTATGCCCCAGAGAATGTATATGCCCCCCTGCATGTATAATAGGAGACATGTTACAAAGAATGCTCAACATAGCACTGCTTACAATTCCAAAAAGAAAAAAAAACCTGAAACATTCAAATATACATCAATAGTGGAATAGATAAGGAAATTGCTGTGAATTCACACAATAGAATATTATATAGTACATACATCAAAAGAATAAATCTAGGGGAGATTTTCAAAATATTTAACAATTGCACAGCATAGAAACTGACCAAACAAAATAAACACTAAGCAAACACAGTCACAGCCACGCAAGTGCATGCGAGCTGAATACAAATAAGGTATGAGTCTAAAACACACAATGTTAACTAAAAGAATTAAGTCATGAAAGAAAACCCATGCTCTGATTAAAAAACCAAATAATATATTGTTTAGGGACAGACGCATAAGTGATAAGACTATAAACAAAATGGTGATTAATAAGAACTCTGGATAGTGGTACCCTATGAGCGTGGGAGGAACAATATAATCATGGAAGGATAAACAGGAAACTTCTAAGGTACTGATTTTAGCTGATTTCTTAATTTGGAAGTACAACATGAAGAGTTATTTTACATATCCTTTTGTATAAACATTTCAAAGTTTTAAATTAAAGAATAAAATTCTAATAAATGAATATTAGGTAGCTCATGGAATCATCAGGGAAGCTGGAGAACCAGCTTATGTTAAGCAAGACCTAAAAACCCAGAGAACCAGTCTGAAGTGCAAACTGCCCCAGTCGCTGGTGAGCAGCTTGTAGAACTGCCTTTTATGCCAGGGACCTTATCTTCCTACAAATTCTATGGGTAGCTAAGAATCCTCTTTAAGTCCTGATTTTTACATCTTTATTCTTAAGTCCAAATCTGCCACACATACATCTAACCAATAGCATCCAGGCTACTTGCCCAGAACCTAGCTGCAAGCGAAGCTGGAAAAAACCTGGTACTCTGGTTTTTATTGGGCACCTACTATGAGCTATGTCTGACTCAGGACACCAAGGACATAATAGGGAACAAAATTCCTATCTTTACAGAATATATTTTCTATGAAGGTACGTAGGAGGTACTCAGACAACTAAAATAAATACTCAGACAACTAAAACAAGACTCACTTAGTGGGGGATACTACAAGAGGAAGGGGATTCAAATTCTGGCCATCTAAAAAGAATTAACATCTCCACATAATATGGATGGTCTGTGTGACCATCTATGAATAAATAAGTTAAAGAAATACTCACTTAAGGCTTTTAATACACATTGCTAACTTTCTCTCCAAAAAAGTTTACTAGTGCATGAGTAATTCATTTCCCTACGCTCTTCTCAAAAAATTTTTAATATTTGCAAATTGGAAAAGAAAATTTTCATTTGTGTTTCTTTGATTCACAATCTATTTCTTTCCTTTTAAATTTCTGTGCATGTCCATTGCTCATTTTTCAGAGAAATATCAACCTTTATTTTTACAGAACTTTAGTCTATGACATATGTTGCAAGTAACTTTGCCAGTTTGTCATTCACCTTCTCACTTTATGGTGTTTAAAAAGCACAGATTTTAATTTTTAAAACTTTGATCTTAACTGCTCTAAGATGATTAAACAATTTTCCTTTTATATTAAAAAACAACTTTGGTCTAGCAAACATTTTCCCTTATAGTTTTTTCCCAATTCAGTTTTTCTTTTCCCAACTCAGAATTTTACAAGTCACATATTTTCTTCTGGTATCAAATAGCTTAATTTCTCTATATTTATCAATCCTAAACTCTACTATCATTTTCCTCCAGTAGTCCCAGGAACATATTGAATAAGCAACTGTTTTTCCAGAATTGAAATGCTGCCTTTTATATACAAAATACTCTTATATGCTTGTTTATGTAATTCCTTCTCCATTCCATCATGCTATCTTAACTTGCATCACTGATTTGTTTCAGTATTGTGTTATGTTTTAAAATCTGGTACTGTAAACCTCCAACTTTCATTCTTTTCAAACATTTTCTAAATTGATTCTTCTTTAAGTCTTTTTCCAAAACAGAAACATATAGTTAAACAGATTCATGCAGCTAGTTTGTATAAGGAAAGGTTTAGGGAAAAATGTATTAACATCAATTGTATTATGCAAATAAAACTGTTCATATGATTAAACCTTAAGAGGAAAGTACATCATCTGTAAATATGCTAAAACATTGTGCTTCTCAAAAATTTAGAAAAAACTACTCACAACTTTTAAATGTTCCTAGTTGTAATACTAAAGTTTGTATGAATTTCAGTAGTGTGGAAAATATATGAAAATACTAGGAACAAGAGAATATTCTGGCATCAATTAGAATTTACTTTTTTCAGCATTGCTGCTCTTACCTCTAGAGGTAGGGCTATTTTCAGATACACTGGATTTTACAAGATGTTCAATAAAAGGGTAATAATAATTTAGACAGATAAATGTGGGCCATTCAAGTTTTAGGATATACTTCTGTCAGTTTTAACACAGTGTTCATGAGGAGGAAAGCTGGGTTTGGAACAAACTATCTGGAATCAACTGAATACTATTCTTAACGACTGACTACTGGATTATCTCTAGATTCCAGGGCCTTTTAGCTGTTCAGAAGGATGTGAATAAAATAATTGTTGGAATGATTCTACTTTTTCATCATGATATGCCATGTCTTCTTTTCTGCCTCCCACTCTCTCTTTCCTTCTGCTAATGCCTTAGACATATTTTAAGTGCTGACAATCCCTGGATTTAAAAGTAGGCTTGATCCAAATCTGTGTGGTACTTTCCAGGGTGGTTCTTATAGCATTTACTCATTGGATCAGTAGCAGGAAGTATTTCTATTCACTGATTGTCACCTGAAAACCTGGAATCTTACCAATTACACAATTTTCAAGAATAAAATGAAATGTAAAAACTCCAGACATTTCAGTTATGGGCCCAACAGAAATCTATATTGTCACCAGATATGAGATATTACAGATTACTATCTTGAGATTTTTTTCATCTGTCACAACACTAAGAATTAATATAGCCCTGAAGTCTGACAACTGTACATCTTCAAGTGGTATAGCTCAAAACAATAAAAATATTTCTTCTGCAAAAACCATCATTATATCTAGACTATTTTTTCACCAATAACACGAGGTGGAACTATTAGACCTTAAGAAAGCCTAATTTATGTTTATCATAGAAAAAAAATAGGCTTTGGAAATCCAATATATCTAAGTTGGAATCTGCTGCCCGTGCAGCCAAACGGTCATTCAAATTATTTACTCTTACTGACTCACAGATCTTATTTTTTAAATAGTATATTTAACAAGGATTATATAAGATTAGGAATATGAGATTTCCTAACACACGCCACGTATAGTAGGCACTCAAATGTGAGTTCTGATTTTCCCATCCTGACACTGAATCAGATTAAAAATAAACACACAAACAAAAACCAACTTGGATTTGAGAATCATTTAACATACACAGTATGTTCTTTATTTCTTTGAGCGATTCAGTCATGTTACATCTGTCACATAACAGTATCGAATCAGTCAGAAAAATATCTGTTCTACCTCCAGTAGAACTCCAGATGGCTCTTTCCCCCCCTCCTTAAATCTTAAACTAAAGGGGTCGGCATATATTCCTGAACTGCTTTCCATCTTTAGAATCCTTGATTCTATAATCCTACGATTATAGAAACAAAGCACATTTTCAAACCTCCACTGTAATAAGAATTTTAAAGCCCAACATTCATACTGTTAATATGAGCCTGTTTTCAGATTCTGGGGGAAAAAAAAAAGTCATTACCCACTGGTAAAGGAATGCCACTAAAAACTACTTAAGAATACTTAAATGCTTCAGTGATTCCGAATCGCGCCGCGGGAATAAGGAAATATTTATGGAATAATATAGCACGGCATCCTCGGTGGGCTTTTGCGTCTGCGTAAGCATTTAAAAATGATCATCAATCGCGCAGTAACCGCCTGAGCGCTGGGCAAGCCGAGCTATCCGCCAGCTGCGAGGACCCGGCGGACTGGAGAATGGGAAGAGCCCCGGAGCGGGCTTTGAAAGCTTTCCTAGTGCAAGCAACGGCGGCTCGGCGTCCAGCCTGAAGCGGCGGGAGAGCGGCCGACAGGAGAGGGCCGGGCGGGGCGCCGACGGCGCCGGCCCGGGCCTCGGACTGGCCCCCGCCTCTGGGCCGGGTGTGGGCGGGGGCTAGTCGGCCGGTCGGGCCGAGACGCCGGGCGGGCTCCCGGCGCGAGTCCGCCCCGTCCCGCCTCTTCCCCTTACCACGTAGCCCCCCCATACGTAGAGGAAGTTTCCGTCCACCACGGCACAGTGGCCGCTGCGCTCCTCGGCCACGCAGAACAGCTGCGAGTCCGCCATCCGCGCGGTCGCTGGGCCCAGCCGCTCGGCGCGCCGCAGCCCCTGCCCACGGAGCGGCCTCTTCTCCCGCCTGGCTCCTCCACGCACGAACGGAACGCGTCGAGGGTCGAGATTGGTGGGAAGGCGGCACCAGTGCGGCTGCGCCGTCCCGAAGCCCGCCCGGGAAGCCGAGCCCGGGGTGGCCTCGCCAGTTAGGGATGCTTGAGGTCTGAGTGGGCAGGGTGGTGCCTTCGCTTCTCCGCAGCCCTGCTACTCGCTGATTTCGTGTCACTTGCGATTGTGTTGTGTGGGCGGAACAGCCTACCTCTGTACCTTATGCAGTGACTCGATGGACTTCTTGTACACGGACTTGATGTTGCTGTGGCTTAAATCAATGTATTAGTACACAAATGCTTTATGAGGGTTTGCCTTTTCCATTCAACTTCCGGCAGAGATAGTTATCCAGAGAGAGGGAGAGAATAGGAGAGAATGAGAATTTATATATATAGATAGATAGATAGATAGGTAATATATGTATTTAATTGAAATTTTTCTAAAACGTACGCCAGCAAGCTACAGCCTGCAGGCCAAATCTTTTCACTACGTGTTTCTGTGGCGCCCACAAGTTAAAAATAATTATACATTTTTTAATAGTTGAAAAGAATTTAAAATTATATTACTCATAAAAAAATACGAATCCAAATTTCAGCATCTGTACATAGTTTATTGGCACACATTCACTCTAATTCGTTTAAGGATTGTCTGTGGCTGCTGATGTAAGCCATAGAGTTGAGTAGGCCCAGCTGAGTACTTGCAACAAAGACCAGATAGGTCTCACTGTGGAAAATGTTTACTGTCTGGCCCCTTCCAAAGAAAGCTGCCTAACCCTTGTTATAAAATAATGTTACTGAAGTAAAACTAGTGCCAAGAGGGAAGACAATAATCATGCCAGTGTCTATAAATGCCCCTGTCCTTTAAGAGAATGTGGCCGCTCACCCCTCAGAAGGTTAATTTATTCATTTATTCAGCACTTAATAAAAGTGCCTGCTTGCTGTAGCTAGTTGGTACTGAGGCCCCGTTAGACACAAACGCTGAAATAATCAAGTATTATTGACTCCTCAGAGTCTTGTAGTAATAGATAGTAAATAAATTCTAAAGATGTAGGTACTGGCCTTCCCTGGTGGCTCAGCAGTAAAGAATCTGCCTGCCAGTGCAGGAGACCTGGGTTCAATCCCTGGGTCGGGAAGATTCCCAGGAGAAGGAAATGGCAACCCACTCTAATATTCTTGCCTGGGAAATCCGCTGGGCAGTGGAACCTGTCGGGCTCCAGTCCAACGGGTCGCAGAGTCGTACGTAAGCCATCAAGTCGAATACAGTGGAAGTCACTGTATAGCAGTTCTTAGGAATCATCCTCACATTTCCTAAGACTGCACGTTCACTTATAAGCACTCCAAGGTTTTAACTCATTGGAGCAAGCGTTTTGACGCGTGGCAAATTAACAGCTCACTTGCTGGAATAAGACTGAGTAATCCTGGCTCCATCCATCACTCACTGAATGTTTCATCTTGAGTGAGCCATCTACCTACCATATCTGTGTCTCACTTTTCTCATCAGTAAAAGGAAGATGTTGACGAAACAGCACACAACTCATTTGGCTTTACAAGCAATATATTAATACATTTAAAGCGCTTAAAGGCAGCCCGCAACTTAAATATAAAGTGGAGTGGCTGAGAATTATGGTGACGTATAACAGCTGCGAGTGAATGTCAGGGAAAACCCTGTGGTGACACAGAGCATTTCCAGGGCTTGTGTGAAGCAGAAAACATAAGTACTGAAGGGCCCCAAGGTCCGGATGAGCCCGACGGGAGTCATGGGAAGGTGGAGGGGAGCGATGAGAGCGCAAAGTGGGTTCCATGAAAGCACTTGAGATAGGGAAGCGCGTTCCCAACCAGACAGCAGGGTACTCGCTGGTCAGTATCGCAATAACAGAGCAGTGTAGGCTCGTTTTCTCCTGCAACTTAGAGGGTGCTGGGAGGCAGCCTGCCTGGCCCGCGGAACCGCAGATCTTTCCACGCATTGAAAGGAGTAGTGGCCTCTGGCGCTATTTAATTATAGAGAACTGGCGTTTCTGGGGCGGGGCCAGGACGGGGCTCTCCTGGGAAGGGGCGGAGCCGGGGCCGTGGCGCCAAAACGCAAACATGGCGCCTGAGCGGTTAAGAAGCCGGGCGCTCTCCGCCTTCAAGTTTCGCGGATTCATGCTCCGGGGGTGAGTCGGCCGTGTAGCTGGAGGGGTGGGAGGGGAGAGCCAGGGCCAGAGACTGCCGTGCGGGGCAGCGGGATGAGCCGCACACCGAGACGGAACCTGGTCTTTGGCCTTAAAATGACAGAGACCCTGAGAGAGTTCTAAGAAGCGAAGAGGATCTGGCGATGCCTTCCTAGATTCCCCGACGCGGACTCGTCAAGTTTCTCCCGGAAGGGATGAGGCTCTCCTGCACTTGCCAAACAGCCGGAGAAGCGGCGATAGGTTCCGCAGCATCCGTATATTAGCACGGTGCTTGGGCGCTCTCTGCCCGCTTAGTCTTTTCCTCTGCGGCAGGGGAATCCCAGCGTCGCTGCTCACGTGGTTACGGAGACAGCGAATGAGAGACCTGGGAAAGCCCATTGCTTGCCAGTAGCTGTCAGATTAGTACAAATTGTGGGCCCTGCCAGCCCTCCCAATTTTAGGTCAGGTCCTATTCTTGAGAGAGAATTCCTGAAGGGTTAAAAAGTGGGTAGGTTTGAAGCATGTCTTTTTTTTTTTTTTTTTTTTTTAACGATTTCCTTTAGAACTTCGCTTGCCATATCTGTGTTTTCTACGATTTGTAGAATGATCCTATACAAGATTTTTCTCATTAAATCTGCCTTAAAAAAAAAATAAAGAACACGGTATTTACATATGTAAACACCTGCCGGACGGGACACACGTCTCTACCAGGTTTTGATTGGTCTTGTGTGTGTAGAGGTTTTTGGTTTGTTTTTATGAAGATGAGTTTTATGGGACTTTTACCATGTTTTGGGGTTAGTGAACAGGGGCAAGAGTGGATATTCTGTAGGAGAAAATAATAAATTCTGATTATTTGATTATCTGTTGATCCCCGACATTTACAAAATACAAGCAATAAATCTGTTGGTATTTTTCTTTTCACTTAGGATTTGACTTAACACCGAGCTGTCATTCATTAATTTAGTCAGAAATACACTGAAATATATTAGCTGCAAAATACTTATGGAGCAAGGGAGTAGGAGAGTACAACACTGCGGAGGTTGGGGGTCAGATAGTGTATTAATTATTTATTGCTGCATAACTCATTACCCCCAATTCAGACGTTTAAAACAGCAGGCACTTAGATTCTCACATTTTCCATGGGTCAGGAATTCAGGTAGGCTTAGTTGGGTCCTTAGCTTCACCGTCTCTCAAAAGGTTGCAGTCAAGATGCAGTCATCTCACAGTCAGTTGGGCAGCGTTTGCTTCCGAGTTCATTCAGTGATTGGCAGGATTCAGTTCATCCAGGATTGTCCGACTGAGGGCTTCAGTCCTTGCTGGCTCTTGAGGCTGCCCAACATGGCAGCTTACTTTATCAAAATTAGCAAGAGAGTCTGCTAGTAAATGAAAGCCAGTTTTTTGTAACTTAAGGCAAGAAAGTGACATCTTGTCACTTAAAAATGTTTATTTTTAAAAGTACAATACCAAAAAAAAGTACAGTACAGTAAAATATTTGATCACTTGTGCCATATTCTATTATTAGAAGCAAGTCATTAGGTCCAACCCACACTCAAGGGGAGGTTATTAAACAAAGATGTGATTACCAGGAGGTGTGGATTATTAGGCATCATCTTAGAAGTCTGTCTAGCATGGATATTAAATAATTCACAATTATTTACTTTCAATTGTGAAAAGGATCCGAGGAAAGAAGTGCTGTGATAGTGTATAACCAGGTGTATAAAGAGTTCTAGAGTAAGAAAGGCTTCATTAAAGAATGATTTGGGGGAAAAAAAAAAAAGAATGATTTGAACTGAGTATGAGTAGGACTTGAGTAGGTAAAGAGTAGGGGAGAAGTGACCATATCAAGATCTTGAAGAGGGAGAGCATCAGGAAGTCCAGAGACACTGGATAAGACCAGTGAGATTTGACAGGGACCAGATCCTGTATGACTTTGGTCTATCCTAGTAGCTTTCCCAAGATTCACCCAATACATGTGTGATTTTAGGGAATCAATCATGTTCTATAATAAACTAAAGGAATGTGACACCCACACATGAAACAATAAGCAACCTAAGATATATAACAATTAATATTGATATAAAGTGTAAAGTTGTGGTCCACAAATACAGAATGGCATGGAATTAGCTAATTGTTTAAGGAGACAGTGTTCACTCTGAGAATTATTGTTATTTAAATCAAGAATTCATGTGATTTATTCAAAATTTCAGTTTTATTGATTATGGGGGGGCCAGGAGAGATTCATGTGATTTTAGTGAATGTTATTACCTCTACGACGATATTCAAATGTCAAAGTTTTTTCTAGCCCATTTTTTTTTCTTATTTTACAGTTGAAAACGATGATGAAATTACTGAAACTTAAGCAAATGCATTATCAAGTTAATAAATATTTATTTAATTGTCTGTTATATTCAGAACATTGAAGCAGACTGAGTTTATTAATGTCAAGTAATACATAGTACAAGGCTACTTGATATAGCAGATGTAAGGTACCTATAAGTGAGATTAACAATTTCAGAAGGAAAGGGAGATTGTAGCTGGTAGAGCTGGTTTAGGAAGTCTTCCTAGAAGAAGGATGTGATTTGGGATTTTAAGAATGGTTCTATTGGCAGTGGGTAAGAGAAAGACTTTGTTCAGAAAGCACAGGAAAGGGGAGTATTGCTTGCAGGGAGGAGTGAGTGAGTAGGTCATAATTTCAATGCTGGATTGACAAATCTTTGCCAGATTTTGGCATAAAACGTGTAGCCTTAATTACCAGTCTCTCTTATCAGCGAAGCTGTTAAGTACCTCACAGAAGCCCTTCAGTCTATCAATGAAATAGAGCTTGAAGATGCACTGGAAAAGATCATCGATGCAGTTGAAAAGCAACCCTGTAAGTAACATTCTCTGTAACGTATATTGTTCATATCGTTCTACTTCCTCAGTTATCTTAAAAAGTTTAAGGAGAAGTTGAGGACTCAGTATTGAATGTCCTGGTGGCATGAGACATACCCCTGGTAGCACTACCCCTGGTAGCACTTATTGCTAAGGGGGAGCCTCTAATTCTGTTGGAACCTTGAGACATTCCCAGAGACTCTTTTAGAGTTCTTCCCTTTTATGAATTTCCCTCTGGTTCCTTTATGGTTACTTTCTTTTCTCTGTATGCCTATTTCTTTGTGTTGCTTCAGTTCAGTTCAGTTCAGTTGCTCAGTCGTGTCTGACTGCCGGGGTCCAGCCCCAGTGGATCCAGGGAATTCGAAGGGGAGACGGCTTCGGCGATCAGGATACGATAGAATTAAAGATATAGAGTGGTTAAGTAAGGATAGCTCAGTAGGAAAATTCAATGGAGAAAAGAGGCTGAATAACTTGGTTTACGTGGAAAACCAATAAAACTCCAAGACAAGGAGTTTGCGTCACCTACATAGGCCGCAGGCGTCCTTCCGTTCTCCCAAAGGAGAGGAGACACTAAGGCCTCCCCGGTCAGATCTTAGAAGCCCAGGCAAAATTATTAGGCTTGATGAGCCTCCACGCTCCAGATGGGAATTCAGCCAGAAAGTGAGAGAAAGAACGATATGAGGAGACCAGTCTTTCTAGGAACTGATCCCATTCTTTATTTTCCAGGGTCCGCTTTTATACACAGAGATGTAATACAAAAGTCACGTGGGGTCAGCAGTCCTGACTCTTATTGAAACCATGCTTTTTTTCTGCATTCCTTCCGATATACACAGTTCTCAGGTGATTTACATCATCTTCTGGCCAAGAGGCCTGCTAACATTTTATGACCCTTTCTGATGATGATTAGTCAACCAGAAAACTTATTTTCTCCAAAGGTGACTTTTCTTAAGTCAGGCACCACCCTCCGAAGGCACCAGATAAATTTGCATTCCTACAGGGCAAAGGTGCAGTGGGCTATAATCAAGAAAAGAATTTACTTAGCCTAAGGTCCAATGTGATTAATATCAAGGTTAATACTTACTTCTCTCATATGTTAGTTATATTCATTAATATGTATAAGGGGCAAGGGATATGGAGATGTAGCAGCAAATATTGGCTCAACAATGAAACCCTCCACCGGTATAATTCCTAACTAGCCCACTAATACTATACTAATAATTTTCTAACTTCTCAAAAGAATCTGTTTTTAGAAAGTTTAGAGCATCTCATGCGTCTCACGGGTGGGAGGCTGTGAACAATCACATGTGGCCGGACAAACCTGTCAGGCAGGCTAGAGAACCTTCAGAGGAGTTTATAGGTTGAAACACTCCTGTCACGCCCAGAAATTATTATTAACTGGAGCTCTAAGTTAACTCCTTCTCCAAAAGAGGTGGTGGGGGACAGCCCCCCGTAAAGTCAGAGGTGTAGGTGAGAGCACAAAGCAATAAAGTAGGCAGACTCTGGTTTTGGGGGTAGATGCTCGAGAATTTCCAGGGGGACTCCTGAGGCTCGATCCCACCTTTGCGTATGCCGAGCCTCCTTCCTCATGACCTTTGCCACGGGCGGAGTTCCTCACACTGGCTCCCTGCATCCGACTCTTCGAGACGCCATGGACCACAGCACTCCAGGCCTCCCTGTCCCTCCCTCTCATCTGCATTGAGTCAGTGATGCCATCCAACCATCTCATCCTCTGTTGTCCCCTTCTCCTTCTGCCTTCAATCTTTCCTAGCATCAGGGTCTTTTCAAATGTGTAGCTCTTTGCATCAGGTGGCCAAAGTATTGGAGTTTCAGCTTCAACATCAGTCCTTCCAATGAACACTTAGGACTGATCTCCTTTAGGATGGATTGGTTCGATCTCCTTGCAGTCCAAGGGACTCTTAAGAATCTTCTCCAGCACCATAGTTCAAAAGCATCAATTCTTTGGCGCTCAGATTTCTTTATAGTCCAGCTCTCACATCCATACATGACTACTGGAAAAACCATAGCCTTGACTAGATGGACCTTTGTTGGCAAAGTAATGTCTCTGCTTTTTAATATGCTGTCTAGATTGGTCATAACTTTCCTTCCAAGGAGTAAGCGTCTTTTAATTTCATGGCTGCAGTCACCATCTGCAGTGATTTTGGAGCCCCAAAAAATAAAGTCAGCTAGTTTCTACTGTTTCCCTATCTATTTGCCATGAAGTGATGGGGCCAGATGCCATGATCTTAGTCTTCTGAATGTTGACCTTTAAGCCAACTTTTTCACTCCTCTTTCACTTTCATCAAGAGGCTCTTTAGTTGTTCTTCACTTCCTGCCATAAGAGTGGTGTCATCTGCACATCTGAGGTTATTGATATTTTTCCTGGCAATCTTGATTCCAGCTTGTGCTTCTTCCAGCCCAGTGTTTCTCATGATGTACTCTGCATATAAGTTAAATAAGCAGGGTGAAAATATACAGCCTTGATGTACTCCTTTTCCTATTTGGAACCAGTCTGTTGTTCCATGTCCAGTTCTAACTGTTGCTTCCTGAGCTGCATACAGGTTTCTCAAGTTAGTTATTTTTAAATGTTTGAGGGAAAAAAAGAGTGAGCGAGAATAACTTTCCCTTCCTGCCTCAGCCTTTCTTGAGGGATCTTTTTGTTAAATATTCAATCTTTTGCCATAAGCATGGACCTACAAAAGAGAAATGCTCTTCTCCTAGAAAAAATGTCCAGTTTCTAGAGCACTGAAGAAGGGAGGTGGTTGTGGCTTGCTCTCATAGGTTGTACAGATGCCAGTTTCTTCAGTTAAATGGGTGGAAACTTTCTGTGATAGAGGAGAAATTGCTATTATATCTCATTTTTACTTCTAAGGGCAGAATTTTATTTTATTTATTTAGTTTTCTAAGGGCAGAATTTTAAATATATCTTTGTTTTAAAATTTTCCTTACAGTTGAAAATTTAGAAATGATTAATTTTATAAAATTAGTATACATTAATGGCACATGATGGCATTTTGCCTGAGAACATACCACAGTGGTTAAGGGCACCCAATCTGGAAAGAGGCTCTGGTTTGTGTTGCTTTCTACTCCTTCCAGTTATGTTCATCAGCAGGTTATTTGACCTCTTGGAGTTGCGCTTTCCTCACCTGTAAGACATGGCTTGAACATCAGTCTTATAAGACATCTATCCAGTAATGCTTGTGAAGTACTGAGCATAGTGTCACTTGTTTACAAGGGCTTAATAAATGGTGGCAGTTATTGTTATTACTGTTACTCTCATGCCTGTTGAAACATAGCAGTTGTGGGGACTTCTCTGGTGGTCCAGTGATTAAGAATCTGCCTTCTAGGGCAGGGGATGTAGGTTCTATCCCTGATGGGGAACTAGGATCCTGCATACCGTGGGAGCACAGCCACACACACACACAAAGGAAGAAACATAGCAGTTGTGATGAAAAGCTATACTAATGTAACCATATTAACCTAGGAGCTTACAGAAGCATTTGTATACCTGAATGTATATTGCTAAACAATATTTAGAAAGCTGAGGCATTTGACTGTGTATCAAGGTATTATAAGTGTTTTTGAGAGAAGAAAATTAAGATATTTGAGATAAGACTTTTGTTAGTTACTGTTCTAACCTAACATGCTTTTTCCTCCTAAAACCTATGTAATGAGAATCTTGGGTTTAGTGTTTACAGATTATTTTAAGGAAAAACAGCCGTGTGTGGAGAGAACTAAATTGTATGCCTGTTTTTAAAATTTGACTTTGAACTTCTCTTTTCAGTGTCATCAAACATGATTGAACGATCAGTAGTGGAAGCAGCAGTCCAGGAATGCAGTCAGTCAGTAGATGAAACTATGTATGTGGACAAATTTCACTTTTTCCCTGTACAGAAGTGTTATTGAGTGCTTATTTTAAATTATTTTCTTGGGAAAATAACCAGTGGTCACCATTTCTACAGTGGTTCTTTGTGTTTCTTTTTGTTGATAGCTTACATTATAAGCTATCATTGGGCTTCCCTGGTGGCTCAGATGGTAAAGAATCTGCCTGCAATGCGGGAGACCTGGGTTTGATCCCTGGGTTGGAAAGATTGCCTGGAGAAGGGAATAGCTACCCACTCTAGTAGTCTGGCCTGGAGAATTCCATGGACAGAGGAGCCTAGCAGGCTATAGTCCGTGGGGTCACAGAGTCACATGACTGAGTGACTTTCACTTCACTACATTATAAACCTCAATATTACATGACTCATCTTTACTATTTTTATCTCAGGATTTGAGATTTTGATGTGTTTGTACCATGACAGACTTTTTCCACTTACCCAACTGATTTAATATTTTATATGCTACAGGTGAATTGAATTGATTATTCAGAGGTATAATTTACTTTTTATCTTAGGAAAGGGCTGAGTCCCGAAAGTACAGGGACTTAACTTGGGTAACATGCTGAATGGCCAAGGAGGGTAGAACCTCAGCTTTATGACTTGTTACCCTGTCTCATACTGTTAGAGCTTAGGAATTTATATGGCAGTAATTTTTCTGGGTTTTATTCCCAAGTGTACCACTTTCCTTTCCTCCTTCGAATGTAATACTTCTTTCCAAATTCACAGGGTTTAACTGAAACAAAAACATCTGGGAAAAATGAAAAGAAACAGTTTTAACATTTTTTTTGCCTACTGGGGCAATGGAGATGATTGAAAGGAGTCATTACTCCTTTTGGTTAGTAGTTTTAATCTTTTTTTTTTTTTTTTGCTATACGATAGGTTTTTGTTGGTTATCTATTTAAAATATAGCAGTGTGTACATGTCTATCCCAAAGTTTTAATCTTTTTCCTATTAGAACTTATTAGAGCTGCAAAAATAGAGAAATTAAGGTATTTAAATTTTATCCTTGCCAACTCATTGTTTAAGATACTAGAGTACTTGCTCCTAAATCCCTCATTAGAAATTCAAAACAATTGTATCAAAGTATAAGGATTATCATCCTAAAGTAGGCATTAAAGTTACCCATTGTTTCTGTCAATCTGTTCATATGCTGCTGTGCTGTGTTCAGTCGCTCAGTTGTGTCTGACTCTTTGCAACTCCATAGACTGCAGCCCTCCAGGCTCCTCTGTCCATGGGGATTCTCCAAACAAGAATACTGGAGTGGGCTGCCATGTTACTGTCAGCCAATATAGAGTTTGAGTGGGGACTGAATTATAAATAATCTTTGCAACTCCAATTGTCAGAAAGTCATTATATTATAGCAGAAGAGAGAGGATCTCATTATTATAGATGCATAAGGAGCATGGGTAAGTTAAATAACTTGCTGAGACTGATCCACTAGAAAACCGTGGTGCTGTGCCTAGAATCAAGGCTTGCTTCAAGTTCACTGGTTTTCTGCTTCTCTATACTAGGTGCTACCAACAGGTGAGCATGAAGTTTTTTTGACCCTTTTCATTTTGGGAAATAGATATAATTTTTAGGGAAGTTTTTTTTTAGATTGGAATATTTATGCAGTAGTGCTGAGAATAGTGCTATTTAACCTCATTGAAACATGGTTATATTAGAAGTGTCTGAAGGTAAATTATTTTGTGAATTGCCCTTCTCTGACACTATATGTGTCAATATTCTGATATAGTCAGAATTTGGGGGGCAATTCTTTTTTCTGTTTACATCTTTTCCTGGGTCACTTTTGCATGATATTTTGGATTAAAAAATAGTTGGAAATGACTTACACCCTTAAATAATATTGTAGCTTATAAAAGTAGTATATATTAGGAGAGATTTCTTTAAGATGTCACTATTTTATTATAAATGTTCTTTTCCAACAGATGACATTATTAATTAGAAGTTGATTAAATTTTTTGTTTGTTTGAGAGTATTGGCAGTACTTTCTTTTCTCTGAAAGGAAAATATACAGGCTACAAATGCTGTATTATTTTTGACACTACAAAAAATTGTGTACATGATCTGTGGAAAGTATATGTGTATGACATAAGATTATAATGCAAGTTTTCATGTTCACTTGGAATACTTATTTTTTTTAGTAAATCAGGTTTGTTCTTATGGGTTGTTTTTCAGAGATCATATCTTCAATATCATAGGAGCATTTGATATCCCACGCTTTGTGTACAATTCAGAAAGAAAAAAATTTCTTCCGTAAGTATGCCATCCATTGAGCTTAAGCTAATTTCAGATGTATATTTTTTTTTCAGAAGGTATATAGTCTTTCATTTTTGATCTATCTTTGTGTATTATGATAGTCATAAATGGACATATTCTTTTTTTTCTAGTTTATTAATGACCAACCACCCTGCACCAAATTTATTTGGGACAGCAAGAGATAAAGCAGAGCTGTTTCGTGAACGATACACAATTTTGCACCAGGTAAGTTGGAGGGGGAGAAAGAGGCTGTTTCAACTTAGGTGAGACTCAGGAATAACTAAAGGATGGGCTTTTGTACTCCAAAGTTTGTCATTCAGTAGACTGTTGTTGGGCTCTCTGTGTTTGAGACCATCTAGAGGATACAGATATAAAAAAAACACTTTAACAATCATGATGATGGTAAAAATAGTAGCTAACATTTTTCACATGCTTTTGATATGCCAGGCATTGTTTATTACTTTACAGACATTGCTTATCATTTGATCACCATAATATCAACATTCAGTATGTATAAATGCTATTATTCCCATTTTACAGATGGGGAAACTGAGACATAGAGAAGTTTAGTCACTAGCCCAGAGGCTATATCTAGTAAGTAGAATGAGGATTTGAATCTAGTCAGTCTGACTTGAGCCCAACATTTGCCTCCTACACTGTAGTCTATGAAGTTGAAGACATGTGCACAAATAAAATATAGAGTAGAATTTTATACATGCTTTAGAAGAAATACAAAGAGAATGCATTCCATAGAAAAATCAGACGGTTTCAGGGAAACGATGGCATTTGACAGGGACCTTGATTGCTTTGATCTTGTGGAAATGGGGGAAAGGTGGTGAACAGTGTGAACAAAGAGCAAAAGGTAAAGTGGACTCTGCAGGAAATGATGAGCACTCAGTCCTTCCTGTGGAGAGGAAGGCTCGTGAAGAGGAGTAGCATGGGATAAGGCTGTAAAGTCAAGTGGCAGCTAAATCATGGATGTGCCTTTGGATGCCATTCTTGGGAGTTGGACTCTGTTCTCTTGGTACAAGGAGCTTTAAAATACCACAGCGATTCATTACATCAGGTTCCTTGAACACTTCCTCTCTCAGTAGATTTTAGAATGAATTAGAGTATGAGAGAAGACTTACAGGTGTCTGTGATATTAGTCCTGGCATAAATGATAGCCTGAATGAAGGCAGGCAAGGGGAGCAGAAAGAGGGGGCAGTCCAGGAACATGGAAGCCACAGTTTCATGGTGACTGGGCAAGAACGGGGAGAGTGAAAACTCAAAGATGATTAAGGTTTTGAGCCTGAGAGAGTACATGGGTAGCATAATGATAAAAGTTAACAACTAGGAAAAGGAGAAGGGGGAAGGTGATGGCAGGTTCTATTTCAAACAGTTGAGTTCAGGTCACCAGCAGGATATCAGGTGAGGTGCATGTCTGCAGGGAAAGAAAGAGATCTGGGTAGGGAGAGACTGAGGGGGCATCTGCCTCGAGTCACAGGTGAGGCTGAGCTCCTGAGAAATGATGGAAAAGGGAAGAGGATAAGTTTGGGGGCTAGGTTAGGGTGGTGTTATATGGCAGAAGCACAGGGAAGTTTCAAGGAGAGAGAGTGGTCGGCAGGAGTAAGCACTGAACAGAGCTTGAAGAGAGTGAGCCCTGAAGACATTATTCTCTCCTGCCTCCATCCTCTACACAGTGCTACCAGATGGCTCTTCCCAAAGTTCAGCACCGATCCTGTAATGATTTTGCTCACAAGTCTTTCAAGGAAGTTTACTGCTTGTTGAATTAAGTACAAATCTTCCAGTCACACATTTTTGGCCTAATCTCTACTTTTCCCTCAGAAAAGTAGAGGAGCCAAAACTGAAACGTGGAATTTTTCTGTTTCTTCACTTCTTCTGTGACTTTGCGTAAACTATTCACTCTCTCGCTGCTCTTCTGTCTTATCTCTACTGTTGAAACCCTCCTCATTCTGGAAGGGCCTGCTCAGATTCTTCCTGTTTTCCGAAGCCCTCTGTGATCTCCAGTTGGATGCAGTCTCTTTCTGCTTTCAACCCGCTGACGACTCAGTGTGTCGCCTGTGTCAGTTACTAGAGTTGGTCCTGCTGGGCATTCGGGGTGCGTAGCCCTGTTGTCAGACTGCACACTCCTTGTTTATTTCCTCCACATTTAGCATAGTGCTTTTCACAGAGAAGATGCTCAGTAAATACCCCTTTCTTTTTTCTTTCTTTTTAAAAATTATGTGTTAGAGCCTATGATATTATTTGGGGGTGTCACTAAACCCTCCCGAGCCTCATTAAAAGGGTTGAATCTGGTGGTCCAGTGGCTAAGACTCCACACTCCCAATGCAGGGGGGCGGGTTCGATCTCTGATCAGGGAACTAGATCCTACATGCTGCAATAAGTTTGCATGCTGCAGCTGAAGATCCTGCATGCCTCAGTGAAGATCCAAGGTCCCCTGTGCAACAGCTAAGATGCAGCACAGCCAAATAAATAAATACATACATTTTTTAAAAGGGTTGAATTTTAGTCCATGCATATTTTTATTGCAGTTATCTTCCTGAACACATATCTGCTTTTACCATTCTACTTCAAAATTGTTGTTTGCAATTGTGTATAAGACTAACTTCTTGGTTTGGCATGCAGAGTCTGTATTGTTAGGGCTTTTCTATTAGAGGTAATGGAAACTCAAATTGGCAAAAACAGACAAAGGAATTTCTTGGCTTGTGGAGAAGGTCCAGCTGTGTCAAGCACAACTGGAGCCAGGTGCTCACACGATGTCCTGAGGCATCTAGCTCTTTCCATCTCCTAGCAACTTAAAAAAATTCATCTTACTTTCAAACAAATTCTCCCTATGAGGTGATAGAGGTGGCCACTAGTGGCCTTAGTAACTCTTAGAGAGTTGTTCTTTTTCAAAAGTTCTAGTAACTGTCACTTATAGTGCCGCTTTAGGCACTTATTCAACCCTGAACCAATCAATGGCCAAGGGGATGCAGTACTTTGATTTGCTAGGTCTTGGTGCTATGTCAGTGGAGGGGGAAGGGCACCTGCCCTACCTAAACTTTGTGTACCACAGTGCGAATGGGGGGCATAGTTTCCCAAATAGAGACTCCAGCCAATCTCTCGCATTGTCTGACTTGTGCACCTTGTGATCCAACTGTACTGAACTTCATATCACATCCCTAACACTCCTTGACTCTTAACTCCTTCTGTGACACATCCCTTCCTCTGCCTAAAATATCTTGTCTCAGTCTCCTGTTGTTTCTTACTAGCAGCATCTTTTTTATCATTTAGGATCTCATTGAATGGCCCCTTCTTCTCAGGGTCCTTGGTTGTCTTATGACCTGTTAACACTTCTTTCTCACTGGCCCCTGCCTCTGAGGATGACAGCTTTGGTTTGTCATTTCATATCAGCCCAGAGTGCATTACTGCCAGGTACACAATAGACCTTTTTTAAAAAGCCTTAATATTTTTTAAATTGCATTTCTAGATATTTGTATATTAAAGTATGTGGGGTTTCAAATTTGTTGAGAATAAATAATAGTAATGTTAATTTAAGAACAATGGTTTGTCAGGGTGCTATTTTAATGAATAGCGCTCTGTTTTAAAGGTTTGCCTCAGTAATTCATGGAGAAGGCAATGGCACCCCACTCCAGTACTCTTGCCTGGAAAATCCCATGGACGGAGGAGCCTGGAAGGCTGCAGTCCATGGGATTGCTGAGGGTCGGACACGACTGAGCGACTTCACTTTCACTTCAGTAATTCATGTGAATTTTTCTTTTTTCTAGAGAACCCACAGACATGAATTATTTACTCCTCCAGTGATCGGTTCTCACCCTGATGAAAGTGGAAGCAAATTCCAGGTTAGAACATTATCGTTATTATTCAGGGGGTGTAAGTATACAAGTTTAATATTTGTTGCTTATTTCTAATTTATTGAATTTTAAATGCAAATAAACCACTGATAACCGTCTAGCTAACTGACCTGCGTGTACCCCCTCTTGGGAAAGTCCGTGCCTTGTGTCCTGGGTGCTACAAATCTCTAACAGAATCATCTACTTCCTTCTTTGGGGCAGGCCCTGAGACGCTGGTAGCCCCCAGAGAGTTTCTCACCACCAGGACAGAACCCTAGTCCTCCTGGTCCATTTACTGACTTTCTGACCAACCCTCACTCAACATTACCCATCTCATCCTCACTCCCACTCTGAAATCCTGCTCTTTGCCCAGTCCAGCCATCTAGTGACCACCACACACTTGTTCAGCCAAGACATGTTATATCAGTTGGAGTGAAAACTTTACTGAAGGCACTAAGGAAACCACATTTATAGAATGTATGAGAGAGCGCAGACAGGCCACAGTGTCGTCCAGGGAGAGGGGGAATGTTTCCTGCCACGTGTGCTCCTTCTGCCATTTCATTTCAGGAAGCAGTTACCAAACAGCACCGTCACTTTTGTTCCAGCCACATACCTGGTTACTGTCAGTCTATCAGTGGCTTTGTTCCCTGCTTCAGCGCATGGAACCCTGCTGGGGGACAGTCCTTAGCTCCTTCTGGCTAGGCCCCACCGTTTCTATGAGTTTCCACATAACTTCTGAAGAGCCCAGGCTCTGCTCAGGTTCATTCAGTTCTCTACCATGTTAGATCAGAATTCATAATGATGAGCAGTCTGATAGATACTAAAACAATAATACTAGATAATGCTTAAATTAAGCATTTGATGGCAGCACCATGAGAAAACATTTATAGTGTTTGATAGTTTCTGCTATCAGAAAAAAATATTAAGTTTTGGAAATTGACATTATTTATATTTCTCTACCAATGATTATCTATGTGTTTTCTCATATATATTAGATTTCCTATAGCAACTCAGATACCTACAGCCCAGAAGCATTATTTCACCTTTCCTCTTTGCCAAAGTAATGTTAAAGTGAAGTGAAGTGAAGTCGCTCAGTCGTATCCGACTCTTTGCAACCCCATGGACTGTAGCCTACCAGGCTCCTCTGTCCATGGAACTTTCCAGGCAAGAATACTGGAGTGGGTTGCCATTTCCTTCAAAGGCTTAGCTAAATAATTTATTGTTCTTGTTATCTTTCCAGGCTGTTTAGTTTTGTATCCCTGTTGGTATATTATTAAAATCCCCATTTATAGTCCCTGTATGGCATTTTACCTTTGCAAATTACAAATATTGTATCCTCACTTTGTTATAGTTTTGTACTCCTGTGTTGCTTTATTTACTGATTGTGAATTGCAATATTTTTCCCATTCTGTAAGCTGTCTTTTTATTCTCTCAACGGTCTTTTTGAAATACTTAAGTTCTTAATTATGTTGAAGTCTAGCTTATACGTTTTTTTTTATGGCTCATATTTTTAGTATTGTTTCTAAGAAATCTTTACCTAATCCAGTTTTTAGGATACATGTCTTTTCTTCAGATTTATTCCCAAGTATTTCATTTAAAAAAAATTGTTTAAAATGAACATTGTATTCTTGTGTCGCTTGAGGTTCATGTTTTTAAAGAGAACTTTAATGTCATATGTTAACATTATTATGTGATATTGTGATTATGTCCTTTAAGTTGTTTGGTAAATTGTTGTATATATACTATAGATATTTCTATCCATTAAGAAGAATGAAGTATATCTAAATATAGTTAAATGCAATAATGTCTAAGATGTATTAAACTTAAAAAGTTAAGTTGAAGAATAATACAAATAATATGATTTCATCTTTGCAAATAAAACAAACTGTATGGGTATGTGTTTATAAATTATGTATGTGTGTATTAATATATTGTTAGGATTATATGTATAGAAAAGGGTCAGAAAAGATCTCTTTAAAATAGTGCCCCAATTATTACTACCTTTAACTTTCTGATAAAAATATAATGATCAAATTGAGAATATAAGTAATAATGACATACTTTCAAAATACTAAATAAAGTTACAGTAGAATATAACCTTTTAAATAACCCGCTAATTTGCAGGTGCTGAAGAGACTGACAAATAAAATTCATATTCTTCTATACTTTAAAGATGAATATACCTATCATTATTCAAAATAATATGGTATGAAACTTCAGTCATTGGTAAGGGCCTGTGTTGACATGGTGTTTCTTTAGGCGTAATTCTTCCAAGACATCATCAGTTGCTATTTTAGCTTTTTGTAGGATAAAATTATATTTTCTAAGTTTTATTTTATTTTCTACTGTAAAATAGGTGTAAATACTGCAATGTGCACTCAAAATTTAGTTATTTTTATAAAAAAAAGATTAGTTTCTTAAAGGAACATATTTTCAGTCCTTAAGAGTTTATTTTGTTTATTTTAGCTTAAGACAATAGAAACCCTATTGGGCAGTACAAGCAAAATTGGAGATGTGATTGTTCTTGGGATGATTACCCAGTTAAAAGAGGTAAGTGAAACTTGATAAGTATCCATCCTTTATTTTCAGCCTTCAGACTGATGAAATGTCAGTTAAATACAGCATTTTTACAGAGGGCACCGGAATGTATTCTTCATTGAAAGCATCTACTTCAGTTACCAAATAACTTTTTCATTTGCATTTGGTTTCCTGAGTAGACATCAGAAAGGAGTGTCTTAGACAAGCCACCAGTTTGCATAGCCTAAAATTAGTTCCTGAGTAATCTCTGGTTGACTTCTCAGTTTCTAAGCATTCAAAGCTGCAGACCACATCCTGCTCCCTGGGAGATGCTGTTGGCTCTCTTAGGTGAAGGCACCTGGTGAGGTCCCTCTTGTGGCAGCCAGCAAATGTCCCTGCTGCTGTCTCTTGATCGGCAGTAGTCATTGTTTGATACCTCTGAGGACTCTTGAGTCTCAATTAAGTGATGGAAAAGCCTAGACTTGGAATTACTGATTTTTAAAAAAATCCATGGTATGGTACTCTCTACTATATTCTGTTGTCAAAATTGTCAGTATCTTAATTGTTTTGCCATAGTATTCATTTTTACATAAATGTGGACATATTTCTTTTAATTTTTTTTAGGGAAAATTTTTTCTGGAAGACCCTACAGGAACAATACAACTGGATCTTAGTAAAGCTATATCCTTCACTTTTATTTTTTTTAATCTGTGTTAAATGAATTGGGGAAATTGATTATATATCATTTTCAAATTTACCTAATTGGGTACTTAGTGTAACTTCCATATGGTGATGTAGGAATCTAGAGACATAATCCTAACTAGAGACAAAAATGTTTAATTCCCCCTTATTTGCTGTATCCAGACAAATCACTGAAAAAGTTTATAACATGCTAAAAATGATCTATATCTTCAGTATTACATCTTAGAATCAGATATGAGGATATTTAAACCTAACATTTTTTAAGCTATAATCTATTCAGAGTTTTAAATGTGTAGTCTTTGAATGTTGGAGAAGGCAATGGCAACCCACTCCAGTACTCTTGCCTGGAAAATCCCACGGATGGAGGAGCCTGGTGGGCTGCAGTCCATGGAGTCGTTATGAGTCAGACACGACTGAGGGACTTCACTTTCACTTTTCACTTTCATGCTTTGGAGAAGGAAATGGCAACCCACTCCAGTGTTCTTGCCTGGAGAATCCCATGGATGGGGGAGCCTGGTAGGCTGCCATCTATGGGGTTGCAGAGTCAGACATGACTGGAGCGACTTAGCAGCAGCAGGAGCAGCAGCACTCTTTGAATGTATTATTTGAAAGTCCTGTTGAACCCAAAATGTATATCGACTTTATCACCACCTCAAGCATAGAAATAGAATTATTTTCCTTAATTACTGTATACCAGTTTCATAGTGGTTTATACACAGAATCATGCTTTGTCTTAGCAGAGGGTAAGTTAGTATTTTTTTTCCCTGTCCTCCTTATCATTCTACAGTAAAACCCTTTCTACACTGGTAAAAATACATTAACAGTGTAACTCAGGGGAATATTGATTATCAGAGCATACTTTTGAGATTATTTAACTCTCAGACTTCTAATGGGCACAGGGTTTCTTTCTGGGATGATGAAAATATTCTGAAATTAGTACTGATGGTTGTACAACTTGTGAATAGACTAAAAACTACTGAGGTATGCACTTTTAATTTATCTTTATTGATTTACTTATTTTTGGCTGCGCTGGGTCTTTGTTGCTCTGCGTGGGCTTTCTCTAGTTGTGGCAAGTGGGGGATACTCTTTAGTTGTGAATCATGGGCTTCTCATTGCGGTGGCTTCTCCTGTTGCAGAGCATGGGCTCTAGGGTGTGCGGGCTTCAGTAGTTGCGGCTTCCAGGCTCTAGAGAGCAGGCTCAGTAGTTATGGCAAAGGAGCTTAGTTGTCCTGCAGCATGTGGGAATCTTGCCAGACCAGGGATCAAACCTGTGTTCCCTGCATTGCAAGGTGGCTTTGTAACCACTGGGCCACCAGGGAAGTTCTGAGGTATACACTTTTAAAGGGTTGTATTACGTGTGAATTATATCTCAGTGAGGTTAAAAGAAACAAAGATTGCACATAGAGTCATAAAATGAGACATTTTTATGCAGATGTAGAGAATGGACTTGTGGCTACAGGGGGAAAGGGGAGGGTGGGACCGATTGGGAAAGCAGGATTGAAATAGATCCCTGGTGGCTCAGAGGGTAAAGCGTCCACCTGGAATGCAGGAGACTTGGGTTTGATCCCTGGATTGGGAAGATTGCCTGGAGAAGGAAATGGCACCCCACTCCAGTACCTTTGCCTGGCGATTCCCATGGAGGGGGGAGCCTGGTAGGCTATAGTCCATGGGGTCGCAAAGAGTCGGACACGACTGAGCGACTTCACTTCACTTCACTTCACCATGTGTAAAATAGATAGCTGTGAGAAGCTCCTGTACAGCACAGGAAGTTCAGCTTGAAGCTCTGTGATGACCTAGAAAGGTGGGATGGAGGGGGAGGGAGGCTTAAGAGAGAGTGGATATATGCATACATTTAGCTGATTTACTCTGTTGTACACTTTGTTATATAATTATACTCCAATAAAAAATAAATGTTAAAAAAACACATTTTTATCTGTGTACCTTATCTGTCTGTATTCTAACATGTACTGTGAAATAAGAAAGGGAAAAGTTTTACTTCTAAATCTATTACAATTTCATGACTTTTTTTTAAATAGATCTGGGACTATCAGGAATTCTCTGGTGGTCCAGTGGTTAGCATTCAGCATGTTCACTTCTATGGTCCCAGGTTCCATCCCTGGTCAGGGAACTAAGATCTTGCAAGTCACATGGTGTGGCCAAAAATAAAAAACAAAAAAAGAACTGAGACTGTCTCTGAACCTGAAACTGTTTTGTAGCTCAGTGGGACTGGTGAATTCTGTAGTTAGTTGACCGGGGATTAAATGATGGCCTAGCATTACTGCTTTGTGTTCCACAGTTTTGTCCTTTCAAACAAGAAAATTGGACAAATGAAAGTGATTTGTTACTTATCTGTTTTTCAGGTTGGTTTGAAGATCAGGTGTTTCATGTCAATGCCTTTGGATTTCCACCCACTGAACCCTCTAGTACTACTAGGTATAAAAATGTTTGACTTAAACTCTATAGAAATTTTAGAATACTGGCAGTAATAAATCTAAGATAGTATATCACATGTCAATTATTACAAGTCCTCAGACTTTGTGTTAGAAGGTAAAGAGCAATGGAAAAGGAGAGTTAAAAGACTGGACTTTATATAAAACTGAAAACTAGTGGGTTGACTCCAGACTGGTTGCAATTGCATCTTTGTATTTGACTTTCACTGGGAAAGATTTCCAATCCATTGGTCTTCTTTATCTACAGGACTGAGACAAGAGATAGGAAAACAGAAGAATATAATTCCCATGTTAATATAAAGTTCTTATTTTTGTATTTTACTGAGTGAAAGCTATAAGAGGCAAATTATATAGTTACTTAATATATGCAAAATCATTATAATATTAGAGGGGTTCCAAAAGGACTTTGTCTGAGAGGAGTGAATTCCCTGTCACTTAAGGAATTTGACAGAGGCTGAATAATGGTGTGAAAGTTGTAGCCGGTGGCCTGTGGGTTGAATGTAGTCTATAGACATTTCTTGTTTCCCCTTGGAGGTATTTAAGCATATTTTGAATTAGTGTCCAATATTTGAAAATTAGGAGATTTCTGAGTTATCTTGAATAATCAGCTCTGGCAGTACTTCGCACCTAAATTCTCACCTGGAACATCTTCAGTGATGGCTCACTTTGGGCAGGATAAATGTATGTACCCTTATTCACACCTAGTCAGCCTCAGCTGGTTGCTGCTTTGATATTTAGCATTAGCTTCCTGGAGCCTGTAGGCATCTGGGGTAATTAAAGTAGTTGCATTCTAATCCTGAGATTCCATGATGATGGTGATGATTTCAAGAAGTCTGATGATTAAGATTTTAGATCCAGTCTGCTGTTATAAATCAGGCGCCAAGGCCACGTTTGCTGGCGGGGAGTCACTGGCAGGCAGCTTTTGCTGTGCATCTGCTTCCTGGTGAAGTAAATCCAGGGTAAAGTGCTGGTCATGCCACAGAGAATACAAGCCCGCATCAAGCCAGTTTACTTTTATGTGAGTGCTTTTAGTGCTAGTTTGTGGCTAGGTTTACATCATGGTAGGGTTTCTTGGGGCTATATTGAAAGCCTAATTGCTGTTGTCTTGGTGTTATAGTTTCATACAAGCCTCAGAATTACTCTTCCGAATGAGAGGTATAATCAAGGAAGCTGGCCTTGAGTGTTACCATTCGTTTCAGTTTAGCCAAGCATTCATCTTTGTAATGTCGCAAATAATCTTCTATTTAAATTGTCCCACTTTCTCTAAATTAAAGTACAGATTTGCTAGGATTCCATTGCCATGTTGCTCTCTTTCACTGGTACAAGACACGTGACTTATGTTTTCTGGGCCTGATGTATTTGTTAAAGTTCCTAGAATTCCTAGATCATTTCTTGGGAAAACAGCTTTCCTCTTGCTCTTGTCTTTGTACCTTATATTCCATGAATCAAGGATGGAAGATGTTACTGAGGCCTTTTTAAGCTTTAATTTCTCAAGAATCAGCTTAATAGGTATTTCCCTTTGTAATATTCTGGTTTATGTTTGGGTATATAACTGAAATCATCTGTATCATCTTATTTCATTCCTCTGATAACTGCAAGATTGTAACCTAACACTGTCACCTGTTATTGGGATGGCCTCAGGCACGTCACTTAACATTTCTAAACCTGAACCTTGCTTTCTCTTTTGTAAGATAAAATAGAATCTACCAAGATGAGGTGTTTTTTTTTTTTTATAATTTAATATTACAATCTGTCTGATAGCAATACACATTTTCCTTAAGAGCAAGGTTCAGTATTCCCTAATGCAGTGTTTGCAGTGACTTTATAGGATATAATTACAGTGACTTAATAAGAATATACAGGTTCTATATCTATTCACTTTTTTGGATGTTGAAAATGAATACATACTATACAATGCTTTGTAACCTGCTTCATCATTTAATAATATTCAGTCAACATTTTCCATTACCATGAAATTTTTTATTACATGATTTGTGACATTCAGCAATGTACTTTGAGCACATACTATATTGCCAGACTCTGGTAGGTGTTGGATTAGGGAGATAGACATTGAACATCACCCAAATAATTTACTGATCACAAATCTGATAAGTTCTATGAAAGAGAAGTACAGGGTCCTCCAAGTGTGTGTAATGGGGAAATCTGACTTCTGTTGGGATCCTCAAGGGACAGTTCTGTGGGACAGTATTCAACATTTAAACGGAGGACGGTAGGATGGCAGCCGGTGAAGGGTAGGTGGCAAGAGCAGTAGAGGCTGGGAGTGTAGAAGATCACTCCAGTTTCCATTTTGGGCAAGCTTTAGTGTTTCTTCCAGATTTTCAGAATTCTGGGATGTAGATAAGTCTTTGTAGACATCCTTAAATTCTTAGAACAGATATCTAGAAGTGAAATTGCTTGGTCAAATGGCTAGCACTTTTTGGGGGATACTTTTATTAGTTATTATTTAAATTGAGTACCTATTTCTCCTACTTTCAACTATATAAGGAAATTATGATTTATTTTAATAATTGCTTTAGTAAGTTTTAAAAGGTCCAGATATAGTTTACTTATCTTACTTTGTTTACTGCCTCAGTGTTGCTTCCTTTCTCATTTTAGAATGTTTAAATAAACTTGTTTGCTTTCTAAGTGGTACAAATAATACATTTTCATGGTACAATTTACATTGATGGGAAAATAACCTCATTAGATAGACAGAAGCTTAATTTGTAGAATTAGCAGAAAAATATCCTCAACAGAATATAGGATAGAAGGTAATAATTGTGTTATAATTACCTAGGGCATACTATGGAAATATTAATTTTTTCGGAGGGCCTTCTAATACATCTGTGAAGACTTCTGCAAAACTAAAACAACTAGAGGATGAGAATAAAGATGCCATGTTTGTCTTTATATCTGATGTTTGGTTGGACCAAGTAGAAGTATTGGAAAAACTTCACATCATGTTTTCTGGTAGGTGTCATTTGTTTCTATTCTTTTTTATGAGAGCTCATGTCTTAAAACTAAATTCTTTTAAAAAAATGTATCTTTTTGAGTAGTCTGTTTTTGTTAAAAAAGTTGATTCAGCGGTGAAATATTTTAAATGAGTTCATCTTAAAGAGTTACATTTTTACATTTGAAAAATAACTGTATGTGTGTGTTCATGATAAATAAGAATTAGTCCTAAAACAGTACAAGAGTGGATAACAGCTTAGGCTTTGGAGTTTGACAGAACTGGGTTTAAACTGCAGCCTAATAATTTAGGCAGGTTAATCTCTCTCTTAGTTTAGAGGGATGTTGTGAGGATTAATCAAGCCATTGCAGGGCCTGCCACAAAATAAGTGCCCAATAAATGGGCACTATTATTACTATTTTTTATAATAAGTTGTTATTAAAATAAGATATTGCTTTTAGACAGTAAGGTTTTATTATTAAAAACTCATGGCTAAAAAAAGAAAAAAGCTCATGGCTAAAAGATTTTAATGTGATTTCTAGACCAGAAAAGTGATGTTCATTTATTCTTTTCTTTTTAGGTTACTCACCAGCACCTCCAACCTGCTTTATTCTGTGTGGTAATTTTTCATCTGCACCTTATGGAAAAAATCAAGTTCAAGCTTTGAAAGGTATTGAAGATCTATTTAATAAGTGTTCCTACATTTATATAAACTAAGTTGATGAGAAATAATCTATATTAATTTAAATTTATTAATAATATGTAGAGTTGTATCTGATCAAATAAAATTTTATTTATGTATATCATATGCAAATTAAATTCAATATCCCTTTAAAATTTTAGATTCCCTAAAAACTTTGGCAGATATAATATGTGAATACCCAAATATTCATCAAAGGTAATGATTTCCATTGCTGTATTTTTTCATTTAAAGGGTTATTTGAGAAACAAAAATAAATCCTAATTTAAGAAATGAGTGGAAGAAAAATTTGAGAAAATTAGTATAGCTGGGAGATAAAATTATCCTTCTATCACAATAATATATGTTATATTCTAGTAGAGATTTATATTGAAAAGTATTAATTGGAAGAGTGATAATTTCAACCATAATCCAAATTTCTTGATGACATTATTACTCTAAGGGTCTAGAACTATACTCTTCAAAAATGATAGTCACTGGCCACATGGATCTCTTTAAATTTAAAGCTATATCATTTAAAGGAATTCCCTGGTGGTCCAGTGGTTAGGACTCTGTGCTTTCACTGAGGAGGGGTCCAGGTTCCATCCTGGTCAGAGAACTCAAAGAACCCTATAAACCTGGCAGTGCAGCCTAAAATTAAAAAAACTAAAAAAAAAAAAAATTCAGTCACACTAGCCACAGTTCAAGTACTCAGTAATTAGGCAATACAGATCTAGAACACTTCCATCATTGCAAAAAAGATCTATTGGATGGTATCGGTCTAGAGACTTTTATTAGTTCATTTATTAAAATGTATAAAATTTAATTTAAAAATTTTATAATTTAATTAAAGGCAATAACTTGGTTTTAGACTATTGGGTAGCGGTATAATATTTTTAGAATGAATTATGTTGAATTTCGCTACAGTAGTCGTTTTGTGTTTGTACCTGGCCCAGAGGATCCTGGATTTGGTTCCATCTTACCAAGGTAAGTTTTATTCAGATATTTGCAACAGTAAAGAAAACTTTGTAAACTAAAAAATATATACTGTATCATCTTAATTGTATTTATAGGCCACCATTTGCTGAAAGCATCACTAATGAATTCAGGCAAAGAGTACCATTTTCGGTTTTTACTACTAATCCTTGCAGGTAAATATTAGCATTTTGTATTGTGTTTTTTTTAACCTTTCATTTAAAAATTAACCTTTTTCTTAAAATTTGTCTCTGGATTTTGGTTGTCATGGGGTAAAAAGAAAATTTCTTTTTATTTTAGGTTTCTGAAAACTTTAACAATACTTTATTTAAATAATTCTCTAACATTGAATTTAGAAACTTAATAATGGATGGAGATTTTAAAATAGATATTCCGATTATACATCCTTTAAGAAAAGTTACAGTGGAAGAATGGAAGGATTACGCATTTACTCTATGTGCCACGGTGACCATAGGTTCTTACGGAGAGAATGCTTTCAGTCTTTGGTTCCCTCTCTTTTCTACCTACATTCACTCCTCCAGTGTCCAGTCCATGAACTTTAAGTATCCTCTATGTATTGACAACTCCCACGTTGATACCTCCACCTCAAACCTTCTCCCTGACTCCAGACGCACATATTCAGTTGCCTACACATCATCTCCCCGTGGATGTCTAATAAACAACTTCAAACCAAACTTCTAATCTTCTTCCCCCAGCAGCCCCACCCTGTCCTGTAGCTTTCCTCATTGTAGTTCTAAACACCTTTATCCTTCCATTCATTCAGGCCAATCTTCGGGGTTTCTCCTCACATGCAGGCTTTTAGGAAGTCCTTCAAAAATCTGAAGGAGGACTTCAAACATTTATATCCAGAATCTGGCCATTTCTCTATAGCTCCCCCTCTATTACCCTCTGCCATCTTCTCTAGCCTTGGCTACTGTAATAGCCTCCTCACTGGTCTCCAGCTTCTCCTGCTCCTCTGTAGTCTGCCCTCAGCCATGTCAGAGTGATCCTTTAAACCAGAAGGCGTATCGCACTGCCCTTACAGATTCAGAAAGATGGACCCATCGTTTTATTTGGTAACAGCCCGTATCCTCTGCAATGGTAGTCATGGCCCTGAGTGAGCTGGCCCCGTTTCCTCTGTGATTTCTTCTCTTTTATTCCAGCCCTCCAGCCTCCTTTTGTTCTTCAGATGTGCCATGCATGGTTTATCCTAGGGCCTCTGCTCTGCCTGTTCCCTCTGCCTGCCTCTGCATGTCTGCATGACTCTCTCACTTGCTTCAACTCTGTGCTTAGATCAAATTTCATTATGAGTCTTACCTGTTCCAGTCCTCCTATTAAATATTCCAGCCTTTGACCTTCCTTTCCTGCAAATGATCCCTGTTAGTCTTTTTCTTTTTGCTTTACACTTAATCATCTCTCAACATACTATTAATTTTCATGTCTGTTGTTTATCGTCCCTGAATGCCCACCCCCAGTGGGATGAACTGCATCAGGGCTGGGGTCTTTTTGTTTTGTTCACTCATCCCTAAAGTAATGCTAGACACATATAGAGGGCTCAATAAATTACTGTAAAATGCATGGATGAATAGATTATGGTTGAATTTGAAGTGGGAATGTATTATAAAACATCTTGCCTTTAAAATTATATTTTTTTTCTGAGGAAGTCACATTCAACTACCATTTTCATTTCAGAATTCAGTATTGTACACAAGAAATTATTGTCTTTCGTGAAGACTTAGTGAATAAAATGTGCAGAAACTGTGTCCGTTTTCCCAGTAGCAATTTGGATATTCCTAATCATGTAAGTTAAGCATTTTCTTTATTAAGGTATCTTACATGTGACTTTATATAAAATTTTAAGTCACTTAATCACTTGCCCTTTTGTTTTTTGTTTATAGTTCAAAATAATTTCAACACACTTTTGTCTGTAAGGTAATTTTTGTTCCCTAAATCAGTGTTTCTCAGTTTTCTTATTGAGGTATCCCCTAATGGACAGAAGAAAGCCCAGAACAAGCAGGAAATTTATTTGGAGCTTCCCATTTTGCCTTTAGAACTCACAAATCTTACATTGTACTTATATATACTTAAATAAAATGTTTTTAATCATGTTTATTAAATATTTCCTATGATATGCCCACATTAGGAAGATGTCGTGTTTATTAAGATTCCCTGACATACAGCTGTCAATCACTGGTTACATGTATCCTCAATTGGAAATATGGAAATAGATCATACACAGCATTTTTAGTATGTATTTTATAACCTTCAATGTGTATGTAGGTCAAGTATATATTCTTGCCATTACCCAAGCTGTGGAATTATTTTTAGATGAACAGAATTAGGAAATGAGTTTATTATACAGCTAAAAATATAACTGCTCCAAAATGACTATTTGGGGAAGTAGCTTTTATAGTATTAAATGAAAACTCATAAAGTTCTCCTAAAATACAGGATAATTTCATATCAGTGTTCCCAAACCTCTGTGATTCAGTTTTCCCAAATGTTTCTCAAATTTTTAAGTCTGTTTGGTAATCAGTATTTAATTTAAATTCTCTGTTGCTCTTTTAGCTTTTACAAATGCACTGAAGTTTGTTTTGTGTTGTTCTTTTGTAGTTTGTAAAGACTGTCTTATCCCAAGGACACCTGACTCCTCTCCCTCTCTATGTCTGCCCAGTGTACTGGGCGTATGACTATGCTCTGAGAGTGTACCCTGTGCCTGACCTACTTGTCATCGCAGACAAATATGATCCTTTTACTTTGACCAATACCGAATGCCTCTGCATAAACCCTGTAAGAATGTAGTTAACATTATGTATCATAATTTGTCAAGATTAGAGTGTTACTTCTTTAAAGTATATGTTTAATCAGTTACTGTCGGAGTAAAAACATACTATCAATGAAATAACGGAATTAATTTGGTATAAATAGAAAGTTCTTAAACTTTCAGAAGAACATGTGACTATAAAGTAATGTGACTTAGTTTTTTTTTTTTTTTTAAAAAGGCACCATTATAAATCCAAATGCGTATTTTCCCCTTCAAAGTAATTTGCCTTGGGATTCCTTTCTGGAAATTACTTTCAGAGCACGTATCCTGTTCTCTGTGCACATATTAATGGTACTTGTCCATTAAGGGTGATTTTTTTTTTTTTTTTTAAGAAATTGTCCAGGTCTCCAAAATCTAAGCCTGATGAATGTTGAAATTCTTACTGGGACACACTTTAATATTTCATTTTTATGTGGAACCTTGAAATGCTTCAGAATCCTGAAGTTGCTTCTGAATTTTTGTAAAAGTATAATTGACTTTTTGAACTTGGGGGTTAAATGCTGCATAAATGTTGCTATTTATATCAAGTATCTTCACTAGTGGTTTTTAATACGTATGTTTCCTTGATTCTTATGAATTTTAGACTTTAATTTTTTGGCTTTTTTTTTTTTTTTTTAAAATCTAGGTCACTTTTGGAAACATCATCCCTTACTGCTTTTCTCACACATTTATTTTGTGTCCAGCTTCCTCAACCACAGAATTATTGACATTTTGAACCAGATAATTCTGTTTTGGGCACTGTCCTGTTCATTTCAGGGTGTTTAGCAGCATACCTGACTTCCACCCACTAGATGCCAGTAGCAGCCCCCAGTTTTAACAATCGAAAATGTCCTCAGGTATCTGCCAAATGTCTCTAGGGGACAGAACTGACCCTGGTTGGGAACTACTGCTATAAGGATGTGCACAATTGATTTGGTTTCATTGTTTTTGTAATTTGTGGCCTAATTTTTACAGAATCTTTATTTATATTTCAATATTCTTGTCATAATGAGGCTATTTCCTTATTTAAACTGAACTCTTTGTGTGTTCTCATAGTTAATGCTGCATTTGAAAACACTTTATTTCTGAATTTTTCTTTTCATCTTGTAAATGAGTAAACCACCATTTCCTACACCATCATTTTATCTTTTTTTTTTTTTTTTACATTATTTATACCTTTGTGGACAAGCTCAAAACTTTTTAAATAATTTTATTTATTTTTGGCTGCACTGGTTCTTTGGTGCTACATGTGGGCTTTCTCTAGTTGTGGCGAATGGGGGCTACTCTCTAGTTGCAGTGCGTGGGCTTCTCATTGCAGTGGCTTCTCTTGTTGCAGAGCACAGGCTCTAGGGTGAGCGGGCTTCAGCAGCTGTGGCTACCAGGCTCTAGAGCACAGGCTCAGTAGTTGTGGTGCATGGTTCCCCTGCAGCATGTGGGATCTTCCAGGGGCAAGGATCGAACCCACGTCTCCTGCATTAGCAGGCGGATTCTTAACCACTGGACCACCAGAGAAGTTCCTAAAACTTGGTTTTGACATCGTTTCATCCTTTCTTGCGGAGAAGGCAGTGGCACCCCACTCCAGTACTCTTGCCTGGCAAATCCCATGGACAGAAGAGCCTGGTAGGCTGCAGTCCATGGGGTCGCTAGGAGTTGGACACAACTGAGCGACTTCACTTTCACTGTTCACTTTCCTGCATTGGAGAAGGAAATGGCAACCCACTCCAGTGTTCTTGCCTGGAGAATCCCAGGGACAGGGGAGCCTGCTGGGCTGCCATCTATGGGGTCGCACAGAGTCAGACACGACTGAAGTGACTTAGCAGCATCCTTTCTTGATACTTATTCCTATTAATGAATGCCTGCAATAGGCCACGTATTGAGCTAGTGCCAGGGACACAAAGATTGAAAAGACAAGAGTCTGCTTTATTTAGAGTTTAGTAATGGACAGTTGTATATGTGACCCTGCTCTGTTGCTTTGAGGGGACCATGGTGGGGCATCAATCCCAGATTTTCACTGGGGAGAAGGGCAGGAAAGATTTCTTGAACATGATGTTTGAGTGTCTTATGTGCTTACTAAGCATCATTCAGTACTGCTTATTTCTTATACTTAAGTAGACCCACTCCTAAGCATTTCTGGCCACATTTTTTAGTATGACTGTTCTGGTCAACTTTACTTTTTCCTTCTATTGGAGATACTTTAATAATAATATTTTTTCTCTACAAAGAGCATGCAGAAATTTGTCTCATTACTTTATAGTCACATCTTGTACCTTCATCTTTAAGCCACGAGCAAGGAATTTGATTTTTAAAAACAGGGGTTCTTTTTTTAAAAGTTGAGTACTTATGGGCATTTTTCTCTCCAAAGGGCTCTTTTCCAAGAAGTGGATTTTCATTCAAAGTTTTTTATCCTTCCAATAAGGTAGTAGAAGATAGGTAAGTGTGCCTTCAGAAACAGCTGTCTCTTGGCATAATACTGCTAAAAATCAGATGTTCTGAAGGTGTGCTGAGTTTTTTAAAAATGACTACAGTAGCTCATTGGCAGTGTTCTAGGCTGAACTTATTGTGTTCATTTTGTGTGACACAGAATTGTATGTACTTGATGGCACATTTGTATGAGATACACCAAGAACTGTTTTCTGTGGGAAATCTCAGATTGGCTGTGGGGCTGGGCTAGTTCTTTTACAGGCTGACTCATGATGAGGTTATTATTCCGAAACGGCAGGCTTGCCTTCCACATGTGATAGTCCCTCAGTCATGTCTGACTCTTTGAGACCCCATGGACTATAGAGTCCATGGAATCCTCCAGGCCAGAATACTGGAGGGTGTGGTCTTTCCCTTCTCCAGGGGATCTTCCAAACCCAGGGATCAATCCCAGGTCTTCCATATTGCAGGCGGATTCTTTACCAGCTGAGCCACTCAAAACCCTGGTAATCGGCCTTAAATTGGCAGGAAAGAATTGGTGTGGGGAGGTCCTGAGGAAAAAAGAATAATTACCTGGTGGGTAGTAGTTTTCAGAGGGTGTCCTATAGACCACACGCATGAGAATCCTCTGAGGTCCATGTTACAAGTGTTAAATTACAAGATCCCATCCCAACCTTATTAAATGTCTCTCCAGTTGTAGCACCCAGAAATGTGCATTTTTAACAGTTCCCCTTAGATGCAGGCATCCTAACATGTGACTTCTCCATTAATCGTATTTTCTTTCCCACCAGTTAAGAACAGTAACCAAATACCCGCAGGTTCTCGTTAGAGAATATAATCTTGACACTCAACCTTTTTTTACTTTTTGTAATTAACACATTTATTTAAATAAAAGCACAAATACATGATAAAAATTTCAAACAATGCTTAAAAGTATAAAATAGAGAAATAAAACATACCTCTACTTCCTAACCCTGAAATCATGATTAATAGTTTCTTATATATAGTTCTTGAAAAAAATTTTTTGCATTATTTTTGCTGCTCAGTATTCACGGAGGAAAAAGTCTGTTCACTTTGGGACATACCAAATTTTATTATTGGATTCACTCATTTGACATGTATTTGATTCTTACTGTATTCCAGGCACAGCTTAGTTTTTGGACTATAACCAGGCAGATACTTATAAAAGTCACTGATATTCTAGCCTCTGTTCCATAAACTGAACGTAATACTTGACTTTAGTTAACAATGAATCCTTAAAGAAATTTTTTAAATTTGGAATGCTTTTAGGTAAGGCAAACACTCTTACCCTCAACCACTCCCTGTTGTTGACAGCGATTTTGTGACCCCAGGATTAAGCTACTTCTGAAGCATATTTTGTCCATCTTTCAAAACAATCTTTGGCTGCACCATGCCAGCTTTCAGGATCTTAGTTCCCAAACCAGAGATCAAACCCATGACCTCGTCAGTGAACGTGCAGAGTCCTTACCACTGGACCACCAGGGAATTCCGTTTTGTCCACCTTTAGATTGACTTTTACTGAACTGAGTTTTGTTGTAAATTAACAGACATATGAAACTTATTCTGCTATGAAAACCAATAGTGAGCACTTTCAACAGGTCTCGGAACAAAAGAAATCTGTGCCTGTCCCAAGCAACTGTTCATTTTCATCTTGAGAAAACTATAAATCTGATAGACTCCCTTTGCTTTAGCTGCCAGGAGCACAGCCAAATGTGCAGTCCACCTCTACAGCAGCAGGAATTACTAGCATAAATGTTGGCTGTGGCTCTGGCCTCATCTTCTTTGATTTGTATTTTTCTCTTACCTGAATTTCCTTCTTTCCTTAACTTTTATCCTTTTATTATATCTATCTTAGCAAACCATTTAATATTCTAGAGATAGAAAAACCACAATAGGATTTAACTGATTTATTAATTATGATGGCACAGGACACTTCAGTTAAATTTCTTATGTTTCCTGAATGACATGCAGAATTGTTTAGTGTTTTAAGTACTGTATACAGACTTCTATGAGAGTTCTTAACATGCTGTATGAGAAGTCACTTATGTGCCTGTCCCTCTTAAAGTTTTTAGCACAGGCCTTGACTTGCAGTTGATACTGACTATTGTTGACATAGTTGGTCCATTTATCATCTGTGGAGTCAGATACTAAAACCCTTGATCTAATTTCCAAACTATAATCAAGTAGTGATAATTTGAGGAATTTCTTTAGTGCTAGATCAAACAGGTTGATGTATGCTTTTTTCCTTTGTTTTGAGAGGAAAAATTTTTATGATACAGTGAAATAATTTTGTGAAATAACTAATTTAGTGAAATAACTTATATTTATAAATAACATTTAGTTTATCCTAAAAAGAATTTTTTTCTTAGAATATTTGTGAAATCATATTTTAGAGTTAACACAGAAATGTAGCCAAAGTGGACTGAGGTTAACCCTGTTTCAACATGTGCTTTCAAATATAGTTGTTTTATTTAAAAACATAATGTTAGTAATGTACAGGAGAAACACCCATTCTCACACAATAGTTGGTCAGAATAAAAATGGTAAAAAAAAAAAAAAAAAAAAAAACCTCTACAGAGGGCAATTGAACAAGATTTCTTAAGACCTCAACTGCATATACCATCTATTTTATTTCTAGGAATTTATCCTACAGGTATACTTGGGTTTATGCATAAAAGTAGGTACAGCTGTTTTTACTGTAGTTTTTATAACAGCAAAACAAATAGTTTAAATATATACCCATTTAAAAGTTATATTCTTGATTTGGGAAAATGGCATTGAAACATGTATAATATCATATATGAAAAGAGTTGCCAGTCCAGGTTCGTGGCACGATACTGGATGCTTGGGGCTGGTGCACTGGGACGACCCAGAGGGATGGCATGGGGAAGGAGGAGGGAGGAGGGTTCAGGATGGGGAACACGTGTATACCTGTGGCAGATTCATGTTGATATATGGCAAAACCAATACAATATTGTAAAGTTAAAAAAAAAAAGTTATATTCTGACTTTTCTAATTTACATTAATTTCAAGTCATAAAGGATTAGTTAAAATTATAAATATATCATGTATTTATTACTAATTGAAAAAAAGGCATAGAATAGTGTTCATGTATTCTACTACTTGTGTTTGTGTTTTTAAAGCATTTACACATGTTTATATGCGATTAGACAGTCCTTTATATATGATTAGACAGTCTTTGTAAGGATATAACTGTTGCTTCTAGAGAACAGAAATAGAGTGAGACAGACTTATTTTCCATTGTGTCTCCTTGGGAATTTGGAGCAATGTGCATGTATTGACTTATTTTTAAAATTAAAATTAGATATTAAGAAATGTATAACTTAGCTTTATAAGATGTTTAATTTTATGAATATTTTCTATTTTCAGCAAACTTCAAGGGTTTTGAGATTCTTAGACCATCTGAAGAAACAGAATTCATCAATCATCTGCTTATTTTATGTAATTTTGTTATTAAATTATAATAAAATTTTGGTAAACTTTAGAATGTCCTGTTTAAATTTCTATTTATAACATTTTTTTATAAATATGGTATACTTTACAAAGTTTCATAGGAAAAATACTTTCTGTATAATTGTAAGGAAAATATGAAAATGTGTAAAAATACATAATCTAAGTATATATTTGTATATAAAAATTTAAGTTTCATTATTTCTATACTAGTTATATGCTTGGATATGAATTTGAGCAAACTCCAGGAGATAGTGAAGGAGAGGGGAACCTGGCGTGGGAGCCACTTAACAATTCACATGCTAATTGTTCACCATAAGAGTCTTAATGGTGTATTTAATAATTTCAAATTGTTTACATTTCAAGTCATAGAATTTATTCTAATGATAGTGAAAACCATTGTTTCAGGATATCACTGTGATATTCATTACATTACCTTTTGGCACTGAAAATTTAAGAACATTGTCCCCACAGTTTTTACCTTTAAGAGGAGTAATACTCACTTCGAAGCAGCCCTGTTTTTCTATTTTGGGCATAACCACTCAACACCATCCCCTTATCTTTTAGTTTATGGCGGGAACTACAATGAGAGCCCAGAAATGAATGAGTGATACGACATTGTTAAAGGTACAAAGAGTGTTTCAAACGTAGGAATAATCTTAATATTATAGACAACTTGAAATGGAAGACCCTTCTTTCAAAGAAACTTAGCTTTTGGGGGAAGAGATACAAATAAAAAAACTAAAATGACATTGAAGGAAATTCCTCAAGAAATTTAATCTGAATATTGTGATAAGTGAATTGTGGTTAAGGATGAAGTGGCAATTTGAGATATGGTTTGAGGATATAAATTTTCAAAATATTAGAAAAGACCTGATGTTAAAACAGTAAGATTGAGCTTTAATCTCAAGAATAGCCTGGAAATTTTGATTAAAAGGGAAATCAAGGCATAATTCCAAAAGCTACTAGGTTACTTGGGAAAATTTACCATCTAGGCCTTGAAAGTGGTACTGAAACAGACACTGCCAGATTGTTGGTCTAGTTTCAAGAACCATAGAGCTAAACATGAAAGATTTCTTTAGGAACATATTTAATGCCTAGAAATACAGGGTGCATTTAGGGGTTAGCAAGGTGAAGAAAGATGAAGCAGAGCAATTAACTATGAGCAGGTAAATTACCAGAATTATAATTATTAGAATAAGACAAATTAGAACCAGTTAGTGGTGGACATTGACTGGAAATTAAAAGGAAGCATAGATCTGAAAAATGGGGTAGCAGATGAACAGTACTGCAGGAGCACCCAGAGCTAATACTGTGAGGACCAACAGAGAGGTGGTGCGCTCGCCTGCTCGGTGTTTAATCAGCATGGCTGACCTCACCTCAGAAATCTGAGTCTAAAGCACCATCATGTGACATTATGCCTTAAGAGGCCAGGTAGATCACACAAGAGGGGAGTGGGCTGAGATTTCTGTGCTATGGAAAAAGCCAACACTTGGTCTCAGTGTGGGGAAAGCACAGGAACTGGATCTGATGAGGTAGGAGGAAAACCTGGATAGTGTCTTGTCACTGAGGTAATGCCAACATTATGTTAAATGTTGCTGAGGCTGTCAACAAAATGAGGACAGAAAAATGATCACTGAATTTAACTACCAATTAATAACTACCTCAGTCAATAAATATTCTTCTATAATATCAATTTGAATGGCTGCTTAGAATCCCATTGTATGGCTCTACCCAAATCTGCTCAACCAACTGTTGAATTCTTAGATTCTTCCCAAACCTTTAGAATCATAATAGTGCCTTGAGCATGCTCTCAGAATTGGAATTTCTGCATTAAAAAAAGTATGCACATTCTAAAGGATTTTGACATAGGTACCAAACTACTTTCTAGAAAAATTTTAATATAAATTCTACCACCGCAAGGAAATAATTGTTTTTTTTAAAGAAAGCCTTTTCCATTTTTATAGGTGATATGTGGTATCTTATATTTGCATTTTTATTAACAAAGTCATGTTTGCTGATGATTGGTTATTTATGAATAACCTGCGCATAACTCTCACACCAAATGAGAGTTGTAAATAGGATAAATTGGTGAAATATCTAGACGACTGAAATGTTGGTTTAGCGAAGTGAATAAAGCAGAAAAACTTACGATAGAATCACAGTTTATGACTGCTGGGTGGTGCATTAGCTGTGTGACTTTGGTGAGGTAACTTTTCAGGTCTCATCTTCTCTGTGAATTGAGGATCAGGTCTACCTTAACGTACATAATGCTGGAAATTACAATTATTAAGATGCTTATTCTGCACAGGTAACTGCACCATGGCACAGGAATCTAAACAACGTAGGATGTTGGTCTGAAGAAACTAAGGCTATTTCTGTCATTTCTATCATCCCTGTTCCTGCCCCTCCTCCTGGGTGTTGGTGGTGTCACTATGGCAACGAGCACGCGCCGCCCAGGCTCAATTCTGAAGCCGTTACGGACCTCCGCCGCCTCACTCTCCGGAGACTAGCGATTTCACCTCGCGTCCCACCCACTAGGTCTCAGATCCATCTCCCTTGGCCTCCGCGCAAGGAGCCGAAGGACAGCATGGCCAAAGCGGCAGCTTCTTCGCCGCTAGAAGACTTGGATCTTAGTGGAGAGGAGGTCCAGCGGCTCACCTCCGCCTTCCAGGACCCGGAGTTCCGGCGAATGTTCTCCGAGTACGCCGAGGAGCTCACGGACCCTGAGAACCGGCGGCGCTACGAGGAGGAGATCACGGCGCTGGAGCGTGAGCGCGGAGTGGAGGTGCGGTTCGTGCACCCGGAGCCGGGCCACGTATTGCGCACCAGCCTGGACGGGACCCGGCGCTGCTTCGTGAACGTGTGCAGCAACGCGCTGGTGGGCGCGCCCAGCAGCCAGCCCGGCTCTGGGAGCGCGGTGTCCGGCAGACAGTGGTCCCTGCCCTACAGCCTGGCCCCCGGCCGCGAGTACGCGTCGGGGCGCGGCACCCGCTACACTGTCTACGACGTGGTCTTCCACCCAGACGCGATCGCGCTGGCCCGGCGCCACGAGCGCTTCCGCCAGATGCTGGACGCCACGGCCCTGGAGGCCGTGGAGAAGCAGTTCGGCGTGAAGTTGGACCGGAGGAACGCCAAGACCCTGAAGATCAAGTACAAAGGGACCCCGGATGCCGCCGTGCTGCGCACGCCCCTGCCCGGAGGCGCGCCGGCCCGGCCCGAGGGGGAGCCGGAGAGCCCTTTCCCCGATTTCCCCTACCCCTACCGATATCCGGCGGCCGGCGCGAGCGCTGCAGTCCCTCGGCCCCAGGCGCCCTCCCCTCCAGAGGCCGTCCGGCAGCCCGCCCCCACCGAGCCTCGCTACAGCGTGGTGCAGCGCCACCACGTGGACCTCCAGGATTACCGCTGCTCCCGGGACTCGGCGCCCGGCACCGTGCCGCAAGAGCTGGTGGTTACCATCGAGCTGCCGTTGCTGCGATCGGCCGAGCAGGCGGCGCTGGAGGTGACGGGGAAGTTGCTGTGCCTTGATTCAAGGAAGCCCGACTACCGGCTGCGACTCTCGCTCCCGTACCCGGTGGATGACAGCCGCGGCAAAGCACAGTTCAACAAGGCCCGGCGGCAGCTGGTGGTGACACTTCCCGTGGCGCCTACCGCTTCGCGCCCGGAGCCCGCCGCGTCCCCGGAAGAGGCAGCCGACCCGCCAGGAACTGACGGCGCAGCCTGCGCTTCCGCTTGCCGCGGGGAGGAGGGCCCGGCGGGGGTTTATGCTGGGGACGCAAGCTCAGGTCCCAGCCGAACCCGGGCTGCAGACGCCGGGATCACAACTCCGGACGCTGCCGGGAAGGAGCGCGTCGCAGAATCCGAGGAACGGGATTTCGGCGGGCAAGAGATATCAACCACGGGGGCCGGGGAGGAGCCGCCTTCAGGAGCCGGAAACTCACCTGGGGACCGTGGCGGAGGCGCTCTTAGTACTTCCTGTGGGGACCTCGACGCGGGCCTTTCTGTAGGGAGCGCGAGCGTGCGCCCGACCCTCGGCGTGGAGGCGCGCGAGACCCGGGAAGGCCCCGGCAGGGAGCCGGCTTATCGAGCGATGGGTGGTCCAGGGACCGACCGCGGCGAAGCTTTGTGCCCGCCTTTGCAGTGTAGTCAGGATGAAGAATCCCTGACACTGCTCGTTCAAGTGCCTTGGATCCTGCCTCAAAGTCTTCAAGGGGAAGTGAACCCCATCTGGTACAAATTGTCTTTCTCTACCCAAGACTTAGTTTATTATTCCTTCTTTTTGCAATTTACTCCAGAGAATAAATTGAGTACCAAAGAACCAGAGGTTAGCATTTCTTCCAACAATGCAGTGATAAACCTGGCCAAGTCTCCAGAATGCCATGGATACTGGAGAGAGTGGTATTATGGTTTAAACAACTATTGTTTGGAGGTAACAGTTCTTTCTAGAGTCTTAATGTTTGACATATTCTATTCCACGTATCACAGTCATCCTCATAGTTTATCCTGAACAAAGGATTTTCCATTATAATTTCTCTCCTGACGACTTGAAGTTGATAACCCTTGATTGAAAGACGTCAGTACACGTTAAACGCATAATTGGGGAAAAAAAAAACAAAACCGAAAATTTAACGCATCCTCTTTGGTGGATGGATTTCAAGTCTTCAAAGTTGCCCTCAATGCATGAATGGATTCTCAGGGATCCATAGACCTCTAAAATTGTATACACAAAGTTGAGGGTTTTCTTCTGGGGAGAAGGATTATAACTTTAGTCATATTCTCAAAGGGGTTTGTGACACAAATAGGGAAGAGACATTCTATCATAGCGTTATTTTCAGTTTTAAATAGCTTTTCCCAACCTTAGAAAGTAAATAATAGTTTACTTCCAGAGAGCAAAAGTAACTCGGCCTGTGCCAGTTTTTTTGTGGGAAAACCAACTCAGACCCAGGGCTGAATCTAAATACCTTGCGTTCTCTGCCATACGGTGCAGCCTAATTTTACTCCCTGATTTTAGTGGGATTGACCTCTAGTGGTCTTTACATTACACTGAAATTACTTCTTTTGGCATCAGTTTTAATCTCTTCCCTACTAGTATTTGGCATAATGGCTGGCATTTAACAAAGTGTAATATAATCCTTTGTTAGCTCTGACATCAGCTCCATCTCTTTTAGTCAAAAACTGAGGGTGAATCTTGGGTTTACGTAGGATATAATTTTGTAGTTACTACTAGGGTCTTGAAGGGTCTTGAGATTCAATTCAGTACTCCAGTACTATTGGCAAGTACGGGGGTTGGGGGGGGATGGAGAGAACCTACTTAAAATTTGAAGTTCTATAGAAATTTTACACTCATAACTCAACAATTAATTGGTATTTTGGGGTTTGTATCAATGTTACATGTAATTTTTTTTGCTCTTATAAGATCTTCACGGGTTAAATTCCCTAATTCAGAACACTAGTTGCACAGATTGTATATTAAAATTTAAGCTTTGGGCCTTGGGCTTTACTTACCCTGCCAGAAAGTTTTACTTCTTCCTGTGTTTTTCTAGAAATTTATTAGTAAGTTAAATTTTTATATTTATGAGGTGTATCTTGTATGAGAAGTGGTTAATTGAAACCCTCCAAAAATGGTAAAATAAATAGGCAGGGCTAGGTAGGATACTTTGTGAGAAAATAAAATTATGAAATTGACTATCTGTTTATGTCATCAGAAGGGGGAAATTTAGGAAAGGGCAGTCGTTTTCCTGTAATTGTTTTAGTAAATGAGAAAATAACTCCCAAGGTGGGAAGAAAGCTTTAATGGACAGCATTTGAGAGAATACTAAAGTATATTTTAATCTGATTTTCTAGTATCTGAATGTTATTTTAGTAAAGAAACTAGACCAAAATGGGATTAGGGCAACAGTGTTTTTTATATTTGAAGCCTGAAATAGATTTATAATTACTTCATTAATCACCACATTAGCTGAGGCTGATGGAACCATAATGTTCAACTTTTTTCCTTTAAATTTTACTAACCAGGCTGTAAGTATTAAAGTAAAAAAGTTTTTTAAAAAATCACAACAGTATTTTGTGAGTAGACATATATAATGATTACGTTATTATATGCATTATATGAAAATATTATAAAGAGACTGATTTGTGGCTGTCAAGGTCAGAATTTGTTCCTTTACATACAAGTACGAAATACATTTCTGTAAACCTTAAGTCTTCACTGGGAATTTTCCTAGAGCTTTAGGACCTCTGAATTTATTATCTTTTATAGTAAAATTAGTCATTAGACTGAGAAAGCAGGTTTATGCAAATCCTTTCTATTTTAATCATAACCATTTCCATTATAAATGTTACTCTTCCGAGGTAACTGAACTGTCTGGTGTAGTTTTTGCAGTTAATGTGTAAGTCTTTTGCAGAGACATGAACCTTAGAAATGCTTTGGGGGGGAGGGTTGTTTGTACCCTATAGTATTATTCTGTCGCCTAGATCTTCAGATAATACAAGGCAAATTATTTCAAATGTAAAGTTTTTCTTTCACGCAAGTTCACTTTTGTTTAGTACGTGTTCACAGGTTATGTTTAATAGAAGGGAATTCGAAACATTACTCTCTGATTCCCCTCCCCACCACGCCCCCAATTTGGACCAAATAATGCATTTGTGTGTATTTGTAATTAATTTGTTTATATTGTAGTACAGAGGAAAACTTTTTATTTGGGGCAATGGTGAACTGATTTGAAGAATTTAAAATATGGTTATTCCTTCAAAGACCTAACCATATACCTATATTCACTTGACATACTCGAATAGGAACAAATTGCTTTGTCTTTGGGATTCCCTGCAAAAGTGACTTTTGTATATCCTATAGTTTGGTAATCTACTGCCTTCCTTTTTTTAATTTTTAAAAAGTTTATTTTAGTTGATTTACAATGTTGTTTCCTCTTTTTTTTTTAGATTAGTTGATTTATAGTGTTTCCTCATTCTTATATAGTTACATGCTAGTGTTGCAATGGATTATCACAGTGCTTAAAAATAGAATATAATTCTCTTAAGTAAAATATTATACTTGGCTCTTACCTAACCAAGAACTAAAAGGCAAATTGGTCACACAAAATTTGAATGCATACTGTCTTATCTTTAGCTGACTCATTAGGAAGTGTTCTAAAATTGAATTACATTTTATAGTTTGGACTTCATTTAAAACTAGAAGTGATGTTATTCTTACAAAATACTGAGAGGGGGAAAAAAAGGAAGATATGATTTGTAAATAGGATTATCTGGAGGGAAAGCATACCTCAGATTTATACAGACGTAGAAAAGGACCTAAGACTTTATTTTAGGATCTCCTATATATGTGTGTACTCTTGCTATTCTTTTTGCTCTGTACAATACTGTTTTCTTAGGCCAAAACAGCATAGGAATAACATGAAATAAACATTTTAAAAGTGAAGACCTGAACTATGTGAGAATTGTTATGAGCTGATTTTAGATACAGTTCTGTCAAGTATGACCAATAAAGTAGAATATTTTTTCTCTTTTTATTTTAGGAAAGGTTATTTGTCAATGAAGACAATGTTAATGAGTTTCTTGAAGAGGTCCTGAGCCCTCCATTCAAACAGACATTACCCCTGACTCCACCATTAATTGAAGTTCTTCAGGTTACTGATAGTAAGATTGAAATACATGCAAAGGTAAGGATTTGGGCAGGCTTTATAGAGTAGTGATTTGGGGCAAGGTTGAAGCCTGACAAATCACTTAATTCTTGATTTTTTATATCATAACTATAAATGCACATAATGGCTGGGAAGAGTGATGTTAAGAAGAACACAGACCTTTTTTTGATGTGTATTTTACTATTAAACATCTGTGATTCATTTTCACTTATGTTATCTCATTTAATCCCAAAATAACTGTTCAGTGAGGAATAGAGAGAAACTAACATTTGGGAAATGTGAGTATTAGTCCAGGGACTAACAACTCTTTTTGACTCTCAAACCACAGGACCTATATATATTACATATGGTTTGTTCATTCTTTCTAGTTTAAGTTTGGTTATCTCTATAGTCTTTAATATTAGACTTAAATAATTTAGTAACTAGCACAGTTGACTTATATGTGAACTGGGTGAGAAAGAGGTTCTGAAGAATCACAGAAATACAGAAAAATTCAAGAATACCCTTTTTAAATTTTTTGGCTGCTTCTGGAGGCCTGAAGGATCTTAGTTTCCTGATTAGGGATTGACCCCAGGTCCTTGGAAGTGAGAGGGTGGAGTCCTAACCAGTGAACCAAGAATGCCCTTATAAGAATGACTGTTATTGGGCTTTATGCTGCTGCTGCTGCTAAGTCACTTCAGTCGTGTCCGATTCTGTGTGACCCCATAGACGGCAGCCCACCAGGCTCCCCCGTCCCTGGGATTCTCCAGGCAAGAACACTGGAGTGAGTTGCCATTTCCTTCTCCAATGCATGAAAGTGAAAAGTGAAAGTGAAGTCGCTCAGTCATGTCTGACTCTTAGTGATCCCATGGACTGCAGCCTACCAGGCTTCTCCGTCCATGGGATTTTCCAGGCAAGAGTATTGGAGTGAGGTGCTATTGCCTTCTCCGACTGAGCTTTATAGGCCATGTTAAAAGATTTGTAGGCCAGGATTGTTTTATCCTGAAGGAGATGAAGAGTCAGTGAAAGGATTTAATTAGAGAATCAATGCCAGGTTTGGATTGTTAAAAAATGACTGTCAGCATTTGGAGATTGACTTTGAGGGGGAAGCCAGAAAGCAGATTTGCAAGTCTACCAGGTTATTCCTTCACAACTTAAAGAAAAGTTTCCAGAGGGTACAATTTACTTTTCTGTTTCAATGAATTCTTAATTTGCTGTTTCTCTTAACATAGTTGCAAGAATGCAGTAACTCTGAGCAGCTTCATGAAAAAGAAGCAAGAGTCCATGAAGGAAGTCCTTTAACAGAAAAAGAAAATACAGAACATGCTACCACTTCAACAACTGATTCTGCTTCATCTGTAGCAGTCACAGTCCTAGAAGCAGACCGTTGTGGTTCAGCCACATGCTTGCAACAAGGGGCTCTTGATGTTTCTCAGAAGCTGTTTGCAGAGTCTCAGCAACCTAAGTCAGAAAAGGAACGTGAATTTATAAAAGACAAAAGTGCTGTTTATGCAAATGAAAGAAAAGATAACTTAAAAGAACCAGTAATAACTGAAGAGAAAGAACCGGATGGAAACCACCCATCTTTGTTACTGAACAAAACTGCAGTTCACAATACACCTGGTTTTGACCACATAAAGGAAACCAATATGCAGGATGGTAGTGTGCAGATCATTAAAGATCATGTGACTCACTGCTCATTCAGTTTTCAGAATAATTTGCTTTATGACTTGGATTAATTCTGTATCATTTTTTAGAGGCTGAGTAAAAACTTTTGGGCATGAAACAGATTGTTTATTATCTTAAAACCAAAAGTATTCAAAAAAGTATAAAATGAAAATTTGTATTTTTATTCTTACGGGGAAACTGAAGCTAGTATTTTGTGTGTGTGTGTACACAGAGAGTTTATGTCAATACAAAGCTTCCTGAATTATGGAAATAAGTTTTGTGATTCCTCTGTTGTATATTTTTTCTAATGGAGAGTAAAATGTTTAGTGTCAAAACAACCTGTTTATAGTCTTTTGGCTTTTGTTTGCCATTACTTTAATAAAGTTTCCAAAATACTGTGTCATAAAAAGTAATTCTCAAGAATGTAATGAACTAAAAGTACACACAATAGTGTGTGTGTGTTGGGGGAAGGAGAATCTCAAAACTATGTGTTTATAAGTCTCACTGCTGCTAAGTCACTTCAGTCGTGTCCGACTCTGTGTGATCCCAGACGGCAGCCACCAGGCTCCCCCGTCCCTGGGATTCTCCAGGCAAGAACTCTGGAGTAGGTTGCCATTTCTTTCTCCAATGCATGAAAGTGAAAAGTGAAAGGGAAGTCGCTCAGTCGTGTCCGACTCTTAGCGACCCCATGGACTGCAGCCTACCAGGCTCCTCCACCCATGGGATTTTCCAGGCAAGAGTACTGGAGTGGGGTGCCATTGCTTTCTCCAATAAGTCTCACTAAATAGGATTTATTCAGTATTTATGCTTGTCATAGAGATTCTGAAAGAACTTTATTAACCAATATTAAATGATCCAAACAATACAAATACACTGAAATTTAGTGTATTTGCTTCAACTCTGTATCTTACTCTTCTCATATGTAAGTCACCATATATATGTGTGGGTGTATACATATATATAAATAAAGGTTATTAATGACTGAAAACTCAAAATTTAAAATAATTTTTTGGAAATTAGTAAAACATTCCTTGGTTTTATAAAATTAGTTTACAAGTTTTAGAACAAGACAATTTAAGAAAATCTGAGAATTTACCCCAATAGGAAAATTGTCTTCCTTATAGAAATACATGAAGACAACAACAAAAGCTGCTGCTACTGCTGCTGCTGCTAAGTTGCTTCAGTCATGTCCAACTCTGTGCGACCCCATAGACGGCAGCCCACCAGGCTCCCCAGTCCCTGGGATTCTCCAGGCAAGAACACTGGAGTGGGTTGCCATTTCCTTCTCCAAAGCATGAAAGTGAAAAGTGAAACTGAAGTCGCTCAGTCATGTCCAACTCCTACCGACTCCATGGACTGCAGCCTACCAGGCCCCTCTGTCCATAGGATTTTCCAGGCAAGAGTACTGGAGTGGGGTGCCATTGCCTTCTCCAACAACAAAAGCTAGTGTTTTCTAATCAGTTTCTTTTATAATACCTAAAAGAGGGCAGCAGATGTTTCTAATAGTTGCTAAATTATGAGTTTTGTGGAATATTTTACATAAGGCCAGGAGAAAATCCCAATAGTTTCTTTTTTCTCTCATAAAGTTTTAGGACAACACGAAAGACAATATAGAAAGGAAAATATTTGTTGATCTAATTGCTGACCCCAAGACCATGAGCTGATGATGTATTTCTGTTCCAAAGTCAGCTACTAACTCAAACCTCGGGCCTTACCGTCATCCAGGAAACTACCTAATTTCTTCAGTCTTTTTGAACTAGGGAGGTCAGGTCAGAGCACCAAAAGCTGGAACAACGCCTGGCAGTTCATCCTGATACACACTTTATCTCCAATAAAACCTGGACCCAACTGGGCTCCAGGCAGTATAAAGGAACTCATAAAACAGAACTATTTGCACCATTATGCTATGCTAAGTCACTTCAGTAGTGTCCGACTGTGTGACCCCATAGATGGCAGCCCACCAGGCTCCCCTGTCCCTGGGATTCTCCAGGCAAGAACACTGGAGTGGGTTGCCATTTCCTTCTCCAATGCATGAAAGTGAAAAGAGAAAGTGAAGTCGCTCAGTCCTGTCTGACTCCTAGCGACCCCATAGACTGCAGCCCACCAGGCTCCTCCGTCCATGGGATTTTCCAGGCAAGTGTACTGGAGTGGGGCGCCATTGCCTTCTCCGTGCGCCATTATAGATGACCATATATATTTTTCAACCATGATGGGAATTATTTGATTCAGTAATAATTTTGTGACTGTCCATTAGGTACACAGTCTTTAGGTTGAAATGACTATTTGCAGTATCAACACAGAAATTAGTCTATGAGTATACTTTTGGTTGAATGCAATTATATATGTTAAGGGAAACTTACGTTAAATATGGAATAAATTTTAAGCCTGTTTCTTATTATTTACTTTGTTGTTTTAAAAAGTGCGATTTCTGGTAAAATAAAGCTGGCTCTAGAACATGTTTCACTTTGGCAGGACTGAACTTTGTTTCATTTCTGGCTGTATTTCACTTACACAGCAGCTTTTTATTGCTCATTATCTCTGCGTGGCTAATTTGAAAGCCAGTTTCCTCCAAAGGGAATGCACTGTTAAGAGCTGGGTTTTCTGTATTTCAAACTTACTTATACACTGTACAAATAAGATGTAATGCTAATTTTAAACCTTCAAGAGTATCTTTAGTGGACTTTGATGTAAAATTATTCTGAAAAATGATTAGGAACCTTTTTATGCAAAAACAAGTATTTTATTTTGGCAGCACTAAAAGAAAAAAAAAAATCACTGTATTTCTACATTGAGGTGAAAAGTGTTTAAACTTTCTTATCAGTCAAATACATTCCAAAAGAAAGTGTGTTCTATGCAGGTTCCAGAGCACAGGCAATTCTTAACACAATAATACAGGAATCTTTAATACTGAAAATGACTCTGTTCTGACAGGGTGTTTAACAAACATAATTTTCGAATTATAAAACCACTGAAGCAACCTCTTCCTAGTTACTGTGTCAAGAGTGAAGCTGGGCTTGTTACATTAATACTCTTATTAGTTTCACTGTAATACTTTTTACTGATATGACAATTTTAAATAAATTTTGCTGTACTTAAAATAAGTCTTGAAAGTGGAAAAGTGTACAAAGTTCCAGATAAAAAGATTAATAGATGCAATTTAAATAGTTTCCCTTCTTCTATCAACAATGATTACCTCTAGCAGATACACACTGAACTTTAAAACGCAATTCTCAAAATGAAAACTTGCGTTTTAAATCTTAATCAGACATTAAAGGAAAAGATGACTATATTTGGACAACTTTTACAAGAATTTTGTTGTTGTATTAAAGCAGAAACCAGTTCCTAAACCTTTTTATTCAATTGTATATCCTATTTGGACAAATATCAAAAATAGAAGACTGTCACTACTTTTGCTTTTGTAATTGTGATTTTTTTTTTTTTTTTTTTTACTGCAGCCTTCTATAACTTTTACAGAGTTCATGGTCCCTAATATCGCCCCACCCTCCATTTTTCCTAGGTGGGGAAAGGGCTGTCATAAACTTCTCACTAATAGTTAGAGTTTCTGGAAACAGGTACTGTTTGTTATTATTTAAGAGTGACTCAAGTTGGGCACTCTGGGTGGCTGGTCTACAAATTTTTTGGTGATGCATACCACAGTCTCCAGCATGAAAAATCCTAGGAACTTGAGGAACCAGCACTTTCCAGAATTTTGGAAGACAAGATACAGTCAAATATTGAAGGGTCCAGTCCCAGTTATAATCATCGTAAGTACAGAAAGTGTCTGTGCACTCAATCAGCTTCTGATAGGCTTCCCGGGTCAGGGCCAGACCCATATTGTGCTCTGTGGATTTCCACGTTTTCACATCTACCTTGTCAGCCACGTCATAGAAATTTCGAATGGCAGTATAGGTCCCCAGGGAGAGAACATCACACTCGGGGCACTCTAGCTGCTTTAATTTCCACATCTTTTTGAAGACATGGTAAAAGTCTGGGGCTAAGTAGTGATCCTCCTCTAGGAAAAGTATGAGGCCAGCATAGTCTCGAAGGACTTTGACCCTCTCCCATACAAAATGCAGCTTCCACCACCAGTGGTGTTTGGTTTGGGAGAACTTGGCCTCTCTATAATGGCCGAAGGAGTCGGGATATTCAGCATTAATGCATCCCATTCGCAAAGCTGCATTCTTCTCCATGTCTCTGGGGCAATCTCTCGGGTCTGTGCCCGGGAACTCGTTAGGGTACAACTGAATGCTGAAAGGAAAGAACACCTGCAGAACTGGACAGAAATCCACCCCAGCAATCAGCTGATTGATTTCGGTCGACCAGAAGTCATGGCTAAAGATGACGAGGACGTCGTCGATTCCCTGGGCTTTTCGAAGTGAGTCCAGCAGCAGTTTGAGGTATTCGGGCCGGTTGTGCACCTGGACCACCAGCGCCAGCTCTCGGGGGGTCCAGGAGCCGGCCTTATCTACATTCCTCAGCGTCTGGTCAAAGTTCAGCTGGTACACTAGGGACCGGTACCGCAGCGTCAGATTGTCCACCTCGGGCTGCGGGGCCGCGGCGACCAGTGGAGCCGCCGACTCGTTGGAGCCCCGACGGATGCCCACCGACACGGCGGGATGGTCCCCGGCCCGGGCGCCCGCACCCCGCACGGGATCGGCGTCCAGCAGCGGCGGGGCGAGGGCCTCGTTCTTCCTTTGTCGCCCATTGCTGCTCCAGAGGACGAAGCCGCAGGCGGCCACCACGAGCATCAAGATCAGCACCTTCCGCTTATAGATGCGGAACCTCATGGTCTCCGGGGCCGGGAGCGCGAGCAGGCGGGCGGGCGGGGAAAGGAGCTAGCGGCTCCGGCGGGGAAGGGGCGGGCGGGCGGCGACCGTGGCGGTGGCCTGCAGCAGTCGGAACTGGCCCCCGCAGCTGCCCTCGCTAACTCATCCCGGGCCCCGGGGGTCCGGGGACCCGCAGGTTTTCAGCTCCTCCGCGCCGCCCGGGCTCCACACATCTTCACCTGGCAACTGCAGCTCGGGCAGCGGCCCCGCCGCTAGGAGCAGCGGCACGGCGTCGCTTCGGTCCTCTCCATTCAGCACCGGTCCGGGAAGAAGCCCGACGCGGCCCCGCTGTACCTCGACTCCGTTACCTGCGCCTCCAGCGGCCCAGCGTCCTCGGCCCTCTCATTTCTATGCGGCCCCGGACATCCGGGAACGAGAAACACAGCCTCGCTTGGCCTCACTCCGGCGGCGACTGTCCTGACAAGCAGAGACTCGCCCGCCGAGCGCCACGGCCTGGGGACCCACACCCCTCCGGCCCGCCCCTGGCTGTCGGTTGGCGCTTCCCGGACACGTCCGGAGACGCCTGGCCGTCGCTGCGCGCCACCTATTGGTTCGCAGCACTGCCGCTCAGGCTCAGTTCCTACTTCCGCCACGTCCCTCCCTTTCCGGTGAGGCGCGAGAGGAGCGAAGCAGGAACGTGGACGTCGGGTCTCTCGGTAAGCCGGGTTCTGGGTGGTGGCTGTTAACGGCGGAGCCTCCAGTGCTCAGGATTCGAGGCTGGGCCGGGCTGGGCCTGGTGAGCCCTGTTAGGAGAGGGAGGGTGAGGCCCACCGCCTTGGTTAGTGGATTTCCAGAATTTACTTTTCCCTTCCGGAAAGGGCACTCGCATGGCGGCTGCTGGGCCTGGCGGCACTCATTAAGGACACGTCAGCCTTTAGGGCTTTTACGGGTGACGGTGCTCTGAAGGCAAAAGTGAAACTAGGCAGATGCAGTCCTCGAAGGGACTGGGCGGGCCGTGGCAGTCCGTGGCGGTGGCTCTACACCGCGCTCCGAGCCAGGCATGCCCGGGAACTAGAACATGGAGGGAAAGGGTGCGCTGAGAGTCGAAAGTAAACTCTAGCCTCGGTCCTCTCTCTGCCGGAGAAAATCACACCACTACGCTTTAGTTGTTGGGCAACCACGATAAATTAAGCCCCAAAGGATCCCACTTTGTTGTACGCGGGACTGACCGTACTGGGCGTCCCTGTTCTGCTGCTCTTGCTGTTTTTCATTGAGTCTCATTCTGTAAATCTGTCACGCGAGTGTATGTTCCTCGGTTCTTTGTCTCGTCACAACGAAGATTTGGAGCGACGGACATTAAAGCCCTCGGCGCGTCACAGCTCTGGGTCTTGGACATACCGTGCTACAGCTCTTAGGCAAATCAGTGTTACAGCTCCATTTTATTTAGAAGATAGCAGGAGAATCCATCCTCAAAGCGTGAGGGCATGCCAACCCAAAGACTCGGAGAGGAGAGTGGAGGAGCGCGGAGGCGGGGGGTGGGGGGGGAGGGGGGCGGCGGTGTGGAGAGGGAGAGAAAGAGCGCACGCATGCGGAAGAGAAAAAGAGTCAGTGAGAAAACGCTTTGGCTCCTCTTTTTGTTTTTTCCTCCACCTGGGCCTGCCCTATGCAAATTGGGCTTAGCCAGGAGTGCTGTTTGTTCTGCCTGAAGTCTTCACTCTGGTTCTCGGACCTTGTTTTTTTTTTAGCCACGGCCATTTTGGACTCCTTTTCCCTATTCTACCTACCTAACAAATCTAAGCATTCCAAAAAGTTGTGCACTTACTCATACGGAAAATGAGTACTTGGTGGATTTATACGTTGCTGTTTCAAGTGTTCTAACGTTTGCTCCTGTGTTTTACAACAGTTTGCACCGCGAAGACACCTCTACTGCAAAGATGGTCAACGTACCTAAAACCCGCAGGACTTTCTGTAAGAAGTGTGGAAAACATCAGCCTCACAAAGTGACCCAGTATAAGAAGGGCAAAGATTCCCTGTATGCCCAGGGAAAGAGGCGCTATGATCGGAAGCAGAGTGGCTACGGTGGGCAAACCAAGCCAATTTTCCGGAAGAAGGCTAAAACCACCAAGAAGATCGTGCTGAGACTTGAATGCGTTGAGCCCAACTGTAGATCCAAGAGGATGCTGGCCATTAAGAGGTGCAAGCATTTTGAACTTGGAGGAGATAAGAAGAGAAAGGGCCAAGTGATCCAGTTCTAAGCTTTGGGATTCTTTTGTTCTTATGTTTTGAGAGGAAAATGTTGAAGTTACAGAAAAATTGCCTGAATGAGAATAAATACAGTGATATTCCTACTAAAATCTTTTGTATGTTTTACATTAGTTGCATGCCTAATATGGTTCTAAATTAAAATAGTGGTAAAGTATTTGTGGGTTAAAGTTCATCGTCTTAAATTATTTAAATTTCGTTCCACAAGAACTGCAATTTTGTATTTATATATAAAGAAGATAGTCCCACCTCAAGTTTTCTAACTAGGTTATGGAGCTAAATCATGAAGGGAAAAACTGATGGTTTACTTTTTCAGGTCAATTTCAAATATATATTTATGTTGGGTGAATTCATAATTATGATTGATGAGCTGCTGGGGAAGTTCTTAATCAGATTTTGAAAAAAAGTAAATAACAAGTGCTCAGCCATTAAAAAGAATGAAATAATCCCGTTTGCAATAACATGGGTGGACCTGGAGATTATCATACTATGTGAAGTAAGTCAGAGAAAGACATACCATGGCTAAAAATGATACAAATGAATTTAAAATTTTACAAAACAGACTCAGATTGAGAATAAATTTCTGTTGGGGGGAAGGGATAGACTAGGAATTGGGGATTGACATGTACACACTGATAAATTTAAAACAGACAACCAACAAGGACCTACTGTATAGCACAAGGAATTCTGTTCAATATTCTGTAATGACCTAAGAAAATAATTTGAAAAATCCATGTATAACTGAATCACTTTGCTGTACACCTGAAACTAACACAATATTATTTGTGTTATGCGCCAATGTGAAATTAACACAATATTATTTGTGCTATGCTCCAATATGATATTTTAAAAGTGAAGGGGATAAGCTAGACCTGTGTATAGTGGACTGAGTGAAACAGAGGATCCAAGTTGAAAAAATTAAAAGCTGACTTTGGGAATTCCTTAGTGGTCCAGTGGTTCGGGTGAAATTAACACAATATTATTTGTGCTATGCTCCAATATGAAATTTTAAAAGTGAAGGGGATAAGCTAGACCTGTGTATAGTGGACTGAGTGAAACAGAGGATCCAAGTTGAAAAAATTAAAAGCTGACTGGGAATTCCCTAGTGTTCCAGTGGTTCGGACTCGGTGCTTTCATTGCTAATAACATTGGTTTAATCCCTGGTTGGGGAATTAATATCCCACAATGGCTGCCAAAAAAAACCCCCTGACTTTTCTGCAAGTGTACACTCCAGCAGGGACTACTAGCCACATATAGCTACTTAAATTAATGCAATGCCTCACTTACTACATTTATTGTTCAATAGCCACATGTGGCTAATGACCACCCTATTGGACAAGAGACAACAAACAATTCCATCAGTTTTTTGGACAGTACCTTTTTAGACCTCAGTCCTGAATGTAAGGTAGGAGTTGATAATGGACTTCTAACTACAAAAAGTTCTGAAGCTTGTGAAAAAAGCATGAGTTCATGACAACATAAATTCTTGTTTGAACCCTTTTGCGCATACTCTGGGGGGTACTCAAATGTTATAAATTGACTATGGGGAGGGTTGAGGAGGTAAACAACTTTGAATAAAACGGAAAGTTAGAATGAAAGAAGTGAGTCTAGTAAACACATAAAGGCAAGAAAGAAAAAGGAGTTTGAATATTGAGTGAAAGAAATTGGGAAGGGGTATGGGTTATAAGAACAAATTCTGCTTTCTGTACATGAATTTTAAGTAGGCTAAGATGCTTACATGGAGATGGCTTGAAGAGAGGAAGAATGCAAAGGGCTGAAGTATAGGAATAACATGTTTAGCACTTACTCCCAACATAGGCTATTATACCTGCATTTATTGATGAAAAAATTCTCTACAGGAACATGTAAAAATCAGGTAAGCACTGAATTACTTTTAAATATGTCCCCCCCAATCACTTTTTAAAGAACCATGTTTTTAAAGAAAGTTACTAAACTTTTATAATATTTTTGGTCAATATCTCAGTAATTTATGAGTTTAGGAAATCCTAAGATTCTTATAAAATTCTTAGTTTTAAGACCAAAAGTTGGTATATAGCATAAGGAGCTCAACTTGGTGCTCTGTGATGACCTAGAGGCGGTGGGAGGCTCAAGAGTGAGGAGATATATGTGTACATAGAGACTCCTACGGACAGAGGAGCTTGGCGGGCTACGTTGCAAAGAGTGACACGACTGAGTAACTCACACAATATAACAACAGCTAATTCACTATGTTGTACAGCAGAAACTAACACTGTAAAGCAATTATACTCCAATTTAAAAAAAACCTGACCAACAGAAAAAGAACCACCCTCATATAATACAGACTTAATCAGTAAAAAAGTGGCAATTTTCTCCTATTCCTATCCAACACCAAAACCTTATTCCAACCCTAAAAATGGAAAAACTTAAAAATCACAACAAAGATTATGCGATTAATATAAAACTTTTAAAGGCGGAAGTTTATTTGTCCAAAACAACTTCTACTTTATGTGTGGTGAATATAAAATTCTGTATATAGAAAAATATACCTGAAAATACAAGTGTTTAAAAACATATGTAGTTTCATATTGAACAAATTTTCACTACAATTTAGACTGTATTAGTCCAAAGTATATTTCTATATATAGAAACTCAATTTAACTTAAATGCAAGACAAAAATTGATTAAGAAAATTCTATGAACAGAGTGGTTGGGATCAATATCTGTCTAACATTAAAAGATAACCCCACAACTGGAAATACTAAGCCAAAATCAACACAAGTGTGATAAACTGATAAAAGTTAACACCACAATAAAATTAACCAGGTTTTAATGAAATTAAGGTTTTACAATCAAATGATTGAAAATGTTAGACTACCACACATTCTTCCCCTCATTCAAGTATACAAAATCAGTGGAAAGCTGCCCTTTCTCCAATTTGACATTTAAACCATAATTGAATCCCAAATTAGTCTGAGACTAAATGGAATTTCTTTTTGTGGTATCACCTATTACTTGAGCATATCACAAGAATTTACATAACAGGCTAGAGAACAGAAGTAAGAAATAATGGGTGCTTCAGTACCACCCATATTATCTACTAAGACCACAGTGTGAGCAACAGAGTGTAGATTCATGGTAGTAGTTCCTTGAATAAAACTGCTTATACTGTATCTTCCACAAACACAGGTTTTTGCAGTATCCAAATCTTGACAAAGATGGAAAGGAATGATATGAGAGCCATATGGAATCCTATTGGAAAAAAAATTTTAAAGATTTTTTTAATGATTCAAAACTTCATGTATTAGGACATGAATTATTAGACACTGAATTATAACCATGAGAAAATAAAATTACTCTATTAATTCAGTATATTGTTTTTATTTTCCAAACTGGTACAAATGGGAAAAATATACTAAATAACAGCATATGACATAAGCCTAAGAGGATCTATACTACATAAAGTAGTTACCTTTTAGTATTGCCACTTAATAGTATAACCCACTGAATACAAGGAAAGAGTCATCGGTCCTTTATATAATTATACTGTATGACCAGTGTAACATAATTTAAATGTATGGCTCTCTCATACAATTCCTATAAATGGTAATGAGAGAATTTCTCAGTTCTATCTGTGAAGAAACATTTATTTAAATAAATACATATACACTCCTAGGCATCAAGTGTTCAAAAGAGAATCCTAAACTGTGTGAAACAAATTTTTTAAATGTGATATTAGTTTTACTTTACTAAAGCAAGCAAGGGTCCTAACTGTGTTTAAATTAAGTCATCCACCCTCTTACTTAAAACTTGAGTGGCCCCCAATACAATTGCTCTCACCCTGCATAACACTGAGACAATCTTGAGATTGCCTGCCCAGTGCCCAGATCTCTCCTGCACCTAAACACAATCATACCCCGAGCGCTTTGTGTCTCCCACACGCTTTTCTTTATTCTTTCTCTAGTACATGGGCTGGCACATTAACAGGTGTTCAGATCTTTTGCACCAAGTAAAACCTACTATTATAATTTAAACTGGTGCTGTTTTGTTTTGCCACACAGCACGTGGGATCTTAGTGCCCTGACCTGTGCCCCCTGCACTGGAAGTACAGTCTTAACCACTGGACCTCCGAGGAAGTTCCTAAACTGGTGTTTAAAACCCTAGTAGAAAAGTGCACATCAAATCAAAAATAGTGGCTTATTTACTTAAAGGATGGGATTGACTTTGTTTACAATTTTTCATTTTTTCCACATGTACTAATCTGCTAACTTGTGTAAGTAACTTTAAAAAAAAAAAACAAAACCACTTACTTATATTCCAGGCTTTTGGTTATAGACTAAGAAAAACAGGAAACAGTTAAAAACTGTATTTTCTACCCAATGTAAGTCCCCACATATTTTTCTAAGACTATAATTCAACAGCTAAATAGCAGAGATTGTTCTCATGGCTTTGGATCTATATTCTTAAACCAAGGGAGCTGGAAATTTGAAAAATTATACTTCAGTAAAGATCAGTCATCCTAGCCAATTTATGATCCTTTCAAGTTATCAGTGACCATTTACAGTATTTCTCACTTGGACATAATTTTCAAATTTGAATAAATACGTTATTTTTTTTCATATGTAAGTCTCAGAGAAAGCAAAGAACAAGACACTTGGGAGTGGTTTATTGCCAAAAGACACCATTTAGAGTTATCTCAAATCAGCGGTTTTAACCTGAATCATGAGTATTACTTCTGGAGATTTAAAAAAATCTATGACACACAGGGGCCCATCTCTGGAGATTCTGAACTAGTTGATCTGAGGTAGAATCTAGGACCTATATGACCAGATCTAGGTATGTATTTCACATCTATATTATTTAGAAGTTCCTCTACAACTCATGTGGAGAAGGCAATGGCACCCCACTCCAGTACTCTTGCCTGGAAAATCCCATGGACGGAGGAGCCTGGTGCGCTGCAGTCCATGGGGTTGCTAAGAGTTGGACACGACTGAGCGACTTCACTTTCACTTTTCACTTTCATGCACTGGAGAAGGAAATGGCAACCCACTCTAGTGTTCTTGCCTTGAGAATCCCAGGGACGGGGGAGCCTGGTGGGCTGCTGTCTATGGGATCACTGAGTCGGACACGACTGAAGAGACTTAGCAGCAGCAGCAGCTACAACTAATGATAACACAATTAATGATTTTTAATTTGCCAAATAAGCAAATTACATGTATTTATAAATCCAGTGAGTATTTATTGAGACCTATTATGAACCAGGCACTGTTCTTGGCACTTACGTGTACTGTCACTTGAGAGAGAATTTTAAACTCCTAGTTAAGAGTCAATACCTTAAACCAGCAGTCCTCAAGTGTGGTCCCCTGACCAGCATTATCAACATCTCCTTGGAACTTGTTAGAGATGCAGTTTCTTCATCCCCACGACAAATTTACTGAATAAGAATCTCTGAGGGTTGGGATCAGCAATCTGCTTTAGTTAAGTACTGTGTTACAAGAAGCATGATTGGTGATGCATTCCTCAACTTTCAAGGATAACTGCCTTAAAACAATAATGAGCCCTTAGTTACTTTTGGTGGTGGTGGTGGTTTAGTAACTAAGTCGTGTCTGACTCTTGTGACCCCATGGACGGTAGCCTACCAGGCTCCTCCGTCCATGGGATTCTCCAGGCAAGAATACTGGAGTGGGTTGCCATTTCCTTCTCCAGAGAATCTTCCCAATCGAGGAATCAAACCCAGGTCTTCTGCATTGCAGGCAGATTCTTTACCAACTAAGCTACAAGGGTAGCCCAAGTTACTTTTAGAGCCTTAGTATTCAAGTGTAAATCATGAACTAGCAGCCTCACCTTGAATGCAGTTTAAAAAGCAGATCTCCACTTCAGACCTCTAAAACAAAATCTGCTAAACAAGACTCCCAGGGATGTGATGAATATTAAAATTTGAGAAGTAAGCCAAGGCTCTTAATCCTAGCTAGCTGTACATTAGAAACACCTGGATAGTTAAAAGAAAAAAAATACTCAGTCCTACTCCCAAACATTCTGACTTAATAAGTCTTGGGTGGGGACTAACCACCAGAATTTTTTAAAGCTCCTTGCTGCTGCTGCTAAGTCGCGTCAGTCATGTCCGACTCTGTGCGACCCTATAGACGGCAGCCCACCAGGCTCCCTGGTCCCTGGGATTCTCAAGGCAAGAACACTGGAGTGGGTTGCCATTTCCTTCTCCAATGCAGGAAAGTGAAAAGTGAAAGTGAAGTCGCTCAGTCATGTCCAACTCTTAGCGACCCCATGGACTGCAGCCTACCAGGCTCCTCCGCCCATGGGATTTTCCAGGCAAGAGTACTGGAGTGGGGTGCCATTGCCTTCTCTTTTAAAGCTTCTTAGGTAATTCTAATGTGAAGTAAAATCTGAGAACCACTGCTTTAGGGTAAGAGCACTTAAGCTAGGGATGATGAAGAAGGAAGACTGGCTTGGGTTTCAGTGGGTGTCTATGAGCATTACAAAGTTTACCTGTGTTTATTCATATGCCCATTCTTCTAGACCCATAACTTTTGTCATTTCTTTTTAAAAGAAGGCCACTGGAGCAAAGGGTCAGATTGTGCATAGTATAAACAGCTATGTTAAAGACTTAACTCTTGAGAATGATGAAAATACCATGATGTTATCAAAGGCTTACCTATTATATAATATGGTTTGTGCAGAAGATTCCAGTAAAGTTAATGGCATTTGCAGGTGTATAACTGGAAGGACTTTCGGTTGTTCAAAAGTATTTCCAAAAAGATCCAAGTACTCAAGGGATAAATTTTTAAATTCACTAGGCAAAAATGGAAGCTTATTTCGAGCTGCTGACAAAAACCGCAGGTTCCTCAGTTGTCCCATCTTGAAAGGAAGTCGAATCAATTCATTATCATCAAGTTTTAAATATGTAAGTTCTCGGAGCTGGCAAAACTGCACGGGGAGTGCCTTAATTTTGTTCTTGCTGATATCCAAACTCTGAAGTGACTTCTGGAGTGTAGACTGACACAAGGCTACACTAAATGATTCCAAGTGGTTATCATTCAGGTTAAGTTCTTGAAGGTGGATGAGGTCTCCAATTGTAGCTGGAAGCTTTTTTATATGGTTATGACTCAAGTCTAACTTTCTAAGGTTTTTTAAGCAAAGCATACGCATATCAACCCGGACAAGCCCACAATAAGAAGTCTGAAGATGTTCCAGAGAATAGGGGAAGTTCTTGCTTAGAGGATAGTCCTTTTTGGATGTGATAACCATTTTAGTTTTAAATTTTTCAAATTCTGAAGTCTTCACTGGTGTGAGGGTTGAAAGTGGTGCCTCAACATCACAGCCTCTATGAGCCAGTCGCACAGCTGAAAGGAAACCCTTTAGACTGCTGGAATTGGCCTGAAGATGTAAAAGTAGGTTGTACAATTATAAATTCCATTTTAGGTAATACATGCATGCTAATTCATCCTAAACAAACGTGGTGAAGTTGTATATGTAAATCATGCAATTATTTATTGAAAATTACTAAATTGTTTTCAGTATTCTGTTTTCACTAAATTTAATTACATATACAAAAATTTTTAAAGGTTTTGAAAAAATTATGTTGACACACTCTAAATAAAACTGTTCACAGGGGGAACCATATGAGCATACAATAAAACAGGAAAACATGAAGATTCCACTGAAGACTTGGATTTAAGATGAACTGACCCATCAACTATAATCCAATAAAATTTTTTAAAAAAGTTACTTAACCTTAGTAACCAAAAGAAAATGAAAAGATGAACTGACTCAAATCTCTGGTGCCTCAGAGACAGACTGAAGTAGTGCTGTACAGTACAACATACCCAGGGAGGTTATTCACGAAGACTAGGAATTGCGAAAAGCAATAGCCCTGTCAAAAGCAAGGCCAAGGACTTCCCTAGTGGTGCAGTGGATAAGAATCTGCCTGCCAATGCTGGGGACATGGGTTCTATACCTGGACCGGGAAGATTCCACATGCTGCAGAGCAACTAAGTCCAAGAGCTACTACTGAGCCCACAGGTCACAACTACTGAAACCCACTCGCCTAGAGTCTGTGCTCCACAAGAGAAGTCACTACAGGGAGATGCCCATGCACTACAACTCTCAACACAGCCAAAAATAAAATAAGTAAAAATTATATATATATATATATATATCAAGAAACTTTTAAAAATAAAAAAAAGGCAGGTGTAACTTAGCACTTATTGCCAAAAGCAAGTAACAACACATCAAAAGCAAGAGACTGCTTTCAGCTGGACAGAGAAATCACTATTAAAGTGATATGTGAATTAAGTCAGCAATAAAAATACTTCCTGGATACTTTAGAAGTTTCAAAACCTTTCTATCTGAAGGACTAGTGAACGTTCAGCAAGTTTGGGAAACTAAGTATTTGGTTGGGATGTGGGAGCTTTGCAGAGGAGTAAAAGAGTAGAAATACTGTATGGCTATAGAGTATAAATGAGTACCCTTGATGCCAGGGTAAGGAGGACAGAATGATCAAGCTGTGGGAGATCACTGAAGAATTTTGAGTTGAGAATTACGTAACAAGAGCTACATATTATTCTCGCAGCAATATACATGGTGAAGGGGAGTGAGGAAAGTCTGGTGACCTGGGTTAAGTAGGTCCAGCAGAAGGACCTACTTGGGAGTTACACACATTAAAGGGAGCTGTGGTAGCAGAAAGCATGTATGGCAGAGAGCAGGCAGAGGATGGGAATAAAGTCTTCACTCCCAGGATAGAAAAAAGGTTGCCAAGAAACAGGAAACAAAGGAGCGGAGAAGAAAACTGAAGATAAACCAGCACAGTGCCCTATCACAGGTGGCAAGAAAGAAAAGTTATTATGAAGAGAGTGGTCATTAGTGTCAAATTCTACAGAGCTCAAAAAAGATGAGTAATCATGGCAATGTGATTAGCAGAGAGGAAGAGATCACTGACCTTTGACAGTGTTTTATGAATAAACCAGTGAAGTGAAAGTGAAGTCAAGTCGCTCAGTCGTGTCTGACTCTTTGCGATCCCATGGACTGTAGTCTACCAGGTTTCTCTGTCCATGGGATTTTCCAGGCAAGAGTACTGGAGTGGGTTGCCATTTCCTTCTCCAGGGGATCTTCCTGTCCCAGGGATCGAACCCAGGTCTCCTGCATTGCAGGCAGACACTTTACCCTCTGAGCCACCAGGGAAGCCCAAACCAGTGAAAGTAGAGGTCAAAAGAGATACTGAGAAAGTGGACAGCTTTAGCCTCAACTTTCTAGAAATTTGTCTCTTCTATTCTAATTGGTAGGACTCTCAGCTTGTTTGTAGGTAGAAGGAGTCAGTGGCAGGACAGGCTGATTAGCAAGAGAAAATGAAAAACCAGAACAGGAGGAGGTAGGACAAAAGCGCCTCCATTCAATAAAACAGCTTAAACAGTTATTAAACTTTAAATGTTTACAAAGCATTGACTTGGGGTCAAGGATAAAGGCAAATGCAAGGTCACAGCTCCTACCCTCTGGGAAGGGAAAAAAGGAAAAAGCGAGATAAGGCAAAGAAGAAAACAGTTTCTTATCTTAATGGTTTATGTATTTAAAAAAATGATTATAGTAAGTAAAATATCCCCTAAAGTGTTTCTAATTGTATTTTATCCATTTTTTTTAACACCAAATTTAGATTTGTTGCCTGTGATTCAGCTGGCAAGATGCAGACCTGTGCCACCTGCTTATAGAGTTCTAAGAACACCCTGAGGCTCCATCTTGGGCACAGAAGCAAAATCAGTTTTCCTTCTCATTCTGGGCAACTTCTCTAAGACTGACTCTGCTCTTTTCAAGGCCACACAAGCAAGCCAGGGAAGCTGTCATCATTTCCTCAAACATGCCTACAAGTGCCTGTCTCTGTTCAGCTCTGTGGGAGATCAGGCTCCTAACACAGCCTCTATTCTCTTTACAGTAAACGAACCTACGCATTAATACCATACCTTACTGAGACAGATATCCACAGGAGGCTCCTTTAAGCGAACAGTGGCTTTCCCCTCATCCACAAATTTGGTGAAGAACTGCTCAATATTCTCCTTTAGCTGCTTAAAACCAATGGGGGAGGGGGGGGAGGAGGGAAGAAAATTACAAAACCAGGTACTGTTATTCAGTATTTATTACACCTGCAATATGCCACTTTGCCAGGTTCAGTTTGGCTTTTAGACCTTACATTTGGGTGCTTTGTTGTTTTAAGATTTAAAGGTTTTTGTTTGATTGGTTTTGGGGGTATTTACACTCCTTATCCAGCTTTGGGTAAGATACAATTGTTCTACCTGTCCAGTAACTCTTCCTTCCTCAAGAACAGAATCCCCCTTTGTTTGTGAAGAATGCTTCTTCTCTCCCATTCTAACTCTGGGTGTAGTAAGAGTTGCCAATAGTAGTTACCTGCTTTCTTAACTTCAGTCTATTAGCCTGGGGTAGGCATGCCTCCCACAAGATATAAACTTGATGAAGCAGAAATCATGTCTCCTTTGTTCAGTATTATTTTCCCAGAGCCAGAAGAGTGACTAACATATAATAGCTGCTCAATAATTTTTAATAACTGATGTTGCTTCTACTGAAGGCTTTAACAACTATTTATTAAGAAGCCACTATGTACCAGGCACTGTGACAGGGCGCTGGGGACAACAGTGGTAAGTAAGACCAGCATGGTAATTACACTTATCAAGTTGCCAATTTCATGACAGAAAGTTTATTAAACAAGTAATTATAAGCATAACAAATATTAAGACAAGGAAATACAGGCTGCTATAAGACCTTATATAGGAAAGGAGTCTTACCTGGTCTGGGGGTATGAAAGAGAACCAAAATGAGCAAGAAATGGATTAAGATGTTAAGCAAGTGAAGATACTGAGGGGAGGAGAGGGAGGTAGTATATAAATAAAATGGAATAGTGTGCAAAGCCTTGAAGGTAAGAGAGTTTGGCAACTGTGAGGAGGTGAAAGACATTCAGTATGCCTGGAAGATCCAGTGAAAAGAGGCAGGTGAGTGTAGAGAGGTAAACGGAGATTAGATGAATATTCAGTGGATATTACTATTAGATCTACATTTTGAAAAGTTCCCTTTAACTACAAAGTTTAATAATGAACTTTGGGAGAGGGGAGAATGGGATGGAGGAAAGACAATGGTAGAGGTAAAAAGATCCTTTAAGAAACCAGCCAGGCAAGGGACAATGGTGGTTTAGGCTACACCTGGGATGGAAGGGGGTATGAAAACACGAAAGTTACCCAGGAAGCAGAATTGAAAGAATTCAATAATACATTGGATATGGGGAAGGAAAAGCCTTTAAGGTTCCTGGAGAGGGACAGAATACTACTTAAAGGAGTTGCAGAACACTATCAGAAAAGCTGGGATAGGAGTGGCAAGGAAAATTAATCTGGAGGTATTCTGAGTTTGAAATACTGTGGCACAACCAAATGAAGCTTTCCAGTAGGTAGCTGGTTCAAGTTGGAAATTAAGGGAGAGGACTAGCAAAAGATACAGATTTGGAAATCAGTCAGATGGATGACAGCGTCATGGGACAGAAAAGTAGAAGGTTGTAAGAAAGAGCCCCAAGGTGCTTCCACACTCAGCACTAACTCCTACTCCTCAAGGCCAAGACCAAACCACCTTAACTAACAAATAAATGTTTACTTGACACCTACTATGTCCCAAGCCCTGTGGCACCACCTCTTCCACAAAACTTTCTCAAAGACTTGAATCAGAATTCATTTCATTTTTAATATTATACTATATAATACCACTCTGCTTCTACCTTTATTACAGCAATTATAGCCCACCTTTGTAAGTGGTGATTTCTGTTTTTCCCTCTCTAGTCTTGGAAAAACAGAGATTAAATCAGGTTTATTTCCTATCGTATCTATCCAGCATTGCACCCTGCACACACACTAAGTTTTCAACTAGTGGTTTACAATACAATTTTTGTTAGGATTTTCAGCTACTGACCTTAGCACAGCGGAAGTTTTAAAGGAGAGATCATAACAGACTCTTAAAACAGACAGTACCTAAGGTGGGCATGAAAAGATAGGTTTTAGGGAGGTCAACAGGGAAAAAAGGGAGACCCAATTCTGGTTATGAGTTTGCTTCTCTCACCTAACAGTTTTCTAATATTTAAAATTTGGTGACAGAAGTCCTTTCCATTTGAAAAATTACATGAGTTGATTCCACTGGAAGAGGATAATTATTTAGACTTTCAACTACTTACACAAACATTTACGTGGCTCTGAATGAAACAGCAATAACTCTTCCTCAACTAAGAGTATTTACTGAGGATACAACACTGTAAGGGAAACAATCCCAGAAATTGTATAAAACCCAGTCAAGAGTTAGATGCAAAGAGGGTGATGAATCACCCCTCAATTTTATGATAGTAGGTACAAGGGTATTCCAGTCATTTTCACAAAAGAACGTGCCTGGGAATCAAGGTAAAAGGATTTTATAAATCTTGTGCTTTAAAAATTCAATTCCCAACTTCTTCTAGAGGGTTTACTACTGGTATGTAGATACAAAAAAGCCTTGTACCTAACAAATCAAAACTTAGGAAATTAAACAGTTAAGAAAGAGCGAGAGATGCAGTAGCCAAGAATTTTAATAAAATTATCAAGTTGCAACCCAAGCATCACTGCTTTACTACTGTACTAATCGGGAAGATCCCCTGAAGTAGGAAATGGTAACCCACTCCAGTCTTCTTGCCTGGAAAATCCCATGGACAGAGGGGCCTGGCGGGCTGCAGTCCCTGGGGTCGCAATGAGTCGGACACGACTGAAGCGACTGAGCACAGCACAATCTGGCCTAACGACCTTAGATGCATCCCACAAAGCCTTAAAAACAAACAAACAAATTTAGCGAAGAAACTGGGAGAAACAGAATCTACTGAACCAAAGTGTAGTCATTTTACGGTTCTCCCAAACTGGACTGATGCTACACGCAGGCCGAAATTTCAAAAGCATTAAAGGGGCAGAGTTGCTATCTACTACTAAGCAGCAAGGCTGTCAATAAAGTCGCAGAAATAGGCAAGAAAATTAAGAAGTGACTCTTAAAATTTTTCCGCCTTCGGGCCGGTAGGGAGACGCCAGGGTTCGGGTGATGGTGGGGTTCAGGGGCCGGACGCTCGGCAACCCCCAAGACGGAGTCCAGCTGGGGAAACAGTCGGGCGCTTAGGGCAAGAACGCCTGGCTGCCACCCCTGACCCGCCGGCTCCACGCACCTCATAGCGGGTCCCGCGCCTGTCCTTCAGGGTGGAAATGAACAAACAGGCGGGGTGACGGCCGCCCCGCTCGCCTCCCGCTCGGGGACCCGGCGGAGTCCTGGGCGCCTGCTGACAAAGGCTCAACACCGCCCGGACGCCCTTGCCCCGGTTCCTCAGCCCCAAGGCCGGCAAATGCCGGCTGACCACCTCCACCTCGCAATGCAGCTTCATTCCGCCGGGACGCCAGCCACCGGCTCCCACCACTCGGTTTAAAACTTCCCCCTTCCCGCCCCGCCGCGCCGCCGCCGGGGCCCTCGAGCGCGGGCTGTCCAAAGATCTGCCTGCCGGCACGCGGTGCGAGATCCCCGTTTCTTCGGGCAGCGGCTCCACGAGTCCTGCGGTGGCAGACGGGGTCCCCTCTCCCGTGCAGGACCAAGTCTGCACTGTGGCTGCGGACCGCGGACACCGACCGCCGGAGGATCCGGCTCGCGCCTTCCGAACCCGGCGATCGGCGGGGGCGCCACGTCCTTTCCCGGGAGCGCGCGCTGACAATCCCAGTGTAATACTTTGGGGCCGAGTCCTCGTTTCCACTGCTGACAGTTCACACGCTGCACGCACACGTGGGGTCTTTGAGTTTCCCAAGAAAGGCCGTAGTTCCTGTGTTTTGGGGGGAGTCTTTTTGCCTACCCAGCTTTGCGAGTTGCCTACTGCCAGCTGCGGCGCTGATAGGCTGGTGTTTTGTTTTGGGTGCCCTGGAGGTGACAATTGCCACATCAGAAGGGAACTTAATATGACAATATTTCTCTTGGATAAATGGTGGAGAGGGAACTGGCAACCCACTCCAGTATTCTTGTCTGAAAAATCTCATGGACAGAGAAGCCTGGCGGGCTAAAGTCCATGGGATCGCAAGAGTCCGACAGGACTTAGAGACTAAACAACAACTCCTATTATACAGATTCCCTGTTTACAACCTCTAGTGAATTGGATGGAGTGACTGATTTGACTGCATCTGAGACTTTCATGCATTGGAGGAGGAAATGGCAACCCACTCCAGTGTTCTTGCCTGGAGAAACCCATGGACAGAGGAGCCTGGTGGGCTGCTGTCTATGGGGTCGCACAGATTCGGACACGACTGAAGCGACTTAGCAGCAGCAGAGACTTGGAAAGACCTTCCGGACCTTTCGGACTCCTTGTCTGACTTTTTGGGACCGAAGCCCGTCAGGCCTCCCTGTCCATCACCAACTCCCAGAATTTACCCAAACTCATGCCCATTGAGTCGATGATGCCATCCAACCATCTCATCCTCTGTTGTCCCCTTCTCCTCCTGCCCTCAATCTTTCCCAGCATCAGGGTCTTTTCAAATGAGTCAGCTCTTTGCATGAGGTGGCCAAAGTATTGGAGTTTCAGCTTCAACCTTAGTCCTTCCAATGAACACCCAGGACTGATCTCCTTTAGGATGGACTGGTTGGATCTCCTTGCAGTCCAAGGGACTCTCAAGAGTCTTCTCCAACACCACAGTTCAAAACCATCAATTCTTCGGGGCTCAGCTTTCTTTATGGTCCAACTCTCACATCCATACATGACCACTGGAAAAACCATAGCCTTGACTAGATTGACCTTTGTTGACAAAGTAATGTCTCTGCTTTTTAATATGCTATCTAGGTTGGTCATAACTTTCCCTCCAAGGGGTAAGTGTCTTTTAATTTCATGGCTGCAATCACCATCTGCAGTGATTTTGGAGCCCCCCAAAATAAAGTCAGCCGCTGTTTCCACTGTTTCCCCATCTATTTGCCATGAAGTGATGGGACTGGATGCCATGAAGTGATGGGACTGGATGCCCTGATCTTAGTTTTCTGAATGTTGAGTTTTAAGCCAACTTTTTCACTCTCCTCTTTCATCAAGAGGCTCTTTGGTTCTTCTTCACTTTCTGCCACAAGGGTGGTGTCATCTGCATATCTTAGGTTATTGATATTTCTCCTGGCAATCTTGATTCCAGCTTGTGCTTCTTCCAGCCCAGCGTTTCTCATGATGTACTCTGCATATAAGTTAAATAAGCAGAGTGACAATATGCAGCCTTGACGTACTCCTTTTCTTATTTGGACCAGTCTGTTGCTCCATGTCCAGTTCTAACTGTTGCTTCCTGACATGCATACAGATTTCTCAAGAGGCAGGTCAGGTGGCCTGGTATTCCCATCTCTTTCAGAATTTTCCACAGTTTGTTGTGATCCACACAGTCAAAGGCTTTGGCATAGTCAATAAAGCAGAAATAGGTGCTTTTCTGGAACTCTCTTGCTTTTTCCATGATCCAGCGGATGTTGGCAATTTGATCTCTGGTTCCTCTGCCTTTTCTAAAACCAGCTTGAACATTTGGAAGTTCATGGTTCACGTATTGCTGAAGCCTGGCTTGAAGAATTTTGAGCACTGCTTTACTAGTGTGTGAGATGAGTGCAATCATGTGGTAGTTTGAGCATTCTTTGGCATTGCCTTTCTTTGGGATTGGAGTGGAAACTGACCTTTTCCAGTCCTGTGGCCACTGCTGAGTTTTCCAAATTTTCTGGCATATTGAGTGCAGCACTTTCACAGCATCATCTTTCAGGATTTGAAATAGCTCAACTGGAATTCCATCACCTCCACTAGCTTTGTTCGTAGTGACGCTTTCTAAGGTCCACTTGACTTCACATTCCAGGATGTCTGGCTCTAGGTCAGTGATCACACCATTGTGATTATCTGGGTTGTGAAAATCTTTTTTGTATAGTTCTTCTGTGTATTCTTGCCACCTCTTCTTAATAAATATCTTCTGCTTCTGTTAGGTCCATACCATTTCTGTTCTTTATCAAGCCCATCTTTGCATGAAATGTGCCCTAGGTATCTTAAATTTTCTTGAAGAGATCTCTAGTGTTTCCCATTCTATTGTTTTCCTTTATTTCTTTGCACTGATTGCTGAGAAAGGCTTTCTTATCTCTCCTTACTATTCTTTGAAACTCTGCATTCAAATGGGTATTTTTCCTTTTCTCCTTTGCTTTTCGCTTCTCTTTTCACATCTATTTGTAAGGCCTCCTCAGACAGCCATTTGCTTTATTGCATTTCTTTTTCTTGGGGATGGTCTTGATCCCTGTCTCCTGTACAATGTCACAAACCTCTGTCCATAGTTCGTCAGGCACTCTATCAGATCTAGTCCCTTAAATCTATTTCTCACTTCCACTGTATAATCATAAGGGATTTGATTTAGGTTATACCTTAATGGTCTTGTGCTTTTCCCCACTTTGTTCAATTTACATCTGAATTTGGCGATAAGGAGTTCATGATCTTAGCCACAGTCAGCTCCCAGTCTTGTTTTTGCTGACTGTATAGAGCTTCTCCATCTTTGGCTGCAAAGAATATAATCAATCTGATTTTGGTGTTGGCCGTCTGGTGATGTCCATGTGTAGAGTCTTCTCTTGTGTTGTTGGAAGAGGGTGTATGCTATGACCAGTGCGTTCTCTTGGCAAAACTCTATTAGCCTTTGCCCTGCTTCATTCCATATTCCAAGGCCAAATTTGCCTGTTACTCCAGGTATTTCTTGACTTCCTACTTTTGCATTCCAGTCCCCTATAATGAAAAGGACATCTTTTTTGGGTGTTAGTTCTAAAAGGTCTTGTAGGTCTTCATAGAACCGTTCACCTTCATCATCTTCAGCGTTACTGGTTGGGGCATAGACTTGGATTACTGTGATATTGAATGGTTTGCCTTGGAAACGAACAGAGATGATTCTGTCGTTTTTGAGATTGCATCCAAGTACTGCATTTTGGACTCTTTTGTTGACCATGATGGCTACTCCATTTCTTCTGAGGGATTCCTGCCCGCAGTAGTAGATATAATGGGCATCTGAGTTAAATTCACCCATTCCAGTCCATTTCAGTTCGCTGATTCCTAGAATGTCGACAATCATTCTTGCCATCTCTTGTTTGACCACTTCCAATTTGCCTTGATTCATGGACCTGACATTCCAGGTCCCTATGCAATATTGCTCTTTATAGCATCGGACCTTGCTTCTGTCACCAGTCCCATCCACAACTGGGTGTTGTTTTTGCTTTGGCTCCATCTCTTCATTCTTTTTGGAGTTATTTTCCCACTGATCTCCAGTAGCATTTTGGGCACCTACAGGCCTGGGGAGTTCATCTTTCAGTGTTCTATCTTTTTGCCTTTTCATACTGTTCATGGGGTTCTCAAGGCAAGAATACTAAAGTGGTTTGCCATTCCCTTCTCCAGTGGACCACATTCTGTCTGATCTCTCCACCATGACCTGCCTGTCTTAGGTGGCCCCACAGGCATGGCTTAGTTTCATTGAGTTAGACAAGGCTGTGGTCCTAGTGTGATTAGATTGACTAGTTTTCTGTGATTATGGTTTCAGTGTGTCTGCCCTTTGATGCCCTCTTGCAACACCTACCATCTTGCTTGGGTTTCTCTTACCTTGAAACACAGTTTATAGTATTCTAATCCAATTCTCTCACTTTACACAAGAGTAGTGGAGGCCGAAAAGAGTAAAGGAATTTGCCTGTGACCTCACAGATAGTCACTGGTAGAACAAATAGTACTAGAACTTAAGTCTCAAATGCTGTATTTAATTCTTCCAAGAAAGCTTCATGGATTTCCACTCTGCAGTTTAATTGAGTACAGTTACCCAATGCCTTGCCTCTTTTTCTCTTTGGAATCCAGGTCCTATAAACTAGCTGGACAAATCTCTCCAGAGCAGCCTTTGTGGTTTCCAGTTAGTTCTTAGCATGTGATCTTTGAGAGTCCATGGAGCTCAACTCTGCGTTTTAAAGTGTACCATGTTTCTTCTAGCAAGTTTGGATGTTCACAGCAAGAGGAATCTTAGGGTATCTTGTCTAAAATAATCGCTATATGATTACTTATTTAATGCCTGTCTTCACCCAGAGACCACACGCTTCCTGGACACTACTGTCATATTAAGATCAAGCGTAATACTCACATATTGTAGGTACTCAATGCATATTTGCAGAATAAATGAATGAGGAAATGAATATCACTTAACAAATATGTATGAAATCCTGTATTGTGCTAGAATAGAGTAAGATTACTGATTAGTATGCATTTGGTTAATCCTTCTTCTGTTAGAATAAGTAGCTAGCCATTTGGTAGAGAAAGAAACTGGATTTCTCCGGTACTTGTGGGGGAGAGAGACATAACTTTTGGGTGGATTCAGGATTCAAGAAAACACTGGAAAAAATTTTAAACCTATCAATTATAAATTTTGATACAAAAACTTTAAAACTATTTGCAACCAATATGATGATCAAAGGGCTAATTTTCTTTCATGTAATCATTTACAGATACACAAACTACAGCCCAGTAAAACATTAAGAAAGTGGACTGTAGACTGGAAGGAGAAATTATCAGATAAAGATACATGGCTGGCTTATAAACACAGGAAAACATGCTCTGCATCATCAAAATTCAAATAGAAAGAACAGTTGTCATCTTTAGGCTATTAGAAGGCCAAATATAAAAAAAGTTTGTTAAAAAAAAAAGTTCGTTACTTCACACTGTTGGGGGAGTGTGGAAAAACAGATACATTCTATGGGTATGAAGCTGAATTGTTATAATATCCATAGAAGGCATACTGGTAATCTCTATCAAAAATTTAAAAGTTCATGTTCTTTGGTCTCTGAGTCCCATATCCAGAATTTTATTTTATAGACCTACTTTATAATATGGATATACTATATAGATATGACTACACTTTAAGTGTGCAAAAGAATGTTCAAAGATGTTTCCATTTAATTTCATCTTCTACTTTTGCTACTTATTTCTTTATAGCTTTTATACTCTTCTAAGATGCTTTATCATCTATTTGTGAAAATACTGGGTATGGTATTCTGTTTGTGTAAATGAAAAGAGAAGTAGTAAACATATATAAAGATAAGTACAAATGTGTATATGGACACATTTATACATATACATAGGTATAACACACATATACCTCTGAGTGGATGAATACATAGGTAGACAGATAACACTGTTTTTTAAAGATCCTCTCCAAAACTGGTAACAGGTGAGTTTGGACAGAGAGACTGGAGAAACAGGGATCTGGGTTGAATAAATACTTACTTTTAAAAATATACTTTATGTATCTGTGTTTTGCTTTACAGTATGTGCTGTGCTGTGCTTAGTCGCTCAGTCGTGTCCAGCTGTTTGCCACCCCATGGACTGTAGCCTGCCAGGCTCCTCTGTCCATGGGGAGTCTCCAGTCAAGAATACTGGAGTGGGTTGCCATGCCCTCCTTCAGAGGATCTTCCCAACCCAGGGATCAAACCTAGGTCTCCTGCAATGCAAGTGGATTCTTTATGGTCTGAGCCACCAGAAAGCCCACTTTACAGTATACAATTAATTAAAATATCAGTATCTGTTGAAATATTTTCTAAAAGAAAAATCTGTTAAATTTTTGATGGAGATTACCAATTTCCCTTCTATGGAAATTGTAAAAATTCAACTCATACTCATAAGAAGTATCTGTTTTACCACATTCCTTAACAGTAGCAAACATTTTTTTTTTTTGTACTTGTCCTTCTGTAAGCCTAAAAATGGCAACTCTTGTTTCTAGTTGAATTTTGATGATGCAGAGCTTAATGCATCATAAACATAAACATATATATGTTTATATATATATATATACCCATTTCAATATATATATTCAATATATATTCTGAAATTGAAGATAGCTCAGTAGAGATGTAAGTCTTTAATTATGGATGTAGAATCACAAATAATTGTGAGACTAAGTTAAGGAGGAAAATAGGTGATATCTTGAATAATGATGTCTTAATAACTGTACAAAAAAGATCTTCACGACCCAGATAATCACAATGGTGTGATCACTCATCTAGAGTCAGACATCCTGGAATGTGAAGTCAAGTGGGCCTTAGAAAGCATCACTATGAACAAAGCTAGTGGAGGTGATAGAATTCCAGTTGAGCTATTTCAAATCCTGAAAGATGATGCTGTGAAAGTGCTGCACTCAATATGCCAGCAAATTTGGAAAATTCAGCAGTGGCCACAGGACTGGAAAAGGTCAGTTTTCATTCCAATCCCAAAGAAAGGCAATGCCAAAGAATGCTCAAACTACCGCACAATTGCACTCATCTCACACACTAGTAAAGTAATGCTCAAAATTCTCCAAGCCAAGCTTCAGCAATACGTGAACCATGAACTTCCAAATGTTCAAGCTGGTTTCAGAAAAAGCAGAGATCAAATTGCCAAGATCTGCTGGATCATGGAAAAAGCAAGAGAGTTCCAGAAAAACATCTATTTCTGCTTTATTGACTATGCCAAAGCCTTTGACTGTGTGGATCACAATAAACTGTGGAAAATTCTGAAAAAGATGGGAATACCAGACCACCTGACCTGCCTCTTGAGAAACCTGTATGCACCTCAAGAAGCAGCAGTTAGAACTGGACATGGAACAACAGACTGGTTCCACATAGGAAAAGGAGTACGTCAAGGCTGTATATTGTCACTCTGCTTATTTAACTTATATGCAGAGTACATCATGAGAAACCCTGGACTGGAAGAAACACAAGTTGGAATCAAGATTGCCAGGAGAAATATCAATAACCTCAGATATGCAGATGACACCACCCTTGTGGCAGAAAGTGAAGAGGAACTCAAAAGCCTGTTGATGAAAGTGCAAGTGGAGAGTGAAAAAGTTGGCTTAAAGCTTAACATTCAGAAAACGAAGAACATGCCATACGGTCCCATCACTTGTTGGGAACTAGATGGGGAAACAGTGGAAACAGTGTCAGACTTTATTTTGGGGGGCTCCAAAATCACTGCAGATGGTGACTGCAGCCATGAAATTAAAAGACGCTTACTCCTTGGAAGGAAAGTTATGACCAACCTAGATAGCATATTCAAAAGCAGAGACATTACTGTGCCAACAAAGGTCCGTCTAGTCAAGGCTATGGTTTTTCCTGTGGTCATGTATGGATGTGAGAGTTGGACTGTGAAGAAGGCTGAGCGCCGAAGAATTGATGCTTTTGACCTGTGGTGTTGGAGAAGACTCTTGAGAGTCCCTTGGACTGCAAGGAGATCCAACCAGTCCATTCTGAAGGAGATCAGCCCTGGGATTTCTCTGGAGGGAATGATGCTGAAGCTGAAACTCCAGTACTTTGGCCACCTCACAGGAAGAGTTGACTCATTGGAAAAGACTCTGATGCTGGGAGGGATTGGGGGCAGGAGGAGAAGGGGATGACAGAGGATGAGATGGCTGGATGGCATCACTGACTTGATGGACGTGGGTATGGGTGAACTCCGGGAGTTGGTGATGGACAGGGAGGCCTGGCGTGCTGCGATTCATGGGGTCGCAGAGTCGGACACGACTGAACGACTGAACTGAACTGAACTGAACCGAACATGCAGATCATTCCAATGTGCTTAAATTAAAAAATAATATCTATACTCAGGTGAAACAAAATATTAATAGGGGTTACCTGGGCTAGGAGATTAGTGGCACATTTTTTCTTTTTCTTTGAATTTCATTGTATTTAAGAAAGAAAGAAAGAGTCAGTCAGTTCAGTTCAGTCACTCAGTCGTGTCCGACTCTTTGCGACCCCATGAATCACAGCACACCAGGCCTCCCTGTCCATAACCAACTCCCGGAGTTCATTCACACTTATGTCCATCAAGTCGGTGATGCCATCCAGCCATCTCATCCTCTGTCGTCCCCTTTTCTTCCTGCTCCCAATCCCTCCCAGCATCAGGGTCTTTTCCAATGAGTCAACTCTTCGCATGAGGTGGCCAAAGTATTGGAGTTTCAGCTTCAACATCAGTCCTTCCAATGAACCCAGGACTGATCTCCTTTAGGATGGACTGGTTGGATCTCCTTGCAGTCCAAGGGACTCTCAAGAGTCTTCTCCAACACCACAGGTCAAAAGCATCAATTCTTCGTTGCTCAGCTTTCTTTATGGTCTAACTCTCACATCCATACCTGACCACTGGAAAAACCATAGCCTTGACTAGATGGACCTTTGTTGGCAAAGTAATGTCTCTGCTTTTTAATATGCTATCTAGGTTGGTCATAACTTAGAGTACTTGGTATGTATTATATTCAGGGAAAATGTAATCTAAAAGAAGTATTTAAAAGCCAAATACAAATGAGTAATAGGATTTTGTAAAAATAGTATAGAATTAAGCTAAGAGCTCTTTACAAATACTGGGTTAAAATGGACTTTTAAAATGGTATTCTCAGCTTTCTTATTGAAAAAGAAATTGATAATTCCATTGATGGAGGTAGATGGTGCTACATCATCTTAAGACTGAGTGGGAAGTACAACTTTTCAACTGCAGTTCTGTAATATCTCCATCAAGGAGAATAATTTTCAAGACCAGAATAAACATTAAAAACTACTTGAATATCACCATAGTTCAAGATAGTTTAAGCTATAAGAGATTGTTATTGTTCAAGTATAATTAATTGTTTCTTGTTTATCTTTCCCCTGCTCCCTTGAGGATTTTACAGCAAAGTATTGAAAGTTTTTACGGAATTGATCTCAGTACCATTGTCATCTTTTAACAATGATGGAGAACAACTAGGAAAGGCCTGAGAGACTATAGGCGGGCAAATGTTTGATTAGCTTCTGAGAAGCATATGGATTTTGTAAACTACACATCTATGACTGATACAAATTCCAGGCAAACTGTAGAAGCTTGACATTGGACCTTCTACAGTCAGGCTTTAAATTTTAATTAATCATCTGTCACTGGATCTTATGTGCACCCTCCTCTCTAGTTACACTAGGTTGTTATCCTCCCTAAGCTTTTCCCAACAACAGTTCTGGGCTCAAAGGCGTCCTCTCACTATGTTCCCTGCTGCCTGTGTAAACCTCACTCTTCACTTAAGGTCTACTTCAAAGGCCCCTCAAATGAAACTCACCCTGGAATTAATCTCTTTCTTCTTTGCTCTTCTTGTGCTCTATGAGCACATCTATCATTGAATATAATTGTCCTACCTACTTAGAGTCATGAAAGTTGAAACTGAAAACAAAACAAAGAAGCTGAAACTGGAAGGAAGGGCTCTGAGATAGTTCTATTTTTCTCAATACATTTGTTTTGAGAGCAGGATCAGGTCATATCAGTTTTCAAATCTCTGGCTTGACTACTTCCTTTCAGATCAGATCAGATCAGTCCCTCAGTCATGTCCGACTCTTTGCGACCCCATGAATCGAAGCATGCCAGGCCTCCCTGTCCATCACAAACTCCCGGAGTTCACTGAGACTCACGTCCATCGAGTCAGTGATGCCATCCAGCCATCTCATCCTCTGTCATCCCCTTCTCCTTCTGCCCCCAATCCCTCCCAGCATCAGAGTCTTTTCCAATGAGTCAACTCTTCCTGTGAGGTGGCCAAAGTACTGGAGTTTCAGCTTCAGCAGCATTCCTTCCAAAGAAATCCCAGGGCTGATCTCCTTCAGAATGGACTGGTTGGATCTCCTTGCAGTCCAAGGGACTCTTAAGAGTCTTCTCCAACACCACAGTTCAAAAGCATCAATTCTTCAGCGCTCAGCTTTCTTCACAGTCCAACTCTCACATCCATACATGACCACAGGAAAAACCATAGCCTTGATTAGACGGAACTTTTTTGGCACAGTAATGTCTCTGCTTTTGAATATGCTATCTAGGTTGGTCATAACTTTCCTTCCAAAGAGTAAGCATCCTTTAATTTTATGGCTGCAGTCACCATCTGCAGTGATTTTGGAGCCCCCCAAAATAAAGTCTGACACTGTTTCCACTGTTTCCCCATCTATTTCCCATGAAGTGATCGGACTGGATGCCATGATCTTCATTTTCTGAATGTTGAGCTTTAAGTCAACTTTTTCACTCTCCACTTGCACTTTCATCAAGAGGCTTTTTAGGTCCTCTTCACTTTCTGCCACAAGGGTGGTGTCATCTACATATCTGAGGTTATTGATATTTCTCCCAGCAATCTTGATTCCAGCTTGTGCTTCTTCCAGTCCAGTGTTTCTCATGATGTACTCTGCATATAAGTTAAATAAACAGGGTAACAATATACAGCCTTGACGTACTCCTTTTCCTATGTGGAACCAGTCTGTTGTTCCATGTCCAGTTCTAACTGTTGCTTCCTGACCTGCATACAAATTTCTCAAGAGGCAGATTAGGTGGTCTGGTATTCTCATCTCTTTCAGAATTTTCCGCAGTTTGTTGTGATCCACACAGTCAAAGGCTTTAGCATAGTCAATAAAGCAAAAATAGATGTTTTTCTGGAACTCTCTTGCTTTTTCCATGATCCAGCGGATGTTGGCAATTTGATCTCTGGTTCCTCTGCCTTTTCTAAATCCAGCTTGAACATCAGGAAATTCACGGTTCACATATTGCTGAAGCCTGGCTTGGAGAATTTTAAGCATTACTTTACTAGTGTGTGAGAGATGAGTGCAACTGTGCGGTAGTTTGAGCATTCTTTGGCATTGCCTTTCTTTGGGATTGGTATGAAAACTGACCTTTTCCAGTCCTGTGGCCACTGCTGAGTTTTCCAAATTTGCTGGCATATTGAGTGCAGCACTTTCACAGCATCATCTTTCAGGATTTGAAATAGCTCAACTGGAATTCTATCACCTCCACTAGCTTTGTTCATAGTGATGCTTTCTAAGGCCCACTTGACTTCACATTCCAGGATCTGGCTCTAGGTCAGTGATCACACCATCGTGATTATCTGGGTCGTGAAGATCTTGTTTGTACAGTTCTTCTGTGTATTCTTGCCATCTCTTCTTAATATCTTCTGCTTCTGTTAGGTCCATACCATTTCTGTCCTTTATTGAGCTCATCTTTGCATGAAATGTTCCTTTGGTATCTCTGATTTTCTTGAAGAGATCTCTAGTCTTTCCCATTCTGTTGTTTTCCTCTATTTCTTTGCATTGATCACTGAAGAAGGCTTTCTTATCTCCTCTTGCTATTCTTTGGAACTCTGCATTCAGATGTTTATATCTTTCCTTTTCTCTTTTGCTTTTTGCTTCTCTTCTTTTCACAGCTATTTGTAAGGCCTCCCCAGACAGCCATTTTGCTTTTTTGCATTTCTTTTCCATGGGGATGGTCTTGATCCCTGTCTCCTGTACAATGTCACGAACCTCATTCCATAGCTCATCAGGCACTCTATCCATCAGATCTAGGCCCTTAAATCTATTTCTCACTTCCACTGTATAATCATAAGGGATTTGATTTAGGTCATACCTGAATGGTCTAGTGGTTTCCCCTACTTTCTTCAATTTCAGTCTGAATTTGGCAATAAGGAGTTCATGGTCTGAGCCACAGTCAGCTCCCAGTCTTGTTTTTGCTGACTGTATAGAGCTTCTCCATCTTTGGCTGCAAAGAATATAATCAATCTGATTTCGGTGTTGACCATCTGGTGATGTCCATGTATAGAGTCTTCTCTTGTGTTGTTGAAAGAGGGTGTTTGTTATGACCATTGCATTTTCTTGGCAAAACTCTATTAGTCTTTGCCCTGCTTCATTGCGTATTCCAAGGCCAAATTTGCCTGTTACTCCAGGTGTTTCTTGACTTCCTACTTTTGCATTCCAGTCCCCTATAATGAAAAGGACATCTCTTTTGGATGTTAGTTCTAAAAGATCTTGTAGGTCTTCATAGAACTGTTCAACTTCAGTGGTTACTGGTTGGGGCATAGACTTGGATTACTGTGATATTGAATGGTTTGCCTTGGAAACGAACAGAAATGATTCTGTCGTTTTTGAGATTGCATCCAAGTACTGCATTTTGGACTCTTGTTGACCATGATGGCCACTCCATTTCTTCTGAGGGATTCCTGCCCGCAGTAGTAGATATAATGGGCATCTGAGTTAAATTCACTCATTCCAGTCCATTTCAGTTTGCTGATTCCTAGAATGTCGACATTCACTCTTGCCATCTCTTGTTTGACCACTTCCAATTTGCCTTGATTCATGGACCTGACATTCCAGGTTCCTATGCAATATTGCTCTTTACAGCATCGGACCTCGCTTCTATCACCAATCACATCCACAGCTGGGTATTGTTTTTGCTTTGGCTCCATCCCTTCATTCTTTCTGGAGTTATTTCTCCACTGATCTCCAGTAGCATATTGGGCCCCTACTGACCTGGGGAGTATCTCTTTCAGTATTCTATCATTTTGCCTTTTCATACTGTTCATGGGGTTCTCATGGCAAGAATATTGAAGTGGTTTGCCACTCCCTTCTCCAGCGGACCACATTCTGTCAAATCTCTCCACCATGACCCTCCCATCTTGGGTTGCCCCAGGGGCATGGCTTAGTTTCACTGAGTTAGACAAGGCTGTGGTCCTAGTGTGATTAGATTGACAAGTTTTCTGTGAGTATGGTTTCAGTGTGTCTGCCCGCTGATGCCTTCTTGCAACACCTACCATCTTACTTGGGTTTCTCTTACCTTGGGCGTGGGGTATCTCTTCATGGCTGCTCCAGCAAAGCACAGCCATTGCTCCTTACCTTTATCAGGTAACAAAGTGCCTAATTTAGGTTGGGAGGGGCACTAGACCTGAAACAATATATCTTCAAGAGGTATGGTATTTCAATTCTAGTATAAGAGTTCATGTGTAAAAGTTTTCTGCATTATTGCACCTTGTGGTACATTTTATAGATCTGGTTAAAGCTTTGATATAATGTATAATGTATAATTTTAGGTTTATTTAGAGACATTATAAATGACTACGTGGATTTTAGGGACATTTTTCGCTAGTTTATTGGATGGCATTTGGTTTTCACAAGTTGTTTTATTACCGAGTCATCTAGTCAAAGCAGCACACATTGGCTATTTGCTTTTTCTTACTTTAAACTCAACTAGCTACACTTAAATATTAAAAACATTGTCTCTTGTCATTCTTCTGGAATAGTGTAGGTTTCTCTAGAAGTTGTGTGCCAGTTAAAAAGAAGTTGTCTAACAAAACAGCATCTCCTACCGTTCACTCCTAATTATTACAGTTGAGTTTAAGTTATTTTGCAATTTTATTCCAGTAGGTGTCAGTGCTGAGTTCAGTTAAAAAAAATCTTTTCCAAGTGCAAAATTTTAATTAGAAGACTGTATAAAGGTTCAGACGACGAGCAAGAAAACAGAATAGTTACATCGCTTATTTCTTAAAAGTTCAAAACTCTTTCCTGGAGGCTCAAAAGAGACAGGGTCTCGCTATATTGCCCAGGCTGGAGTACAGTGGCTATTCACAGGCGCGATCCCACTACTGATCAGCACGGGAGTTTTGACCTGCTCCGTTTCCGACCTGGGCCGGTTCACCCCTCCTTAGGCAACCTGGTGGCCCCCCGCTCCCGGGAGGTCACCATATTGATGCCGAACTTAGTGCGGACACCCGATCGGCATAGCGCACTGCAGCCCAGAACTCCTGAGCTCAAGCGATCCTCCAGCCTCAGCCTCCCGAGTAGCTGGGATTACAGGCGCGCGCCACCGCGCCCGGCGATCGCAAACCTGCGCAAGATAACACTTGAGGCTGAGGTTTGGTGACGTCATCAGTTGTGCCCGCCTAGAATATTTGCAAGCCTCTCTCCGCCCCTGAGACTCCGTGGACACATTGCGCATGCGTCATTTATCAGCACTGCCTTCTGGGTAAACTGTCCTAAAATTTTGAAGAGCGCATGCGTACGCTCCCTCGTTCCTTTTACCTCGTTGCAGCTGAGAAAGCAACATGGGTCACCAGCAGCTCTACTGGAGCCATCCGAGAAAATTCGGCCAGGGTTCTCGCTCTTGGTGAGAAACAGAATGTGGTTGTTTGGAAGGGTTGCTTTGGGGCGCGACACTGCTTGAAATATAGTGTAGAGGAGCCCACGGGCGGCGCGTGGGGGGAGACGGAGAGGTGGCTGCCGCCATTTGCAGGCCTCCGATGGGTCCGTGGAGACCTGCAGGGCGAGTGGTGGCCCCCCGGAGTGCCGATAATTCACTTTCTGTAACTAGCGATAACGCCGTTTCTTTTTGCAGCCGGGTCTGCTCAAACCGGCACGGTCTGATCCGGAAATACGGCCTCAATATGTGCCGCCAGTGTTTCCGCCAGTATGCGAAGGACATCGGCTTCATTAAGGTACGCTGGCGGACGCCATGGTCTCCTGTTTCAGGGAGGGGCGACAAGCTGGTAGTTCGGTGTCGGCGTTTGATCAATGCCGTTTTTCTCTTTCAGCTAGCAGGGCCCTTCCTTTGTAGCGGACAACACAGTTGAGAGGCTCGGCAGTCATCTTAATAGGATTGAGGGGGATGTAAAGGCGTGGGAAAGTAGTTTTTCTAATACCTTTTTACCCACTTCTGTTAGTTTTAGGTACTATATGTAATGTTGGATAAACATTACTTTTCAGAAGTCGCTAAAATGAAACATTAAATCACTAATCATATCTTGTTAATTTTCGGCAAAATACATGCCTTGACAGCTGCCCTGAAATAACTGAATAGGGTCATGTAGTGAGCTTGAGGTTTCGGGCCAGATAGACCTTTTTAGGATTCAGAGGTCTGTCATTTAATAGTCTTACGACTTTGGTCAAGTCGCTCAAAGTTGTTTTTTCCTGTGAAAAATGAATAGTAGGGTTGTTGAAAAAGTTATATGTGACGGTTTCTTGGCTCCTAAAAGTCACTTAAATGTTAGTGTTTTTTTTTTTAAGTTGAAGATTAATTTCTAACTGGCTCTTTGAGATATAAAATTCTGTCACTACCTTTTTATTAGTAATTAGAATGCAACAATGTTGAGTAGAACGTATTTGTTTAAATTAGAAGTTCCTATGTTGAAGTGTTACCGTGGGTACAATTTGTTAATGTAATAGCGGAGATGAATTGTTAATGTGCGATTTCTGTGACAAAGTATCTTAAGCTTAAACTTTTGATTTTGACCAAATAGTTAAGAAATACATGTTTAGTGTTAATTATGGAAGTTGAAATAACTCTGTATCACAGATGGGAGAATGGACTCCCATGCATTCTGCCAAAAGTCTGCCAGTTTTGTGTCCCATTTCTCAGAGATTAAGAATAAATGAATTGATTTATGAATGTCTCATAGAATAGTGTCTGGCACACAATGAGTAACAAAATGTTAGCTGTGTAATTAGTTACTACTTAATGATGTCCTGAGCTTTTGGTAAGGATCATTTTCTGAAGCATGTTTTTCTACTGGGAAATTTCTTTGATGGTAGAAGTGGGTTTCCCAATACTAAAATTCAGTTAACAAATCAAGCTGAGATTCATGGAGCAACTTGTAATAGGTGTTCAGTAAATATTTAAGGTATTTAGACCTGGATTACTAGTTTGGGTGGGTCAGGTTTCCAGTTAAAACCTCATTCTACAATGAACCATTTCTTTCTGAGAATAAAATGGTGATATTTAAGGCATTTTGAATTAATTAATTTCCTTTTTCTTTTTTTTTCCAGTTGGACTAACCAAACTTCCTTAGATGGCTCATCCAGCACATCAACCTTAGGCGGAAATAATACTAGCTCTTTGTATATAAAATAAAAGTTTTCAAAACTTCAAATATGAGTGAAATCTTTTAAAAATTTACTTCTCTGGATTCAGCTTATAAGTTTTTTTTTTTGTTTTCCCTGACTTATGCTAAAGTATTAATGCTGAACTCTTGTAGTGTCAGTTTTAGCTTTATACTTCAAAAAAGCCATTTTTTTAAGTTAAGGTAACGACTGCATATAGCAGCATCCAGCATATAACCAGAGACAAATTGGACTCTTGAGTGGTTGCAGTCATTAAGATCTGCTCTGGGGGAAAAAAAAGACCTGCTCTGAGCATTTACCTAGTGTTTAGTAGTCCTGGCTTTTGGGATAATTGACCAGTTTACAAGAAAGCTTGTGAATTTCTCAATGTGTTTGGGTGAGGTGATTAAAAGTGAAATGGGTCTTATGAATAAAAGTAGCTTTTAGTTGGGCAAGGTCTATCAGAACAGGCTGCATAAAAGTTGAGCTAGTCAGCTAGCACACAAGTCAAAATGATTTCTGAAGAGGAAGACAGGATTTATTGAAGGATTAGGTGTGGGAGAGAACCGAGAGATTCTATGGGTTTTGGCCGGAGCAACTGGAAGGGTTACTCTTGAGCTAGGACTGAAAAGTTAGCTTGGTTTAGGGAAGAAAAAGTGTTGAGTTTCAGGCATATTGAATTTAAAATGCTTATTAGACATTTGTGTTAAGCTCTGAAGTAGGCGTTCATCTGGAATTGACAGCCTATCCTGGGCTCCCTCTGGGGGTTGCTATTGTGTGGGGATCTTGCAGTGGGTGGTGTGGAATTGTCACTGAATAACCTGGAGAAAGAAATGGCAACCCACTCCAGTATTCTTGCCTGGAGAATTCCATAGACAGGAGCCTGGTGTGGGGTCACAAAGAGATAAGACTGAGTGACTAACCCTGAACTGAACTATGACAAGATAGGCTTGACTGGCTTTTCTCAGGTTATGAATGGTATCTGCTGTTTGGGGATCTCATTCTCTGACTGGGTGAGATCTTGGCCCTAAAGTCTAGAGATTAAATGATAAACATGGAGAAGGCTGTTCTGGGTTATTCCCAAGAGCAGGTAAGATGATAGAGTAGAAGGGAAAGCAAAAAAGGGTTAGAAAACCAAACAGTTGAACACAGTGTAAGACTTGAAAGGAGCTCATGGAGGTTAGGGACCCTGAAGCTTAGATCTCAAGAGCTTCATGGTAAATTCAGCTCTTACTGGCCCTAAGTCACAGGAGTACATGGTAATTCTGTGGTGGACTTCTAGGGAACAGGTTTCAAACAGGATAAGGAAGTGGATAGAATTTTGGGAGAGGAGATGAAACAGGAAAGTTTTCTATGTTAACAGATAGAGTGGCTGGGTGAGAAGCATTACCAGCTGAGCAAGTGTAAAAAATTTTAGGTGAAGAGGAGAGGCCTAAACAGTGATTTAAGTAAATGAAGTTGATATATTTGGGTATGAGAGCTGGGGGAAAGATGAACACTGGTCTAGTGGGATAGTCCTGTTTAAGTGCTCCTGTAAGAATTGTGTGTGTGTTGAGAATTGTGTGGAAGGGAACATTCTGTAGCCAGTCCTGGCCCTGTTGTGTGGTGGGTAGGAAGGCTGGTGTGGGCAGATGATCTTCTCTATTCAGAGTTGAATAACTTACTGCTAAAGATTAGAAGGAATGATCCTAAAGCTGAAACCAGTACTTTGGCCACCTCATGCGAAGAGTTGACTCATTGGAAAAGACTGATGCTGGGAGGGATTGGGGGCAGGAGGAAAAGGGGACGACAGAGGATGAGATGGCTGGATGGCATCACTGGCTCAGACGTGAGTTTGAGTGAACGGGAGTTGGTGATGGACAGGGAGGCCTGGCGTGCTGCAGTTCATGGGATTGCTCAGGACATGACTGAGCGACTGAACTGAACTGAAAGATTATTTTAAAATGTATATGCCCCAACATTGTATATCAACTGATAACAACAAAAAAATAAAAATATGTGTGAGACATTATGCTAAGTGCTTTTATGTGTACTATCTTTTTTGAGTCTCAATCCACATTTGTGGATTGATACATCCACATTGTGGATATCTGCATCCACATTGTGGATATCGTTACAAAGCTAGAGATTAAGCAAAGTCTGCCTAAGTTAGAATGGCATCCAGACTAAACTTGAGGCTACATCAGTGCTAATGTTCTTAATACCCACAGCACACTTATTTTAAGGTTGAAAGACTGTACCTCTGGTCCCCAAAGATGAATTTACATGACAGGAAGTACTATTTTAATTTTAAGGTTGAAAGACTACCTTGTCCCCAAAGGATGAATTTACATGATAATAAGTTATCTTCATATTTACCACAGCATGTAGCATTATACATTGTGTATTAATAGTAGATACTGAATTGTTGGAAGAGTTGAATTAAATTTGCTAGTAAAAGATTGATAATTTTTTTTGACCACACCTTGCAAGTGGGATGTTAATTCCCTAACCAGGGGTTGAGCCTGGGCCCTTGGCAGTGAGAGTTTGGAGTCCTAATGACTGGACCACCAGGTAAGTCCAAGCTCAATAATGTTTATGGCAAAGCACAATAGATTGTACAGGAGAGGTTTAAACCACCATTAAAGAGTATATAGTCTTAGGTTGCATTACTGAGTTTGGGCTGAATGGGACCTGTTAAAGGACCTGTTGAAGATTTTACATAACTCATTAATGAAACCAGTAAGGTTTTTCTACCGGTTCAAAGGAGAATTAAAAGCATCACAATAGGTGAATCAAGGATTTTTATAATGAATTTATAAATAAATGCAAAACTGGATTTTTTTTTTAAACAGAGAAGGGAAGTCAGTTATCCCCCAGATGAATGTGCGTGTTTATGGGTAAATGTGTGTGGACAATGTATATGTCTGTATCACTTATGTATAACTTGGAAAGTTGTAAAATATCTCTTAACACAAAAGCTCGGGGTTCTTTACCTGAAAAGTGTGTAGGCAAAGATTTAAGTTCCATGGAATACAGCTAGTAATCTTTTGGTCCATTTTGAAGTCTTTCACAGTAGTTCTCCATAGACTTAATGCTTTTACCTAAAATTGATAAAACTTTTTGAGTGAATGCTGTGTCAGGCACTGTTCTTAATGCTTTACTTAAATTAACTCCTTTAATAAAACAACTCTGTGAGGCATAATCCCCATTTACAGATGAGGCAAGTGAGGCACAAAGAAGACCTTTTCCAAGAAAGCACAATGAGATTCAAACCACAAGTAGGATGTCTTGAGAACTCTTGCTCTTACTGTTAAATTCTAAATGTCCAACAATCAGAGAAAACTTTGGTAAATATTGGTAGTCTACAAAATAGCACAGAAAATTTTCAATAAAAAGTGGGAAATTGTATATATGGTATAAATTCACTATGTTAAAATGCATAGAAAAAGACCTGCTAGTATGTTATCAGTGATTGCCTTTGGGTCAGAGTTAGAGGTGATTTGCTCTGAAGCATCAGATTAAGATTTGTTTTAGAGGTGGGGTATCCAGTGGTGCAGTTTAGAGTGTCCCAGGTAACAACTTTGCTAATTAGGCTTCTGCTCCTCCCCACACATCTGATTGTATCTTTAGATTGCTCTGAGAGCAAGTTCTTGTTACTTTCTTCCATGGATTTTCACCCATTGATATTGATTCTATGTGGTCCTATATAAAACAAATCTAATCTTTCTTCTGCAAGAAAACTGGTTAATTATTTAGTCATGAGGATTCTCATCTTCTGAAACCTTATTTCAGGCGAAACCATTCCTGTTATTTGAACTGTTCCTTCTAGGATCTGATTTAAGGGCCATCTTTGGTGTTCTCTGATTTCCACTCCAGCTAGATCCTAACAGTGCCCAGCATAGCATGTTTCATAGGGCAGGCATGCAGAAAAAAATACAATGAATGAATGAGCAGATTTGGTAATGACTTTAATTTGGTTGGCCATCATTATTTTTTCACTTTTTATGGACCCTTTTTACCATTTCAGAAAGACGAGAGACCCTGGCCTTCAACAGTTATCTACATGGCTAATGCCCCTGATAATTTTAAATTAGCTTGCTCTGCATAACCTCTGTCTGAGACATAGTTCTTGTTGAAAGCTATCTTTAAAAATTGGTACCTTAGAGAATTGGGCTTTTGGGTAGGCAGAACAAAGCTGTTCTAGTGGAATGACTAAGGGTAAAACAAGGTGTTTGAATTTCCTCAATATCCACAAAAATTGAAAAAGGGAAAAAAGAGAAGGCTGAGCTACTAGATATTTCTCGAGGGTTAATCTAGAAATTAAAGGCTCAGTTTGTTGATATCACTGAGTATTTACATGGGTAGCAATCAAAGATGTATTGGGGCCAAAGGTTAGATTATTGGCTGTGCTTGCTCCAGGTGTCCTCTGTCTATAAGAGCTTTAAAAGAATTGGGATTGAAATTGACAAATTTATCTAGATGGGCTAATTATCATATAATGTCTCAATTTAAAGTAATTTGGTTAATGAGAAAATAATTCAAAGAAAGCAGGGCTGGCTTTGTTTTTACTGAAAATCGTTTTAAATTCAGACTACTGTGTTCATCAATGGTGACCATTCCCTTGAGCTAATTCCAGACTTGACCTTCTGAGGTTCTATAAACAAATGCTGGATTCCCCAACAGAAGAATTGAAAGCCTTTAGACCCAAAATGCCCCACCCCCTCCTTCTGTTCTCCCAACCCCTCACATTGTTCCTATTGGTCCCCTCATCCCCTAAACATCTTATCTGCTTGCAAAGAAATCCCTAACCTACCTAAATTGTTTCAGAACCACTGATCATGGGGTAAGGACTAAAATATCTCTGGTTCTGAGAGTGGCTGCTGGGGTCCTCAACTGGACCCCATCCTAAGAGTTCAAAGGATACATTTTAGGAAGCTCTCCTCCTGGCCAAAATGGCCAACATTCCCTTTACCTTGGAATGTCTGCTGTTGGTCACTTTCCTGGACTTGTTTTGTCAGCAGATCGGTAGGAGATCATCAGAGAAGGAGAACCAGTCATGGCTTTCTTGACAGAAGAGAAGCCATTTTTTCGCTAAGCCATTTTGTGATCTAAGCCTGGCCACAATGCTTGTTCTTGAACAGTCCTTGTCCTTAACAGTCTTAGTAATAATAATCTTAGGAGAACAAAAGGACAAACTTCCAGGCAAGAGATAACAAAGATAACAAGTCAGTTGTAAAGACTAGCAGTTCTATTTCAATGGTAAAGACTAACACACTGTCTGGAGCTACTTTGCAGAATTTAAATTCCCCCTTGGGTGCCAGCTACCAGATTCAGCTGGAATCTAAGGGATGATGCTGCTGACCTTTTCTGGGTGACTCCTGACCAGTACTTTGATGTCCTTGGTCAGCTCACTTAGTTGCTCAGCAGACTGCCATTCAGCTGTTTCACTGTAATGTTATTGTTGTCATTTAGTCTCTCAGTCATGTGCGACTAACCCCGTAGACTGTAGCCCTCAAGGTTTCTCTGTCTATGGGACTTTCCCAGGCAAGAATACTGGAGTGGGTTGCCATTTCCATCTCCAGGGGATCTTCCCGACTCAGGGATCAAACACATGTCTTCTGCACTGACAGGTGATTTTTTTTTTTTTTTTTTTTAAACCACTGAGCCACCAGTGAAGCCTGTAAAACCTTTATTAATTCTATTAGGGGAACCACTGACTGAAGCCACCCACCCTCACCCAGCAGAGTAGTAACCTCTTGTATGTGTTAGCTTACAACGGTGTTGCAGGGAAAAGCCAGTTCTGACTCCCATTTGGAACTGTTTCTTTGACTTGCTTTCCATTGCTTTTTAAAATTATAATAATAACATACTGGCCTGCCTCAGAGAATCCTGCCCCTCAGCCTGACTGTGAAACTAAAGTGCCTTTGTTCAGAATCCTGTCCACCTGTAGATGGTAGGAAGGAAGAAATTAACACATCCTCTGCCCGAGGCTTGCCATTCTAGGAAATATTTGCAAGATTAATGACTTTTTTCCTTTGTTTCCTCACCTGCCTGCATCTTGATCTATAAAAGAACCTGGCATCCAAGACCCCAGTAAAATGGTTATTTTGAGACATTCATCTGCCATCTTCTTAGTCAGGCAAGCTCAGGAACAACAGGAGTCCTGGTAAGGAATGTGAAACTAATAAGCTGCCACCACCTGGAAGTACTGGGGAAAGGTCAAAAGGAGAGAAGAAACACCAGCCCATATATTTTACCAACCTCCCAGAATCCTTTTCACTGGCATCCTTGGCTGAGCAATGTGTGTGCCACCGGGAAGGACCCTGAGATTAGAGTGATTGGCCAGAGACAACCCAGAAACTAACCCCATTACTGTAAAACCCGAGATTGCCAGCCACACGACACTGCAGTCCTGGGTTCTCCCCTCCTGCTCTCCACCCAGGTGCCCCTTCCCAATAAAGCCTCTTGCTTTGTCAGTATATGTGTCTCCTTGGACAATTCATTTCTGAGTGTTAGACAAGAGCCCACTCTTGGGTCCTCCTTCCTGCAACAATTTAGATAACCTTAGAAGTTAACAGCTTTAACAAAAGGAAAGGGAGGAATGAATTTCTGTCAACAGGGACTGTGACTAGAGTTGCTGACGTCCCAGTGAAAGGGGGGTGACTGAAGAAGTACCTGGAGAGATGAGGAGAGAGCTTAGTGTTAAGAGAAACATCAGCCTTTTTTTCTGCTTATATGTAACAGTGATTCTGGGGCCAGTAATTCAGGATCTCATTGGCCTCTTCAAACACATTTTAAGACAGGTACATATTCAGTAGCTACTGTGTAACTTCTTACTGTGTATAATCCAGGTTTCAGAACAGGATCACTGTTGCGGAGCATAGGTATGTTTATGGTTTTAGATGTTGCAGCAATGAAAGGAAAAAACAGCCTTGCTTAATAAAGTTGTAAAGAGTGTTAAGTACCAGTAGCCTCATGCACATTATACAACCCAATAATAATTATGCTGATCGTGTAAACAGCTTCCCTGTGTAGACTAGCTGAGCCTCCACTGCCAAACATCAAGAATTAACAGCAGGAGCTAGAAAAATCAATAAGCCTTTACCCAGGGAACCAAAGATATGTAGGTTACTAAAACTGTTAATAGTTGCCCATAAAGAGTAATCTCCCATTATGTTAATGCTAAAGGAGGTTTTGTTTTATTTCCTAAATAATAAAAAGATTACATAATAAAGGACTAGTTGACAAAGTGATAAACATTCATTCATGGCAGCAACGGCAAATCAATAAAAGCATCAAATAAGAAAAAACGGAACCTGTTTCTTGGCAATCCAGTTAGTTGCATTTCATAGACTGAGTCTGGTTTATCTTGTGGTCTCTCTTCACATACCCACAAATCCCATTTTAAGATGACAGTGGTGCATCTGTTTGTCCTTTGATGCTAATTAACCCCTGCTTCCATTCCCTCAGATTAAGTGGGGATGGCTGGCACAGATGACGCATTCAGTCCATCATGAAAAGAATACGTTTTCACAAACGTATTCATATTTGGAACTTTTTGGGTAAGTAATCTTAAACACAATTTCCTTTAAAGTTTTCTCTGTGATCAGGAGTCTTCATTACCTGATTCTTGAGTATCCTAGCTTCTTTATTACCAAGGAAGCACCTCATGGAGATGACTGCTCCTCATTTGGAGCCTTCATTATAGGTTTTCTAAATAACCTTATCTCTTGTTAATGACTTTAATTTGTTCCTGAAAACACTGCCACTAGGTTAAAAGCTGTTAAATAAAAATAATTTTTCATTAGTTTTATTAGAAAAAAAATATGGTGTGTTCCACTGCCCCACAAGATCCTCAAGTAATTTTCACAAATACAAAATTTACCAAAATACAAAATATACCAATTAAGTAGTGGGGAAATAAAAAAGCTTATAAAAGTAATAATAATTGGAAAGTGTTCTGATACCAACCAGTATACTAAAATTTAATTCTGGTATTAACTAAGATTGAAGGCAGGAGGAGAAGGGGATGATAGAGGATGAGATGATTGAATGGCATCACCAACTCGATGGACATGAGTTTGAGCAAGCTCCAGGAGCTGGTGATGGACAGGGAAGCCTGGCGTGCTGCAGTCCACGGGGTCGCAAAGTGTCGGACACCGCTGAACGACTGAACGGAACTAAACTAACTAGAGTTAGCACACACCTCACAAGTTAAAGGTCATAGGTCCACAGCCAGACTGCCCCCACTTACAATGCTAGCCACACTGGGCAAGTCCCCAGGCTACCTGCAGGATATTTCTAGTGCAATGCTTTGTGGGAAAATGAGACAAAAGTCTGTCAAACTTCTTGATAAAAATTGGAGCTTAAGTGCATAGCCTCTGCACAGGGTACTAGATTCTGAGACCTAATGTGCCATGTGGATGCCTGAGTCAAGAGAAGTATCCTTGTGTCTGCCTGGAACTACTAGGTCATACAATTCCTCCACCGATGGGCAAGGCGAAAGCTAAGCCCTCCCAGGAAGTGAGGGAGAGAGAGGCAGAGATGGAGAGAAGTGGAGACGGAGGAGTTGGGAGGTACAATTTTCGAGGCTCATTTCTTGAGAGCCTGTAAAGTAGGATAGATCAGCATCTAATACAGCTGTGGCAACCTCCATCCAAGCGTATGCCTCAGAATCTCTCCTTGCAAGTTCAACTTCTCTTTCTTTGATTTTATATTTATGTGGAAAATAGCTGGTTTACAGTGTTGCCTAATCACCCAAAATAACCCTTACTGTCTGAGTGAAAATTCCCACTCATATTTTTTATTTTATTTTATTTTTGACTGTGCTGGGTCTCTGTTGCTGCATGGACTTTTCTCTAGTTGCCTTGAGCCCAGGCTACTCTCTAGTTGTGGTGCGCTGGCTTCTCATCGTGGTGGCTTCTCTCGTTGAGGAGCATAGGATTTAGAAAGCTTGAGCTTCAGTCATTGCAGCGTGTGGTCTCAGTAGTTGCTGCTCCCGTGCTCTAGAGCACAGGCTCAATAATTGTGGCACATGGGCTTAGTTGCTACACTGCATGTGGGATCTTCCAAACCAGGGATCAAATTGGAGTTCCCTGCATTGTCCGGTAGATTCTTTACCACTGAGCCATGAGGGAAACCCTCCATTCTTACATTTAAACACACTAATTGGTTAGTTATTTTCATAATAAAATGTCAATGAAATGTGGGTCCTTCTAGAGGACAGCAGCCTCATCTATAAAATAAGCATAATAACCAGATTTACCTTATGGAACTGTTGCAAGTATCCAGTGAGTTAATGTGTAAAAGTGCACAGACTGTTGACTGTGGATGGTTTTGGGTGGTACAGGGCCTTAAAGACTAGATACTTGATGCAAGACTTGAGGCATCTGAGGACCCTCGAGGAGATGACTGAATGCGCTAGGAGCACACATCTCACTTTCGTTGGCCCATTGAATAGTCACCAAGAGTTGGAATGGTCGTGGCTCCAAGGGTCTGAAGAGTGTATTGACTACTTGAGCTCTGCTGTTCCAGGGGTTAGAATATCAAAGCACTATGGAATGAGTGCCTTGTGTATCCAAACAGGTCACACTCTTTCTGGAGATCAGTACCCTGTTTTCATTGTTCTATGTATTTGAGAAGAATGAGTATTTTGCTGCTGTTGAATAGCATGTTCTATGTATATCTGTTAGGTTCATTTGGTCTGCAATATGGTTCAAGTCCAATGTTTCCTTATTGATTTTCTGTCTGGATTATCTATCTATCCATTATTTAAAGAGAGGTATTGAAGTCCCCCACTATTATTATGTTGTTGTCTATTTCTCCTTTCAGATCTGTTAGTATTGGCTTAATATATTTAGATGCTTCAATGTTAGGTGAGAATATATTTAACATTATTATATCTTCTTAATGAATTGACTCCTTGATCATATAATGACCTGTTGGGACTTCCCTGGCAGTACAGTGGTTAAGACATTGTGCTCCCAGTGCAGGGGGCATGGGCTGGGTCCCTGGTTGGGGAACTAAGATCTTGCATGCGGTGTGGCACAGCCTAAAATATAAAAAAAATTAAAATTTATATAATGACCTTTGTACTTCTTTCTCTCTCTTTTAACTTAAAAGTTAATTAATATATAAGGTCAGAGGGTCTGAAGCCACAGAGAAGAAAATGTCTTACATTACTATGGGGTAGGGAACTTCTTTAGTGAAAATATCTGTTACCACTAATGCTCAGAACTGGATGCCAGAAATTCCACTGCTGCTACCCCTCAAGGAACCCAGTGATGGTGGGGTGGAGATAGAGGTGATGATGAGTGTTAGGATTAGAAAGTCCTGGCTTCAAGTCTGTAACTCTAGTCAATCCAGTGAAGAAAGATATGCTCATGCATGCATTCATTCATTCATTTCACAAATATATGTGAACTGTCTCATTAGTGCAAGCAACTATGTTAAGTACCAGGGATAAGTGATGGCAAAAAAAAAAAAAAAAAAAAAAAAAAAGAATGTTCACAATTCTTGCTGTCATGATGCTTCGAGTCTACTGGATAAGATAGAGCTAGTAAGTCTATGTGGAGAATGACAGAGGCAGAGTTCTCCTGAGAAGTGTAGTGTTGAGAAGGGAGCAGAGGAGGAGGCTGTGTGTCCTGTCTTCTGTCTGCAGTAGTGTTCCTCCAGGACCTTTAGCTTTAGACTTGTAAGATTCCCTCTCCACTAAATCACTGATGTCTCTGTTGCTGCCTTTGGGCTCCTTCTTTGGTCTTGTGCCTGGGCAACTAGAAGGCTTGTGGGCCTGTGGGTTGCAGCCCAACACTCCTGCTCTACTGGGTATCTGGAGAGGGAGCTGTCCTTACCATTGGGGATTTTCCTTGCAAATGTAAATGTTTCTTACAAAAGAAACGTTTGGTTTTCAAAGAGTCTGCTGTCTCTTACAAAATACCCAGGGTGGCAAATTCTGTTCCCCATTGAAGGCAGGAGGAGAAGGGCATGACAGAGGATGAGATGGTTGGATGGCATCACCGACTCAATGGACCTGAGTTTGAGCAAGCTCCGGGAGTTGGTGATGGACCAACACCAAGCCTGGTGTGCTGTAGTCCATGGGGTTGCAAAGAGTCAGACACAACTGAACAACTGAACTGAACTGAGCTGAGAGTAGCTGAGGTGTAGCAAGTTTAAAGAAACTGTTGTTGTAGAACATACCCAGGCTATTACAAAGCGGTTTCTCTTTTCAACTAAATTTAAAAGATTTAGTCAACATGTGGATGCTTGGTGTTTTGTATGGTGGCTTTTCATGTTAACTTCACTCACTTTAAGTCTTAAAATCTGCATTCCAGATTCTTGAAAAGAAGGGATGCTATTCCATTGTTCTTTTGTTTTTTTCCAAGCAGAAATCTCAACGGGCTCAGTTCTCTCTCACCACCTTGTAGACTGACCTTTCTGACAAGTGTCTTCCTGGTGAAGAGACAGCATGCTTCTTGCTCCTGCGGTGTGCATGTGTGTGTATGATCACTGAACGGTTGTTAAGTAATCTAAAACAACGCATTTTAAGCCAAAGCAGCACTTAGCCCTAATATGCCCCAGGATAGTCTCATGAACAGCCATATAGGCTTAGGAAGCTAGATGGCAGAGTAATCACACAGTTAAAGGCTTTATGTGGGGTTGGAGAGAAGATAAACCCTGTCTTCATTTAAAAAAAAAAAAATGAAATTCCTGTTTACCTGTCTGAATGATAGAAAAGAGGCAGTTGAATATGATGTTTAGGAGGTTTAGGAGGAACAATTTGTTCCAGGTTACTGAGATATAATTGACATATATAACACTGTGTATTTGTTAAGTTTGCAGTGTTTGATACAATATATTTACATATTGCAAAATGATTACCACTCACCACAGCATTAGCTAACACCTCCATCACAGAAACACCCTATCAGGTAATCACCCGCTTGTTTGGTGGTAAGATCGTTTAAGATTAGTCTCTTAGCAACATTCAGTGTATGATACAGTATTATTAGCTGTAGTCACCATTGCTGTACATTAGATTCCTAGAACTTGTTAATATTATGACAGAGTTTGTATCCTCTGGCCATGATCTCCCCATTTCTCCCACCCCCACTCCCTGGTAACCACCAGTCTACTTTGTTTTTAAGAGGAACAATTTTTTTTTCTTTTATTGAAGTAGAGTTGCTGTACAATATTGTATGTTACAAGTGTACATATAGTGATTCACTTTTTGAAGGTTATACTTCATTTATAGTTATTATAAAATATTGGTTATAGTCCCTGTGTTGTATAATATATCCTTGTCGCTTATTTTATACCTAATAGTTTGTAGTTCTTAATTCCCTACCCCTATTTTTGCCCTTGCCCCACTCTCTCCCCACTGATAACCCCTAGTTTGTCAGGCGAACATAATAACCACTACACTATGGAAACCTGCCTTAACCCCTAGTTTGTAAGAGGAACAATTTTCAAGGTTAAAAAAAATCAGGAAAATTGTCCCCTATGACAGGAATTTGATTATCATAACCAACTTCATGCAAAAGGGTTCTTTAACCCTTTTGTGGGGTTATCAGAGGGGTAGGGGGTGTATTAGAAGCATGGAGTTGGCATGAGCCTGGATGAAGAGTGTCTTCCAAGCCCTTTTAATGATTACCCTGTTATTTAGGCTTCTCCTCCTTATGTTCTCACCTGTAAAGTATACATCAACTGCTTTAAATTATAATTAAATAGGTTTAGTTGCTCAATCATGTTTGACTCTTTGTGACCCCATGGAATGTAGTCTGCCAGGTTCCTCTGTCCATGGAATTCTCCAGGCAAGAATACTGGAGTGGGTAGCCATTCCTTCTTCAGGGATCTTCCTGACCCAGATTGAACCAGGGTCTCTTACACTGCAGGCAGATTCTTTACCACCGGGGGAAGCCCTTAAATTATGATGTTAAGTAACAAATGCAAATAACTTAAATACTTAAGACAATTGATTAAAGGTTATGCAACCAAAGAAGAATATAAGAGGGTAATAGGTGCCTGGAACTGTGGAGTCACCAAGCTTCCAATCCTCAGGCTTATGACCTCAGCCCAGTTACAGCGTTTCATTGTCTCATTTTTCTTATTAGTAAAAATGGAGCTTACAATGGTACCCACATCACAGAGGTAAAAACATCTTAGAAGCAGACAAGATAGGAAAGTTGCCCAAGCCCAATCCATCCACAGAGTTGGAGACTATAGGACTTGAGGCTCAGAGGCACGTTCTGCATCCCCCTGCCGAGGTGGGCAGAGGGTGACCAGGAAGGAGCAGCCAGTTCCAGTGGCCTCAGAGCCAGTGACTGGTGAGTCTGCTCTAAGAGCCTTGAAAGCAGACATCTTCGTCTTTGTATCCCAGGTCCTAGTGTGTGTCATTGCAGGTGCATAGTAAGTGTGTGTTGACCTGCATGTATGAATGCCCCAGGAAGAGATATTCTTTCTATTTTAATGACTGTGTTGAGATGGGATAAAAAGTATTACTATGAGAGAATCTGTGGACTTTCCATCCTGCACCCTGGAGTCCATCAAGAGGATTCTGCAAGGGTCAACTTGGGTTCTTTATCTCCCTATGGGGAGATGTGTATGTGTGTGTTTGTGTGTGTGTGTTGGTTATAAACTAGGCATTTGTATTCATATGCTTGGATTGCCATAACAGAATACCTCAAACTGGGTGGCTTCAATCAGAAAAATTTGCTTTTTCACATTTCTGGAGGCTGGAGTCCCTAGATCAAGGAGCCAGCAGGGTTGGCTTCTAGTGAGGTTTCTCTTCCTGGCTTGCAGACCATGCCTCCTCATTGCGTCCTCACATGTTCTTTCCTCTGCATTGCCTGCACTCCTGGTGTTCTCTTCTTGTTGGATTGGAGCCCCACCCTTACGACCTCTTTTAATCTTAAATACCTCCTTCAATGTCCTATCTCCAAATACAGTCCCATTGGTTGCCAGAGCTTCACCCGAGGAATTTTGTGCAGGTGGCATGCAATTTGATCCATGACAACCCTCTTCAACGCTCTTTGAGGAATTGGAGGAAATATCTTTAAAATTATTCTTACTACTAAACACTGTGCTTGTTTGATCATGGCACAGTTCCAGGCCTGGCCCAAGTGAATCCACAACTTTATGAGAGTCACAAAGTAACTTAACTAGCAGAGCTCCCTGCAAACATACCAGCAAACCTGGTGGAGGCGATCCTGGAACACAAATTCTCTTTATTTTGTTTGAAGTTCAAAGCTAGTTGATCACTTCTGGGGTCTCATTCCACACTGGTCTTTTTGATTCCTTTCTTCCCAATAAAGCGAGACCCGGGTTCAGGCCCTGGGTTGGGAAGATCCCCTGGAGAAGGGAATGGCAGTCCTCGCCAATATTCTTGCCTGGAGAATCCCATGGACAGAGGAGCCTGGAGGGCTACAGTCCATGGGGTTGCAAAGATTCGGACATGACTGAGCAGCTAACACTTTCACTTTTCCCAATAAAACCCAGAAAACATGGCTTAGCACTGTGTGCCTTTGTAGATTGTTCATCAGTGTGTGGAACTGTGTTCACATATTCAGCATCAGTTTCTACTTAGAGCAGAAAGAACTTTTCAGGAATCAGCAAGTAAGTGGGGAGAGATTTCCCTGGGTGACCCTTGAAATCACCCTTGGTCTCTTTTTAAATACTGACTTTGAAAATACCCCTTATTTGTCTCGTTGGTCAGGGCCGGGAAGAGAGGCAAAGGGATGTGTCTCCACTCTAGAAGGCACCCCTAGTTTGTGAGGGCTGATAGAAATCCACTCCCAGGTCTTGGGCACAGATTACATGGTGGGACTTCTCTCTTTCTTGGTTACTCCTCCTTGATGTTTATAGCCAGCTCTCTTTTTCAACAACTTTACTAACTTTACCTCAATATTTTTCTGGTTTTAAAAATTGAGCCTCCCAGGTGTTTATTTTGTAATTTCCAGCCAGTTGACCTTACCTTACTTAGAATCTAATGACTTTTATCTAATTACATTTTTTTTTAACTGTAGAATCCTCTTGCCACCTTTTCAGAACACGTCTACATATTTTATGTTATTTCCATTTCTGATAATTTTACTGATAAATCTGTGTGGGAACTGAATCTTCTTTATTAATAAGAACAGCTCTAGAAGGTATAAACGGAGCCCTGAGGAAAACGAGACTCACTTTTGGACCCTAAATTTAGCCAACATTCCTCTTTGTAGTGTTATTCACTGGTATTTATTTACATTGTTTTAAAATTCAGCATCTTCATTACTGGGCCTGGGTGGAAGTCTGATAAAATATTGATAACAATCCACAGTGTCAGCAAATAAAGCCTGCTTGGGTTAAATAACAGCAAACAAAGAAAGATAATGAACAGCAGAAGGAAGAAGGGGACTACTTCCCCATGAGTGGCAGAGACAGAGCTGTGGGCATTCAGTGAGGGAGACAGTGTTGTAGGCTGGCGCAGTGGCACTCTGCAGAGGAGGGAGGCCCTGCTGGGGCCTTTTGGGATCTGTGGCAAGGAAGGAAGTGGTGGGGTCGGGGTGGCGGGGAGAAAGGGCTGCGGAGGGAAGAAGCTAGGGTAGCTTGAAGAGGAACTGAAACCCTGTGAACAGTAATTCTATTGTAACAGTGCATTCCGGGAGGCCATATCTGTGCCTGGCACAGCTGTAAACATACTGTATATTGTCTTTTAAAAATATATATACATGTATATAAATTTTATTTATTTCTTTTGGCTGGGCTGGGTCTTTGTTGCTCTGCGGGCTTTTCCTCAGTTGCGGTGAGGGGAGGCTACTTTTCTTTGTGGTGTGTGGGCTTCTCGGTGCAGTGGCTTCTTTTGTCTTAGAGCTCCGGCTCTAAGCATGTGGGCTCAGTAGCTACAGCTCCCAGGCTCTAGAGCACAGGCTCACTAGTTGCGGCGCAGGGGCTTAGCTGCTGTACAGCACGTGGGATCTTCCCGAATCCGGGCTTGAACCCACGTCTCCTGCATTGGCAGGTGGATTCTTTACCACTGAGCCACCAGGGAAGCCCCTATATACTGTCTTACTTCGTGCTGACCTGTGACCTTGGCAGACAGTTAACAAGATCCTCCTGAGAAATGAAGCACGGAAAGGTTCAGAAGTCCATGTTCTGAGCCACCAACAGTCCCTCCATGGAAAAGGGGGTGCAGGCCAGGTTGGTGGGAGATGAAGCATCCTGGATTTAGAATACTGGGGAATTCGGTGTCTTAGGAAAGTGAGAAGATGTTGTTCAGAATTTCAGTATCCCTGGTCCACAGTAGTTCCGGACTGCGCTGGCCAGACAATTCAGAGCCGATTTTTAGGGCGGCAGCACAGTGGAGAACGAGTTCTCACTCAGCAGGCAGCTATTCTCGGGAAAATGAAAACAGAACGACTCCACAGTGGTTTCCTCAAAATACTGCTGAAGCGGTTTCTGGGGGGAACTATCTCCCAGGTGAAAGGAGGCAGAGAGGGAGTAAAAGGAAACTCTGAGAGCAGCCGGAGGGAAGGCAGAAATAACAACACCAGCCACAGGCGAGTAAGGGAGGTGGGCCGGCGTGCTGAAAGCGCAGGGATATTGTTATGGTTCTAATCAAAGAGACAGCAAATGTCGGAGAGAAGCATTTCCTGCTGATAAAAGGTCTGCAATGACTGAGGAGTTGACAGTGGCTGAGAGACAGGGTTCTTTGGGAGACGTGGCAGCTGAAAGGAATCCCCATTTTCTCTTTGTGCCGCACTTTACAGTTGGCCAAGTGCTTTTTCTCTCTGTAATCTGTTTGACATCAGTGCTGTGAAGCATGGCATTGTCAACACTGTGACAAATAAGGAAAGAAGTTGCAAAAGAGAAAGGTCTTATCTGAGTTCCTGTGGCTGCTTAGACGGAGCTGAGAGCAGAACTTGGATCAGCCCTGTTAGCCTTCAACACCCTCTTCTGTCAGGAGGACGAGCAGGGTCATCCGAGAGTAAAGGAAACTTTGGGAAAGAAGCTACCGAGACACCTTGGAAAAGTTGAGAGTCCTGGGGACTTTATTTGTGTCTAATGACTTTGGAAAGTTTCTTTGAAATCCTTCCAGTTAAGACTGAATATACAGGAACATCTTATTAATTTATATTCAGGTGACCAGAAAAAGCAACCTTCAATACAAAGAATTTGAATTATCTGATACCCTTGTTCTAGCAGGAGAAGAGTAAAGCATTCATTCTGGATTTTTTTTTTTTTAAAGACTGATTATTTGCCTTTGCTCTCTTTCCCCAAGGAAAGGCTTTTCTGTTTTCGCTCTCTGCTTCATAATGACACTTTGCATTTGCTTTAAAGACACTGGGTTTCTACTGGCAGTGCTCCCTCTAATAGCAGAGCCACCTCACTGAGCTTAGGGATCCGGTTTCACCACTGAGTTTCCTGTAGATTATACTTATTTTGGCTTTTCCCATACCAACATGGTGAGATTTGTGTTCTCCAGTTTCATTTTCTGATGCTCTTCATACACATAGGTAACTCCATTTTCAGTCCATCTCATTCTGTCCATAGTCTTGATGTTTCTCCCTTATTCTTCTATCAAACCATTGCTATCTGGAATTTTACTATCTTTCCATGTGGTCAGCTATCGATTGCTGTGTAACAGATTGCCCTAGATTTGGCAGCTTAAAGCAACAAACATTTCTAGGGTCACAGTTTCTGTGGGTCAAGAATCCAGACACTGGCTCCTGATCTCTTGTGAGGTTGCAGTTAACTGGTCGGCCAGGGCTGCCAACATGTGAAGAGCCGGAGGGTCCATTTTCAAGATGTCTCATGGGGGTTGTTGGCAGCAGCTACAGCTCCTTGTCACGTGAACATTTTTGTAGGGCTTCCTCAATGGTACAGGATCTAGGACAAAGAAGGAGGCGGTGAGAGCACCCCAGATGGAAACTCCAGTCTTTCTATAACCTACTATTGGAAGAGACATCCTATCACTTCTGCTTTAATCTATTCAATAGATGTGATCCAGTAAGTCCAGTCCATACTCAATCAGAGAGAAATTAAACTCAACCTCCATTACAGTCCTTAATATATTGAGAGAGTTGTTTTTTGTGGGGGTGCAGTGGGGGTGGGGAGGGGTGCACCACCTTAGTTGCCCCATCAGGGATGGAACCCAGGCCCTGGCAGTGAAAGTGCCAAGTCCTAACCACCGGACAGCCAGGGAATTCCCAATCATGGTTGTTTTAAATTCCCATTTGATCATTTCAACATCTTTGCCATATCTGAGTTTGGTTCCGATGCTTGCTTTCTCTCTTCAAACTGGTTTTTTTTTTTTGTTTTTTTTTTGCATTTTATTATGTCTTGTGATTTTTTGTTCAAAGTGGGATGTGATGTATTGGTTAAAAGGAACTCCAGGAAATAGTCCTTCAGGGATGTGGTGGTAAGTTTTTTTTGTGGGGGCAGAGGAAGTGTTCTACAGTCCTATGATTAAGTATCAGTCTCTTAGCGATCCTGTGCCCCAGGACTGTGAACTTCACAAGTATCCCCACCATCTTAGGAGGGACAGGATGGCTAGAGGGGTTAGAGTTGGGCATTTCCCTTCTGCTGGGTTAAATAGGCTCTGATAAAACCCCAATAATTTAGGATCTGGTAAAATAATTTCTTTTGAGGGCAAGCTCTGTTAGAACAGGATACTCTGATTATTTCAAAATGGTTACTTTCCCCCTCCCCATGCGGGAAGCACCAGGGGATTTTTTTTTTTTTTTTCATTTCTTCGCTGTAACAACCTGGAAGAGCTCCTGGAGGTAAAACTCATAGAATCCCCACCCCTCCCCCCCATTATTCCCCACCCCCGAATCCAATGATTGGGTCCACCTGGGATTTTCATCTCTCAGATTTAGCCACCCTGCTGCTTCTACTGCTAAGTCGCTTCAGTCGTGTCTGACTCTGTGCGACCCCATAGACGGCAGCCCATCAGGCCCCTCTGTCCCTGGGATTCTCCAGGCAAGAACACTGGAGTGGGTTGCCATTTCCTTCTCCAATGTATGAAAGTGAAAAGTGAAAGTGAAGTTGCTCAGTCGTGCCTGACTCTTAGCGACCCCATGGACCGCAGCCTACCAGGCTCCTCTGTCCATGGGATTTTCCAGGCAAGAGTACTGGAGTGGGGTGCCATTGCCTTCTCCATATCCACCCTGAGCTTCCAGCAATTTGTCAATTACAGTTCAGGTTTTCTTACCCCAGCAACTGTTTCTGTGGAGCCTTCTGCCTGTGGATTTCTGCTCTAATAAGTTGTAATTCTCAGTATCCCCCTGTCTGTCTCTCCAGTTTTAGGGGTGTTACCTTGTAACCTCAGTTCTGCCAGATCTAAGTCGAGCTGCTGATTTTTCAGTCTGTTCAGCTTTTTACTTGTTAGGATAGAGGGATGTCTTTTTTTTTTCTTTTTTAAATTATTGAAGTATAATTGTTTACAATGCTGTCTTAACTTCTGCTGTACAGCAGAGTGATTCAGTCATACACATATATATTATTTTTCACATAATTTCCAAACTCCCAATCCATCCTCTCCACTCCCTGCCTGCAACCACAGGCTGTTTGCTATGTCTATCATATGGGATTTGTCTTTGTCTTTCTGACTTACTTCACTTAGTTTGACACTCTCTAGGTCCATCCATGTTGCTGCAAATGGTATTACTTCAAGAGAGAGGACTTTTAATCTCCATACATGTTAACTGCAAGCCAGGTTTTTTCTTTAAACATTTTTTTAAAAATTATTTTTTATTAGAGTATAATTGCTCCACAATGCTATGCCAGTCTCCACTGTATAACAATGTGAATCAGCTATGAGTACACACATATCCCACGCCTCCTGAGCCTCCCCGGTAAGCCAGGGGTTTTGTAACATCATTATTGTGATTACCATGTGACTGTGTTTTCTGGCCCATTTTCTGAGTGTTACTGAGAAATTACTACATGCCAGGCACTGTTTCAAGTGCTCTACTTGTATAATCAGCAACTCCGTGTGAATAGTACTGAACTTAGTTTGGGCTCTATAAAAACAGTCTGCAAAAGCAATTTGTGTGCAGGAGGTTTATTAAGAGAATGTTCTTAAGGAAAACTGGTAAGGGAGAGAGGGAAGCAGAGTAAGAAAAGAGAAAGTACTACACAAGGATGGGATTTCAGGTGAAGTATGGTCTCAGCGTGATGTCTGGGGGCTCTGGAGTGTAAATGGTACCTTGCCTCATTGCTAGGAATGGAGGAGGGCTTTTGTACCCTCACCTCAGCTAGTCATTAGTTAAAAGCCATGATGAGGGCCCCCCTACTCTTTCCACTTTACAGATGAGAAACTTTAGGCACAGAGAAGTTGAATAATTTACTCAAGTTCACATGGCCAAAAACTGGTGGGATTGTATTTGGACCCTAGGCATTCTGGCACTGTGGATATATTTTATACTGTGTTTAAAAAATTATCTATTTTTAGAAGTCTCTGCCTCCGTTGGCCAGCAGGCTACTTGAGGGGAGGAATCGGGAGGAGTGTGTGGCCCCTTGTCTGGCCCGCCGTGCTTCACGGGCTTGGAAGTGATGGAGAACTCGCCTAGGAAGTGGCCAATCATCTTAGGCTTGATTTCCACCAGGTTGAAGCTGGTTTTAGAAAAGGCAGAGGAACCAGAGATCAAATTGCCAACATCCACTGGATCATTGAAAAAGCAAGAGAGTTCCAGAAAAACATGTATTTCTGCTTTATTGACTATGCCAAAGCCTTTGACTGTGTGGATCACAATAAACTGTGGAAAATTCTGAAAGAGATGGGAATACCAGACCACCTGACAAATTTCTTGAGAAATTTGTATGCAGGTCAGGAAGCAACAGTTAGAACTGGACATGGAACAACAGACTGGTTCCAAATAGGAAAAGGAGTACGTCAAGGCTGTATATTGTCACCCTGCTTATTTAACTTATATGCAGAGTACATCATGAGAAACGCTGGGCTGGAAGAAGCACAAGCTGGAATCAAGATTGCCAGGAGAAATATCAATAACCTCAGATATGCAGATGACACCACCCTTATGGCAGAAAGTGAAGAAGAACTAAAAAGCCTCTTGATGAAGGTGAAAGAGGAAAGTGTAAAAGTTGGCTTAAAACTCAACATTCAGAAAACGAAGATCATGGCATCTGGTCCCATCACTTCATGGGAAATAGATGGGGAAACAGTGGAAACAGTGTCAGACTTTATTTTTTTGAGCTCCAAGATCACTGCAGATGGTGACTGCAGCCATGAAATTAAAAGACGCTTACTCCTTGGAAGAAAAGTTATGACCAACCTAGATAGCATATTCGGAGAAGGCAATGGCACCCCACTCCAGTACTCTTGCCTGGAAAATCCCACGGATGGAGGAGCCCCATAGGCTGCAGTCCATGGGGTCACTAGGAGTCGGACACGACTGAGCGACTTCACTTTCACTTTTCACTTTCATGCATTGGAGAAGGAAATGGCAACCCACTCCAGTGTTCTTGCCTGGAGAATTCCAGGGACGGGGAGCCTGGTGGGCTGCTGTCTATGGGGTCACACAGAGTCTGATACGACTGAAGTGACTTAGCAGCAGCAGCAGATAGCATATTGAAAAGCAGAGACATTACTTTGTCAACAAAGGTCCGTCTAGTCAAGGCTATGGTTTTTCCAGTAGTCATATATGGATGTGAGACTTGGACTGTGAAGAAAGCTGAGTGCCGAAGAATTGATGCTTTTGAACTGTGGTGTTGGAGAAGACTCTTGAGAGTCCCTTGGACTGCAAGGAGATCCAACCAGTCCATCCTGAAGGAGATCAGCCCTGGGATTTCTTTGGAAGGAATGATGCTAAAGCTGAACCTCCAGTACTTTGGCCACCTCATGCGAAGAGCTGACTCATTGGAAAAGACTCTGATGCTGGGAGGGATTGGGGGCAAGAGGAGAAGGGGACGACAGAGGATGAGATGGCTGGATGGCATCACCGACTCGATGGATGTGAGTCTGAGTGAAC